>NC_135827.1:31420919-32020919 GCF_964213995.1 Mustelus asterias
TCCCCATAAGCCTACATATTTACCCCCCTGATCCCTCTAACCTACACGTCCCGGGACACTAAGGGGCAATTTAGCATGGCCAAAACGCCTAACCCGCACACCTTTCTTTTGGTTCCCAGGTGTGTTTAGTCCGAGTATTGTACTGCCCCATTTTATAATGGGGGAAAAACAGTTGTGCATAAGAAAAGTTAACTTGAAAATACCTCATGTTTGTACACCGTCCTGGAATTGCAATATTGAGAGCAATGAACGGCAGGGTTAGCTAGCATGAATTAAAGACACTCCCTCCAAGGCTATACTTTACTTTAAGTTGCATTTACAGGTTTCCACAATGCATGTAAATGATGCAGGTGGCTGGAATGTATCACCAAGTTTGTCTGATTTTGAAATAAAAACAGAAAATGCTGGATAATGCAGCAGGTCTGGCAGCATCTGTGGAGAGGCGATGGTATCATCATTAGACTATTAATCCAGAAACTCAGCTAATACTCTGGGGACACGGGTTCATAAGAACATAAGAAATAGGAGCAGGAGTAGGCCATCTAGCCCCTTGAGCCTGCCCCGCCATTCAATAAGATCATGGCTGATCTGAAGTGGATCAGTTCCACTTACCCGCCTGATCCCGATAACCCCTAATTCCCTTACCGATCAGGAATCCATCTATCCGTGATTTAAACATATTCAACGAGGTAGCCTCCACCACTTCAGTGGGCAGAGAATTCCAGAGATTCACCACCCTCTGAGAGAAGGAGTTCCTCCTCAACTCTGTCCTAAACTGACCCCCCTTTATTTTGAGGCTGTGCCCTCTAGTTCTAGCTTCCTCTCTAAATGGAAAGAATCTCTCCACCTCTACCCTATCCAGCCCCTTCATTATCTTATAGGTCTCTATAAGATCCCCCCTCAGCCTTCTAAATTCCAACGAGTACAAACCCAATCTGCTCAGTCTCTCCTCATAATCAACACCCCTTATCTCTGGTATCAACCTGGTGAACCTTCTCTGCACCTCCCTCCAAGGCCAATATATCCCGCCATGGCAGATGGTGGAATTTGAATTCAATAAAAAATATCTGGACTTCAGAATCTACTGATGACCATGCCGCTTGCTTTGATGGGAAATAAAACACTTCAGTTGTTTGGTACAGCTCTCCAATAGAGGCATTGCCCAGTGTGGTATAATTTTCTTTAAAATTCACTCTAGGGATGTATCACTGGCCAAGGCCAATGCTTGTTACCCATCATTTAGGGGAGGCAATGGCTGAGTGGGTATATCGCTAAACTATTAATCCAGAAACTCAGCTAATGTCCTGGGGACCCGGGTTCGAATCCCGCCACGGCAGATGGTGGAATTTGAATTCAATAAAAAATACCTGGAATTAAGAATCTACTGATGACCATGAAAGGATTGCCGATTGTCAGAAAAACCCATCTGGTTCACTAATGTTCCTTAGGGAAGGAAATCTGCTGTCCTTACCCGGTCTGGACTACCTGTGACTCCAGAGCTACAGCAATGTGGTTGACTCTCAACTGCCCTCGGGCAACTAGGGATGGGCAATAAATGCTGGCCAGCCAATGACGCCCATGTCCCATGAATGAATTTTTTAAAAAGACACAACAGTATTATTATCCATAGAGCATTATGCAAGCTTCTAATCTCTTGGATGTTGATGGTTAAAGTCATTATTCATCTGCATATATACTTGACTCTGAATTTTAAAAATCCATGATGTGGAGATGCTGGCGTTGGACTGGGGTAAACACAGTAAGAAGTCTCACAACACCAGGTTAAAGTCCAACAGATTTATTTGGTAGCACAAGCCACAAGCTTTCAGAGCGCTGCCCCTTCATCAGGCGAGTAGGAGTTCTGTTCACAAACAGGGCACGTGTCTTTATATGCCCTGTTTGTGAACACAAGTTTGCTCTAAGTTTGAGTTTATTTACTTTTGTTTTATTAAAAATAAAAGTTATAATTTAATAAATATTAAAAATAAAAATAAATGTGTAATAAACTCAAAATTTGCGGATGCTGGAAATCTGAAATAAAAATACATATGGGTGAGATTGTTCATTTTTAAAATTTGTTCATGGGACGTGGGCACTGCTGTAATTGCCCACCTCTGAAGGCATTTAAGAATCAACCGCATTGCTGTGGATCTGGAGTCACATGTAGGTCAGACCAGGTGAGGACATGCCAGTGGCACAGTGGTTAGCATTGCTGCCTCACAGCGCCAGGGACCCGGGTTCAATTCCCGGCTTGGGTCACTGTCTGTGTGGAGTTTGCACGTTCTCCCCATGTGTGCGTGGGTTTCCTCCCACAGTCTGAAAGACCTGTTGGTTAGGTGCATTGGCCATGCTAAATTCTCCCTCAGTGTACCCGAACAGGCGCTGGAGTGTGGCGACTAGGGGATTTTCACAGTAACTCCATTGCAGTGTTAATGTAAGCCTACTCGTGACTAATAAATAAACTTTACTTTAAAGGACACTAGTGAACCGGATGGGTTTTTACGACAATCGTCAATGAGTTGCCCAAAGGAGGCAGAGAGTGTGTATAAATGGGTCTTTTTCTAAATGGAGGTCGGTCACCAGTGGTGTGCCCCAGGGATCTGTTCTGGGACCCTTGCTGTTTGTCATTTTCATAAATGACCTGGATGAGGAAGTGGAGGGATGGGTTGGTAAGTTTGCCGACGACATGAAGGTTGGTGGGGTTGTGGATAGTCTGGAGGGATGTCAGAAGTTACAGAGGGACATAGATAGGATGCAAGACTGGGCGGAGAAGTGGCAGATGGACTTCAACCCAGATAAATGCGTAGTGGTCCATTTTGGCAGGTCAAATGGGATGAAGGAGTACAATATGAAGGGAAGGACTCTTAGTACGGTAGAGGATCAGAAAGACCTTGGAGTCCGGGTCCATAGGACTCTAAAATCGGCCCCACAGGTGGAGGAGGTGGTTAAGAAGGCGTATGGTGTGCTGGCCTTTATCAATCGAGGGATTGAGTTTAGGAGTCCGGGGATAATGATGCAGCTATATAAGACCCTGGTCAGACCCCACTTGGAGTACTGTGCTCAGTTCTGGTCACCTCATTACAGGAAGGATGTGGAAAAGATTGAAAGGGTGCAGTCGCGATTTACAAGGATGCTGCCTGGATTGAGTGGCATACCTTATGAGGATAGGCTGAGGGAGCTTGGTCTTTTCTCCTTGGAGAGATGTAGGATGAGAGGAGACCTAACAGAGGTTTATAAGATGTTGAGAGGCATAGATCGGGTGGACTCTCAGAGGCTTTTTCCCAGGGTGGAAATGGCTGCTACGAGAGGACACAGGTTTAAGGTGCTGGGGGGGTAGGTACAGGGGAAATGTTAGGGGGAAGTTTTTCACACAGAGGGTGGTGGGTGAGTGGAATCGGCTGCCGTCAGTGGTGGTGGAGGCAAACTCAATAGGGACTTTTAAGAGACTCCTGGATGAGTACATGGGACTTAATAGGATGGAGAGTTATAGGTAGGTCTAGAAGGTAGGGATATGTTCGGCATAACTTGTGGGGCCGAAGGGCCTGTTTGTGCTGTAGTTTTTCTATGTTTCTATGAGTTCATGGTGATCTTTTTAATTCCAGATTTTTATTGAATTCAAATTTCACCATCTGCCATGATGGGATTCGAACCCAGGTCCCAAGAGCATTACCCTGGTTCTCTGGATGACTAGTCCAGTGATAATACCACTACGCCACTGCCTCACTTGAAGCATGCACTCAATTTTGGTGTTTTGTTTTCCCCTTGCCTCGACAGGTGAGAATGGAAGCTGCGGAGACTGGTGAGTACACGAGGCCATCCAAGAGTATCGAGGGCGGCTTCTACACCATTCAGTACAACTTTGTAAAGGAGGCGGAGGAGCACTCCTTGCTACAAAGCAGCATCGACATCGCGTGCCCAGTGCGCCTCCTCCACAGCATGAACGACGAGGTTGTCCCCTGGCAGACGTCCCTCAAGGTCGCAGAACAACTCAAGAGCGACGACGTGGATGTCATCCTCCGAAAGGGCGGCGAGCACCGCATGTCGCACAGTGATGACATCAAGCTGCTGATCACTGTTGTCAATGACCTACTGCACAGAGTAACCCAAAAAGAACCAAAATGAAGAATGTTGTGTTGGAAATACTGGTGGTTACTGTTAGCCCAAAATGATTAACCAAGGTTGTTGTATATTGGGGGAAATTAAACAATTGCAGCTGATGATTCAGATGTCGCACTCTTAGCTTCAGGGAAATGTAGTTAGACAAAATAACTGTGGCAAATAAGAACTTTGAATAACTGACAATAAATCCTCATATTAAAAACAGTTTTGCTACTTCAACCCGATTAGAAAGGGTGTAGAATGTATACAGGGCTCTTTAAATTCCCTGATTGATTTATTTTAACTGACCTGTCTTCAACAATGACATTTCAAAGTACTTCATTGGCTGTCAAGCACTTTGAGATGACCCAACCTTCTGGAAGGTGCTATACAAATGTATTTTCTTCCTCTCTCAGACAGATCTCAGTCCAGTCCCTGCCTCTCTGAGCCCAGGCTGGGTAGAATTTGGGTGGTGTGCTTTGCAGACAGCTTGTGGAGTCACCTTCCCATGCAGGTGTGATGAGGATTTAAAGACGTTGGTGTGATGGTGGGGCGGGAGCGGCTTACCAGGCCATGCTAAATTGCCCCTTATTGTACAAAGATGTGCGGGTTAGGTGGATTGGCCATGCTGAATTGCCCCTTAGTGTCAGGGGGATCAGTTAAAGTGAGTGCATGGGGTTATGGGGATGGGGCCTGGGTGGGATTGTGGTCGGTGTAGACTCGATGGGCCGAGTGACCTCCTTCCGCACTGTAGGGATTCTATGATTCTAATCTACACACCTTTGGACACTTAGGGGCAACTTAGCGCGGCCAATCCACCTCACCTGCACATCTTCAGATGGTAAGGGGCAGTTTAACATGGCCAATCCGTCAAACCTGCATATCTTCGGACACTAAAGGGTAATTTAGCACAGCCAATCCACCTAACCTGGAGTGTGGGAGGAAACTGGAGCACCCGGAGCAAACCCACGCAGACATGGGGAGAACGTGCAAACTCCACACAGACGGTGACCCGAGGCTGGAATTGAACCCGGGTCCCTGGCGCTGTGAGGCAGCAGCGCTAACCACTGTGCCACCGTGCCGCCTATGCTGCTTGATGTGAATCACCATCAGGTTATCCCCAACTGCGATAGATTACCGCACAAATCGCAAAGTCAAAAATGGACCCCATATCACTGAGAAGCAATATGCATAAAAGATAATTGTGAATGCCTGTTCGGGTACACTGAGGAAGAATTTAGCACGGCCAGTGCACCTAACCAGCATGTCTCTTTTGGGCTGTGGGAGGAAACTGGAGCACCCGGAGGAAACCCACACCCGGAGCCGAACCTGGGTCCCTGCCGCTTTGAGGCAGCAGTGCTGACCACTGAGCCACGGTGTATATAGATATCATGGGATATGGGGGGAAAGGCAGGATCAGGATATCGAATTTGATGATCAGCCCATGATCATTATGAATGGCAGAGCATGCTCGAAGGGCCGAATGGCCTCCTCCTGCTTCTAGTTTTTATGAGATCAACTTTCTAACTGTTCGCGTCGGTGGGATCTTCTGGTCCCGCCAGTGATGCACACCCCTCCGTGGATTTCCTGACGGTGTGGGTGGAATCAATGGGGAGTCCCATTGACGGCGGTGGGGCCAGAAGATCCAGTCACTGGCCAACGGTGTGCTGCCTCCCACTTTGAGAAAGATGCCGTGGGGAAGCCAGAGAATCCTGCTCCAAGTGTCTGAGTTCAAGGATGATTACTTGGGAGAGGACCCAGATCACAATCCCTGCTCCTGGAGTTTTAAGATCAGAATCAGAAAATCAGAATCAAAAAAATCACAATCAGAAAGTTAACGATAACAGGCCTGGATTTTCCGCTTCTCGGTGGCGGGAGTGGAAAATCTCACGAGAGATCCAAACCGCGTTTTATAGCGGCAGTTGTGGTGTTGTAATTGTCCCTGCGCCCCCCCGCCCCCCCAACCCCCCCCCGGCCAGCCAGTGATGTAATGGGAATTCTGACGTTGAACCTTGGGGAACCCCATTGTAATAAATTAGCATGTCATTATCAAGCCTCTACACCTGATCATTCTCGCCGTTAGATCATGTCGGCATGAGAGATGCCAGTGTGAATTATGGCTGGTCTCCCAGGGCATGCAGCTAACAGGATTTCTCTTCAAGATTATAAGAGTGAGAGGGGATCTCATAGAAACTTATAAAATTCTAACAGGATTAGACAGGGTAGATTCAGAAAGAATGTTCCCAATAGTGGGGGAGTCCAGATCTAGGGGGGGTCATAGTTTGAGGATAAGGTTTTACTGAGGTGAGTGCATCGCTCGGGGCGGGGAGGGGCGGTGGGGAGGTTCATGACCCAGCAGGGCCAGAGTGTAGAAGGTGTTCCATTCGAAATCGTGTGTACTGGGATGGCCTTTTAAAAATGGCACCCCCATCTTTAAGAAACAAAGTTGCTGGCAGTGCCCGCCAACATGATGTCATGGGACCCCACACCTTCAAGTTCTTTTGGCCAAGTTCCGGGCAAGATGGTGGACAAAGCCACTGTTGGGGCTGGCAGCTTTGAGACCACTCTTCCCAGCCCCCCCTGCTACACCCGGCATAAAGAAGGGAAAAATTCCACGCACAGTCTCATAGACACAAAGTAGGTTTTAGACTTTATTATATTTGAACAGTTTTCTGTTACAACGGAAACAAAGCTGTACAGTAAGTAGTAAAATTAAATAACCGTAAACAAAACAATTTTTAATAAAGGCCCCGAAACTGTGAACTACTGCCACATAAACAAAGGCAGGATATTCATTCTTTACGAGTTTTGTAAACATAAAGTGAACCCTTCAACCCTTTTGCATTCACAAGACTTGTTAAACAAAAAATACGTAGAGGACAATTGGTTAAAGACAGCCCTGGTCTTTGGATGATGTGTACACACCAGATTGCCGACACAGTTAACTGAAACTCATGTGGGGATAACTCACAGAATAATTACAGCACTGGAGGAGGCCATTCAGCCCGTCATGTCTGTACTGACTCTCGGAATGAACAATGCACCTGGCGTCATTCCCCCGCCTTCTCCCCGTAATCTTTAACATTCTTCCTTTTCAGATATAATGAATATCCAGTTCATGGTTTAATATCTTAAGAGGTAATGTTTCATTTTGGGAAGATGTAGTGTTGCAAAGAGTAAGGTAATCATCCCTTGGATAGGTTGGACATTTTGATTCAGAGCTAGTGAGATGTTGAAAATTAAGAAGAAAAGTTTTCAGATGTCTGAATGAGAAGTATTTAAATATTAGCACAGCTCTCTGCTCCAATCTGTATCTTCCCTCATATTGCCACAATAATGGGGTTATCCACTCTCACCGATGAACCAGGCACATAAACCCTGCTGCAACCGACAACATTAGCAATAATCCACAGATACACTCTAGAGTTCTCTAAATTATCTTTGTCTGGTTAGCCAACTGACTCCAACAGGAAGATATAGAATATGAAGTACCCAGAAGCAACAACAGACTTACAGATGCTGAGATTGGAGACTAAATGTCAATGTCACAATGGTACAGAATATACAATGCAGACAACATCCTTGGGGTTACCATTGACCAGAAACTCAACTGGACTCGCCACATAAACACAGTGGCTACAAGAGCAGGTCAGAGACTAGGAATATTGCGGCGAGTAATTCATCTCCTGACTCCCCAAGACCTGTCCAGCATCTACAAGGCACAAGTCAGGAGTGTGATGGAATACTCTCCACTTGTTTGGATGGGTGCAGCTCCAACAACACTCAAGATGCTCGACACCATCCAGGACAAAGCAGTCACCTGATTGGCACCACAACTACAAACATCCACTCCCTCCCTCAGTAGCAGCAGTGTGTACTATCTACGAGATGCACTGCAGAAATTCACGAAAGATCCTTAGACAGCATCTTCCAAACCCACGACCACTTCCATCCAGAAGGACAAGGGCAACAGATACATGGGAACACCACCATTTGGAAGTTCCCCTCCAAGCCACTCACCATCCTGACTTGGAAATACATCGCCGTTCCTTTGCAGTCACTGGGTCAAAATGCTGGAATTCCCTCCCTAACGGCATTGTGGTTCAACCCCCAGAACATGGACTGCAGTGATTCAAGAAAGCAGCTCATCACCACCTTCTCAAGGGCAACTAGGGATAGGCAATAAATGCTGGCCAGCCAGCGATGCCCATGCCCCATGAATGAATAAAAGAAAAGGCCAATTAACCCACCCATATATCCCATGCCCTGTTTATGCTCATGTTTCCTTCCATCCCTCTTCACCTAACTGAACATAACCCTCCATTCCCATCTCCCTCATGTGCTTATCTAGATTCCCTTTAAATGCATCTATAGTGTTCATCTTAACTACGCACTGTGGTAACAAGCTCCGCATTCTCGCCACACTCTGGGTAAAGGAGATTTTTCTGAATTTGCTATTTGTCAAAACCTTTCATACTTTATAGCGTCTATGAGCCTTGTCCTTTCCAGAAAGATAAAGTGACTCAGCCTTCATCCTTTCCTGGTAGATATAATCTCGCAGTTCTGCTATCATCCTTGTACATCACTTTTGTATCCTCTCCAATGCCTCTACATCATTTGTACCAACATGGCTGACTTTACCCAGCATTCCATATGTTTTGGAATTAGATTGGCCGCGCCCCTGGACTCTAAATCTGTACACGGTGTTCTCCAATGTTGGAATCCAGGAGGTGAGGCACGGTAAAGAAATTACTGAGGTCACAAGTAGCCAAAAGTTGGGAAATAACAATAAATGTGTTTGTGCTTGAATTTTACTGACTATGGAGGAGTATTTGGCCCTGATAAATCTCATGATAAGGGATAATCTTCGCCTGGCAGTAGGATGTTAAGAATATGGAATCGAACTAAGGCCAGTTTTAGGAGGTGTGCAGTACTGGGTTTGTCTGTTCCATCCCCTTTCAGTTTCACAACTAAGGGCATTTCCACTGCAAACAAACCAATCCCCCAGTGTCATGATGCTCGGGACCAGTCCCTGAGCCGATCGTCAAAAGAGGGGGAAAAAGAAGCTTCATTCAACCCTGTTGCAGTTGAACGTTTCAAAGAGTTTTTGGAAAGGGGAGAATTGCAATGAAACATTCTCTGGTCACTAGATAAATGTTGGGTGTACGTTAACACTTCACTGAGATTGGTGCAAAAAGGTTTGCCAAATTAAGCCTAAAGTTAGGTGGTGCTGTGTCAGCATTGCCTCTCAGTTCATAACACAACAGAATGATGGATTTCTCCTTGCTGTTCAAAGGGGATAAAATGCATCATATCAAATTAATATTACAACATTTACTGTGCAAACCTGACTAACTGCATCGCATGGATGGAAGTCCCAGAGTCAGGGGTTGAATCCCTGACCGCATCACTTCCTTCCTTTGAGGTAGACAAAGGCAGGCCCACGGTTCAGGAAATTGGGGAAATGGAGCTGGAAATCGAGATCTGTAGTGGCACACTCAGCCGTCCAGTAGTTTGGGACAGTAATGTGCCAATTGGATATATAGAAACTAAAGGGAGAATAAACCTACATCCCTCATCACCATAAGGCATAGGAGCAGAATTAGGCCACTTGGCCCATCGAGTCTGCTCTGCCATTCAATCATGGCTGATATTTTTCTCATCCCCATCACCAATGTTGCTCAGTAACTGGGCAAGCGCCATTCAGTTTGCTCAATGCGTCTTCTCCAATCATGGAAGCACCTAGCTTGATTTTTCTCAACGGCGTTTCGTAAATCAGTTTTCAACCATTTTACAAAAATAAACTCTTAGATTTATCTGGTGCTGCCAAACCAGTGCGTGCCTCATTGCAGTCATCAGAAATAACATGCCAGCGAGTCTGCCAAAGTACTGGAGCCATGGTAAAGCCCCAGTGCTCACACCAGCACCTTGGGAGAGAGCTTTAGTCTAACCCATGGTCCCACCCTCCTCCTCACCAGTTGCGACAGGTTACGACCCTTGCACCTATTGGCTCTCTATATGTCAACATTAACATCTCTCTTAAGCTCCTCGATCATCTATAAAATATTCCAAGGAATTGTTCACATTTTACTGAACTCAAGGAAAATTAAAACAAAATTATCAAAAACGTTGTGCTATCTGACTCCTTGAGCCAATGTCATTGCTGAGTATTTAGACACTTTACAATCAAGAACCACAGCAGGACGGAGCAGTTAATACAGCAGCAGCGATAAATTATAGCAGCATT
Source organism: Mustelus asterias (assembly GCF_964213995.1). Lineage (NCBI taxonomy): Eukaryota > Metazoa > Chordata > Chondrichthyes > Carcharhiniformes > Triakidae > Mustelus > Mustelus asterias. Next base: position 31,431,265 of record NC_135827.1, read on the forward strand.
TACAATTCATTTCTCTCTAAAAGTAGAATCTAGCTATCTGATTTAGGATTAACTTCATTCTTCCTTTCTAGTAACAATACAGCAACTTTGTAAGAATCATTGACTCACGCACTGAGCCCATGTGGATATTATGAGTGTAATGTATGACAATGGGTAGAACGAGTGGGTTGGTGCAGCAAGAGATCCGAAAACAGGTACAGGCAGTTGTGTTGTCTTGGGGGCATTTTATGTAAACTTGCACCTTCAGGCAATATGTTATATACAGCACTTGGTAAGTGGAGAGGTTTGTGGGATCTCGTGCTAAACCAAATCACTTGTTCTATTGAAGAACGCAACAATAAAAGATGCGTACATCCAAAATGCTACTGGAGACTTCAGTCACACCTCCTGGTGGTGAGCTCCTTGAGGGGGCACTGATAGCACATCAATGCCTCTGCTTCATTAGAATTTCTCCAGTATAGAGGCCATTTGGCCCATCGAGCCTGCACCGACAACAATCCCACCCTATCCCTGTAACCCCACGTATTTACCTTGCTAATCCCCCTGACACAAAGGGACAATTTAGCATGGCCAAACCCACACATCTTTGGACTGTGGGAGGAAACTGGAGCATCTTAGGGGAAACCCACGCAGACACGGGGAGAACGTGCAGACTCCACACAGACAGTGACCCGAGGCCAGAATTGAACCCAGGTCCCTGGTGAGGCAGCAGTGCTAACAACTATGCCACCACACTGAAGTGGATATCGTCACTAAGCCAAGTAAACCCGTTGGTGCGGACATGTTTTGAGTCTTTCTGGAAGTTGGACATTTTGAGTTATAAATGTGCCGGTGCCTATGGTAAACAACAACAATACCTGCCATTGTGGACATCAAGCAGCTGTAGAGAGCACCTGGTATATATGGATACACAAATGTTATGTGTTGTGGGCCTAAAACGTGTATGCACCTGACATGCCCACTGCCTGTTCCTATACTCATCTGTGAGGCCCCCAGTATGTCTGGATCAGGTTGTGGGGAGGTCAATCTCTCTGAGAACTATTCTGAGGAGATTGAAGAATGCACAGTGATGAATCGTGGATTAATAATGTGCTTGCTACAATGCAGATCGTGCCTCGATACAAGTCATGATGGACCTTACAGTCCAGAATGTTCACACCCTCTGGGGGGGGGGGGGGGGGGGAGGAAATCCCCCCCCCAGCTAGACTATCATGTGACATTAAGAGGAGTGAGGGAATATTTTAACACGTTACACCCAGCAATAGCACCAAGTATTCCCATATCACATACAAATCGATATATTGTAGAGGAAGCTTCACCGTATCTGGCAACTGAAGTTGGTGTTCCCATGACGGTGAACCCCAGTTCCCAACTTTACCTTCACGGCTGGCCAACGCCAGTGAAAGTTTTTTTTTGTTTATTCCGTATTGTAGTTTCATTATTCCTTTTGGCAAGATTGAGAATCGAGTTTGCAGTCGAGTCTGGATTCAGATGTTTCGTTTTACTTATGACCCCGTAACAATCGGCAGCAAGGTGAAACTCAATCACCTCTGCCTGAGATTACAAACTTGTGGGGGTTAGTTTTGTGGATTTACTTTCCTCAACTCTAATTTTCTAAACCCCCGCCCCCAACCCCTCAATTGTATCTAAATTAAATCTCTAAAACCCTACTGGTGACAGATTCCTCCTCCGTTTCAGAGCCTCCGTATAGATTGGTCAGTAGCAGGAGTTCAATGCTGACTGAATTCATTGAACGGGCCTGCAATGTTGAGCTGATGGATGCACCCAATGCAACAGTAGGGGCGTAGTGCCAATCTGGCATTAAGACCGATGCCTGCAAACAGAGGAACAGCTGTAGCTTTCCATTACCGACTATGTGGCAAAGCATATAAAAAAAAACCCTTTTGCTTTCAAAGCCTTGGATGCGTTCATTTTTCATAACCAAACTCTTCTCCCATTAATAGTTTTGGCTGGGACAGGCAAAACGAAGCAAGTGCAGATAAATGTTTCTCCAACGAAGAACATCCGTTTCCACTTGTCGCGAAGATCTGGTTTTTATTCCAAAAGAAATTGCGCATAAAATTAATTTCTTCAAACACTTGAGCAACTTCTGATGGGTAAGCTGGGAAAGGAGATAGCAATGGCTCGCAAGGTAAGGGACTGATCGACTGATTGGGGAAGCCAGCAGGCTCATCACCTCAGCAGCACAATGTCTTCAGCTGAAGACCAATGGCACAAAGATCTCCAACAACAAAAAAAAACTTTGCTTTAAATGTAAGAGCTGGCATCTCAAGGGCTGGTGTAGTGCAATTGGCTCTTGAGATCCCGGTCGTCTCCAAAGCTTGCTCGAAGCCACAATGTGAGTCCCATTTCTCGTCTTGTTTGCTCCAGAGGGATAGGCCCCGAGTACAAAGGTAAAGATCCGCTGTGCAGTCGGTGTCTCAATGCCAGGGATTAGAAGACATAGATTTTGTCTCTTTGCACGTGATCCAGGTCTTCATCCAGAGTCAGTAAAATCTGGAGGAGGAAGTGAGAGGCACTTGTTAAGGTTCACAAGAATGATAAAATTAAAAGTTTAAAAGTGAGAGGGGAGAGATACAAAAGAGTCCAGAGGGGCAATTTTTTTACACAGAGGGTGGTGAGTGTCTGGAACGAGCTGTCAGAGGCAGTAGTAGAGGCGGGTACAATTTTGTCTTTTAAAAAAACATTTAGACAGTTACATGGGTAAGATGGGTATAGGGGGATATGGGCCAAACGCGGGCAATTGGGCCTAGCTTAGTGGTTAAAAACAAAGGGTGGCATGGACAAGTTGGGCCGAAGGGCCTGTTTCCATGCTGTATATGACTCTATGACCACTGATCTGTTGGCTCAATAAAAAACGTTACCCATTTTTTAGTCGCCTCTACTAAAGTTTAAAGGTTATTTATTAGTGTCACAAGTAGGCTTACATTAACACTGCAATGAAGTTACTGTGAAAATCCGATAGTCGCCACACTGCGGCACCTGTTCGGGTACACTGAGGGCGAACTTAGCATGGCCGACACACCTAACCAGCACGTCTTTCGGACTGTGGGAGGAAACCGGAGCACCCGGAGGAAACCCGCGCAGAAACAGGGAGAACCTGCAGACTCCGCACAGAGTGACCCAAGCCGGGGATCGAACCCAGGTCCCTGGCGTTGTGAGGCAGCAGTGCTAACCACTGTGCCACCCAATGATACCAGAACAGAGAGGTTATAACTAGCTAGGGCTGTCGACTGCAGTTAAATGTATCCCTGAAGGCTTCATCACGTGATTGGTCCCCCACACTCCAGCCATTAGTCACATTGGCCAATGCATCTCTCCTCGTGACGCACTATTTTCCTACCTCAACTGGGATGCAAAATGACTCATTGGATGATGCCTTACTGTCAGCCCGACAGCCTTTTTTGCCTCATTTTCAAATATTTATATATTTGATAAAAAGAAATAATCAAAGAAAAAATCATTTTGAACGTCCTGATGATTTTGCTCCAGGGTTTAACACAGCAGCGTCCTGGAGATTAGTTTTCAATTGCTGGAGGCTCCCGCCAATCCTGGGGGGTTAGCAACCCTAAAGTGGAGGTGGAGGAGGTGGTTAAGAAGGCGTATGGTGTGCTGGCCTTTATCAATCGAGGGATTGAGTTTAGGAGTCCGGGGATAATGATGCAGCTATGTAAGACCCTCGTCAGACCCCACTTGGAGTACTGTGCTCAGTTCTGGTCGCCTCATTACAGGAAGGATGTGGAAAAGATTGAAAGGGTGCAGAGCAGATTTACAAGGATGTCGCCTGGATTGAGTGGCATGCCTTATGAGGATAGGCTGAGGGAGCTCAGTCTTTTCTCCTTGGAGAGACGTAGGATGAGAGGAGACCTAATAGAGGTATATAAGATGTTGAGAGGCATAGATCGGGTGGACTCTCAGAGGCTTTTTCCCAGGGTGGAAATGGCTGCTACGAGAGGACACAGGTTTAAGGTGCTGGGGGGGTAGGTACAGGGGAAATGTTAGGGGGAGGTTTTTCACACAGAGGGTGGTGGGTGAGTGGAATCGGCTGCTGTCAGTGGTGGTGGAGGCAAATTCAATAGGGACTTTTAAGAGACTCCTGGATGAGTACATGGGACTTAATAGGATGGAGAGTTATAGGTAGGTCTAGAAGGTAGGGATATGTTCGGCATAACTTGTGGGGCCGAAGGGCCTGTTTGTGCTGTAGTTTTTCTATGTTTCTAAAACCACCAGGAAAGGCTGAGGCACCTTGGTCTATAAAGAGAAAACAGTCCATGCAGAACAGCGGCTGTGAGTAAAGCATTGGTTGGGAAACACTCGGAGATACTGGGGCAAAAATAAATGCTTGAAAAAAATGGACGAGGATCGGCCCGTGAAACAGGTGACAGCAAATAAGAGTTGAACTCAGTGCAGTCCCTGACGTCCATTTTTGGCTGTCTCTCGGCAACTTACAACACTGGCTGGGATTTTCTGGCACCCCTTCTTTGCGGCTTGTTTTCTAGCCGCTCGCCATGGGCCACTTGGGGGAGATACTCCGGTTTTGCCGAAATTTACAGCTGTTTGCGTGGCTCACCCACCCTGCCGCCGGGGAACCCTCAGTGACGGAGGGCCTCAGCAGGACCGGAAAATCCCGCCGACAGGAAGGGCTGGAAAATCCCATTCAATAGCACGCAATTACATAGCACCTTTAAAATAAATGTCCCTTTATCCAAACATTATTTGACACCAAACCTCAACAAGGAAATATTATCGGCCAGACATTGGAAGTCTGAAATAAAAACATAAAATTCTAGAAATACTCAACAGGTCAGGCAACACCAGTGGAGAGAGGAACAGAGCAAATGGCTGCAATTCTCCAGCTGGGTGGCATGGTGGCACAGTGGTTAGCAAGGCTGCCTCACAGCACCAGGGACACGGGTTCAATTCCGGCCTCGGCTCACTATCAGTGTGGAGTTTCTCCCCGTGTCTGCGTGAGTTTCCTCTGGGTGCTCCGGTTTCCTCCCACAGACCGAAAGATATGCGGGTTAGATTGATTGGCCGTGCTAAATTGATGCTAGTATCGGGGGATTAGCAGGGGAAATATGTGTGGTTGTGGGAATAGGGCTTGGGTGGGATTGTGGTCGGTGCAGTCTCCTACTGCACTGTAGGGATTCTATGATTCTAAGATTCATGCTGACGGGATATTCTGGTCCTGCCGACGGTGCACCCCCGCCGTTGATTTCCCGGGGATGTGGGGTGGAGTCAATGGGAAAACCCATTGGCAGCAACGGGACCAGAAGATCCTGTCGCCAGTCAATGGTGCGCTGCCTCTCGCCAAGCGTGAGACACACCGCGGGGAGGTCAGAGAATCCTGCCCAATGTTTCAAAGTCAGTGATCTTATGAGATCAGTTCAATCTGAAACATTAACTGTTTTACTCTCTCCACAGAAGCCACCCCACCTGCTGAGTATTTCCGGCACTTTCTGTTTTGGTTTACGGAGATATTAAGACAGATCATAGAATCCCTGCAGTGCAGAAGGAGGCCATTTGGCCCATCGGGTCTGCACCCACCGCAATCCCAACCAGCCCCTATCCCCCGTAACCCCACATATTTATTCTAGGTTGTTCCCCTCACGCTAAGGGGCAATTTAGCATGGCCAATTTTTGGAGTGTGGGAGGAAACAGGAACACCCGGAGGAAACCCACGCAGACACGGGGAGAACGTGCAAACTCCACACAGACAGTGACCCAAGCCGGGAATCGAACCTGGGTCCCTGACGCTGTGAGGCAGCCGTGCTAACCACTGTGCTGCTGTGCCGCCCACCTAAAGCTGGGTCAATGAGACAGTCTTCACGGTGTATCTGAAAGGAGGGGACCGGGGGTGGTGAGGCGGGAGTGGGTTGGGTTACTCACCAGAAAAGAGCCGAATAGTGCTATAGAGGATAAAAAATGCCAAATGTCATGATCGTCAAAGAAATCGAGTAGGATACATTCCCTGTTGTGTTCTCTGGACTCGGCTGGAGTTTTCTGTAAAACAGTAAGAGGAATAAATAATTATTCAGCATGTTAAATTATTTGCTGCTGTGGATAGGGGCAGCACGGTGGCACAGTGGTTAGCACTGCTGCTTCACAGCGCCAGGGACCCGGGTTCAATTCCCGGCTTGGGTCACTGTCTGTGTGGAGTTTGCACGTTCTCCCCGTGTCTGCATGGGTTTCCTCCGGGTGCTCCGGTTTCCTCCCACAATCTGAAAGACGTGCTGGTTAGGCGCATTGGTCAATGCGAAATTTTCCCTCAGTGTACCCGAACAGGCGCCAGAGTGTGGCGACAAGGGGATTTTCACAGTAACTTCATTGCCGTTTTAATATGAGCCTACTTGTGACGCTAATAATTAAACTTTAGTAGAGGCTACTATGAAATGGGTAATGTTACATTATTGAGCCAACAGATCAGTGGTTCCCAACCTTTCATACATCACAGCACACCGCTATACTCTCAAAACATTTTGAGATACATCTCCTATTTTCTCTGAACTGTCCTTGAGCAAAAGACTTCTTATCTCGAAAATCTCCTAAAAACAAGTCAAGCCATCATCTAATACAACGTTCATAAGTTTGAGAAGTTTACAACTTTATCACCAGGTGTGTGTCTAATATAGATGATGGAATTTTCCGGCTGTTCATGTTTGGGATCTTCTGCTCCTGCCAACGGCTCATCCCCACCACAGGATTCCTGGTGGCATGGGGTACAGACATTAGGACATCCCACTGATGGCAGCGGGACCAGGAGATCCCACCATCGGCGGACAGTGTGCCATGTCCTGCCATCAGGAGGTCTGAAAACTCCCCCCCCCACAATATCTCCCGAGTCCACTTCATTTCAGGTCTGCTTCTGGCAGCCCGTTCTCTAATTGGAGACTGTTTCTTGTTTTCTTAGCTTCCTTTTTTGATTTGATTTATTATTGTCACATGTATTACAATACAGTGAAAAGTATTGTTTCTTGCGTGCTATACAGAGAGAGCATACCGTTCATAGAGAAAGAAAGGAGAGAGTGCAGAATGTAGTTTTACAGTCATAGTTAGGGTGTAGAGAAAGATCAACTTAATACATGGTAGGTCCATTCAAAAGTCTGATGGCAGCAGGGAAGAAGCTGTTCTTGAGTCGGTTGGAAGTGACCTCAGACTTTTGTATCTTTTTCCTGACGGAAGTAGGTGGAAGAGAGAATGTCCGGGGTGCGTGGGGGTTCTTGATTATGCTGGCCGCTTTGCTGAGGCAGCGGGAAGTGTAGACAGGGTCAATGGATGTGAGGGTGGTTTGCGTGATGGATTGGGCTACATTCATGACCTTTTGTAGTTCCTTGCGGTCTTGGGCAGAGCAAGAGCCATACCAAGCTGTGATACAACCAGAAATAATGCTTTCTATGGTGCACCTGTAAAGGTTGGTGAGAGTCGTAGCGGGCATGCCAAATTTCCTTAGTCTTCTGAGAAACTAGAGGCGTTGGTGGGCTTTCTTAATGATGGGGTCTACATGGAGGGACCAGGACAGGTTGTTGGTGATCTGGACACCTAAAACCTTGAAGCTTTCCTTGCTTCCTGTTTCGTATCTCTGTCTTCTTCCCTTTTTGGGAACTTCGTTTTTAACTTCTCCATGTCCTCTCTGCTGATTTTTTTTGCTTCTCCTTGTTCCCCCCACTTCTTATCACCCTTTTTGAGTGTTTGCTCTTTGTGCGGGTTCGGAGGACCTTTGTCTTCAGCTCCGAGTCCTGTTGGTCACGCGCACACATGCGCACGGGCCTGAGCAACGTAAAAAATGTAAACCGTGTATGTGCGGCTCTTTTCCAGCTGGTGCTTGCGCAGGAGGCCCAAGATTCATCAGGTCTTGAAGGTGCTGAACATTGAGCTGGAGATGAAGGTTAGTGAGGGATCCTGTGTATGCTTAGTCCTGTTTGCCTCAGTCTATGCAAAGACTTCATTTTAAGGTATTTCTGCCTATGCAATTACATTTAAATGCTAGACTGTAGGGGTTCACTAACACTGCGAACTTGACTACATTTTAAAACTCAGAAGGCATGCTGGGTTAGCTGAAAATTGACTGCATTCCTGAAGGGTAGACAGCAGGCAAAGCAAGTTTTAGCAGCTGCAAGACCTGTTTCTCCAGACAGTCATGATGTGGAGATGCCGGCGTTGGACTGGGGTAAACACAGTAAGGAGTCTAACAACACCAGGTTAAAGTCCACAGGTTTATTTGGTAACAAACGCCACTAGCGTTCGGAGCGCTGCTCCTTCGTCAGGTGAGTGTCAGGTTTATTGCTTCGTCACCTGACGAAGGAGCAGCGCTCCGAAAGCTAGTGGCGTTTGCTACCAAATAAACCTGTTGGACTTTAACCTGGTGTTGTTAGACTCCTTACTGTGTTCTCCAGACAGCGACAGCCTGCAAAGGACCATTACAATAACAAGGGTTGAGGTATAGTGGGTGTTTTCAGTTTGTTTCAAGCTCAGTTCAGTTTCACGATCATGTTAAGAATTCAGTACAGAGACTGGCTTGCTTAAAAGACACGTTGGCTTTGAGAGCCAAGTCTCTCCAAGTTCGCTTTGCTTTTTCTCTGCTTCTGATTTAATTTTCTCTAATTCTGTTCAATAAAAGTAATTAATTTTAAACTCCCGTACCAGTGCGGTCCCCTCGTCGCTTCAAAGGAATAAATGGACCCAACAGTTATTTATTTACATGAATTTTGAATCTTTCTTCATGGCATACTTGAGGGTCTTCACTGATTGGGAACCACTGTGCTCGATGATTTGCTAAATAATGATCTATCGAAACAGAAAATGTTCAAAACGCTCAACTGGTTAATCATAGAATCCCATGGTGCAGAGGGAGGCCATTTGGCCCATCGTGTCTGCAACAACTCCTTCTGACATTACCCAGGCCCTTTCCCCCACCCTATCCCCGTGACCCTACACATTTACCATGGCTAATCCATTTAACCAACACATCTTGGGGACATTAAGGGGCAGTTTAGCCCAGTTAAGTAGCTCCTGCGAAGGCAGAAATGTAAGGTTAAATACTTCAAGTCAAAGGCCTTTTATCAGATTTGGGTTCTGACAAGGAAGGATTCCAGAGCACTGCAGGGCAAGAAGCTCACGCTGAATATCGACCGGATGGATTAACGGAGGATGTGCTTACCTGCCACGTGCTGAGACCCTGGAAGAAGAAAAAGAGAGCGAAACCCCAGACTACGGCTGTACAGACAATACAGATCAGGGGAATGGGTCTGATCCTTTCACCGCTCCGTAACTAGGGCAACAGAGAAAACGGCAGCTTCAGTAACTCAGAACAAAAAATCAATAGTCAACTGAACTGATCTAAAGCAACGCCGCTTAAACTAAAGCTCCGTAATATTGTTTATTGCCTCAACGTCCAACAAACGCATTTGGTACTTGGTTAACAGAGAGCTAATTGTCAAATAGAGATCTTGTGGTGCAGTGGGTATTGAGCCTGCCTCAGAGCCAGATGCTCAGGGTTCGAGTCCCACCCCAGGAGCTGGCAGCCAAGGAAGGTGAGTTCATAACGTGGCCAAACAGATTATTATTTTTTTATTCATTTGTGGGACATGGATGTCCCTGGCTGGCCAGCATTTATTACCCATCCCTAGTTGCTCTTGAAACTTGAGTGGCTTGCTAGGCCATTTCAGAGGGCAATGTGACTCATTGCTGTGGCTCTGGAGTCACATGTAGGCCAGACCAGATAAGGACGGCAGATTTCCTTCCCTAAAGGGCATTAGTGAACCAGATGGGTTTTTCCAACAATCAACAATGGTTTCATGGTCATCATTAGATTCTTAATTCCGGATATTTTTTATTGAGTTCAAATTCCACCATCTCCCGTGGCGGGATTCGAACCCGGGTCCCCAGAACATTAGCTGAGTTTCTGGATTAACAGCCTGGCGATAATACCACTAGGCCATTGCCTCGCCTTATCAACCCGCAAAAGCTGCCAACACAAGCCAATGGTAGGCAGTCAGTGTGGGAGAGAGAGTTCGGAATGAGTAATAGAGATACGTTTAAGGGGAAGCTGGATAAATCCATAAAGGATGAGGAGATGTTGATGGGGTGGGTGCAAGGAGGGCCATGTGGAGCATGGACCAGATGGGCTGAATGGCCTATCGCTGTGCTGTGATTGGTCAGTCTCTTACCTTCATGATAATGTAAAATGCAAAGTAGAGTAACAAGTTGCAGATCCCTATCGCCAGCAGATAGGATGCAAAATCTTTAGGCCTCAGGATGAGTCCATATGCAGCCCTGAAAATTAAATGCAAGACTACTTAACAGCTGTGTCAGGTGATGAAAGCAGCACACATTCAACAGCAAGTTTAAAGTATATTTATTGGTGTCACAAGTAGGCTCACATTAACACTGCAATGAAGTTACTATGAAAATCCCCTAGTCGCCACACTCCGGCGCCTGTTCGGGTACACTGAGGGAGAATTTAGCACCTAACCAGCATGTCTTTCAGACTGTGGGAGGAAACCGGAGCACCCGGAGGAAACCCGCGCAGACACGGGGAGAACGTGCACAGGGAGTTTGTACAATTTCCTCACTTAATTCACATTCCCCGTCCTACCATGAGAACAGGGACACTATCCAGAGGTCAAAGTTCAACTACGAGCTACCCTCCCACTATTGCCTTTTTCTGTCGGGGCTACAGAACGGGACAGGCACAGGTATACACAGGAGCATTTTTGGTGCGGACTGTGGCTATCTCGGCTGGGAGTGAGTAGGTCACACACTGGAGCCGTGTACCAGGGGCCCAAGCACAGAATATAAGCTGCAGCACTGAGCGAGGGCTGCACTGGTGGAGATGCCGTGTTTCTGATATTAAACTGAGGCCCCATCAGGAGGATGTAAGCAAACCCCGTGCCACTATTTCAGGGGAAAGAAAGGGAAGCTTGCCCTTGTGTCCTCAACAGTTTTACCCCTCTGGCAACAAGACTAACACAGATCATTAGATTACCAATGTCTCAGTGTTTGTGGGAGTTTGCCGTGTGTAAAGGTGACTGCTCTGCTTCCTACATAGAACCATAGAAAAGTTACAGCACAGAAAGAGGCCATTCATTCGGGGCAAAAAAGAAAATACTAGCCATCCATTCTAATCCCACCTTCCAGCGCCGGCCTTGTGGTTACAGCACTTCAGGTTAGATCCAGGTAAAAAGGTAAAATCGCCATAGTCCCAGATAACCATAGGCTGCTTTCCCCTTTGAGGGGGAGAGCTGACTGGTGGCGATTTTAACCTGGGGGTCACCACACCTTAGGCAAGGGGCAAGGTTGAGAAGACAGATTTGTGTGCAGTTCTGGTCGCCACATTGTAGGAAGGATGTGATTGCACTGGAGGGGTTGCAGAGGAGATTCACCAGGATGCTGCCTGGGATGGAACATTTAAGTTATGAAGAGAGGTTGGGGGGGCTTGAATTGTTTTCTTTGGAGCAGAGAAGACCGAGGGGCGACCTGATCTGTACAAGATTATGAGAGACATGGACAGGGTGGATAGGGAACAGCTGTTCCCCTAACCGAAGGGTGTAATCTCCACCCTTCACGGGCGGCACGGTAGCACAGTGGTTAGCACTGCTGCTTCACAGCTCCAGGGTCCCGGGTTCGATTCCCGGCTCGGGTCACTGTCTGTGTGGAGTTTGCACATTCTCCTCGCGTCTGCGTGGGTTTCCTCCGGGTGCTCCGGTTTCCTCCCACAGTCCAAAGATGCGCAGGTTAGGTTGATTGGCCAGGTTAAAAATTGCCCCTTAGAGTCCTGAGATGCATAGGTTAGAGGGATTAGCGGGTAAAATATGTGGGGGTAGGGCCTGGGTGGGATTGTGGTCGGTGCAGACTCGATGGGCCGAATGGCCTCCTTCTGCACTGTAGGGATTCTATGATTCTATGATTCTACCCTTCAGTTAACCTAAGTTGAAGGGTCAGTCACAAGGGGGCACAAGTTCAAGGCGAGGGGGCAGGAGGTTTGGGGGGGATGTGAGGAAAAACGTTTTTACCCAGAGGGTGGTGACGGTCTGGAATGCGCTGCCTGGGAGGGCGGTGGAGGCGAGTTACTCACATCCTTTAAAAAATATCTGGATGAGCACTCGGCACGTCACAACATTCAGGGCTGTGGACCAAGTGCTGGTAGATGGAATTAGGTGGGGGTTCAGGTGTTTCTCGTGTGTCGGTGCAGATTTGATGGGCCGAAGGGCCTCTTCTGCATTGTATGATTCGATGATTCTTCATGATTAACCACAGCCAGTACGGGTACCTTTTCAATGCGTCGAGAGTTCCTGCCCCTATCACTAAACCAGGCAGCAGGTTCTAGGCACCCATCGACAGTTTGAGAAGTGAAAACACATCCAAGAGGTGGTGAAAGCATTTTATAGAAGTGATTCTCTTTGAGTGTAATCTCCACCCTTCAGTTAACCTGTTCACAAATTGCCCTTCAGAGCCAGTCTAGGGGCAGCTGAGTTGCTCCCGAACCCTCTGCATGAATGGGTTACTAAACAACTTCAGGATAGAATCTCTACATCAACAGGAATGAAGTGCAAATGGTCGACACCTTCAAGTTTCTAAGTGTCCAAATCACCAACAACCTGTCCTGATCCCTCCATGCTGATGCTATAGTTAAGAAAGCCCACCAACGCCTCTACTTTCTCAGGAGGCTAAGGAAATTCGGCATGTCCGCTATGACTCTCACCAACTTTTACAGATACACCATAGAAAGCATCCTTTCTGGTTGTATCACAGCTTGGTATGGCTCCTGTTCTGACCAAGACCGCAAGGAACTACAAAGGGTTGTGAACGAAGCCCAGTCCATCACGCAAACCCCCCCAGCCTCCCATCCATTTATTGTCTACATTTCTTGCTGTTTTGGAAAAGCAGCCAGCATAATCAAGGACCCCACGCACCCCGGACATTCTCTCTTCCATCTTCTTCCGTTGGATAAAAGATACAAAAGTCTGAGGTCACGTACCAACCAACTCAAGAACAGCTTTCCTGTTGCCAACAGACTTCTGAAAAGACCTACCTTATATTAAGCTGATCTTTCTCTACACCCTAGCTATAACTGCAACACTACATTCTGCAGCCTCTCATTTCCTTCTCTATGGACGGTATACTTTGTCTGTATAGCGCGCAATAAGCAATACTTTTCACTGCATCCCAATAAAGTGTTTGAGCTCCACATGAGCCTCCTTCTCCCTTCTTCATCCAACCCCAACAATCCTCCATTCCTTTCTCCTTCGTGTGTTATGAGTTTCCCCCTGCACGGTGTCCATGCAAATCACCTCAACTATGCTTTATAGAGAGTCCCCTGGGTAAAGGAGCTTCTCCTGAATTCCTTGTGGATTTATTGGTGTCTACCTCACATTGGTGGTTCCTAGTTCAGGGCTCCCTCGCTATCTTCTCCAAATCTACCCGTTCAAACCCAGTAATAATTTTAAGCACCTCTATTAGGTCATCCCTCAATCTATAGAAAGGAGCCCAAACCTAATGGGTGGGATTTTATAGCTCTGCTCATCCCGAAACTGTAAAATCCCGCCTGAGGTCAACGGACCTTCCCATGGCCCGTCCCCTCGCCCACTCCGATTCTGGTGGTGGGTGGGACAGTAAGATTCCGGCCAATCGGTCTTTCCTGATTGTTATTAGTTCTGGTATAATTCCAGCAAACCTCCTTTGGTGAAATGCTTCAAATCCAGTAGAATTTATTTCGGGATTCCATACTGACAATTAACAAGACATGGATGTTGATCAGGAGAGGCAGGGCAGCCTCATACTTACAGGGACCAGTTCACGATATTCCCCATAATAAGTAATACCATCCGATCCTAAGAAAAAGAGATGAAAGATTTTAGTGAGATGAAACATCGAAACTAGAAGCAAGAGGAGGCCGTTCAGCCCTCCGAGCCTGCTCCTCCATTCATTATCATGGATGATCATCAAATTAAATATCCTGATCCCACCTTCTCCACATATCCCTTGATCCCTTTAGCCCCAAGAGCTATATCTAATTTCTTCCTGAAATCACACAAGGTTTTGGCCTCAACTACTTTCTGTGGTAGTGAATTCCACACATCCGCCACCCTCTGGGTGAAAAAGTTCCTCCTCACCTCAGTCCTAAAAGCTTTACCCCTTATCCTCAAACTATGACCCCTGGTTCTGGACTCCCCCACCGTCGGGAACATTCTTTCTGAATCTACCCTGTCTAACCCTGTTAGAATTTTATCAATTTCTATGAGATCCCCTCTGACTCTTCTAAACTGCAATGAATGCAATCCTAATCCATTTAGACTCTCCTCATATGACAGACCTGCCATCCCAGGAATAAGCCTGGCAAACCTTTGCTGTACTCCCTCTATAGCAAGAACTTCCTTCCTCAGATAAGGACACCAAAACTGTACACAATACTCCAGGTGCGACCTCACCAATGTCCTGTACAATTGTAGTAAAACATTCCTATTCTTATACTCAAATCCTCTTAAAGTTTGCTTTTTAGTCACAAGTAGGCTTACATTCACACTACAATGAAGTTACTGTGAAAATCCCCTCGTCGCCACACTCCAGCGCCTGTTCAGGTACACTGAGGGAGAATTTAGCATGGCCAATGCACCTGTGCAGCAAGTCTTTGGACTGTGGAAGGAAACCGGAGCACCCGGAGGAAACCCGGGAAACGTGCAGACTCTGCACAGACAGTGACCCGAGCCAGGAATCGAACCTGGGTCCCTGGCGCTGTGAGGCAGCCGTGCTAACCATTGTGCCACTGTGCAGCCCTATGAAGGCTATGCTATGAAGGGCAATGTACCATTTGCCTGCTTTACTGCCTGCTGTACCTGCGCGCTTACTTTCAGTGACTGATGCACGAAGACACCAAGATCTCGCTGAGTATCCACCTCTCTCAACTTACACCCATTCAAGTAATAATCTGCCTTCCTATTATTGCTACCGAAAATTGAGAGTCAAAGCTTTTATGGTTGGACTGGCTCAGAATGTGCAGAATCCACCTTCCAGCAGTGATTTAAAATCATTGTTTTTATCTTTACCACTCCCCCCTTTCACATTGCCGTTAGATTCCAAGGATGACAATGGATGGAACCTTCCCTGTCCTGTGGTGACGGGTTTTAAAACGGGAGCTGTGAGCAAACCTGCAGATTCTGGTGTTGGGTTTGCCGGGCACGCACTTTCCCAGCTCAGGTCGATTCAGCTGGAGGTGGTAGAGGTATTGCGGCGGCGCCAGTGGCAACCCACCCGGCACTGGTTTCAGGATCTAATGAGGGGGGACGGGGAAAATTCCACTGGGGTCTTCCTGCGATTGGAACGGATTCCTCCTGAGGGGAGGCGATAGCGTAATGGGATTGTCGCTGAACTAGTAATCCAGTGACTCAGCGTAATGTTCTGGGAGGAACCCAGGTTCGAATCCCACCACGGCAGATGGTGAAATTTGAATCCAATAAAAGCACTGGAATTAAAAGTCTAACGATGAGTAAAGAGATATTGCTGCAACTGTACAAGATACTGGCGAGGCCACATTTAGAATATTGTGCACAGTCTTGGTCCTTATTGAGGGAAAGATATCTGATTGGAGGTAGTACCAAGGAGGTTTATTAGGATGATCCCGGGTATGGAGGGACAGCCATGTGAGGAAAGATTCAACAGGTTGGGTCTGTCCTCCTAGGAATTCAGAAGAATGAGAGGTGATGTGATTGAAATATATGAGATTCTTAGGGAGTTAGAAAGGGTAAATGTTGGGAGGATGTTTCCACTCGTGGGAGAGTGTAGGACCAGAGGGGATAATCCCAGAATAAGGGGGTGCTCATTTAAGATGGAGTTGAGGAAGAGGAGGAGTAGGCCCTTCAAGCCTACTCTGCTATTTAGTAAGATCATGGCTGATCCAACGCTCATTAAGTCCAATTTCCTGCCTTTCCTGCCTACCTTTGTAACCCTTAATTCCCCGACTGATTAAAAATCTATCGCTCTCAGCCTTGACATTCAAGGGCTCAGCCTCCACAGCTTCCTGGGGTAGAGAATTCCAAATATTCGTCACCCTTTGAGAGGAGGAAGTCCACACAGACACAGGGAGAACGTGCAAACTTCACACAGACAGTTACCCAGGGTGGGAATTGAACCCGGTTCCCTGGCTCTGTGAGGAAGCAATGCTAACTGTTGTGCCACCCCACTGATTAAGTTGCATTTGATTAAGTTGATTCATTCAATGTGTCACTGGGCTGCAGTGTGATCTCCATAACCCAGCACTGGGAGCTAGGCCTCGCTGAGCACCGAACAAAGAACAGTACGGCACAGGAACAGGCCCTTCGGCCCTCCAAGCCTGCGCCGATCACATTTACTTATCTAAACCAACCGCTTATATTCCTCTATTCCCCGTCTATTCATATGCCTATCATGATACTTCGTAAATGTGGCTAACGTAACTGCCTCACCACCTCACTTGGCAGTGCGTTCCAGACCCCCACCACCCTCTGTGTAAAAAACTTCCCCCGCACATCTCTACTGAACCTTTCCCCCCTTACCTTGAACTTGTGCCCCCCCTTGTAATTGTCATTTCTGCCCTGGGAAAAAGCTTCCAACTGTTCACCCTATCTGTAACGCTCATAATTTTATAAACTTCTATCAGGTTGCCCCTCAGCCTCCGCCTTTCCAGGGAGAACAATCCCAGTTTATTCAACCTCTCCTCATAGCTAATGTCCTCCATACCAGGCAGCATCCTGATAAACCTTTTCTGCACTCTCTCCAAAGCCTCCATGACCTTCTGGTAGTGTGGTGAACATCACTTGTTTGAACGTTTCTCTTTCATCACTTTCCACTCAATTTTCTCCCCTTAATCTCCTGAAGACATTGACAGCTTCAAGAACGTCTCACCCAAGTAGCCGCGTCAGACTATTCCACCATCACAGCCAAAAAGAGGGAAATCCCCTTCCTTGCTATTGTGAATCTAGAACACATGAGAAGCACTTACTATATAGGCCGGTCCACTGCACTGTCTGATATGGTCAGTATAAATCACATGAATTATCCTTCTGCAGATCCCAGTGTCTGAAAAAGTAAAAATCCAACACTGAATCTGTCCTTTGACAATGGCACATCAATAGACAATACTTCCTGGAATGTGGTCAATTACTGTTGAGTCATGTGGTCCACGATAGTGACATCCTTGGGGGAATTACACCCATACCCAGTTCAGTCTTGTAACTCAGCAATTCATCTCAGTAAATGTCCCCAGGGTGACTGACAGAGGCGGAGCGGATCCCGAGCGGGAGAACAATTAGAGGCGAACGATCATACGGAGGAAAGAGGTTATTTTTGAGAACAGTTTGAAGAGGGATTTAGGGAAGAGAATTTCGGAAACTCGGTGTTCCCAGTTTGCGGCGGGGGGGGGGGGGGGGGCAGGCGGGCGGGATAAGTTACACCGAGTTTTTTTCCCGCTCTGATACCATGGGGGTAATTTTCCCGTCCCGCCCGCCGCGGGAATCGTACAAGGTGAGGGGAAGACCATGCAAAGGTCCGTTGACCTCGGATGGGAGTTTCCGGTTTTGGGGGCCGGAAAATCCCACCCCTAAGTTTGGCGAAAATATCATGCGTCTCCACGGGGATTCCACTGAATCCGTGGTACGAGGAAAACCAGATGGAATTTCAGCCCTCTGGTGTGTGTGTTTATGTAACACACATCATCCTTCCTGAGTGCTGTATGGAGAATTTCGTGAGGTGCTCTTTCGCCCAGTGCGGAGCAGTGACCTACGAACTGACACAGCCTTAAGTGTGGTTCATTTCCGTGAACCAGACATCATTGTGTATGAAATCCATCTAATGCTGCACCTGAACAAGGTTCAGATTACACATAATCGGGCCCCATTTCCTTGGAATTTAGAGGGCGGAATTTTACGGTCTCTCCTGCCAGAGGGATCTTCCGTTTCTGCCAAAGTCAATATGGCTTTGCCCGGCTCGCTGCAATTTCCTGCCCCCTTCCTGCCGTGACGGGCTCATCAAGTTCCACCCAGATAGTAGCAAATGTCCAGCTCATTACTCCGTAGGTTGAGTTGCACTCGGGCCAGTCTCAGTTGGTAGCTCTCGCACCTCTATCTCAGTGATACAAGCCCCCAAAGCTGGACACCGCTTCAGCAATGCAATACTGAGCAAGTGCCAGGTTCAGGATGGGACGTTAAAGTAAGGTCCTGTTCGCCTATTTTGGTGGCTCAGTAAATGTTAAAGATCCGGGAGAATGATGTAAAAAGCAGGGTGACTTCTGACCAACACTTCCAAACATCCATCAGTTGGGCAGGTCGTTCTGTGGCACCCTGGAAATCATTTCAAGTGGCAGGAGCTTCTACATTTGTTTATATAACATTAGTAACTGCACTTATAAAAATACTGGGTGGAGTTTCCCTGCCGTGCCCCCCGCCCCAAAACCGGAAAATCCTGCTCGAGGTCAAAGGACCTTTGCAAGGTCCCCCCCACCCCCTACGATTCCCGTGGCAGGCGGGGCAGGAAAATTCCACCCCTTGTGTTTGAGGAGATTTGACAATATAGCAAGATGTTAAAAAAATGGAAGTATTTCTTTCCAAATTATTTTGGGGTATAAAATAGAATCACGACAGTCCAGAAGGAGGCCATTCGGCCCATTGAGTCTGCACCGACCACAATCCCACCCAGGCCCTATCCCCATATTTACCCTGCTAGTCCTCCTGACACTAAGGGCTAATCAACCTAACCCGCACATCTTTGGAGTGTGGGAGGAAACCGGAGCACCCCGGAGGAAACCCACGCAGACACGAGGAGAATGTGCAGACTCCACACAGACAGTGATCCAAGCCGGGAATCGAACCCGGGTCCCCTGGCGCTGTGAGGCTCAGGAACACTCGGACTCAATGGGAGCCTGGGATTCCTGACCTCATTCGGAAAACCAGTAGGAAGGTGGCGTCATAGTGGTGACGTCACTGCACTAATAACCCCGAGACCCATCTCTGGAGACATGGATTCAAATCCCACGACGGCAGCTGGTGAAATTTAAATTTAAATAATTAAAAACAACCTTTAACTGAAATCTAGTCTAATTAAGGTGGTCATGAAACTATCATCGGTGTTGTAAAAAAAAACCCATCTGGTTCACTAATTTCCTCCCTTACCTGGTCTGGCCTACATGTAACTCCAAATCCACCACCCTGTGGTTGACTCTGAAATGGCCGAGTGAGCCACTCATTTCAAGGGCAATTAGGGATGGGCAACTAATGCTGGCCTTGCCAACGACACCCACATCCCATGATAGAATAAAACAAGGGGCGGAATTTTCCCGTCCCGTCCGCCACAGGAATCGTAGTGGGCGGGACAGGGCCATGCAGAGGTCTGTTGACCTCGGGTGGGATTTTCCGGTCTCGGGGCGAGTGCAGCCGGAAAAACCTCCCCCAAGGAAATCAGTCATGGACGGAAGTGCTGACTGGACTAATGGTGATGTGGAGATGCCGGTGTTGGACTGGGGTGGGCACAGTAAGAAGTCTCACAACACCAGGTTAAAGTCCGACAGGTTTATTTGGAATCACGAGCTTTTAGAGCGCTGCTCCTTCATCAGGTGAGTCTCACCTAAGGCAGGAGTGGCGCTCCGAAGGCTCGTGATTCCAAATAAACCTGCTGGACTTTAATCTGCTGTTGTGAGACTTCTTACTGGATTGATGGCGATCCAGCCATTTGTGTTAGACCCAAATCAATAGTTTCCACTCGAAGTCCAACAGAAAGGAAAGGTGATTGTGAATATTACAACGCACGTTAAGTTCATCCCCCCGTGAACTTATCATTCTCAGAGGGAGGCTTGGGTTACAGCTGGTCCCCTGAGTCCGATACCAAATAAAGCTGGACAGAACGGACAGGTAAAGAAAAGGTTTATTTGCTGAACATTCCCCAGAAAAATCCCAGTGTCAAAGAGACAATAATTACCAAGTTTCCAGCGTCCCATATAGTAGAGTTGTATACTGAGTAGAAGTGTGGCCAGGATGTGAATAAAGGAGAAAACAGCCCAGAACACGATGTAATCCTTCCCAAAGACCTGCCCAGAAAGAAGCAAAAATAAAGAGAATTAGAAATAAATCTCTTGACTTCTCCTTTGTGTCAATTTCTGACGGAAATGCACAGCTGGGATAGACCGCACTTCTCCTGCTCCTCATCCCTCACCGCCACCATCACCCCCCACAATTCCCACCCCCCTGCAGCCCGCTCCCCCCCCGCACCCCAGAACCAAAGAGAACCCGTCCCCACACGATTATTGTGAGCTGGACAAATCAAAGGACTTTCCACACTCTTTCACTAGGTGGCTTTGTTAGTCACTGCGCCTCTAAGATTGGAAGGTTTGGTGCAATAGATTGTTACTAGCCTCGTAATCCAGAGGGTCAGGCTAATGCCCAGGGGATAAAAGCAAATCACTGCAGATACTGGAATCTGAAAGACGGGTTCAAATCCCACCACGGCAGCGGGAAGGATTCAATTAATAAAATCTGGAATTGAAAACTAATCTCAGTAACGATTGTTGTTAGAAACTCCTCTGGTTCACGAATGTCCTTTAGAGAAGGTAATCTGCCATCCTTACCCGGTCTACTGTGACTCCAGACCCAGTGCCACAATGTGGTAGACTCTTAACTGCCCTCTGAAATGGTCCAGACTGCCACTCCGTTCAAGGGCAATTAGGGAAGGGCAACAAATACTTGCTATTCCACTCTGCCTGTTGAAATAAGCCTTACGGCTACCATTACTAGATTAGTGCTGCATGACTGATCTCACAGTGGTGTATTATCACAGTAGGGTGCTTGCCATTTCACAGTTTGATTGACAGCTCCAAGTGGTTATGGAACCTTGGTGGTGAAATTATGAATTCCATTGCTGTTTTTGTAAGTGATTATGTAATTGAATGAAATGTTCATTGTTATCAGGAACAATGCAGTTGAAGGAATGTAAATGTAGCCAATGTTTTTAAGTTTTAAGTTTAAGTTTATTTATTAGTGTCACAAGTCAGCTTACATTAACACTGCAATGAAGTTACTGTGAAAATCCCCTAGTTGCCACTCTCCAGTGCATGTTCGGGCACACCGAGGGAGCATTTAGCACGGCCAATGCACCTAACTAGCACGTCTTTCGGACTGTGGGAGGAAACCGGAGCATCTGGAGGAAACCCATGCAGACACAGGGAGAATGTGCAAACTCCACACAGACAGTGACCCAAGCTGGGAATCGAACCTGCGTCCCTGGCGCTGTGAGGTAGCAGTGCTAACCACTGTGTCACCGTGCCGCCCTAATTATTTGTGAGTGAGAGTGTTTTTTTTTAAATTAAGTCTGTAATGGATACTTTGAACTTCATCTCAGCACGAGTCCCGAGGTCTGCCTATGATGGATAGTAGAGGAATTAGCATAGTAAGTCTAACAAAGGGTGGTGGGTGGGGGACATGGGTTGGCATGAACCATCGAACCAGAGAATTCCAACAGTGCAGAAATGGGTTATTCGGCCCATCAAATCTATGGTGCTCCCTGAACGAACATCCCACCCAGGCCCTCGCTTCTAACCTATCCCTGTAACCCTTTGCATTTACCATGGCTAATCCACCTAACCTATATATCTTTGGACACTCAGGGACAACTTAGCATGGCCAATCCACCTAACCTGCACACTTTTGTGGGAGGAAACCGGAGCACCCGGAGGAAACCCATGCAGACACGGAGAGAATGTGCGAGCTCCACACAGACAGTGACCAAGGCTGGAATTGAACCTGGGCCCCTGGTGCTGTGAGGCAGCAATGCTAACCACTGTGCCACCGTGCCAGCCCATGAGTTGATACTAAGTTGGCACAGGGACCATAAAGGGACATAGGTTGGAAAACATAGGTTTACATGGTGGGTGTACAGGTCATGGGGATGAGTAGCTGGGAGGCATAGGTTGACATGAAGGGTATGAGGGGCCATGGGGCATGGGCTGGCATGGGTTAGCATGGTGAGTGTATGGCGGGGGATGAGGGTTGAGGTTAGCATAATTAAGGACCCCACGCATCCCGGACAAACTCACTTCCACTTTCTTCCGTCGGAAAAAAGATACATAAGTCTGAGATCACGTATCAACCGACTCAAGAACAGCTTCTTCCCTGCTGCCATCAGACTTTGAATGGACTTACCTTGCATTAAGTTGATCTTTTTCTACACCCTAGCTATGACTGTAACACTACATTCTGCACTCTCTCATTTCCTTCTCTATGAACGGTATGCTTTGTCTGTATAGCGCGCAAGAAACAATACTTTTCACTGTATGCTAATACATGTGGCAATAATAAATCAAATCATTAAGGTCTGGATGGCTGTTGAATGTTTAATTTTAAAAGCGATTCAGTGCTGGATCGCAGCCTGACTCTGCACCCAGCATGCTCTGCACTTGTTCCGGGGTTGCCCAGCCTGACTCCCTGCGGGTTAAGACACGGGCAGCAGAGGTTTGGATGATCAGAATCAGGAGTGCTTCTTTCCCAGTGAATTGTGATACTCACCACTCCCAACACAGAGAAGAATATGACTAAGGCAAGACAGGCATAAGCAGAATAGGCACTGGCATTGATGTCCGGGTGTCGTTTCTGGTACAACTTCAACATGCAGAGTCCTGCTATCATGTACATGAAAGATGTGTCTGTGTGCCAAACAGAAACAAGCGTCAGGACACAGCAAGTAACACATTCCTACCTCAATACTTATTCACTGTAAAATGGGTCTGTCGTGGGAATTCTTGAGTTTTAATTTAAAGTTTATTTATTAGTGTCACAAGTAGGCTACATTAACACTGCAATGAAGTCACTGAAAATTCCCTAGTCTCCACACTCTGGCGCTATTTGGGTTCACTGAGTGAGAATTTAGACATGCACCTAACCAGCACGTCTTTCGGACTGTGGGAGGAAACCGGAGCACCTGGTCTCCACGTAGACACAGGGAGAACGTGCAAACTCCACACAGACAGTGACCCAAGCCGGAATCGAACCCAGGTCCCTGGTGCTGTGAGGCATCAGTGCCAGCCCATGGTAGCCCACTGTGCTACCTATACACCAAGGAGATATGCTTCAGTTCTGTAGAAAGGTCAATGGATCCAAAACGTTAACTCCGTTTCTCTCTCCGCCGATGCTGCCAGACCTGCTGAGTTCATCCAGCATTTTCTGTTTATATTGCAGAGAGCAGGGTGGTCCAAAACTAGGGGGCATAGATTTAAGGTGAGAGGGGAGAGATTTAAAAAGGACCTGGGGAGTAACTTTTTCCACACAGAGGGCGGTGCGTGTATGGAATGAGCTGCCAGAGGAGGTGGTAGAGGGCGGGTCACAATTACAACATTTGGAAGACATTTAGACAGGTACACGGTTGGGAAAGGAGGGATATGGGCCAAACGCAGGCAAATGGGATTAGCTCAGTTTAGGAAACCTGGTCGGCATGGACGAGTTGGGCCGAAGGGCCTGTTTCCGTGCTGTATATCTCTATGTCTCTATGAGATGATGGACTAGCTTCTGTGTAACAGGAGTTTTATTCAATGTTTTAAAAAGTCTGCTCTCTTGCTTAAACATAAGAACTAGGAGCAGGAGTAGTCCTTTCAGCCCCTCGAGCCTCCTCCGCCATTCAATAAGATCATGGCTGATCTTTTTGTGGACTCAGCTCCACTTACCCGCCCGCTCACCATAACCCTTAATTCCTTGACTGTTCAATAATCTATCTATCCTTGCCTTAAAAACATTCAACGAGGTAGCCTCAACTGCTTCACTGGGCAGGGAATTCCACAGATTCACAACCCTTTGAGTGAAGAAGTTCCTCCTCAACTCAGTCCTAAATCTGCTCCCCCTTATTTTGAGGCCATGTCCCCTAGTTCTAGTTTCACCTGCCAGTGGAAACAACCTCTCTGCTTCTATCTTATCTATTCCCTTCATAATCTTACATGTTCCTATAAGATCTCCCCCTCACTGCTTACAGCAACTTGTCTCCATTCTGCTTATTTGCTTTCTCTCAGTGACCACATCCAGGCTTAAGCAATCAGACACAGAGAACAGATATGATCAAATACCAAACAATGAACACTACAGTCATTAAAAGGATCCTCCTTTGCTGAGAGACCTTGAGGGGCTCGGAGGTTCTGATGCCGCAAAACTTCCTTTTGTGGGCTGTTGGGGTGTGGAGAACATTAAGGCAAGAGCCAAAAATTGTTGGAAGTGCTTCACTCAAATGTTTATCCGAGCCGCCTGCCTTGGACTGTGGCCCAAAAGTGTAAGCCAGCAACATTAGGGAAAGATTTCAAAATACCTTACACATGTCAGCCATTGCTCAGTTAGAAATGCTCTCATTTCTGAGCCAAAAGGTTGTTGGTTCAAATCCCAGTTCAGATTTCGGCACAACAGTCTAGGCTGACACTCCAGTGCAGTACTGAGGGAGTGCTACACTGTCTTTGGATAAGACATTAAACCAAGGTCCCAGCTTCCCTCTCAAGTGGACGCAGATGGAGGGACTCTCTGGCCGTTCATGCCATCACACCAGTGGGATTCTCCAATCCCGCTGTAGTGATCAAAGATTTGGTTGAGCGCCAGATTCTCCGTCCAGAAGATCGCATCGCACTATTTCGAAGAAGAGCAGAGGATTTACCCCCAGTGTATCAGCCTTCAATCGGCATCGCGGAGACAGGTTATACACTCGTTTATCACATCGCTGTCTGTGGAATCTTGCTGTGCGCAAATTAGCTGCCACATTTCCTAAAATTGACTACACTTCAAAAGAACTTCATTGACTGTAATAAACACAAAATACTGCAGATGCTGGAATCTGAAACAAGAAACAGAAAATGCTGGAAAATCTCAGTAGGTCTGACAGCATCTGTGGGGACAGAATGGAGAGTTCTGACGAAGGGTCATCTTAGACTCAAAACGTTGGCTCTATTCTCTCTCCACAGATACAGTCAGACCTGCTGAGATTTTCCAGCATTTTCTGTTCTTGTTTTGTTGGCACTAAAGTGCTTTGCAATGTCTGGTGGTCATGTAGGCGCTTTATCAATGAAAACCTTTGTTTATTTGGAAGATACAGGGTGAGATTCCCCAGCCTCCCAGCCCCGTGTTTCCCGTGGGAATTCCCATTGATGTCACCCAACTCCGGCAGGAAACCCGCAGGCGGGGGTGTGCTGCCGGCGGGATTCTCCGATCCTGCTGGTGTGAATGACCAGATAATTCCTGCCATAGAATCCCTACAGTGCAGAAGTTTCGGAGCCATTCGGCCCATCGAGTCTGCACCGACAACAAACCCACCCAGGCCCTATCCCACAACCCCACATATTTACCTCACTAATCCCTCTAACCTACACATCTTGGGACACTAAGGGTCAATTTATCACGGCCAATCCACCTAACCTGCATATCTTTGGACTGTGGGAGGAAACCGGAGCAGCCGGAGGGAACCCACGCAGACACGGGGAGAATGTGCAAACTCCACACAGACTGTGACCCCCAAGCCAGGATTTGAACCCAGGTCCCTGGCACTGTGAGACAGCAGTGCTAACCACTGTGCCACCGTGCTGCTCTTTTTCAAAGCCTTTCCCCAGCTATTGCTTTGTATGGATATGTGATGCCAGGGAGATATCTGCTGTTAAGAAGAGATCATCAGGGGGCATTTCATACTGTGTTTTAATATCTTGTCCCTTATCGCCTCTTTTTTTGGTCCATTCAATCTCTGGGTGGTGTTATCTTTCTGGGTCTCATGCAGGGTTGCTTTGTAACAGTCCAATAAGTGACAGGGCAGTCCAGAGGGATTCTTCTTCCCATTCTCCTTTCCTCATTCTGAAGAATTGCCATCTTTCCCTTCCCCCTCACAGCGACACACTGCCCTGCGCCTCCAGTGCATTTTGCCACTGAAAACACACCAAGATTACCATCTATTCAGTCTGATTTTTAAAACACGCTTCTCTGCTTGTTTCGGAGTTGCATGGTGGGAGGCGGTCGGTTATGGTCATTCGTAATGGACTCCCACCATCGACAAAACAGCCTGCACACAGGCCCAGATCCCAGCTCTTGCCCCTGAGCCTGAGATGGCGTGGGAATCCTTCGCGACGTTACAAATAAGCGCAGACTCACCAAACTGGAAGTTAGTGTAGTTCGGGCACACGTGGTAACAGGCACTCAGCAGCCCTTCCATCATGAGAGCAGTCCCCATCGCATAAAACAAACCAAAGTGCTTAGGGATTCCACACTCCTGCAGAGACAATCAGAGAGATGGACAGTTAAAATATTGCTCCCCGTTATATTAGGTCAGCCATTGGATTCTTCTTCCTTTATATTCACACTTCACAGAGTACTGGACTAATGGTAAGATCCTTGGTAGTGTGGATGAACAGAGGGATCTGGGTGTCCATGTGCATAGATCCCTGAAAGTTGGCACCCAGGTTGATAGGGTTGTTAAGAAGGCATGCGGGTGTGTTAGCTTTTATTGGTAGAGGGATTGAGTTTCGGAGCCATGAGGTCATGCTGCAACTGTACAAAACTCTGGTGCGGCCGCACTTGGAGTATTGCGTACAGTTCTGGTCGCCGCATTATAGGAAGGATGTGGAAGCATTGGAAAGGGTGCAGAGGAGATTTACCAGGATGTTGCCTGGTATGGTGGGAAGATCGTATGAGGAAAGGCTGAGGGACTTGAGGATGTTTTCGTTAGAGAGAAGAAGGTTAAGTGGTGACTTAATAGAGGCATACAAGATGATCAGAGGATTAGATAGGGTGGATAGTGAGAGCCTTTTTCCTCGGATGGTGATGGCTAACACGAGGGGACATAGCTTTAAGTTGAGGGGTGAGAGATATAGGACAGATGTTAGAGGTAGGTTCTTTACTCGGAGAGTAGTAAGGGCGTGGAATGCCCTGCCTGCAGCAGTAGTGGGTTCGTCAACATTAAGAGCATTCAAATTGTTATTGGATAAACATATGGATGATATTGGAATAGTGTAGATTAGAGGGGCTTTAGATTGGTTTCACTGGTTGGCGCAACATCGAGGGCCGAAGGGCCTGTACTACGCTGTAATGTTCTATAAAATCAGAGAATCCCTACAGTGCAGGAGAAGCCATTCACTAATATCCTTTAGGAAAGGAAATCTGCCGTCCTTACCTGGTCTGGCCTACATGTGACTCCAGAGCCACAGCAATGTGGTTGATTCTCAACTACCCTCTGAACAAGGGTAACTAGGGATGGACAATAAATACCGGCCAGCTGGCGCGCCCATGTCCCATGAATGAATACAACAAAATATTCAGTGCATTGAGTCTGCACCGACTGACAGATCATCCCACCCAGGCCCTACCCCCATAACCCCATACATTTACCCTGGCTAATCTCCCTAACCTACACATATTGGGGCACTAAGGGGCAAATATAGCATGGCCAATCCACCTAACCCGCACAACTTTGGGGGGGAAACCAGAGCACCCGGAGGAAACCCACGCAGACACGGGGAGAACATGCAAACTCCACACAGACAGTGATCCGAGGCTGGAATCGAACATGGGTCCCTGGCGCTGTGAGGCAGCAGCATGAGCCATTGTGCCACCATGCCGCTCCCGTGTTTGCATGGGTTTCCTCCGCGTGCTCCAGTTTCCTCCCACAGTCCGGAAGACGTGCTGGTTAGGTGCATTGGCCACGCTAAATTCTCCCTCAGTGTACCCAAACAGGGTGTGGCGACTAGGGGATTTTCACAGTAACTTCATTGCAGTGTTAATGTAAGCCTTACTTGAGACAATAATAAATAAACTTTAAATGCAATCAATTGTTGGCCATGCCTTTAGCTGTCAAGGCTCTAGAATTCTCCCCTTAATCCACCCCACATTAATATCTCTTCTCCTTCCCTGAAAATGCCCCTTAAAGCTCTTTGGTCATCTGCTACACTATCTCCTCAGTGTCAAATGCTCTTTTATAATGCTCCTGTGAAGGATCTTATGATGTTTTATTACATTAAAGAATCTATATAAAAATGAATTGCTATTGTTGGGTGGCCCAGCTATGAGCCTCTTGGTCGCTATGTTCCTCCATGTTACACCAGTCACAATTTGACAGTCACTCACTGGCTGGGAAAGGCTTTGAGATATTCTGAGGTATGTAAGGCCCCACGTAAATGGCAAATCTTTTTAGGTGGCACAATGGTTAGCACTACCACCTCACAGCACCAGGGACCCGGGTTCGATTCCCGGCTTGGGTCACTGTCTATGTGGAGTTTGCACATTGCGTGGGTTTCCTCCGGGTGCTCCGGTTTCCTCCCACAGTCCAAAAGACATGCTGGTTAGGTGGATTGGCCATGCTAAATTGCCCCTTAGTTTCAGGGGGACTAGCTAAAGTAAATGCATGGGGCTATAGGGATAGGGCCTGGGTGGGATTGTGGCCAGTGCAGACTCGATGGACCGAATGGCCTCCCTCTGCACTGTAGGATTCTATGATTTTTTTCCATTGAATTAAATCGAAACATTGTCATGAATTTCCTGCATCTGCTAGTTTAAAAACAAGTGCGAACCTATCCATTTTAAAATGACAGCCAAAATAATGTAGCACAAATACATTCACTTGAGAGTATCGCAAAGTATTCTTTCATAGATTATTCATTCATGCCTTCATTATTACTGGACTGGATTATTCCAATGCACTCCCACACTCAACCCTCTGTAAACACTGCTTCCCATCTGTTATCTTGCAGCAAGTCCCATCGCCCTATCACCCCCCTCCTCCCCCCCCCCATCCCCATGCTCACTGACCTACATAGAGTCACAGTCTAGCTATACCTTGATGCTAAAATTCTCATCCTTGTTTTCAATGCCTCCGTGGCCTCACTCTCCCTATCTCTGCAATTTCCTCCATCCCCACAATCCTCCAAGATCCTTGTGTTCCTCTAACTCTTGCCTTTTCATCAACCTCAATTTTAATTGCCCCAGCATTGGAGGCTGCACCTTCAGTTGTGTAGTTCCCAAGTTCTGGAATTCCGGTTCCTACACCTCCACCTCTCTACCTCACATTCCTCCATTAAGATAGTGCCTATAACCTATCATAGAATCCCTACAGTGCAGAAGGAGGCCATTCAGTCCATTGAGTCTGCACTGATTCTCCGACAGAACATCTTACCCAGGCCCTATCTCCTTAACCCCGCATATTTACCCAGATAAATTCCTTAATCTACACGTCTTGGGCCACAAAGGGGCAATTTGGCATGGCCAAGTCACCTAGCCTGCTCATCTTAAAACACCAAGGGGCAATTTGGCATGGCCAAGTCACCTAGCCTGCTAATCTTAAAACACCAAGGGGCAATTTGGCATGGCCAAGTCACCTAGCCTGCTAATCTTAAAACACCAAGGGGCAATTTGGCATGGCCAAGTCACCTAGCCTGCTAATCTTAAAACACCAAGGGGCAATTTGGCATGGCCAAGTCACCTAGCCTGCTAATCTTAAAACACCAAGGGGCAATTTGGCATGGCCAAGTCACCTAGCCTGCTAATCTTAAAACACCAAGGGGCAATTTGGCATGGCCAAGTCACCTAGCCTGCTAATCTTAAAACACCAAGGGGCAATTTGGCATGGCCAAGTCACCTAGCCTGCTAATCTTAAAACACCAAGGGGCAATTTGGCATGGCCAATTCACCTAACCTGCACATCTTAAAACACCAAGGGGCAATTTGGCATGGCCAATTCACCTAACCTGCACATCTTAAAACACCAAGGGGCAATTTGGCATGGCCAATTCACCTAACCTCCACATCTTAAAACACCAAGGGGCAATTTGGCATGGCCAATTCACCTAACCTCCACATCTTAAAACACCAAGGGGCAATTTGGCATGGCCAATTCACCTAACCTCCACATCTTAAAACACCAAGGGGCAATTTGGCATGGCCAATTCACCTAACCTGCACATCTTAAAACACCAAGGGGCAATTTGGCATGGCCAATTCACCTAACCTCCACATCTTAAAACACCAAGGGGCAATTTGGCATGGCCAATCCACCTAACCTGCACATCTTAAAACACCAAGGGGCAATTTGGCATGGCCAATTCACCTAACCTCCACATCTTAAAACACCAAGGGGCAATTTGGCATGGCCAATCCACCTAACCTGCACATCTTAAAACACCAAGGGGCAATTTGGCATGGCCAATCCACCTAACCTCCACATCTTAAAACACCAAGGGGCAATTTGGCATGGCCAATTCACCTAACCTCCACATCTTAAAACACCAAGGGGCAATTTGGCATGGCCAATTCACCTAACCTCCACATCTTAAAACACCAAGGGGCAATTTGGCATGGCCAATCCACCTAACCTCCACATCTTAAAACACCAAGGGGCAATTTGGCATGGCCAATCCACCTAACCTGCACATCTTAAAACACCAAGGGGCAATTTGGCATGGCCAATTCACCTAACCTCCACATCTTAAAACACCAAGGGGCAATTTGGCATGGCCAATCCACCTAACCTGCACATCTTAAAACACCAAGGGGCAATTTGGCATGGCCAATTCACCTAACCTGCACATCTTAAAACACCAAGGGGCAATTTGGCATGGCCAAGTCACCTAACCTGCACATCTTAAAACACCAAGGGGCAATTTGGCATGGCCAATCCACCTAACCTCCACATCTTAAAACACCAAGGGGCAATTTGGCATGGCCAATTCACCTAACCTGCTAATCTTAGGACTATTTCTTTGACAACGTTGAGTTCATCCGACCTAATATCACTCTGTGCGTCACGGTGTCATACTTTAGTTTAGAATGCCCCATGTGAAGCCTCCTGCTTAAGTTTTATTACATTAAAGGCGCTATATAAATACAGGTTGTTGTTAGTAAAGGTAATTTAATGCATATGCAATAACCCGCATTGCCCACCCCAGCTTGTTCCAAACACATTTAGCCATTTGCAGTATCATTAATACAAACCCGAGCGATAAAGCAAACAGGAAGGTGGTGTGTACCAATGCACAGATGTCATTCCGCATCAGGGCACGTTTGTGCAGAATTTCTCGCTGCAGGACAATGAGCAGGAAAAGCAAGCCCAGCATCAGGTATCCAAGGTTACTCAGGATATTGTTAAATGCACTGTCAAAGGAAAGCACACAGTTAACTCCGAATAGGCAGGCACAGGAAAGCAATAAATAATGGGGGAGG
Source organism: Mustelus asterias (assembly GCF_964213995.1). NCBI lineage: Eukaryota > Metazoa > Chordata > Chondrichthyes > Carcharhiniformes > Triakidae > Mustelus > Mustelus asterias. The sequence goes on from NC_135827.1 coordinate 31,462,449, forward strand.
CGATGTCCCAGTGGTATTATCGTGAGACTATTACCTGGAAACATAGAAGATAGGAGCAGGAGGAGGCCATTTGGCCCTTCGAGCCTGCTCCGCCATTCATTACGATCATGGCTGATTGTCCAACTCAATAGCCCAATCCTGCTTTCTCCCCATAACCTTTGACCCCATTCGCCCCAAGTGCTATATCCAGCCGCCTCTTGAATACATTTGACATCAACTACTTCCTGTGGCAATGAATTCCACAGGCTCACCATTCTTTGGGTGAATTAGGTTAATCCAGAATCTAATCTTCTGGGGACCCCGGTTCGAATCCTGACACAGCAGATGGTAAAATTTGAATTCAATAAAAAATATATGGAATTAAGAATCTACTGATGGCCATGAAACCATTGTCGATTGTCGGAAAAACCCATCTGGTTCACTTATGTCCTTTAGGGAAGGAAATCTGCCGTCCTTATCTGGTCTGGCCTACATGTGACTCCAGAGCCACAGCAATGTGGTTGACTCTCAACCGCCCTCCAAGGGCAACCGGGGATGGGCAATAAATGCTGGACAGCCAGTGACGCCCATGTCCCATGAATGAATAAACAAAAAGAATTTCAGGGTTGGCTAACAGCCAGCTCCCAGACTGCACCAGGCTGTGTTCTGCACAACTGACCTAGTTTGCTCTTAAACCCGCAGGCGCCTCCAGCCCCGAGTAGGGTGAGGGCGGCAGGTATGTGGGAGCAACATCGTCTCCAAATTCAACATACACACCATTCAATTCTCCATGGAAACTGCTTCGGCGTCCTTGGCTCAAAACCCTGGAAGCCCCAACCTTACAGCACATTCACAGCAAGGACTGCAGGGTGGAATTTTCCAGCCCTTCCCGCCAGTCTGATCTTCCAGTCCTGTTGAAGTCGAATCCCCCCTCCCCCTGCTCACAGCAGGGTGGGCGAAGCATGCAAAGGGATGTAGACTTGGGCAGGACTGGAAGATCCCGCTGTTAGCCAATGGTTTGCCACATCCGCCGTGGGAGAACCCGCCATGGGCCAGGGATGGGTGTGGAAAATCCCAGCTGCTGTGTGCCAGGAAGTATTGGTGGTGTTACCACCTTCTGAAGGGCAATTAAGGATGGCAATAATGGTTTTGCAAGCAATGTCCATAACCCGGGAATGAAAATAAATGATTGTCCTCTATAAAGGTGATATTATTTGAGAGGACTAGAATACAAAAGCATGGATGTACTGCTGAGGCTTTATATGGCTTTGGTCAGACCACATTGGAGTATTGTGAGCAATTTTGGGCCCCGTACCTAAGGATGGATGTGCTGGCCTTGGAGAGGGTCCAGAGGAGGTTCACAAGAATGATCCCAGGAATGAAAAGCTTAACATATGAGGAGCGTTTGAGGACACTGGGTCTGTACTCGATGGAGTTTAGAAGGATGAGTTTGAGTTTACGTTTTTTAAGTTTAAGTTTATTTATTAGTGCCACAAGTAGGCTTACATTAACACTGCAATGAAGTTACTGTGAAAATCCCCCAGTCGCCACACTCCGGCGCCTGTTCGGGTACACTGAGAGAGAATTTAGCATGGCCAATGCACCGCACCTTCATGTCTTTCGAACTGTGGGAGGAAACCGGAACATCCGGAGGAAACCCACGCAGACATGGGGAGAATGTGCAGGCTCTGCACAGACAGTGAACCAAGTCGGAATTGAACCCAGGTCCCTGGCGCTGTGAGGCATCAGTGCTAACCACTGTGCCATTGTGAGCCCTTGAGGGAGGATCTCATTGAAACTGCAGAATACTGAAAGGCCTGGATAGAGTGCACGTGGGAATGATGTTTCAATTAGTGGGAGAGACTAGAATCCGAGTCACAGCCTCAGGGTAAAGGGTCGTCCCTTTAGAACCGAGATGAGGAGGAATTTCTTCAGCCAGAGGGTGGTGAATCTGTGGAATTCATTGCCACAGAAGGCTGTGGAGGCCGGGTCATTGAGTGTCTTTAAGACAGACATTGATAGGTTCTTGATTGGTAAGGGGATCAAAGGTTATGGGGAAAAGGCAGCAGTAATGGGGTTGAGAAACTTATCGGCCATGATTGAATGGCAGAGCAAACTTGATGGGCTGAATGGCCTAATTCTGCTCCTATATTTATGGCCTTATAGTCCATTCCCTGCAGCACGCAGCACAACAAAGATCAGGGAGAACAGATTCGATCAGGAGAATACGTTTTGTGTCATGAACCCTCATCTCTTCTGCTTTAACACCGTTATATCAGCATGAACACTACATGAAAGATGTCTGAACAGCGTCTGAGGTGATTAATCCAGAAACTCAGCTAATGTTCTGGAGACCAAGGTTCGAATCCCACCACGGCAGATGGTGGAATTTGAATTCAATAAAAAATACCTGGAATTAAGAATCTACTGATGACCATGAAACCATTGTCGGTTGTGGTAAAAACCCACCTGGTTCACTAATGTCCTTTAGGGAAGGAAATCTGCCTAAGTCTGGCCTATATGTGACTCCAGAGCCACAGCAATGTGGTTGACTCTCAACTGCCCTTGGGCAACTAGGGATGGGCAATAAATGCTGGCCAGCCAGCGATGCCCATGTCCCACGAATGAATTTTTTAAAAGCAGCAGCGGCACAGTCACTAACCTGAGTACCCCCAGTGGATGAGCACACATGAAATTGTAGTAACAAATATCCTGATTTCCTGTGATATTGAAAACCTGTTGGATGAGATGATGAATAAATCTGTCAGTACTTTCCTGTTGACAATGATAATGGGTTTTTGATATTCTGTGTGTGAGTACAGTTGGGTCTCTTTGGCCTCCCAGTCTTTCCTCAGGTTTTGATCAGCAGAGGTCATTTATCAATTTGGCTCTTTCCCGAAATTGCTTGGGTGACAACTTGGCATTTATTGGGGGAATGCTGCCCGACTCAACTTTCTCTCCACCAGTTACATTCATGGGCAGAGGGGAAGGGAAGAGACACAGGGGTCTGGAGCTGGCATAGGTATGGTTAGAAAAACGGGGTACAAGACAGGGGAACAAAGTGTGACGGAACTTTGAGTTGCAATTGGTGAGATTAGTGATGAAGAAGTTGAGTCTGGAGATGAAAGTGTGGAGTTTTCCTGAGTCCTTACTGAAATAATAGTCAGTACGATAGTGTAAAACAGTGTAAAACAGTGTAAAACAGTGTAAAAGTAATGTTGGAGGTCAGTGTGGTGCAGATTTATACCTTTGACATAATAAGCCATTCCTGACACAGACACCCCAATTGGCAGTAGCACGATTGTCGTGAAATTGCCCCAAGTTGTCATTCCAGCCTGTGCAGGTGCAGACATCGCCAGGAACCTCCAACCTCGCCCGCGGCTGGGTCTCTCCGGTGCTGCTGCAGTGAATTGAGTTTTGGCTAGGCGTCAAATTCTCCGTTCTCGCTGGCAGTGAACGAGATCGGAGAATCCCGCCCAAATCTAAAATTATCTGGGCTATTCGTTGCCCCTATGGGCTGTGACTTTGATGAGCCATTCCCATTCCACAGCTACGACTGTCAGCAACTTTTACAGATGCACCATAGAAAGCATTCTTTCTGGTTGTATCACAGCTTGGTCTGGCTCCTGCGCTGCCCAAGACCGCAAGAAATTACAGAAGGTCATGAATGTAGCCCAATCCATCACGCAAACCGGCCTCCCATCCATTGACTCTTTGTCTACACTTCCCACTCCCTCGGCAAAGCAGCCAGCATAATCAAGGACCTCACGCACCCCGGACATTCTCTCTTCCACCTTCTCCCATTGGGAAAAAGATACAAAAGTCTGAGGTCACGTACAAACCGACTCAAGAACAGCTTCTTCCCTGCTGCCATCAGACTTCTGAATGGACCTACCTCGTATTAAGTTGATCTTTCTCTACACTCTAGCTATGACTGTAACAATACATTCTGCACTCTCTCCTTTCCTTCTCTATGAACGGTATGCTTTGTCTGTATAGCGTGCAAGAAACAATACTTTTCACTGTATACTAATACATGTGACAATAATAAATCAAATCACAGGTTCTTCTTTCCTGCTTCTGTGTTGAGTCTGGAGCAGTAGAGGGGAGCTGCCGTTGCAACACTCAGTTCACGGTTGTTTAATTCACATCACTGGGAAAGGTAGGTATGGAAATCAGCAAAACTAATTCATTGCATTCCCACATTTCTGGCCATTAAAACGGTTTGCTTCAAAAAAGTTGCAGCAGGAGAGTACTGGGCACAATGATTTCCAAGACTTATTCTCCTAACCCCGCTTCTTCGCACCAGCTCTGAGGTCACAAAAATGTACAATTGAAATGTTAACTTTTAATAGTGCTCAGTTCCAGACGGATGCCACCATAGGGGTCACTTCCGATATCACTGTTCCCATGTTACCACCAAACTGCTGTCAGTCAATTGTGTTATGGACTTGGAATCAGAATTGAATTCACTCAGTTTGAATCACAACAGAATTCACTCAGATTTTCACCCTTCTGCGTTGGGTTAAATGAAGATCATTTCTTAGTTTGTGTGGGGAGAAAACATAAGATTAAGCGAGCATTTTTCACACTGTGATTAACTGCGTATCTAATGGAAGCCAACTTTGATGAATCCTTTACCAATTCCTTTGGTGGCCTCCTTCGCTAGCACCTTCCAAACTCACGGCCTCTTACCACCTACAAGGGCAGCAGAAACACGGGAACACCATCACGTGCAAGTTCCCCATTAAAGTCATACACCGTCCTGACTTGGAACTATGGGCGGGATTCTCCAGCCGCGCTGGTCTAAAAGCCGGAAATTCCTGCTCGACTGTCAATGGGGTTTCACATTGTCTGCAACCTACCCGCTAAAATTCCAGTGGCGGGCGGAATGGGAGAATTCCGGCCATATCATCGTTCTTTCACTGTTGCTGGGTCTCCATCCTGGGACTCCCTCCCTAACAGCACTGTGGGTGCACTTACACCACATGGACTGCAGCGGTTCAAGATGGCAGCTCACCACCACCTTCCCAAGGGCAACTAGGGATGGGCAACAAATGTTGACCTATCCAGTGACGCCCACGTCCCATGAAAGAATAAAGAAACTCCAGTGCTTAACATCTCTGTAATATTCTGCCCTCCTTTCAATATCGTTGAGTATGCTTCCAATTCTGAGTGTGTGTGTGTGTGTGTGTATGTGAGTGTGTGTGTGAGAAAGTGTGTGTGTGAGAGAGTGTGAGTGTGTGTGAGAGTATGTGTTTTTTATAGCTGGCTGTGAACCATTTACAGAGGATGTGAATTTCAACAATTGGCCAGTACACCCCCAAACTATTGGTTCCCAACCTGTGGCCTGTGGACCAATGGTGCACCATGAGGATATTGCAAGTTGTCCCATGGAAAAAAGTAATACATACAAGGTACACGTAATTGTATCATAGAATCCCTACAGTGCAGAAGGAGGCCATTCAGCCCACCAAGTCTGCACTGACCACAATCCCACCCAGGCCATATTCCCATAACTATAATTCCCATAACATATTCCCATAACATATTTATCCTGCTATTCCCCTGACACTAAGGGACAATTTAACATGGCCAATCAACCTAACCCACACATCTTTGGACTGTGGGAGGAAACCCACACCATCACAGGGAGAATGTGCAAACTCCACACAGACAGTGACCCAAGCTGGAATTGAACCTGGGTCCCTGGCCCTATGAAGCAGCAGTGCTAACCATTGTGCCACCGTGTTGTCATACTCAATGTTGCATGATTATTTGCAGTGTAATTTGCTTCACAAGCATCTATGTGTAATAAAATCCATTATTATTCTCTGAAAATGTGCATTTGTTTTCAAGGAGCAGTTAGATATAACACTTGAGGCAAAGGGGATCAAAGGATATAAAGTAAAGTTAAAGTTTATTTATTAGTCACAAGTAAGGCTTACATTAACAGTTCAATGAAGTTACTGTGAAATTCTCCTAGTCGCCACAGTCCAGCGCCTGTTCGGGTCAATGCACCCTAACCAGCACTTCTTTCAAAATGTGGGAGGAACCGGAGCACCCGGAGGAAACCCACGCAGACACGGGAAGAACGTGCAAACTCCACACAGACAGTGACCCAAGCCAGGAATCGAACCCGGGTCCCTGGCGCTGTGAGGCAGCAGTGCTAACCACTGGAGGAAGGCGGGATCGGGCGATTGAACTTGATCAGCCATGATCATAATGAATGGTGGGGCAGGCTCGAAGGGCTGAATGGCCTCCTCCTGCTCCTATTTACTACGTGCTGAAGATGTACAGGTAAATGTGCTGTGGTGAGTGCAATGCAACTGAGAGTGTGTATCACAACCTATTAGAAACAGTTGCATTTTTAACACCGGTTGCTATAAAAGTTTGCCCCCCTGCCAGCCACAAGCTGGGGAAAAAAAGTTTAGAATGGTTCATGTATGTTGTGGTCCGCAAAAAGCTTTTGATGACGATCCAGTGGTCCACGTAAAGGAAAAGGTTGGGAACCACTACCCTAAACTGTCCTGGCACACGACCCATCGAGCATCGCCCGGACTCCTCAAGTGTAATGTCTAACCGCTGTTGAAAATAAATGTGCACGTTTTCAGAGAATAATAACGGATTTTATTACACAAGGATGTTTGTGAAATAAATTACACTGCAAATAATCATGTAACATTGATTGTGATACATTCGAAGTGCGCGCAACTGTATTTTTTTTTCCAATTTATTCAAACCCAGGATTCGTATCCCCGCAAACATAAATGTTTAAGTAAGTGTGGAATTCAACTTCTTACCGTCTGATATGTGATGACCAGCTGAATCACTGGCAGTGCGTAGAAAACAGCGATTGTTGCAATATTCCTGATAAATGAAGAAAATTGCATCATTCTTAAATAGCCAAAATATTCTTTAACCCTCAGGAATTCAGCAAAAGTTACACATACAGGAGATGTTTGCTCTCAGACTTCCCCAACCATTCTTAAAATATACTCAGGAATGCAATATCCCGGAGATATTTTGTGAAATAAACCTCAGTAGAATGTCACACAGAGACAGCAGAGGAGGAGGCCATTCGGCCCATTGTGTCTGTGCCAGAGTTATCTGGTTAATCCCCCCCCCCCTTTTTTCCCCCTCATAGCCCTGCAAACATTTTCCCTTCAAGTATTTATCCAATTATCTTTTAAATGGGTGGCATGGTGGCACAGTGGTTAGCACTGCTGCTTCACAGCGCCAGGGACCGGGGTTTGATTGGGTCAATGTCTGTGCGGAGTTTGCACGTTCTCCCCGTGTCTGCGTGGGTTTCCTTCCATAGTGCGAAAGACGTACTGGTTAGATGCAATGGCCATGCTAAATTCTCCCTCAGTGTACCCGAACAGGCGCAGGAGTGTGGCGGCTACGAGATTTTCACAGTAACTTCATTGCAGTGTGAGTGTAAGGCTACTTGTGACAAATAAATAAACTTTAAACTTTAAATCTGCTTCCACCGCAGGCAGTGCAATCGAGCTCACGACAATTCACTGTGTAAATGAACAAATCCTCATGTCACTTCCGATTCTTTTGCTAATCACCTTAAATCTGTCGCTTCCAGTTTCAGACTCTTTGCCAGTGGAAACTGTTCCAGCTTATTTAATCTGTCAAAATCTGTTACAATTTTAAACACTGCTATCAAATCTCCTCTTCACCTTTTCTGTTCTAAGGAGAACAATCCCAGCTTCTCCAATCTTTCCACAGAGGCCCCTCATATCTGGCACCATTCCAGGAACATGGTACAGAATCCCTACATTGTGAATCACATCAGCCTCCTGCTAGCCTGGCATTGAATTGAATGGTGATATTTCTCCTATTAAAAACCCTTATGTCTAACAACAGCAGGGAGTGTTGTGTAAGGAAGCTCTTGTGATGGGTGGGCTTCAACGGACTAACCACAGGAGACTCAGGGACAGATTACAATTGTTTATTCCTGATCTAATATGGAGAGTACCTACCCTTGAGAAAGCTCCAAAGCAGCACTCTCCTTTAATACAGCACTCAGCTCCAGTACAGCGATCTCAGAGAAACTTTCATAGAATCCCTACAGCGCAGAAGGGGGTCATTTGGCCCATTGAGTCTGCACCGACCACAGGCCCTATCCCCATAACCCCATGCATTTACCCTAGCTAGTCCCCCTGACACTAAGGGGCAATTTAGCACGGCCAATCCACCTGACCCGCACATCTTTGGACTGTGGGTGGAAACCGGAGCACCCGGAGGAAACCCACACAGATACTGGGAGAATGTGCAAACTGCACACAAGGCAGTGACCCAAGCCGGGAATCGAACCCAGGTCCCTGGCGCTGTGAGGCAGCAGTGCTAACCACTGTGCCACCGTGCCGCCCTGTAATACAGCACTCTCAGCTCGAACTCACAGACGCACACTCTTTATACAGTTAGTCAGTACACAGGACATAGTTTTAAATTCCAATCTTGTCTGCATAGATTGTTAAATCTTCACCCAAAAGCAGGACTTGCTATCTGCTCCTAAGTGTGCAAGGAAGCTATGGTCCCTCTTATGAAAAGAAGGTTGTGATAGCTGCAATCCCCATGGCAAATGTCACTCACACTGTTTATTTAAAGTTCGAGGATATGAGCAAATGAAGACTCCAATCATTTCAGAGGTGACTTTCCATTATTCATTTTGGACTGTGGGTGTCACTGGCTAGTCCAGCATTTATTACCCATCCCTAATTACCCTCGAGAAGGTGATAGTGAGCTATGGTCTTGATTGCTGGAGTCCATGTGGTGTAGGTACAGCCACAGTGCTGTTAGTGAGGGAGCTCCAGGATTTTGATTCAGTGACAATGAAGGAATGGTGATACAGTTCCAAGTTAGTTCGGTGTGTGATTTGGAGAAGAACTTGCAGGGTGTGCGGTCTCTCTGCATTTGCTGCCCTTGTGTTCCTAGGTGGTAGAAGTCACAGGTTTTGCAAGGAGCTGTCGAAGGAGCCCTTGGCATGTTGTCGCAGTGCATCTTGAGATGGTGTACACTGGTATCACAGTGCAGGGGTTGTGGAGGGAGTGAATGTTTAAGATGGTGGATGGGGTGCCAATCAAGCGGGCTGCTTGGTTTGCATAGTACCAAGCTCTTAGAGTGTTGTTGAAGTTGCACTCTTCCGGGCAAGTGGATTGCAGGGTCAATGGTAGGGTTCTGAAGACTGTGGAGGAACAGAGAGATCTTGGGGTCCATATCCACAGATCTCTGAAGGTTGCCACGCAAGTGGATAGAGCCATGAAGAAGGCCTAGTGTGTTAGCTTTTATTAACAGGGGGTTGGAGTTTAAGAGCCGTGGGGTTATGCTGCAACTGTACAGGACCTTGGTGAGACCACATTTGGAATATTGTGTGCAGTTCTGGTCACCTCACTATAAGAAGGATGTGGAAGCGCTGGAAAGAGTGCAGAGGAGATTTACCAGGATGCTGCCTGGTTTGGAGGGTAGGTCTTATGAGAAAAGGTTGAGGGAGCTCGGGCTGTTCTCTCTGGAGCGGAGGAGGTTGAGGGAAGACTTAATAGAGGTTTATAAAATGATGAAGGGGATAGATCGAGTGAACGTTCAAAGACTATTTCCTCGGGTGGATGGAGCTATTACAAGGGGGCATAACTATAGGGTTCATGGTGGGAGATATAGGAAGGATATCAGAGGTAGGTTCTTTACGCAGAGAGTGGTTGGAGTGTGGAATGGACTGCCTGCAGTGATAGTGGAGTCAGACACTTTAGGAACATTTAAGCGGTTATTGGATAGGCACATGGAGCACACCAGGATGATAGGGAGTGGGATAGCTTGATCTTGGTTTCAGATAAAGCTCGGCACAACATCGTGGGGCTGAAGGGCCTGTTCTGTGCTGTACTGTTCTATGTTCTAAGTGGAAAGTATTCCATCACATTCCTGACTTGTGCCAGATGCTGGACAGGCTTTGAGGAGTCAGGAGGTGAGTTGCTCACCGCACAATTCTCAGCCTCAGACCTAGTAGCCGTAGTACCTATATGGCTGGTCCAGTTTAGTTTGTGGCCAATGATAATCCCCAGGATGTTGCTGGTGTTGATTCAGTGATGGTAATGCCATGGGGAGATTATCTCTGGCTGGAGATGATCATTACCCAGCATTTGTGTGGTGGAAATGTCACTTGCCACTCGTTAGCCCAAACCTGAATGTTATCCCGTGTCCTATTAGCTGCACACCTTTAAACAGCCTGTCATCTACTTTCAATCAGCTATTATGAAGGCAGCGACTGCACAAATTCCACATCTGTTGTGCCATTTCACTGGGCTGCATACATGACTGCTTCATTACCTACAGGTTTTATTAACTCTCTGCGTGAGGGCTTAGTTGGTAACTTCAATGCACAGTGAAACTCTAAGCTCTATCCCAGTCTGAGCTGGGTTCATTAATCTCAGTCGGAACTCTGTTAGGAGCAGCACAATTGGTCCGGTTGAGTTGGGGAGCTCGGAGACGTTAACCCTCATCACAGGAAATTCCTCGTCCCTCGAAACCACACGGCTATTGGACATCAGGTGAAGAAAGGATGTTGCCCTCCCTGGTTAAATAGCCACTCCAAGCTCAAGGACATTGGCTACTTGGTCAAATGTCACAAGGCAGACAATGGGTGGGATTCTCCTAAAAGTGCCGAATTCGCGTGAAGTCTGGAGTAAATCCCGCTGGTTTTTACAGCGGGATTTTGAAAATTAATCTCCCACACTCTGAGCACTACGGAGTGCCTCAGGGGGATTCACACTAAAAATCATGGGTCGGCACCTCCCATCCCCTCCACCCCCGGGGCAGGCCAATCACCCTCCCACCCCTCCCCGATGGCCAGCCCCAGTCGCTGGCCTCCCTCCTTCTGTCACTGCTGAGTGCAAAGTGGCAGTGGGAAACCCCACCCCCCCCACCTCCACCAATGTCCCCCCCAGAGGCCCCGCCACCATTCGGCCCTGCCCCATGGCACTGCCCATCGAGCAGTGCCACTTTCCCCTTTGGGCAGTGACGGGGGGCCAGACTGGCACTGCCAAGCTGGCAATGCCCGTGGGGCATCCCCCCTCACCCCCGACGGGGGGGGGGGGGGGGGGGGTCTGGCACGCATCGATGGCCTCCCTTCACTCCAGTGGGGTCAGGCCACCAGCTCCCCGTTGGTGGGGAGCTATACTCAACCCCGCTGGAGTGAAACACTACTAGCAGGGGCGGAGACTCTTGCAGGCCCGGAGACTTCAGTCCCGGGCCTGCGAATGAAATGGTAATTCTAATTTTAATAATTTACGCAGCTCTGCGCCAATATCTGGCACGGAGCTGACAGCACTGGAAATCCGGCGGCCGGAGACTCGTGGAGGCCATGGCGCCCAGTGGGGAGTTCGCAAAACGGCCTCTGCTTGAGTCTCCCGGCCCTCTGCTCTGGTCTGGGAGAATCGCCCCCAAATGATCTTGAAACAGCGTCCCAGCTGGAATCAGAGCCTTGAAGAGCTGTGGGGAAGTGGGGGTGGGTGATGGTGAAAAACTGAATGAAAATGAACAACCCTAAACAAATTCCAACAATCCCCTACGTGAGAAACTTGACTAACCAGAAATAGATTTTGTATTTTTTGCTGAGAACTCGCTTGTCTTTCCGGGCGAGGTCGGAGACGTACAGAAACTTCTGCAGGGACAGAAAGAAAGGAAGAGATGTTTAGGAAGGGTTTGCCGCTCTTTCCGTGTCTGTGGCTGTTGTCCAGGGAGCGGCGAGTGACATGTAGTCACCCCACAGTCTGAAAAATATAAATCAAATACCATGAGACGTGACAACTTTCAGAGAATTAGAAGCAGATTCCTTATCCCACCTCCTGGTTTACATGGTTTCCGGTTTTGGGGCGACTGCAGTGGGAAAGTCCCGCCCGTTAAGCTTTACAGCATAGAAAGAAGCCCTTCGGCCCCTGTGCCAGTTGTCAAGCACCTATCTATTCTAATACCAATTATCCAGCACTTGGAAATGCGAGACATGAGTTAATACTCGTTGCCGGGGGAGGTAGTGGAAGCAGATATGATAGTGAGTTTTGAGGGGCGTCTGGACAAATACATGAATAGGATGGGAATAGAGGGATATGGTCCCCGGAAGGGTAGGGGGTTTTAGTTCAGCCGGGCAGCATGGTCGGTGCAGGCTTGGAGGGCTGAAGGGCCTGTTCCTGTGCTGTAATTTGCTTTGTTCTAATCCAATGTAGGATTTAGTTTAAATGCTCACTGTGGCAGCTTGAGATGGTAAAAACAAATCTCAATAAACTGGTGCCAGTAATAAGTGTCAGATTGTCATTAATCATAGAATCACAGAATCCTACAGTGCAGAAGGAGACCATTCGGCCCACAGAGTCTGAATCCCACCCAGGCCCTATCCCCATAACCCCATGTATTTACCCTAGCTGGTCCTCCTGACACTAAGGGGCAATTTAGCACGGCCAATCCACCTAACCCCCACATCGTTGGGCTTAAGAAGTCTAATTAAAAGCCTAGCTGGCTCGCTCGTCTTTAGAACAGGAAACCTGTCACCAGCCAAAGGCCAACGAGATGACACTTAATTGTCTTTTGAAATGGCCGAATAATTCACGGCCGTTCGCAGGATGGGGATTGTACACCAGGCTTTCCACTGACGGCCAAGAACGTCCCAATAACGTATCTTACTTTAAAAAAAAGCTGTGTTTTGTTTTATTAATTCATGGGGCATGGGTGTCACTGGCTAGCCAGCATTTATTGCCCATTCCTAGTTGCCCCAGGGCAGTTGAGAGTCAACCACATTGCTGTGGCTCTGGAGTCACATGTAGGCCAGACCAGGTAAGGACAGCAGATTTCCTTCACTAAAGGACATTAGTGAGCCAGATGGGTTTTTCCGACAATCAACAATGGTTTCATGGTCATCAGCAGATTCTTAATTCCAAATTTGTTTTTTAATTGAATTCAAATTCCACCATCTGCTGTGGTGGGATTCGAATCCAGGACCTGGGAACATTAGCTGAGCGAATTTGAAGACACAAACCTTGGTTCTAATGACATTTTTATCAGAATCAATGTCAGCCAGAGTGTCGTATTCATCCTCCTCAATGGAACTGAGAGAGTCGAGGCGAGGTCGGATCACATTTTCTAACGGTCGTTCTGTGAAGGGGTAGGGGAGGTTAACAAAAGGTTAGCGTGCAACAAGTCTTGGCCACAAAGTACTCTGCTTACAGGAGAAACCAGAACAAATATCTCCAAAAAAAACCACTGCCCAGAGCCACAGAGCGTAGTCAGGCAGTACCCTTGAAAAGTACAGCCTCTCATCAGGGCTAATGTTCCAGGGACGCTAGCGAATCTCCAAAATCTCACTGCCAACAAGTAATTCTTCATGTCCGATAATCGGTCAGTGAGCATTGTCAGGCTGTTTGTCTCTGGAAGGCATCACAAAGCAGATTTTGTCCTCACCCAATGTGAACTCCTTGAGCATCAGGTCTGGAATACTAGCCGATTAAGGCCCAGGCTCCACCCTCCTCTAGGGAACTGAGGTCAATTGCAACTCCCTATCTGCCACGGATCAGTGAGCACACCTCAGATTTAAATGGGACTTTCCTGATTTGAGAAGATGTCCCGCATGCCTGATGGAATCACACACCACCCCCATTAATTTTTGTTTTAATCCTTCACGGGACATGGGCGTCGCTAGTTGGCCAGCATTGACCAGATAAGCATTGCCCATCCCTAGTTGCCCTTGTCCAGAGGGCAATCAAGAGTCAACCACATTGCTGTGGCTCTGGAGTCACATGTAGGCCAGACCGGGTAAGGACGGCAGATTTCCTTCCTTAAAGGACATTAGTGAACCAGATGCGTTTTTCCGACAATCGGCCATGATTTTACGGTCATCAGTAGATTCTTAATTCCAGATTAATTCCACCATCTGCCGTCTTCGAACCCGGGGCCCCAGAGTATTAGCTGAGTTTCTGGATGAATAGTCTAGGGTTAATACCACGAGGCCATTGCCTCCCCCAATATTTAGGAATATGTTGAGCCTGTATAATATATTAACATTCATGAGCTCAATGCTGGTACACAAGTAATGCATGAATATTCATGTGCTTTTCTTAATTTTTCATTTTTATAACAGTTGAAATCCAATGCTGTTCAGGGATTAACTTGCTCTAATTCAGCACTGGTCAACGAGCCATTTCTTTACATTCTATTTTCATGCAGTTGTTAACCCAGTTAATTAAATGGGTTAACAAAATGAACTTGGTTTGATATCTGCTAATAAGATGCTACCCAATGCCCTAAACTGCACCGAGCTTCTCTCTCAGATCGATTGCTGAATCGCTGATCCAGAAATGCCATGAATCGGCGCGCTTTAACATTTTCTCTTGGCTAATGGTTGACGATAAGATCACATTTTAATTCTGTGTTATGATCAAACGCGTGAACTGCGAGCTTGGTCTGTAACACATGCGCCTCATGGTTATCTCAGGGATGAGATTAGCCCAATTCAGTCGCTTGACTACTACCTCCAGATCGGCGTTGAGAAAGCTACATAACATTCTCCAATGTCTGTGAATTAGATCATGACAGATATAAGGCATGCAATGAAGTGGCATCAACACTTGATTTGAGGTGAATTTAAGAATCCAGTTGAAGAGATCCTTGGTAAAACAGCAGACCCTCACTGTAATATTCTCAGGGAGACTGTAACCGCTAATATACAATCTTGTAGCCTTTGAAATAAAGGTTTTAAAAAATAAGATGAACCCATTTATTCCAACAAGCCTTTTGGATAAATCAGATCCATCTACCCAAGTTCTTCATAAGGGTTGTCAGAATGTAGACACATTGAGCGGGTTTTCCAGCCACTCTCGCCCCGAAACCAGAAAATCCCACCCGAGGTCAACGGACCTTTGCATAGTCTGTTCCCCCCACCCGCTACGATTCCCTTGGCAGGAAAATTCCCCCCATTGTCCTAAAGCCCTAGCTTCCAATCAACTGTTTAAATCAGAAGAGAGTTAATACATACTTGAGTTTGAACTGATAAGGAGTGAGAGAGAGAGGGAAAATGTTAAATGATACGAGTTGTCCTGGCTAACAAAATGAAGGTGTATCCTCCTTGGGTGGATAATCCTACACGTGTTCTTCTCTTTTCATCATCTTTCTCAACTGCTTCCCTCTCCAGAACCCAACCCTCAGGTGAAATCTGCTCTAAACATCCACAATAATGTTCTTTCCCATGAATACCCAAAAGTGTGATATATGTAGGTTGGGGTGTGTGCTGCACCTTTAAGAGTGTGGGTCATGTGACCCTGGGGGTTAGCTCCACCCAGGGTGGAGCTCAGGGAGTCAGTCTAGGATTGACTGTAGAACAGTACACACCTTCAAAAAAGAGCTCCCACTGTTAAGTCTTCAAGGCCTACCTTGTGGTCCTTCTTACACTCTGCATCGTGACAACCAATACCTAATAGAATTTTCCCACTGACTTCTTCTTAGCACTAACTTCCTCATTTTTACCTTTGCAGCATAGAATCCCTCCAGTGCAGAGGGAGGCCATTCAGCCCATTTAGTCTGCACTGATTCTCCGAAAGAGCATCTTACCCAGGCCCCAGCCATCCCACACTATATCCGTAACTTTGTGCATTTAGCATGGCCAATCCACCTAACCTTTGGAGTGCGGGAAGAAACCGGAGCACCCGGAGGAAACCCACGCAGACACGGAGAGAACCTTCAAACTCCACACAGACAGTGACACAAGCCGGGAATCGAACCCGGGTCCCTGGAGCTGTGAGGCAACCTTGTGCCCTGGGATTTGACTCCTTCACTACAGCCAACGATTTTGTGAAATCTCTTCATACACCTTGAAGTTTTTAACATGGCCTGTAAACGCATGTTCTCAAGAAATGAACCCTTATCAATTTAGCCAACTCCTAATGAGAGCATTACACAGAGGGTCTGCTGGATTTACATTGTGGTGTCTTTTCGTGATATGACACTTTCAAATCACAACTATCAGTATTTGGTACATAGACTTAGCAGCTTCAACTTTATATGCATCAGCACAACCCCAACCCAGCTGGTACCTCATGCTTCCATTCATAAAATCCCTACAGTACAGGAGGAGCCCATTTGGCCAATCGAACTTGTACCGACCACAATCCCACCCAGGCCCTATTCCCGTACCCCCACACATTTACCCTGTTAATCCCCCTGACACTAGGTTCAATTTAGCATGGCCAATCCGCCTAACCCGCACATCTTTGGACTGTGGGAGGAAACCAGAGCACCCGGAGGAAACCCACGCAGGCACGGGGAGAATGTGCAAACTCCACACAGATAGTCACCCAAGGCCAGAATTGAACCTGGGTCCCTGTCGCTGTGAGGCAGCAGCGCTAACCACTGTGCCACCGTGCCACACACACACACACAAGTTCATATGATGCTTATTTTAGCTTCTTCCTCTCCCGTCACTACCTCTTCCCGCCCCCATCTCCCTCACATAAATCCCTCTCCTAACATTTACTGGGTAGGATTCCACAAACAGGCAGTGGACACTTACCAACATCCACAAGCGGACATTGAACATCACCCAGCAATTCCTCTTCAAGGGAACCGCACACTTTAGCCCTTGCATGGTGTTAATGCACAAGCACACTTTCCGGAGAAGTAGATGGGGTAACAATCAAGCCCTGGCCTAGTCCTGGGTTTCAAAGCCCAGCTAACTCAACACTATTGTAATCCATCCTCAAATCACAGAGCATTACATGGCTGGAGACAAAGTGTATTTTTACCTAACTCCCCAACCTGGTATAACTCTAAAATGAATAGATAACTCCCAAATGCAAGTGCTGGTCACGTGACTATTCCCCACATGAAACTGCTGAGTCTATGTTTCACGACATGACAATGGCCAGCAGCGATTAAAAACATCTGGGACATGTCGATCAGATCTTCACCGTGCAGTGATTCTCTCGTGATTCTGTTCACGGTTAAGACTTTTTATTCTCTTATTAAGAAAAGACACTACCAATATCGAAACCTCGCAGGCGGATACAGAAGTTCTGTCCTTTGAACTGGTCTTGCCCTATTGAGTAAAAAGTAATTGGATGGAATGTTAAACAGTGGGTTATAAAGAGAGTCACTTGGTGAGGGGTTGGGCGAGGGGAAGGATTTTGGTTATTGAAATGTTTTTGACACATCCTTGCAAGCTGATAAATCAATAACCTTACCTGTGGCTCAGGTGGTTTTGGAATCATCTTTCCATAGATGCCACTAACTCCGACTATAATAGTCCAATGGCCTAAGCGTGGCTTTCAGACCCATTTCTTACTTCCTCTTCCTCTCTGTCTTGCTCCCTGATTCGTCTTTTGAAAACTCATGAGATATATCCCCCCTCCCCTTCCTCCCCCCTCCTGCTCTAGGTCAGTCCCCACGCTTGATTTGATTTATTATTGTCACTGTACGTATTGTTTCTTGTACACTATACAGACAAAGCATACTGTTCATAGAGAAGGGAAGGACAGGGTGCAGAATGTGGTGTTACAGCCATAGCTACGGTGTAGAGAAAGATCCATTTAATGTAAGGTAGGTCATTCAAAAGTCTGATGGCCGCAGGGAAGAAGCTGTTCTTGAGTCAGTTGGTATGTGACCTCAGACATTTGTATCTTTTTCCCGACGGAAGAAGGTGGGAAAAGATGGGAGAGAGTATGTCCGGGGTGAGTGGGATCCTTGATTATGCTGGCTACTTTTCTGAGGCAGCGGAAAGTGTAGGTGGAGTCAATGGATGGGAGGCTGGTTTGCGTGATGGACTGGGCTTCATTCATGACCCTTTGTAGTTTCTTGCTGGGTTTAGCTGCTCAGTAAAATTATACAGGGGAGGTGAGCGCTCCTGTCTGCATTACATTGGAACCATTATTACAGTGAGAAAAGAAACCCCTCCCTTGTGTGATCCAACAGTCATGGATACAGATAAGACAGCTTCTACTGATTGTTTTCGACTCAGCTTGTGAAGAATCTTGTGATAAAAACAAATCCTTCAAAATAATGATAAATAAATTACAACAGCCTTGGATCAAGCCTGGGTCCACTCTGCTCTCTGTAGTTGATGTGATAGGGCCTTTTATTGATCAACTCTACCTGTCAACAAGTAGTCATCCCAGCCTGCTGACCCTGATTGGATGCATTCCTGGAGTATTTAAATCACGTGGCCTCCTGCCCAGACAATCAACTCGTTTCCCCCATTTCCGTTTGTCGTATGAAGAGAGATTGAACAGTTTCGGCCTATACTCTCTGGAGTTTAGAAGAATGAGGGGAGATCAACGTCGAATTTCAGTAGATCCAGTCTTCAGATTTCTCTGTTCAGGCCCTGCCGAGACCAGGTGAGGCAGAATTTTGTTACTAACCATTAACCACCACCTTCACTAAATCTCTGCTGCGTTATTTAGGTTGGCAACTTTGAGGGAGTGTCGGGAGGAGGTTTATGAGGCAAAACACAATCCTGTAAAAGTCAAAATGGCTCCAAAATAAATAGAAAGTAAATGCATTAAGACATTAATGGCAGTATCTAAAAGAGAGATTGACCAGTTTAGGCCTATACTCTCTGGAATTTAGAGGAATAAGGGGAGATCAAATTGAGGTATACAAGATGATTAAAGGCATGGATAAAGCAGACCTGGAGCGGATGCTTCCTCTTGTGGGGCATTCTAGGACGAGAGGTCGTAGTCTTAGGATAAGGGGTAGCAAATTTAAAACAGAGTTAAGGAGAAAAGACTTCTCCCAAAGGGTTGTGAATCTGTGGAATTTGCTACCCCAAAGTGCAGTGGATGCTGGGACAGTGAGTAAATTTAAGGAGGAGTTAGACAGATTTTTAATTGGTAATGGGTTGAAGGGTTATAGGGGGAAGGCAGGAAAATGGGGATGAGGAGCACATCAGCCAAGATCGAATGGCGGAGTCGACTTGATGGACCGAATGGCCTATTCTGTTCCTAAATCTTATGAACTTATGAACATACCCAGAAATAATTATCCAAAGTGTTCAAAGAATTGGGAAAAATGCATAAAGCCGTGATTTTCCTTCTTCCCTGCTGCCATCAGACTTTTGAATGGACCTACCTCGCATTGAGTTGATCTTTCTCTACACCCTAGCTATGATTGTAACACTACATTCTGCACTCTCTCCTTTCCTTCTCTATGAACGGTATGCTTTGTTGGTATAGCGCGCAAGAAACAACACTTTTCACTGTATACTAATACATGTGACAATAATAAATCAAATCAAATCGAAGTTTTGCTTGCAAGAACTTGAGAGAGAAAAACAGGGGGAAGGGAATTCAGCCCCTCCACTATTCAATAAAAATCATTGCTGATCTTTGGCATCAACTCCACATTTCCTATTTTCCTGGATCCCCTTAGTGTCCAAAATATTAATTCATCTCCTATCCCTGAAGAGTCCTGGGCAGTCCTGGAGAGTTCGCAACCACAACGGATGATGATTGAACTGATTTAGGATGCTCAGTGAAACAGTCTGAGACAAACTCTGAATCAGGTGAACTGGGTTGTGTACGGAGATGCGATGATGAACAATCTGATTTGACACCTTACCCATGTAACCATAGGTAGAATCCGACTCCATGCTGTCCGTGATTGCTTCAGATCCAAGAATAGAGCCATTCTCTGCAATAATCAATGAAGATAAATCAGTTAGAATTATATTGATAACCCTGAAGCAGGCCATTCGGCCCAGCAGAACCATGCTGATGTTTGTGATCGACACGAGCCCTCCTCCACCCTCTTCAGCTAATCCCATCAAAATATTTGCCTGTTCATTGCTCCTCATGTAATGACCCTCAGTAATTGCCCCTTTACTGTTGTCCTGAGTCCCAGTGGGATAGTATCAGGATAGAGGCATTAGTATATTTTTTTTATTCTTTCAGGGATGTGGGTGTCAGAGGTCAGGTCAGCATTTTTAATGTCCGGCCCTAATTGCCCTTGAGAAGGTGGCAGTTGTTAGAATGTAACTGGTGACAACTTTGTATCGGATGTAATGTGACCAATGGTAACAAGCTGTAAGAGTCAGCTGACCCAGTAAACCATGGAACCAATTACAGAATGATGTGATGGTCAGCTGACTCACTCTAAATGAGAATCTGTTGGGAACTGTGGGGAACTTGGATTGGCCCAGGACGAGGCCCCAAGTTTGGAGTAATGAAGTTTATTTATTGAACCCTTTCTTTGATTTATAGGTTGGAGTAAGTTTTGTTACATTTTTATTGCCTGCATTTGAAGAGTTCCTTCTGATGAAACAGTAGTGAGCTACCGTCTTGAACCTCTGCCCATGTGGTGTGGGTATACCCACAGTGCCGTGAGGGAGGAAGTTCTATTTATCTATTCTTATCTTCTGTATGGCAGAGAAAAATTCGAATGGATTGTTGTAGCTCCACAGAATCCAGCATCTTCTGGTGACAAGGGCAGTGGTAGTGGACAAAGAACAATCCACCCAAATCTCCTCTCAAAATAATACTGCACCACATGTTTTCAGCAGACTAGGGCAGATATTCAAAGTTGCTCAATAGAAATTGGCAGCATTTAGGATGAGACTCAAATTTTATAAATCTAGTCTGCAGATGTTATTAGACTAGCAATCCAGAGGCCTGGACTAATAATCTGGAGAAATTGATTCCAAATCACGTCACGTCAGTTGAAGAGATTTAATTCAGTTTGGGAGTAAAGAGATGGTAAGCAGCTAACTGGTTCACTAATGACCTTCAGGCAAGGAAGTGTGACTTCATTACCCTGTCCGCCCTCCAGTTCCACACTTCCTCTGAATGGCCTGAGGAAGAGGAAGCCTGAGCTGTAGCAAACCATTGCTAAGAATATGACTCAAGAACAGAGACAATCATTAACTTCTTGGGGCATTTGGGAAGGGCAAGAAATGATGGCCTTGCCAATGAAGCATACATCCCAACCGTTAGGGATCAGATCAGAAATTCCAATTTATATTATGAAGTTAACTTAGATTCCAGTTTTGTTTGATTTTGGCATTAGGACGACCATAAGGTGTTTCACTCCAGGTGTGATCCAATTGCCCCACTTGGAAGCTTTTATTAAAACAATCTTTATTTAGCAACATAGTTAAAATATAAGAAAAGTAATTAACATAACTTTTACCAATTGAAATACTTAAACATGACAAAGTATAATTCTTAACAGCTAGTTATCTCTATAGTTCCAATTTAAGCAATATACCTCACAGACATAAATCTC
Organism: Mustelus asterias; assembly: GCF_964213995.1. Taxonomy (NCBI): domain Eukaryota; kingdom Metazoa; phylum Chordata; class Chondrichthyes; order Carcharhiniformes; family Triakidae; genus Mustelus; species Mustelus asterias. The sequence goes on from NC_135827.1 coordinate 31,483,683, forward strand.
TCTTCGGAATCAGTTAGCACAAAACATGCTTACATGGGTGCCAGAGTCTCAGCCGATTAACACCTCTGGACAGAGATACAGAAAGACGCATGTCTTCTGACTCCCATACAGCAGCCTCCAGAGAAAGATCTATCTTCAAACTTGGAGCATGGATTAGAAAATCAGGGACAGAAATCACTGACTGTGGTAATTGGAAAACAATGTGTTTCAAATCGGGCATGTACCTCCATCCCTCATCTCGCCTCACCACAATGACATTAAGTGAGATACTGCAGTGGGAGGAGAGCCTCCCAAATCATGCCCTAATACATTTCACATGAATACATTATTCAATAGCTGGTCTTACCAAAGGAGCCATAGCTTTGGCACGCTGAACTTCCAGTGTAGAGATCAGGGCTCTGAGGAGTGTAACTGCCAGCTGAAACTGAATAGACACTGGGTTTTAATAAATTAATCATAAGATCATAAAACAGTAACAACATGATGTGGAGGTGACTTTGCATTTCAACCATTATCTTGCAATTGTGCCTTTGTCTATATGTGCCGTGTTTGTGAAACCTACCTCTCCACTCACCTGATGAAGCAGCAGCGCTCCGAAAGCTCGTGATTCCAAATTAACCTGTTGGACTTTAACCTGGTGTTGTGAGACTTCCTATTGTTATGACATGGAGGAGGCCATTTGACTCATCATGTCTATGCTGGCCCTCTGAAGAGTCAATACACCTAGTGCCACTCCCCTGCCTTTCCCTTCTCGCCCTGCAATTATTTTAATTTTCAGATAATAATCCAGTTCTATTTTGAAAGTCTCGATTGATCTGAACCCACTACACTCTCAGTCTGCGCCTTCCAGATCCAAATCACTCACTGCGTGTCCCCATTGCTTTGTGTTTAATCTGTCATCCTTTCTCAATCCTTTCACCAATGGGAACAGTTTCTTTCAAAGGCCTTTTGGCTAAGATCGAGCGTTGAATCAAGCCCAAGATGGGGTGCAATGCCTGATCTTGTCAGCTTGGTCATGTTTGGGGCAGCAGGTGGCACAGTGTTTAGCATTGCTGCCTCATAGCGCCGGGGACCCGGGTTCAATTCCGGCCTCAGGTGGTGGCTCCCGGCCTACTTCACAGTAATTCTGACTGGCTGCACACTTCACCCAATCACAAAAAAAAAACATACGATTCACCTCCAGTGTTTTGATCCAGCTCAAATCAATAATATAAAGATTGCCTCTTTCATAGAATCATAGAAACCCTACAGTGCAGAAGGAGGCCATTCGGCCCATCGAGTCTGCACCGACCACAATCCCACCCAGGCCATACCCCCACATATTTACCCGCTAATCCACACATCTCAGAACTCTAAGGGGCAATTTTTAACCTGGCCAATCAACCTAACCCGCACATCTCTGGACTGTGGGAGGAAACCAGAGCACCCGGAAGAAACCCACACAGACACGAGGAGAATGTGCAAACTCCACACAGACAGTGACCTGAGCCGGGAATCGAACCCGGGACCCTGGAGCTGTGAAATAGCAGTGCTAACCACTGTGCTACTGTGCCGCCCTATGCTGACTGAAAATATCCAGCAATGAAATTGGTTTTCAGTAATGTCACCAACCAACGATAGTGACTTGATACCAAAAGAGAAAATGCTGGAAAATCCCAGCAGGTCTGGCAGCATCTGTAAGGAGAGAAAAGAGCTGACGTTCCGAGCCCAGATGACCCTCTGTCAAAGCTAAAAGGCACAGGAAGTGGGAGATATTTATACTGCAGGGGGAGGGAATGAAAGATGAGTCATAGCCACAAAAACATGGGGAAAGGCTGCTAATGGCAGTCCATAGAGAGAATAAAGGGTGTGAATGGGCAAATGGAAGAGAAGCTGAAATCAGAGGGTAAACTGTGACGGATGAAGATGTGGGGGGAGGGGGAGGGGGGGAATGGTTGGGAGAGAGGTAAAATTTAGAAAAAAGGGGGAGAAGGCAAGCAAAGGGGGAGAGAAGGCAAAAAAAGGGAGATAAAATAGGGGGAAAGAGCGCGGGGGGGGGGAAGAAAAACAATAAAGGAAAAAAGGTAAAGAACAGTAAAAAATTAAATAAAATGAAAACAAAGGGGTCGAGGTGAGGTCAAGCTAATCATCTGAAATTGTTGAACTCGCTATTGAGACCGGAAAGCTGTGATGTGTCTAGCTGGAAGATGAGATGCTGTTCCTCCAGTTTGCGTTGATAGTGAACTGATAGCCTCTCCTACATCACACCCAAGTTACTTTTACAGTCATTTCAATGAGAAAGAGATGTGGTCGTGGCGTGTGATAGGCCGCTGGTTAAACTTTGCCTATCTTGCATCGTTGGTGAAGACCGCGTGGATCGAGGTTGGAGCATTCCTGATTCAATATGGAATGGACGCACCCCACAAACTGTCCCTTAGCGTGGCACTAACTTGACAAGTGAATACAGAGGGCCAAAGTGTGGCTGGTACAGGAAATGGAGATATCTCATAGCAACATAGAAACTAGAAACAGGAGGAGGCCATTCGGCCGTTCGAGCCTGCTCTGCCATTCATTTTGATCATGGCTGATCATCAAATTCAATATTCTGATTCCCCACTCCCCCCATCCCTTGATCCCTTTATCCCTAAGAGCTATATCTAATTTCTTCTTGAAATCAGACAACGTTTTGGCCTCAACTACTTTCTGTGGTAGTGAATTCCACACATTCACCACCCTCTGGGTGAAGAAATTTCTTCTCACCTCAGTTCTAAAAGGTTTACCCCTTATCCTCAAACTATGACCCTTAGTTCTGGACTCCCCCACCATCGGGAACATTCTTTCTGAATCTACCCTGTCTAATTCTGTTAGAATTTTATAATTTATAAGTTTCTAGGAAAACTAGACACTGGGAAAGCTCTTCTTAGGTTACGGCTGAGGTCCGTCATTATGGCGAGATTTCCTCTGCAATTAACCTGACCTGGAAGGACTTGAGGCTGGCAATGAGGGTCCAAAAACAGCATGTTCACCACTCCCTAGCACTACTGGAGTGCAAAAAATGTCTGACAAGAAAAGGCATAAATCTATTACATTGTAAAAAGGTGGCATGGTGGCACAGTGGTTAGCACTGCTGCCCCAGAGTGCCAGGGACCTAGGTTCGACTCCCGGCTTGGATCACTGCCTGTGTGTAATCTGCACGTTGTCTGCGTGGGTTTCCTCCGGGTGCTCCGGTTTCCTCCCACAGTCTGAAAGACGTGCTGGTTAGGTGCATTCACCCGAACAGGCGCCGAGTGTGGCAACTAGAGGAATTTCTCAGTAACTTCATTGCAGTGTTGATGTAAGCCTACTTGTGACTAATAAATAAACTTTAACTTTAAGAATTCCGATGTTTAATTTCTAGATTGATCATTAGCATATGACCGGCTCTGCGCTAAGACAAGGAATTTCCTATCTTATGATCTAATTGGCCAATGAATGGGACATTAAGGTTCTGCCAGGAAACATCAGATTAAGGAACACATGCAAGTCCATGTGGGGTCCAACAGAGACATCGAGCAATTCAATGGCCTCCAATAAATTGATTACAAAGGGACAGCTAGAACGTACACAGCTTCAGTAACCAGACACACAACACGATTTAGCCGATCGTCTGTGACTGTAAGGTCAGGATATCAAAATGGGCTTCGGTCCATGACAACCGAGGTCGGTTTAGAAATATGAGTAATTTCCTCCGAACACGCTCGGTGAAGGAGGGGAGTCAGAAATAATCCTGTGACCCCCCCCCACTAACTCAAATGGCTCAACATTTGGAACGAAGTCAAGCTCATTGTGCCAGGGGCCCAGAAAGAAGAGGGATGATCTGATTGAGGTCTGTAAGATTTAGTCAGTGTTGGATTTGTAGATGTGGAGATATCCTCACTTATGGGGAGACCAAAACTCAGGGACATAAATATGAGATATTCAGCAATAAGAGTAATAGGGATTGTTATGCTTCCTCTTCTGTCTTGACCCATTATTGAAGACCATGTCTAACTGCCTAGACCCCACACTCTGAAGCCCTTCACTGAACCACTTTACCTCCCTCTCTTCCTTCAAGAACCTCCTTAAAAGCCATCATATTGGCCACATTTTTGGACACCCTTCTTAATGTCTCCTTATCTGTCTTGGCATCCAATTCTGATTACACCTCTATTGAATCCCTGCGTAAACATTTAAGCAGCTGTGATGGCAGAGTGGTTAGCGCTGCTGCCTCACAGCGCCAGGGACCCAGGTTTGATTCCCGGCTTGGGTCACTCTCTGTGTGGAGTCTGCACATTCTCCCAGTGTCTGCATGGGTTTCCTCTGGGTGCCCCGGTTTCTTCCCACAGTCTGAAAGACGTGCTGGTTAGGTGCATTGGCCATGCTAAATTCTCCCTCAGTGTACCCAAACAGGAGTGTGACAACTTGGGGATTTTCACAGTAACTTCATTGCAGTGTTAATGTAAGCCTACTTGTGACACTAATAAATAAACTTTAAAATGTTTTTCACTAATTTACTTAACACAGAAATGATGGATTCCGTATGAATTTGGTCCATGGAATGTGATGACATCTAACAGTTACATTGCACATTATATTTCCACCAGCTTCCTAAAGAAGGCAGTATATGAAATACTTGAATGTTGTCACAATAGAATCCCTACAGTGCAGAAAGAGGCCATTCAGCCCATCGAGCCTGCACCAACAACCCTAGGCCCTATCTACCCTGTGAATCCCCCTGATACTAGGGGCAATTTAGCATGACCACTCCACCTAACCCGGCACATCTTTAGACTGTGGAAGGAAATTGGAGCACCTGGGAGAAACCCACGCAGACACGGGGAGAATGTACAAACTCCACACAGACAGTGACCTTAGCTGGGAATTGAATCCGGGTCCTTGGCGCTGTGAGGCAGCAGTGCTGAACACTGTGCCGCCGTGCCATCCCAAAGGAATAAACAAAGAATTTAGATACCATCCAGAAGATTTATTAATGCCCCCAAATTCTGCTGACAATATTGCACAGTAAGAGTTTTAACAACACCAGGTTAAAGTCCAACAGGTTTATTTGGTAGCAAATACTATTAGCTTTCGGAGCGCTGCCCCTTCGTCATGCCAACCACATCATGACAATATTGCAAACAGGCTCCAAGAGGAAATTACAGTCAGCACTCCTGAACATGCACTGTACAAAAAACAAACAGAACACTGGAGGGTGTCCTTGTACAAAACTATGAAACACCAACAACTGTTGAGCTTGCAAGTTCGATTATCATGGAGAACCTGCAGTAGGAAGGGAGAAACTTGGAATCATAGAAAATAGAAGCAGGAGAAGGCCATTCGGCCCTTCGAGCCTGCTCCACCATTCATTTTGATCATGGCTGATCATCAAATTTAATGTCATGATTCCCCCGCCTTCCCCCCCATTTTCCCAGGGTGAATACCACAGGTCACTATCCTCATTTGGTAACTGCAAAGAATAAAGCTTCAATCTCATCAGGCAATAATAAATGGAAATAGATGCTGCATCTTGAAGAGCCTTTGGGACCCATATTTCAATTGGATAGAGATAATCTCTCGCTGTGTGTGTGTGGCGCCTGAAACCATGAGCGGAACATTTCGTTTTCCACTTCTGCTAAAAATGTGAGCGTTAACTGCTCTGAGTGTAAAGTCAAACTGCTTTCACGTTAATCGGAGAACACGTCCTAAACGCAGCCTCAGGAGAGTGCTTATGGTGCATCAGTGAGAGTTGTTCCATTCTTTGAACCTGTCATTCTGCTTAAAAGCAAATTAATGCGGATGCTGGAATCTGAAACCAAAAGAGAAAATGCTGGAAAATCTCAGCAGAACTGGCAGCATCTGTAAGGAGAGAAAAGAGCTGACGTTTCGAGTCCAGATGACCCTTTGTCAACTTGATGACCCTTTGTCAACTTGACAAAGGGTCATTTGGACTCGAAACGTCATCTCTTTTCTCTCCTTACAGATGCTGCCAGATCTGCTGAGATTTTCCAGCATTTTCTCTTTTGCTGTCATTCTGCTTTTCCCACTCGACAGATGTGGTCAATTTTGTGTCAATTGGTGCAGGATTATGGGCAATTCTACTGTACAGGTCCGAGACCGGCCTCCGTTATTTCACTTAAACACGGTGGCACAGTGGTTAGCGCTGCTGCCTCACAGCGCCAGGGACCCGGGTTCGATTCCCGGCTTGGGTCACCGTCTGTGCGGAGTTTGCACGTTCTCCCCCGTGTCTGCGTGGGTTTCCTCTGGGTGCTCTGGTTTCCTCTCACAGTCTGAAAGACATGCTGGTTAGGTGCATTGACCCGAATGGACTGTGGCGACTAGGGGAATTTCATTGCAGTGTTAATGTAAGCCTTACTGGTGACGAACAAATAAACTTTACTTTTTACAGAAAAACAAGAAAGTGAAAGCATTCATTCCACTCTTAGCTGTTCCATCGTGATTAGAATTACTCCATTAATGTCTTTGATTCTATTGGGTGGAAGCGCAGAGGAATGTACAGAGAATAAACTGAAATAGAATGTTTGTTCTGAAATAATAGCATGTGAACAAAACTCTGGAAATATTTGAGTATTTTTAGTCGAGCAGTGACTGTTTCCAGTGTTGACATACACATGCTTAATGCACAATCTTCTTTCCTCAATTATCTAGTAGGAGGCGTTAAATGAATGGATCAATGTCCTCATTAAAATACAGGAAGTCATCTGAGCAATTTAAATGCTCATCCGCCAATAGCATAGGTGTTCATTTCTAGTCATTTAGTTCCTTTCATATTGGAGTCATGCTTTGATATCCATTAAATCAACAACAAAACATTGCATTTGTACAGAAACTTTAACAGAAACTCATAGAATCTCTGCAGTGCAGAAAGAGGACTTTCGACCCATTGAATCTGCACCGACTCACCTTTTAAAAATTTTATCCAGGCCCTATCCCTGTAACCCCACGTATTTACCTGGCTAATCCTCTAACCTACACATTTTCACAGTAACTGTATTGCAGTGTTAATGTAAGCCTACTTGTGACACTAGTAAATAAACTTTATCTTGGGACACTAAGAGGGAATTTAGCATGGCCAATCCACCTAACCGACACATCTTTGGACAGTGGGAGGAAACTGGAGCACCCGGAGGAAACCCACGCAGACACGGGGAGAATATGCAAATGTCACTGGAAGGCAGGAATCGAACTCGGGTCCCTGGCACTGTGAGGCAGCAGTGCTAACCACTGTGCTACTGTGCCATCCTCAAACATAACAAAATGTTCCAAAGTCCTTAACCAGACCAATTGTCAAATAAGGACTGACACCAGGCGATGTAAGGGGACATTAGAACAGATGACCAAAAGCTTGATTGGCGAGGTAGGTTTTTTGAGGAGCATTTTAATAATGGAAGAAAGAGACGGAGGGGCTTAGGGAGGAAGTTTCAAAGTGTAGAGTGCTGGCAGTTGAAAGCACAGCTACCAAATATGGAGTGATACAAATCAGGAATGTGCAAGAAGCCAGAATTGGAAAAGCACAGATTAAATCATCATATATAAGATACAAAACACACATTCATATGAAGTATATATGTGGCTTTAAAAATGCATTAACGATTCTTGATCATTGGAAATGAAATTGATATGAGGGAGACATTAAGATTGCTACAAGTAGGTTTTCTTTGAACTGACAGAATCTCCATCAGAGGCAGCGGTGGAGGCCAAGCCTCAGCCAGAGAAACAGTGAGATACAGTGGAATTCAGTTTGAACGATCAGTGCTCGCAATGATCAATCCATCCTTCCCAGCCTGTAATGGGAACATATCTGTTCTATTCCATTCATTTTTAATGAACAGCAAGGTTTGCAGGCATTGATCAGATCAGCAGCACTACATGTCTAATCATTCTCGTTTCCCCGTGAGGCAGCATTTTGTGGCCCATTCACCCTGTAAGCTGCATGAGGAACAACACCGACTTTCCCTTTACATTTCTCAGGGAGTGTACTTAATACTATAGTGCAGAAGGAGGCCATCTAACCCATCGGGTCTGCATAACTCTCCGACAGAGCACCCATCCCAAGGGTAGCACGGTGGCACAGTGGTTAGCACTGCTGCCTCACAGCTCCAGGGACTCGGGTTTGATTCCCGGCTTGGGTCACTGTCTGTGCAGAGTCTGCATGTTCTCCCCGTGTCTGCATGGGTTTCCTCTGGGTTCTCTGGTTTCCTCCCACAGTCCGACAGATGTATTGGTTAGGTGCATTGGCCATGCTAAATTCTCCCTCAGTGTACCCGAATAGGTGCCGGAGTGTGGCAACTAGGGGATTTTCACAATAACTTCATTGCAGTGTTAATGTAAGCCTATTTGTGATACTAATAAATAAACTTAAACTTAACCCAATGTATTCACTCTGCTAATCCCCCTAACCTAAATCTTGGGACACTAAGGGACAATTTAGCATTGCCAATCCACCTAACCTACACATTTTTGGACTGTGGGAGGGAACCCACGCGGACACTGGGAGAACGTGCAAACTCCACACAGACTGTCACCCGAGGCTGGAATTGAACCCAGGTCCCCTGTGAGGCAGCAGTGCTAACCACTGTGCTGCTGTAGGGCTGGGTTGTAACTCAAAGAGACAGTTTGGCATCTGGCTCCATCTTCCAACTGCTTCCACACGTACGTGTGTGTGTTTCTTTCACTTGATGCTGTAGTGATGTTGTGCCTTGTAGGGCAGGGAAGAACCAGCTTGAAATATGTGATGATTGATTGTCAGCCTGTCACTATAACCACAGTGCGTTACTATCAAACTATTGAGAAGTGAGTCTTACCTAATAATGGATCTGTATTTATAATCAACCACAAGAGAACGGCAGCCAGAAATTAAAATGGAAAGGATAAGATTATTGTTGAGAATCACCAATGAGACAAAGAGAGTGTAGAATTACAACGCGGTAACACACAAGAGCATTTCACCATCAGATACCACAACAGCCAATGGAAACTAACCACAAATAAACGGCAAGTGCAAAGTACATTCAGGAGGGGGGAGTTGATGTATTTTAAATATTAACAGTTGATGTCAACTTGTCCCCGAGCTGGTGGGAGAAGGGGGTTTGCAAGATATTTCCCCATTGCCGCCGGGATTATTCCATTTCACTCAAAATTCACACAGGATCCAACTATTGATTTGAAGCAAGAATAGTTCCGATTCACATTGAGTCGCGTATTTAAGTCTCATAGGATATTTAAATCATGCATATTATGGTCTATTCCAACCAATCAGGGACTGCAGCGAATCAAGGCGGCGGCTCACCACCACCTTCTCAAGGGCAACTAGGGATGGGCAATAAATGCTGGTCCAGCCAGCGACGCCCATGTCCCATAAATGAATTTAAAAAGCATTCTGTTAAGCGTATCCTTGATGTCAACACAATAGTGAGAATTATCCAAACTTTGCAGCCAGGTCGGATGGTTGGACAATTCCTTGGGGGTTTTTCCGTTTGGTAACCTCTGCAGAAGGTCAGTGAAAGTTTCACGTCCAGGTGTCTCTGGGGTTTCTGCTGATCTTTTAATTCAAGGTGCATTAAAATATGGAAGCCTAGTTTCAAATATCCAGAACTGTGGTGAGATCACACCTGGAGTGCTGCATACAATTTCAGTTTCCCGAACTAAGGAGGGAGATACTTGCTTTATAATGGATGCAACAAAGATTCACAAGAGTGATTCCTGGGATGAGGGGGCTATCCTTTGAGGAGAGATTGACTTTCGATGAAGGTGAGGAATTCTCATTAAAATTCTTCAAGGGCTTGACAGTTGCTGAAAAACTATTTCCCTTAGCTAGAGAACCTAGGATGTGGGTTCCCAGTCTCAGGATGAGGTGTCAGGCACTTAGCGTTAAGAGGCGAAGAAATATATTCCCTCAGAAGGTTGTGAATCTTTGGAATTCTCTACTCCCAAGAGCTGCGGATTTTTAATCACTGAATATATTTAAGACTGTGATTGATAGACTTTGGGATATAAAGGGATTTATGGGATATGGGGATAGACAGGGGGAAAGATATGGAGATAGATAGGGGGATAGATAGGGGGCATGGCCTCAAAATAAGGGGAAGCAGATTTAGGACTGAGTTGAGGAGGAACTTCTTCACACAAAGGGTTGTGAATCTGTGAAATTCCCTGCCCAGTGAAGCAGTTGAGGCTACCTCATTGAATGTTTTTAAGGCAAGGATAGATAAATTTTTGAACAGTAAAGGAATTAAGGGTTATGGTGAGCAGGTGGGTAAGTGGAGCTGAATCCACAAAAAGATCAGCGATGATTTTTTGATTAGTAATTTTGTGGACGACACAAAGGTTGGTGGATTTGCGGATAGCGATGAGGACCATCAGAGGATACAGCAGGATATAGATCAGTTGGAGACCTGGGCAGAGAGATGGCAGATGGAGTTTAATCCAGACAAATGTGAGGTAATGCATTTTGGAAGGACTAATACAGATAGGAAATATACAGTAAATGGCAGAAGCCTTAAGAGTATTGATAGGCAAAGGGATCTGGGTGTACAGGTACACAGGTCACTGAAAGTGGCAATGCAGGTGGAGAAGGTAGTCAAGAAGGCTTATGACATGTTTGCTTTCATCAGCCAGGGCATTGAGTTTAAAAATTGGCAAGTCATGTTGCAGCTTTATAGAACCTTAGTTAGGCCGCGCTTGGAATATAGTGTTCAATTCTGGTCGCCACACTACCAGAAGGATGTTGAGGCTTTGGAGAGGGTACAGAAAAGATTTACCAGGATGTTGCCTGGTATGGAGGGCATTAGCTTGGAGGAGGTTGGAGAAACTTGGTTTGTTCTCACTGGAACGATGGAGATTGAGGGGCGACCTGATAGAAATCTACAAGATTATGAGAGGCATGGACAGAGTGGATAGTCAGAAGCTTTTTCCCAGGGTGGAAGAGTCAATTACTAGGGGGCACAGGTTTAAGGTGCGAAGGGCAAGGTTTAAAGGAGATGTACGAGGCAGATTTTTTACACAGAGGGTGGTGGGTGCCTGCAACTCGTTGCCGGGGGAGGTAGTGGAAGTGGATACGGTAGAGACTTTTAAGAGGCGTCTGGATAAATACATGAATAGGATGGGAATAGAGGGATATGGTCCCCGGAAGGGTAGGGGGTTTTAGTTAAGTTGGGCAGCATGGTCGGTGCAGGCCTGGAGGGCAGAAGGGCCTGTTCCTGTGCTGTAATTTTCTTTGTTCTTTGATCTTATTGAATGGCAGAGCAAGCTCGAGGGGCCAGATGGCCTACTCCTGCTCCTAGTTCTTATGAAATGGAACTGATATGGAAAATCAGGTATGATTTTGCTAAATGGCGGAGCAGTCTCCTCCAGCTCCTTTTCCATGTTCCTATGTTCAGCTGAAGTCGCAATGTGTAGTTCAGGAGGACACCACCGCCTCCCCAGTATCCCCCGCACATCCCACTCCCCACCTCCGACAGGAAACCTCACTGGGAAAAGGCCCAATGCAGCCTGTCAAAGTTTCACTGCCTCTGTAAATAGCACAGCCTCAGGATGAATCAGCCTGGGCTTGGACAATTCTACAGGTTTATAATCCCCACTGCAACCCAGGTCGACAATATACCTGGACCCATGTACACCAAGTAGCTCATTAGGTTGTTAAAGCTGTAATATCTTGCAGCATCAGCTGTCAACTGCACCGGGGAATTAGGGCACTGGGAAAAGGAAATAGTCGCCAGGCAACAAGTGTGGAAAATTACAGAGTGTCTCATCTATGAACAACGGCAGGATGTAAATGTGCAGAAAATGCGGGACATAAAGCGCCCACTGTCATTGTCCAAACATAGCAAAAGTGGCTGCTTAGTTACCACAATGATCGGGAGATGAGATGCTTTTCCCCAGGAGTCTCTCTCTCTTCTTCTGCTGCCTGAAAATGATGGGAAAGGGATCAGTCAGCAAACATGTCCATCAGGCACAGAATGTCCCACTGTTAAAGGGTAATGTTTACTATCATCTTTACAGAGGCACAAGACATTAGTGTGCTGAAGATCTCCCAGTTTTCCAGCACGTTCGACCTGTCAATGGACGAATAATGTAAAAACTAACATTCATTTAGTAAACCACTGACCCCCTTGATACGGGTGTTCATTCTTTAAGTTTGAGCAGCAGGAGATTGTTCCACTGCAGAAAAAGGGGCACAGTGGCACAGTGGTTAGCACTGCTGTCTCACAGCACCTAGGACCCGGGTTCGATTCCAGCCTCGGGTGACTGTCTGTGTGGAGGTTGCACATTCTCCTTGTATCTGTGTGCCTTTCCTCCAGGTGCTCCGGTTTCTCCCACACTCCAAAGCTGTGCAGGTTAGGTGGATTGGCCATGCTAAATTGTCTCTTAGTGTCCAAAGGTGTGTGGGTTAGGTGGATTGGCCATGCTAAATTGTCCCTTAGTGTCCAAAGATGTGTAGGTTAGGTGGATTGGCCATGCTAAATATCCCCTTAGTGTCCAAAGATGTGCAGGTAAGGTGGATTGGCCATGCTAAATATCCCCTTAGTGTCCAAAGATGTGTAGGTTAGGTGGATTGGCCAAGATAAATGCTATAGGGATAGGGTGAGGGGGGTGGGCCTTGGTAAGATGCTCTTTTGGAGAGTGGGTGCAGACTCAATGGGCCAAATGGCCTCCTTCTGCACTTTATGGATTCTATGGTTCTATGGAGCATGTAGACTGACTGGATGTACCCAGGCTGTTAGAAAAGCTTCCATGATCATATAGCTGCTCCACCTGTAGGGACTGAAGAGGAAGGCACTTGAGAGAGAAAGGGTGACTGGGGAATGAATGGGAGACAGCATTGTGCTGGGGTGGAGATGGCATTCTGTTGTTAGTGAAGTGGCCTCTGGTTTGAATGTGGGGGTGAGAGCAGCTCCTGTTCCTTAGGGCTCTGCAGACAGCTGAGCGTGAGTGAAAGACTTGCCTTTATGCTGGTGGCTGGCAGACACCCCTTTAAGGCACATGGGTTAGGCCACAAATGGACTTGGTTTACCTGGGTGCCAATGTTCAGGGCAAAGCAACAAAAGGGCCAAAGGTCTGTTTCGAATGTGGGCCCTGGGTGTCTTCTTCCCTGCCAGCCCCACAATGGCAGAAACTACTGATAACCCCTCATGACCTTGAGCTTTCCACTCACTGTGTTGGGGTTGCAAGTTCGATGCTGATAAATGGATGAAACTCATCATATTTCTAGGCTAGAGAATCACAGCTGCACCCAATGTTGTCCTTACTCAGCAAACACACTCTTTCCAATAGGGACCACTGGCTGACAACAGATTTCCTTTCTGCAGGGAGATTGAGGCAGAAAATATTTTGAACGGGAGCAGTGTTATTCTCAAGAAGGATACGGGTTTTCTGGCCTGGAATAATTCTTTGAGCAGCTGTGTAAAAAACAAATGCATGCAATAGTCGGAGAAGCTACAGGGACACTTACCGATTGTGCTCCCAACATGCGATGAACAATGTGAGCAGGTAAAATGCCAGGAAAATCCCCAGGCTGAAGAGTGTCCCTTTTACGTAGGCCACAGCTGTCAAAGAGAAATCAGAAAGGAGGAACATTTGATTAAAAAGAGTTGGGCTGTTACAGACTGACACAACATTTCCTAAAATTTTTGAATGAAAACAATAAAAATATACTTCCATTAATTTTAAGTTTATTTATTAGTGTCACAAGCAGGCTTACATTAACACTGCAATGAAGTTACTGTGAAAATCCCCCAGTCGCCACACTCCGGCGCCTGTTCGGGTACACTGAGGGAGAATTTAGCATGGCCGATGCACCTAACCAGCACATCTTCTGGACTGTGGGGGGAAACCGGAGCACCCGGAGGAAACCCACGCAGACACGGGAAAAACGTGTAGACTCCACACAGTGACCCAAGCCGGGAATCGAACCTGGGTCCCTGGCGCTGTGAGGCAGCAGTGTTAACCACTGTGCCTGCCCTAGAGTATTTCAAGACTGGGGTGTCTCAATTCGCTTTACAGTCTATGATGTTCTTTGAAGTATAGACCCTTTCAAAATTTTTTAAAACTCCATTCTTAAAGTTACAAAGCCGATGCTCCGAGCAGACCGGCCAAACCCAAATCCATTCCTCGCTTGCTCCAAAACCCAAATTGAAAATCCAATTAATTCCAATTCATGGTTTCCACAAGACAGACAAACAAGATCCAAGCTGATAAGATAAGACATTACACCCCCATCTTGGGCTTGATCTGTTTTAAGTGGGAAACACAGCAGCCAATTTGTGCACAGCAAGCTCCCACAAACAGCGATGTGATAATGAGTAGACAGTCTGTTTTTGTGGTGTTGATAAATATTGGTTCGGGCACCAGGGATAATTCCCCTGCCCGCCTTCAAAGTGGCGCCTTCTATATTCCCCGAGGGGTGGGGTGGTGGAGGGGCAATAAGATCTCAGTTTAACATCACATCTAAAAGACAGGGGGCGCAATTCTCTGGGCACTCTCGCCATGGGTGCAAATCCCCCCCCCCCACCCCCCATTATGGCCGCTAACTCTCACAAGACGGCTCTGACAGGATTTGCGGCAGCGAGATCTCAGTTTGAGATCTTGCCTGCCAACCTCTGCCCCCCCCCCCCCCCAACCGCCCCCCCCCCCCCTCTTCCCCTCACCCACCAGGGACTTAATTAGGTTCCTGTCCCTTTGAAATTGACTGTGTTTAAGTATCAGTAAATGACTTAATGCAGTTGCTTCCAGGAGCGTTGAATGCTCCCCCTGCTGGTGTGACGTCACACCAGCGAGAATCACTCCTGGTTTTCAAAAAACAAAAACCACTCATGATGATCACACCGAGGGCGCAAAGGTAGATATAGCCCCCAGGTGGTGAGGGACATGGCTGGGCCACCAACACCCCTCCCATTCCCTGTAATCCCACACATTTACCATGGCTAATCCCCGAGCCTGCACATCTTCTGGACACTAAAGGGCAATTTAGCATGGCCAACCCACCTAACCCGCACATCTTTGAAGTGTGGGAGGAAGCCGGAGCACCCGGAGGAAACCCAGTCACAGGAGAACGTGCAAACTCCACATAGACAGTCACCCGAGGCCAGAATTGACCCAGATCCTGGTGTTGTGAGGCAGCAGTGCCAACCACTGTGCCACCATGCCACCCTTATCTTCACTTGCTGCCTGGTAGCTGGAATATCAGCACTCTGCCTCCTTCACCTGCTGGACAATGGCACAGCATGATCATCCTCAACATCAGTGCCCCACAAAGCTGTGTCCTCAGCCCTTTACTATACACCTCTGGCTGTGCGGCCAAATTCCCCTCCAACTCGATTTTCAAGTTTGCTGATGACACCACCGTAGTGGGCCGGATCTCAAACAATGACGAGACAGAGTTCAGGAATGAGATAGAGAATTTGGTGAACTGGTGCGATGACAATAATCTCTCCCTCAATGTCAACAAAATGAAGGAGATTGTCATCGACTTCAGACAGCGTACTGGAGGACGTGCCCTATGGGGATGAAGTAGAAAGGGTCGAGAGCTTCAAGTTTTTAGGTGTCCAGATCACCAACAACCTGCCCTGGTCCCCCCATGCTAACACTATAGTTAAGAAAGCCCACCAACGCCTCTACTTTGTCAGGAGACTAAGGAAATCTGACATGTCAGCTACGACTCTCACCAACTTTTACAGATGCACCATAGAAAGCATTCTTTTCTGGTTGTATCACAGCTTGGCATGACACCTGTTCTGCCCAAGACTGCAAGAAACTACAAAAGGTCGTGAATGTAGCCCAATCCATCACGCAAACCAGCCTCCCATCCATTGACTCTGTCTACACTTCCCGCTGCCTTGGAAAAGCAGCCAGCATAATTAAGGACCCCGGACATTCTCTCTTCCACCTTCTTCTGTCAGGAAAAAAATACAAAAGTTTGAGGTCACATACCAACTGTCTCAAGAACAGCTTAGTTAGTCCCTGCTGCCATCAGACTTTTGAATGGATCTACCTCTCATTAAGTTGATTTTTCTCTACACCCTAGCTATGACTGTAACACTACATTCTGCACCCTCACCTTTCCTTCTCTATGAGCGGTATGCTTTGTCTGTATAGCGCACAAGAAACAATACTTTTCACTGTATACTAATACAATAATAAATCAAATCAAATCAGTGAATTCCTCATTGGCACGATTCGCAGAGTCAGAGAGACAATGACCAAAGGCTAGGGGACACGAGGTCAGGTGTAAAGTGTTGACAGCCGATGCTGTCAGTACCACTCCATGACACGGGCGTCAAAGAACTGGTCCATTCGGAGTCCACTGACTCTGAAAGAGTTCCTGGGAAGAAACTTTGTTCTCCTGACCCGGCGTTCCAAGCGGAACTGCTTACAACTGACAGCAGGCACCACGGTGACACTCAGGATTTTACTACGGTTCCCCCGATCAACAGGCTCATCTGAAAAGAGACAGAAAGATAAAACACTCAGATCATAGTGTCCGCAATAGCTGCAAAACCTGGGAGTTCAGGTACAGATCTGCCATAACATGGTGATAGTAAAACATGCCCGAGGGGCTGAATGGCCTGCTTAAAGTCCACTATATCGGAATGCTATCTTTATTCCTTCATGGAGTGTGGGCATCATTGATTTGCTGCCTTCTTCCACCATTGCATTCAAAGTGATTTTTTTCCCCTGGCAAATTGGCACAATTGAGTGGCTCACCAAGCCACTGCAGAGGATGTAAGTGTATAAGAAATTGGAGCAGGAGTAGGCCATTCAGCCCAGCTCCAACACTCAATACAATAATGGCTGATCTTCTACCTCAACTCTACCTCCCCAGACTATCCCCATATTCCTTAGGGGGGGGGTTAATGATCAACTACGATGCTGTGGGTCACATGTAGGCCAGACCGGGTGAAGATGGTAGATTTCCTTCCCTAAAGGCTATTATTGAACCAGATGGATTGTTCCATTAATCTGGATGCTCCACAGTCACCATTGCTGAGACTAACCTGGGTTTGAATCCCACCACTGAAACATAGAAACGTAGAAGATAGGAGCAGGAGGAGGCCATTTGACCCTTTGAGCCTGCTCCACCATTCATCATAATCATGGCTGATCATCCAACTCAATAGCCTAATCCTGCTTTCGCCCCATAACCTCTAATCCCATTTGCCTCAAGTATAGAATGGCAGAAGGTGGAATTTGAATTCAATAAAAAATAGATATATTTGGAATTAAGAATCTACTGATGACCATGAAACCATTGTCGATTGTTGGAAAAACCCATCTGGTTCACCAATATCCTTTAGGGGAGGAAATCTGCCATCCTTACCCGGTCTGGCCTACATGTGACTCCAGAACCACAGCAATGTGGTTGACTCTCAACTGCCCTCCAAGGGCAACTAGGAATGGGCAATAAATGCTGGCCAGCCAACGACGCCCACGTCCCATGAATGAATAGTAAAAAACACTCACCATCTCCAGGTCATTGGTCCACTACCCTAGCCGCTATGCTAGCATCCCAAGTGTATGTGCCCTCTTCACATAGTAACTTTGTTACATCAGTCGGCCCATTTCACACCTCATCCTGACTGGTTGAAATACTGTGTGCTTTCCCTGCCTTCTTTTAAAAAGGTCCCCTTAATTCTAATGGATATCAGGACACCGCTGTACCTTTGACAGGGGAAAGGACCCATTGTACATACCTTGTTTCAACGGGTAAAAGGGCAGCGCTCCACCACACGCCTCATCCTCAGTCTTCACCACCACCACCACATAAAAACTGCTGTTCGGGAAATCCTTCTTCTGCAGGAAATGAAAAGCAGAATAATAGGTGCCCGATAACCAGGAACAGAGCAGCACAATGTTAACAGGATTCAGGCTAATCGGTGAAGCAGAAACCAGGACACAGAGCTTTTCCATATTGAGAGAGCTTATTGACTTGTTCAGTCTCACTGCTCTCCTCCCGCCAACCCAGTGTCCCAGCTATCCCCTATTTATATGTACTCAAAGACAATTAACACCCAACGCCTATTTTTCTTAACCGTAACAATTTAATTGACGTGCAATACATATTCTATTATACAAGACAACTCAACAGAAACATCAGATTAGTTGTTTTAAATATTTTTTTTCTACATTTGGTAATATATTGTCTTTTAAAAAGTATTTAGACAGTTACATGGGTAAGATGGGTATCGAGGGATATGGGCCAAACGCGGGCTTAGTGGTTAAAATAAAAGGGCAGCATGGACTATGTGGGGTTACGGGAATAAGGCCTGGGTGGGATTGTGACCGGTGCAGACTCGATGGGCCGAATGGCCTCCTTCTGCACTGTAGGGATTCTATGAACACCATTCCTGGGCATCCAAATAAGATCAAACAAATGAGATATATTACGTCACCGGAGATCATCAAATACCCATTAGACAGAGCCTTAAATACAGTTCTAGCAATGACTGCTAATGCTAGGCTTCAGTAAAACACACATACTCTCACACATTGCTTCAACTTATGAAGAGAGAAAAAATATAGTTGTATTTATATAGCACCTCATCCAAAGCTCTGTATGCCCAAAGTGATCCACAGCGTTTGGAGTGCAGTCACAGTTGTTATGTAGGCAAAGGAGGTAGTCAGTTTGCACACAGCAAGATCCCACACACAGCAGATGAGATGGCTGGTGCATTGTGAGATGTATTAACTTGTTTGTGATAGTGTTGGTTGAGAGAACAGCATCAACCAGGACACTAGAACTCTCCACTCTTCTTTGAACATGCAATGCAATCGTTTCTGTCCATCAGAAAGGACAGTCAGGTCACCAGCTTAACATCTCATCCACAGGGTGGCATTTCTAACAGTGCAGCAATTCCTCCAGCCGTGTCAGTCTAGGCTCTGTGCTCAGAGGCAAGGGAGCTACCAAGCTGACATACGACACTAATGGAAGACACTGGTTAACTCTACTAACTAGAACACACCTGTTCTCACACATGTAATACTGAGCTTACCTGTACAGTAATCGCCGCTTTTTTAGTCATAGTTTGATAGGTGCCAATAAATGCAACGTTATTGTCTAAATCGTTGACTGGACACTGAAAACAAATTGAGAGGAAGAAAGATAAGCAAATAAGGCCCCCAGAGAAAATGAGGTTCAGGTTTCTACAGAAGATCCTCATTGTGCTGGCTGCTTTTCCGAGGCAGCAGGAAGCATAGACAGAGTCAATGGATGGGAGGCTGGTTTGCATGGTGGACTGTACATTAGGACCTGTGTGTGACTCCCAACAACAATTTTAATTTTGAAATTGGGACAAAAACATTAGGGGCATTGTAGGATACAAGTGAATGATAGAATAACTAAGTTAGGGTCCTTGAGGGGTGGCTTACAATGGACGAACTAACCATGGGCCCCTTGCAATCTTGGCAATCACCTTATATGAATGGGTTCCTAGCTTCTGCTAGATTTTCCCATGTTTATTCTCAATCGAGAATCCCCATTTGTTCCAAAATGGCAGCAACCATGATATAGGGTGAACTAGCTGCCTATCAACCAAACTTTTGAATCTAAGTTTTGGCAGGAGATCAACATACATTTGAGAAATGGACAGGACAACATATAATAGTGAGCCATTCTACCTTAAGCAGTTAAACAAAAGTGAGTTAAACTAAAATAGCCAGTGCTCCCAAGCTACTGCCTTGCTCAGGCTGGTTTTATGTAAGATTCAACAAAGTTGATCCTGATGGCCATTCAATAGAAACATCAGATTAGTTCTTTGAACTATTTTAATATATAGTGTTCGAAGTGTCCCACATTTCCACAAGCGGAGATTGCAGGTTGGTACAGTGGTGGTAATATACTGGACTAATACACCGGAGACATGAGTTCAAATCCCACCACAACTACTGGAGAAATTTTAATTCAGTTAATTAATAAATGTGTAATGAAATGCTAGTCTCTTTAATAATGATCAAGAAAATACTGGCTGTCATAAAAAATCATCTGGTTCACTAATGCGCTTCAGAGAAGGAAATCTGTTATCCTTACTTGGTCTGGCCTACTGTGATACCAGACACACCCCACTGTGGTCAATTCTTAAGTGTCCTCTTAACTCAAACTGTCACAGTAGGTGCACCTACACCAGATGGATTGCAACAGTTCAAGAAGATGGCTCGCCATCACCTTCTAGAAGGCAAATAGGAGTGAGTAACAAATGCTGGCCTTGCCTAAGATGCTCAAATTTCAGGAATGCCAAAACTAAATGCAATGAGAAATTAATGGTAACATGAAAACACGTAAAGGATTATTTGTCCTATTTCCTTGTAATGTAGTTGCTGCCTCTTTCTTTGTTCGCAAGGGGCCCAGAGTTAGTTCGTCCATTGTAAGCCACCCCACAAGGACCCTAACTTGGTCAATCTATCATTCACTTATATCCTACAACGCCCCTAATGTTTTTGCCCCAATTCCAAAATTAAAATTGTTGTTGGGAGTCACACACAGGTCCCTAATATACAGTCCATCACGCAAACCAGCCTCCCATCCATTGACTCTGTCTACACTTCCCGCTGCCTCGGAAAAGCAGCCAGCATAATTAAGCACCCCACGCACCCCGGACATTCTCTCTTCCACCTTCTTCCGTCGGGAAAAAGATACAAAAGTCTGAGGTCACGTACCAACCGACTCAAGATCAGCTTCTTCCCTGCTTCCATCAGACTTTTGAATGGACCTACCATATATTATGCTGACCTTTATCTTCACACTATCCGTAACTGGAACACTATATTCTGCGCCCTATCCTTTCCTTCTCCCCTATGCACTCTATGAACAATATGCTTTGTCTGTATAGCGCGCAAGAAACAATACTTTTCACTGTATCTCCATACAAAGGACAAAGATCAAAGAAAAGTAAGCACAGGAACAGGCCCTTCAGCCTTCCAAGTCTGCACCAATCATGATGCCTGCCTAAACTAAAACCATATGTACTTACAGAGTCCATATCCTTCCATTCCCATCCTATTCACGTATTCATCTAGTTGCCCCTTAAATGCCGCTATCGTACCTGCTCCCACCGCCTCCCCGGGCAGCGCGTCCCAGACATTCACCACCCTCTGTGTAAAAGACTTGCCTCGCACATCTCCTCTAAACTTTTCCCCACGCACCTTAAACCTATGTCCCCCTAGTACTTGACTTTTCTACCCTAGGAAAGAGCATCTGACTATCCACTCTGTCCATGCCACTCATAATCTTGTAAACCTCTATCAGGTCACCCTTAACCTCTTGTCGTTCCAGTGAGAACAAACCGAGTTTAACCAACCTCTCCTCGTAGCAAATACTCTCCAGACCAGGCAACATCCTGTACCCTCTCCAAAGCATCCGCATCCTTTTGCTCGTGTGGCGACCAGAATTGTACACAATATTCTAAATGAGGCCTAACTAAGGTTCTGTACAGCTGCAGCATGACCTGTGAATTTTTATACTCAATGCCCCGACCGATGAAGGCAAGCATGCCGTGTGCCTTCTTGTGACAATAATAAATCAAATCAAAAAAACCTGAGCTCTCCATTCTGTGCTTTTCACTTACCAGAACATCCTGTATAGAGATTACAGAACAGGGAAATGCTGTATTTGATGTCACCTTCACTATTACTGAATCCTCACCATCAGGGAACTTGTATTTAAAGTACTACAAACAAGGAACAGAAAGAATGTGAGTCAACAGAATAGGTCATCACAAACTCCCATACAGCACACCATTGGGCATGCACTATCATTGACATAGAAAGTGCTCTTGAGTGTATAATATACATTGTAACTGGGATAAAGAGAGTAGCATAAACACATTGCAATAACCTGGCTAGGCTTTCTGCTTCCAATATCTATTATATACTATGGTTTTATACTATTATATACTGTGGTATTATCGCTAGACTATTAATCCAGGAACTCAGCTAATGTTCTGGGAACCTGGGTTCAAATCCCGCCACGGCAGATGGTGGAATTTGAATTCAATAAAAAATACCTGCAATTAAGAATCTACAGATGACCATGAAACCATTGTCGATTGTCGGAAAAATCCATCTGGTTCAGTAATGTCCTTGAGGGAAGGAAATCTGACACCCTTACCTGGTCTGGACTACATGTGACTCCAGAGCCACAGCAATGTGGTTGACTCTCAACTGCCCTCGGGTGACTAGGGATGGGCAATAAATGCCAGCAATGCCCATGTCCCACGAATGAATAAAGAAAAGCTATCCAGTAATGCCCTTATGGACATTTAACTGCTAATTGCAGAGTCTAACAACAATAACAGACATTACTCACATTTCTATAGAGCGGTTAACATAAAAGAAATGTTCCAAGTCCCTTCACAAACATGAGTGATGTAACAGTGTAGTCACTGGATGAAGCCAGAATTGGAATGGCTGTGACCTCCTCCTCAATCAGATCACTCGTATCTGAGTAACAGTCAATTGGGCCTGGAATCCACTCCCAGCAAGGGCATCCAAACCTCTACGGGAGGATAGGGGAAAGTTCTAACAATCCAAGGCATCTGTTTCTGTTGAATGCCAACGCCTATGTTCTCGATGGTGGGGGAGTCCAGGATTAGGAGTCATCATTTGAAGAGAAGGGGTAAATCTTTTAGGACTTGTAATGACTTCAATCAGGCCATTGACGTTGGCCTACTGGAGTATGAACTCCCTGATTAAGGAGTCAATTGATGGGCCAATCAGGGAGTCTTTTCTTTGTATTTAACCGGAAGTGTCAGTTCCTCTGGTACTCCCGAAGGTAGACTGCTGACTGATCGCACTCTGTGCACTGCTGTTGGAATTGTAAACAAAGAGGATTTTGGTGAAGGGCAAAGATCAATTATAGGACTGAGGTGAAGAGAAATTTCTTTACCCACGGAGTGGTGAATGTGTGGAATTCACTACCACAGAATGTAGTTGAGGCCAAAACATTGTGTGATTTCAAGAAGAAATTAGATATCGCTCTTGGGGCTAAAGGGATCAAGGGATATGGTAGGGAAGGTAGGATCAGGTTATTGAATTCAATGATCAGCCATGATCAAAATGAATGGTGGAGCAGGCTCAAAGGGCCGAATGGCCTACTCCTGCTTCTAGTTTCTATGTCTTTGATCTATCTCGACATATAACTGAAGAAATCTGGGCAACACACCTTGCCCTCTCTCCCCCCACCCTAACCCCTCTTCTCTCTCTTCCCGCTGGAGACTCCCCACCTGTCTGAGTGAGATTGTTCAGTAATAAATGAGACAGACCAGCCCTGTCAGCAGAGCCTGTTCAACCCCACCTCTGTGAATGGACACCCAACTGCCCCACAGATACTTTATTGTATCCTTTTTAGTTAATGAGGACACAAGCTGATAGGTGATGGATCCACCGTACCCAACTGAAACCTCCTTAGGCTGAGCAGTAACCATAGAAATCATAGAAACCCTACAGTACAGAAAGAGGCCATTCGGCCCATCGAGTCTGCACCGACCACAATCCCACCAAGGCCCTACCCCCATATCCCTACATATTTACCCACTAATCCCTCTAACCTACGCATCTCAGGACACTAAGGGCAATTTTTAGCATGGCCACTCAACCTAACCCGCACATCTTTGGACTGTAACTACTAGATAAGATACTGAAAGTAACTTTCAGTATCAGTCCTTACCTGAGGTTGAGCTGGTGTTGCGTTGAATCGGAATGGTTCTGCGGTTCTGTGATATAAATAAAAAGGTTAAAATTATTAGCACACAATTAAACTCAAGAGCCTCCATGTCTTCTAACAAAATGGACGGTTCAAAGTTCTTACTGCCAACTTGACCCAGGATTAAGTTTCTTCTGGGCAATAATCTTGCCGAGGTCAGTCTTCTGTCATCAACACCAGTGTGAATAAAGTACCGTTTCTGTGGCTACGGTGCACAGGTCAAGCCCGGAGTCCTTCGAATGCCGGCCTGAGTGGAGCCAGCTGGTTTTAAAACCCCCGGCTGCTCCTTCCCTATTGAGCGAACCTCCACCCACTGAATAGGGGAGCTCATTATCTACAGACCCACGGGGAGCTGATCCCCCGGGGCCATCATAACATTCTGACTTTAACAAAAAATTATACCAGCATGGAGTGTGGGCTGGTCATTGTTGGCAAGGCAAGCATTTGTTGTCCCTCCCTAATGGCCGTTGAAAGCAGTGAAGTGCCAACCACATTGCTGTGGATCTGGAGTCACGCGTAGGCCAGACCGGGTAAAGAGGACAGAGTGTTTCGTACACTCGTGGCACGGTTACTGGCTCCTCGTATGTGTGGCCTGTCTTCTCCAGAGAGACTGCAGTCTTGCTCTGGTACTAACTTCAACCTGGTTTATTACACGATACATGACAGGTTACAGAGTAGGGATATTTCTCATGGCGTACAGAGTGTTCCATCCTCTCTCCCTAGAGTCTAGCACACAACCACTGACATCATTGCTACATTGTGATCTATATCACTCATTACCATAGTTATTCTATTAACTCATTACACTACATCCCCATTACCTACACCCCCGTTACCGTACACCCCCGTTACCCTACACCCCCGTTACCCTACACCCCCGTTACACTTCATCCTGTTACATTACCCCCATTACACTGCACCCCATTACACTGCACCCCGCTACACCGCACCTGCCCCCAAGGATTCTATCAACTTCTTAACAACAATGTGAAACTATATCTTAAACCAGCGATCTCCAAACTCCGATCCGGATGTGGCCCGCGGGCCGTAGTTTGGAGACCCCAGTCTTAAACCATCTACATTGCAATTCTGTGGTTGGTGCAGACTCGATGGGCCGAACGGCCTCCTTCTGCACTGTAGGAATTCAATGAGAAACACTGAAGATTCTGCCTCAGCATTCGTGCTGAAGGACAGCGAGTGGGAATATGATGTTCAGCAGAGTATGAGTGTCGATTTATTTTCCCCATGGAAACATGTGCTGCTAACTCTTTTGGCAGTGGGAATCTCTATGGATTCAAGCCTGTCCTCCCTGGATAATTCTACATGGTTAACCAGCAAGGCATTGCATGAGCAGGTCGAGTGGAATAAAGATTTGAATGTTGCACTATCAAAGTAAGCTGACTCCTCAAAACCAAACAGAGCTCTGACGAAGGGTCATCTAGACTCAAAACTTTGGCTCTATTCTCTCTCCACAGATGCTGTCAGACCTGCTGAGATTTTCCAGCATTTTCTGTTTTTGCTTCACATAATTTGGCGACAGATTTGACCAACCTCAAGGACCGCATCTTCTAACAGGTCACTCACAAGTTCCATTGGCTTCATCCTTATGACCTTCTTTAGGACAGAACCAACCCGGGTCCAGAAGGTCTTCCTGAGGATGGTCACTGTCTCCTGCAGTGCCTTCTGTACCCACACCCTCTGGCCTTGCTTTGTTTCGGAACTGAGAGATTCCCAACCTGAGGATCTCCTGGGGTGGAAGGTGCCTCGGTGATGGAGAGGAAATCACTGCTCACTGAATGAAGCTCCTCAGCTGCTGTAGCCTCAGAACTTACTGGCTCTCCATAACACGTTGGAAATTCTCCCATGAAAGGCATCATGTTGTCCAAATGTGAGTCACCACCCGGTTTTTCCAGAAAACCCAGCAGTACGCCAACATCGTCACTCAATACAGATGTTTTTAAGTTTATTTATTAGTCACAAGTAGGCTTACATTAACACTGCAATGAAGTTACTGTGAAAATCCCCTAGTCGCCACATTCCGGCGCCTGTTCGGGTACACTGAGGGAGAATTTAGCATGGCCAATGCACCTAACCAGCACGTCTTTCGGACGGTGGGAGGAAGCCGGAGCACCCGTAGGAAACCCACGCAGACACGGGGAGAACGTGCAGACTCCGTGCTGCCGGTATGCGTTTATTGTGAACAACATCGAGGGAATTAATGATTTGTCGTCCCTTGTAACCAAGGCAGATAATTAGCCTGCCTTTGATTAGAAGCTTTGTGCCAGTCAGACTTTGCAATTTAATATCTGGTAGATGAAGGGCTGCTGGCTGAAGCTACTCCAGCTGATCCACGAATGTGTTGACACCATTCCAGTGTCAACCTTAAAATTGGTTAATGTCTTTAACTGGCATTGTAACTGAACAAGTCTTCATTGAGACGATTTACCTCCACGAGCAACTCCATAATCTTGTCTCTGTCATAATTTCCAATTTGATAAATGGAAAACATTTCATAAATGTTCACTTATCTTCTTCCTCTGTTGAAGTTATTGGATTTACAGGAGTGCTTGAAATGTCCAGTCTTTCTGCACTGGAACCATTCTGCTCCTACTCGGCAATCTTGGCAACTGCAACGTAACTACCTCAACATGGTTGCTGTTGGATTTCCCGCCCTTTCCCCCATTTTGGTGGGCATTTGAGTGGTTGGGGACATTGCCCTTGGGCCACACACCCGTCCCCCCCACCCCGTCAAGTGAATGGGGTGATCTGGAGGCTTGGTGTTAATCTAGAGGCTTGGTATTGCAATGGAATTTAGCCCAATTTATTTCTCTAAGTTAGGCCTGTTCATGTATTGAACCTCTTGATCTAAAGGTCATAGTCTTAGGATAAGGGGTAGCAAATTTAAAACAGAGTTGAGGAGAAACTACTTCTCCCAAAGGGCTGTGAATCTGTGGAATTCGCTACCCCAAAGTGCGGTGGGTGCTGGGACAGTGAGTAAATTTAAGGAGGAGTTAGACAGATTTTTAATTGGTAATGGGTTGAAGGGTTATGGGGAGAAGGCGGGAAAATGGGGATGAGGAGCATATAAACCATGATCGAATGGCGGAACGGACTCGATGGGCCGAATGGTCTAATTCTGCTTCTATATCTTATGAACTTAGGAACATCCTTGGCCTTGGTGAGGTCATCACAGAGCAGTCCTGAATGAGTTCATCTTTCAATGCCAGATATCCGCCAGAGTTAGCTAGGCGATATAGTTCAATAAGAAACTATTCGACTGATTCCCCTGGATTTTGAGAGCACTGGTTCAAGCGCACTCACATATCATGAAGTTTTGTTTCATGCCAAAATACATGTTAAAGGCTTTGAGGATGGTGTCTTACATCCCCTGTCTCAAGAGGACATCACTGACCACCGGCCCTGCGGCCTAACAAAACAAACTAATCTGATGCTTCTGATTTTTGGCATGAAGGCCCGATGCTAATCGATATCGGAGAAAGTGTTTCTTCCATAACACCCACTTTTGGCTTCTCTGCAAGCCATTGAGACTTCTGAACAGGCAGGTTAGGAGCAGTGACCGCTCTCTGGTTATGGGCATCGTTACCGCTCCCCAGTTTGTCTCCTTCTTCAGTAGGTTTGTAGATTCTTCCTTCCACCGGGTTTTCCTGCACTTTCCTACGCTGGTCCCATCAATGACACCAAGTGTCACCATTCTCGCTACCGGGTTTCATATACTGGTAGCGTGATTGCTGGCTTCTGGCATGCATGGTCTATCTTATCTAGCGAGGCTGTAGTCTTACTTTGGTGCTTACTTCAAAAAGGTTTAAATATACAAGATGGGTTCCAGAGGAGGTGCTGCATGATCTATTTTCTCTCGAGAGTCTAGCATGCGACTGCTGATGTCACCGTTACATCGTGGTCTGCATCACACATTACCAGGGCAATAATCCCTCCCCCAATGTCAACAAAACGAAGGAGATAGTCATCGACTTCAGGAAGCGAAGTGGAGGACATGCCCCTGTCTACATCAATGCAGATGAAGTAGAAATGGTCGAGAGCTTCAAGTTTTTAGGTGTCCAGATCACCAACAGCCTGTCCTGGTCCCCCCATGCCGACACTCTAGTTAAGAAAGCCCACCAACGCCTCTACTTTCTCAGAAGACTAAGGAAATTGGGCATGTCTGCCACAACTCTCACCAACTTTTACAGATGCACCATAGAAAGCATTCTTTCTGGTTGTATCACAGCTTGGTATGGCTCCTGCTCTGCCCAAGACCGCAAGGAACTACAAAGGGTTGTGAATATAGCCCAGTCCATCACGCAAACCAGCCTCTTATCCATTGACACTGTCTACACTTCCCACTGCCTCAGAAAAGCAGCCAGTATAATCAAGGACCCAGCGCACCCCGGACAGTCTCTCTTCCACCTTCTTCCATCGGGAAAAAGATACAAAAATCTGAGGTCACGTACCAACCGACTCAAAAACAGCTTCTTCCCTGCTGCTGTCAGACTTTTGAATGGACCTACCTCGCATTAAGTTGATCTTTCTCTACACCCTAGCTATGACTGTAACATTCAGCGCTCTCTCCTTTCCTTCTCTATGAACGGTATGCTTTGTCCGTATAGAGCACAAGAAACAATACTTTTCACTGTATACTAATACATGTGACAATAATAAATCAATTCAAATAGTTACTCTATTAACCCATTACACCATACAGATTCCCCCGAAAGGACATTAGCGAACCAGATGGGTTTTTAAAAGAATAAACAATAGTTTTATGGTCACTATTACTGAGACTATTTCAATTCCAGCTTTTCTAAAATATTAATTTAAGCTTCTATAAAAATTAATTGAATTTATATTTCACCCGCTGTCCTGGTGGGATTTGAACCCACGCCCCCAAACCTGGGCCTATGGGTTACAAGCCCAGTGACGTCATCACTATGCCACCCTCTTCCCCATCTGATCTGGTCGCTGAGAGGGTAGAAGCAGTGAATCGGAAGTATCAGGGCAAAGTTTGCCGTCCCGCCTGCCACCGGAATCGGAGCAGGCGAGGGGTGGACAATGGAATGGTTCCTTGACCTCGGGCGGGATTTTCCGGTTTCAGGGTGAGCGAGGCCGGAAAATCCCACCCATCAAGTCAGAGCCAAGCTCTTGGCTTTCTCCCAGACTGTGGTGGTGTTACAGCTTTGGATTCCTGTCATCACACTGAGTACTATACGAGTTTGCCGTTCAAAGCACGAGTTATTATTTTCTGATGTCTCCACAGAAAGCTAATTAGAGGTTTTTTGCAAACAACTGATAATTTAAGTCTCATGAGACAAGTTCAGATGGAAACATAATTCAGCCAATTCCATCTTATTCTACTGATGAGCACATTAATCTTCATTTAGCCTATTCTTTAGGCAATGGAGTCACAGTGAATCACAGAGTGGGTCCCTGACACATCTCCTTGCTCCAAAGAACAATTTAGTGGTTAGATATTAATCTGGTAAGAACAGACGTTACACTTAGAGACGAGGCCAAGAATGTTTTAGGCACTAATGGAGGAGAAAATGGCCTTCTGGCAGGCCCCAGTTTAATGTTGAAAATTACCACACCATTTACTCACTGATTGTAATTCATCTAAGGGTCCCCCATCATGTCTGCCTCTTTCCCTCACCTCACCCAACCATCCTCTTCCCTCTTCCACCTTCCTCTTGGCCCAACTATCATTGCCTCCCTTGCAGCCTCGTGACGCTCTTTCTTCTCTGCACTCCCCTCTCTCCCTTTCCTCCTTCACCTCCATCATCCCCTTCATCTCCAATCCTCCATTATTTCCTCATCACACCACCTGCCACTGCCCCTTCGCCTTCCCTCTTCCCCTCACTCCAATTCTTGCCTCTCTCTCGAATCTTCTTCCTTCCCTCTTCCTCCCCTCTTTTTCTCCTTCCATATTCCCTTCCCCCTCCCCTCTTCATATGTGCCTCATCTCTCTCCCACCTCAGTCAGGTTATCTCCACTACCTCTAACCCTGCTCGATGTTGACGCAACATAAGAGATTAGTTTTTAAAAATTACACAATTAAATTGACAGATTTTCCAATTCTCTTCCCGCACCGAGTGGCGCACTAAGGCAGACATTTGTTTGTTTCCATTCCTGGAACAGATCGCTAGTCTGTTGCCAGGGTGCTTATAGCTTGAGGGGCACCTCTCCTCATCAAGCGTGGCTGACCAGGAGTCTCTCCCGCTCTTCCGTGTTGGAAGGATTTAGTAGGTTGACACTCAACTTGTTTGACCGCGTTACGAACTCAACCTTCCTTGGCCTCGAGTGGGACTCGAACCTGGAGCGTCTGGCTCAGAGGCAGGACACTACCCACTGAGCCACCAGACCTCCTACAAATTGACAGATAGGTAAGGATAAAACTTGCAGTATTTAACAGAGAAGAGTAACATTCCCCAGAAACAGACCCGTATTTTGTATGGAGACCATGTACATGATAAAAAGCTGCTGGCAAAAGAAAAAGGGCATCGAAACCTGGAAGCAGAGCCCGGTGAGGGTGAAGGACCCTCACGGATCGCTGTCCCGTTTCACCTACCTCAGGACGAAATGCTCGATACGTTTCACATACAGTTGGACCGAGGCGTTTTTTTCCGAAAGTGTCGAAACATCCACGTAGAAGTACTGCATCTGCGATTCGCTCTTTATCTCCGGCTGGCAAAGTGTGCGACTCACATCCTGATAGACGTACTTCCTCTGATAACTATAGGAGGGAGAGGGAGATTATTTTGGGCTTGAAATGCACAGCAACATTCGCAGCAAACAGTCGGGGGTGATCCGAGAGAAAACCCCAAGCTGTCAGTCTGATCAACCAAACAGGACACTGGAAACCTTGTTTTGTTTTTTCTTTTCCTGGACATTTCAGCAGATACTGGGCGCATTCTGCTCTCTCACCCAAACAGCCATTCTTCATGTGTGGGTCCATATAATGAACATCTGCAAGCTATTGGACTGTGGCAACCATCACCATTGAGCCCAACCCCGAACTCACCCAGAAATGGCACCCAACAGAGTTCAAGGAGAGCAGTCACCAGAGAGGGTATTTGCTGATTTCCAGCAACCCCGCATTAGCCCGAAAATTAAAATCAGTTCTAACACAGGGAGGCGGTGGCGTAGTGGTATTGTCGCTGGGCTAGTAATCCAGAGTCCCAGGGCAATGCTCACGGGGACCCGCGTTCGAATCCCACCATGGTAGATGGCAAAATTTGAATTCAATTAAAATGACATCAGATTGTAAAAACTCATCTGGTTCATTAGTGTCTCTTTAGGGACTGAAATCTTCCATCTGTGCCTGGTGTGGCCTACATGTAACTCCAGACACTTAACAGTCATAGAATCCCTACAGTGCAGATTCAGCCCATCGAGCCTGCACCAATCCTACCCAGGCCATAACCCCACATATTTGCCCTGCTAATCCCCCTGCCACGAAGGGGCAATTTAGCATGGCCAATATACCTAACCCACACATCTTTGGACTGTGGGAGGAAACCGGAGCACCCGGGAGCCGGAGCACCTGAGCCCACACAGATACGGGGAGAATGTGCAAACTCCACACAGTCACCCGAGGCTGGAGTGGAACCCCAGGTTCCTGGCGCTGTGAGGCAGCAGCGCTAACCACTGTGCCGCCCACATTGGAAATGACCCAGCAAACCACCCAGTTCAAGGACATTTAGGGACGGGCAATAAATACTGGCCTAGCCAACAATTGCCCCATCCCACGAACAAATTTTAAAAACTATCCACTGAACTACCCGGAATACTGTTCATTAGAAAAGGGAAGGCTGAGGAATACCTGAGGGAGATCATTAAGATTATGAAAGGGTAGAGAAAGTGGAGAAAAGGTACTTTCACTTGTGGGGAAGAGCAAAACTGAGGGCAATGAGTATAAGATAGTCAGTAAAAAATCCAAAAGGGAATTCAAGAAAAGTCCCTTTACCCAGAGAGAGTGATTAAAATGTGGAACATATTAGCACAGGCAGGAATTGAGGGGGGCAGCTCTGACACATTCAGGGCCAGCTGTGTAACCACGTTAGAGAGAGAGGAATAAAAGATTGTGTTGAGACAAAGATAGAGACTGCTGGGAAAACACAGCAGGCCCGGCAACATCTGTGTGGAGAGAGCAACAGAATTAATGTTTCGAGTTTGTGTGATTCCTCCTCAGAAGGGCGGCACAGTGGTTAGTACTGCTGCTTCGCAGCACCAAGGACCCAGGTTCAATTCCTGCCTCGGGTGACAGTCTGTGTGGAGTTTGCACGTTCTCCCCCCTGGGTTTCCTCCGGGTCCTCCAGTTTCCTCCCACGCTCCAAAGGTGCGCGTGCGGGTTAAGGTTGATTGGCCATGCTAAAGTTCCCCCTAGTGTCAGGGGGTTTGTCAGGGTAAATACGTGGGGTTACGGGGATCGGGCCTGGGTGGGATTATTGGCAGTGCAGACTCGGTGGGCCAAATGGCCTCCTTCTGCACTGTGAGGATTCTATCATTCTAAGGTTATGCTGAATGGATTGGATGCAGTAGGTTGGGAGGAGCTTGTGTGGAGCACAAATGGACTAGCTGGGCCGAATGGCCAGATCCTCTGCCGCACATTGCATACAATTCTCTATCCACCCGCTAGACTTGCTCACTCCACACAGAGGAGGAACTGAGCTCTGGACATTAATGGTGTGTCTGGGTGCCCTTACCAAGTGACTCACTGCATGAGAAGCATTTTGAATAGGGGTAAGCAGTATGTCTGAGGCTAACACGTAAAGTGAAATCTGCTGAAGATGATTACAACACCCGTTCACACTTGGTCCTGTCGACAGGACTAAACAAACACACTGTGAGACATTATCCAGCAGCGTACACACACGTTATTTATAAACCAGGAGTAGACTGCACTAACAGGACAAGCAACTGAACAGGTTTAGGTAAAGGCTGAGGGAAAGGAGAGAGCCATTCATCTGATAATACACCCTTAAAGTCCAAAGGACAACAAAAAGGCACAACTGCTTAAACAGAGCGATGAAAAGAAACAGAATTAAGCACATTTAGTCAGAGGTAGAGGTTCAACTGCAGGCAATGTTGGTAAATTGATTTTCAAACAAGACGCATGGGAACCCTGAAAGTATCCTAGGGGTCCCTGAGATCCTTCAGATTTGTGTATTGGATGAGATGATTTATTATTGTCATATGCATTGGTATACAGTGAGAAATATTGTTTCTTGCGCGCTATACAGACAATGCAGAATGTAGTGTTACACTCATTGCTAGGGTGTAGAGAAAGATCAATTTAAGATGAGGGATGTCCATTCAAAAGTCTGATGGCGGCAGGGAAGAAGCTGGTCTTAAGTCAGTTGGTTCGTGACCTCAGAGTTTTGTATCTTTTTCCCGACAGGAAAAGGTGGAAGAGAGAATGTCCGGGGTGCGTGGGGTCCTTGGTTATGCTGGCTGTTTTTCCAAGGCAGCGGGAAGTGTAGACAGAGAAAGTGGGTGAGAGGTTGGTTTGCGTGATGGACTGGGTTTCATTCACGACGCTTTCTAGTTTCTTGCGGTCTTGGATAGAGCCGGGGTCATACCAAGCTGCGATACAACCAGAAAGAATGCTTTCTAAGGTGCATCTGTAAGACTTGGTGAGAGTCGTAGCTGACATGCCAAATTTCCTTAGCCTCCTGAGAAAATAGAGCCATTGGTGGGCTTTCCTAACTATAGCGTCAGCATGGGGGGACCAGGACAGGTTGTTGGTGATCTGGACACCGAGAAACTTGAAGGTCTCGACCCTTTCCACTTCATCCCCATTGATGTAGACAGGGGCATGTTCTCCTTTACGCTTCCTGAAGTCGATGACAATCTCCTTCGTTTTGTTGACATTGAGGGAGAGGTTATTGTTGCCGCACCAGTTCACCAGATTCTCTATCTCATTCCTGTACTCTGCCTCGTCATTGTTTGAGATCCGACTGAATGCGGTGGTGTCGTCAGCAAACCTGAAAATCGAGTTGGAGGTGAATTTGGCCGCACAGACATAGGTGTATAAGGAGTATAGTAGGGGGCTGAGGACACAGCCTTGTGGGGCACCGGTGTTGAGGATGATTGTGGAGGAGGTGTTGGTGCATATCCTAACTGATTGCAGTCTGTGGGTTAGAAAGTGTCAGATCCAGTTGCAGAGGGAGAGGCTGAGCCCCAGGCCATGGAGTTTGGAGATGAGTTTTGTAGGAATAATGGTGTTGAAGGCTGAGCTGTAGTCAATAAATAAGAGCCTGATACAGGTGTTTTTGTTATCCAGGGTTGAGTGTAGGGCCAGGGAGATGGCGTCTGCTGTAGACCTGTTACGGCGATAGGTGAACTGTAGTGGATCTGGGCAATCTGGGAGGCTGGAATTGATTTGTGCCATGACTAACCTTTCAAAGCATTTCATAATGATGGATGCCAGAGCCACCGGACGATAGTCGTTAAGACACGCGATTGGTTTTCCTTTGATACAGAGATGATGGTCGTCTTCTTGAAGCAGATTGGGACCTCAGATTGGTGTCAAGAGAGGTTAACGGTGACTGCGAATACCCCCGCCAGTGATCCGCACAGGATCTGAGTGCACGTCCGGGTACCCCATCCGGGCCAGTCGCTTTCCGGGGGTTGACTTTCAAGAAGGCTGCTCTGACATCTGTGATGGTGACCACGGATACGGGTTTGGTTGAGGCTTCCGGGGTGGAGTGCGTGGTCTCACTGACCTCTTGCTCAAAATGGGCAGAGAATGCATTGAACTCATCAGGGAGGGCTGCGTTGGAGCAGGTGATTCTACATGCCTTCATCTTGTAGACTGTTAAGTCTTGCAGACCTTGCCATAGTCGGCGGGGGTCGGTGTGGCTCGCCTGGCACTCTAGCTTGGCCCAATTCTGTCTTTTGGCATCTTTGATGGATCTCCTTAGATCATATCTGGATTTCTTATATAAGTCTGGGTTGCCTGACTTGAACGCCTCAGACCTGGACTGCATCAGGCAGTGGATATCCCTGTTCATCCATAGTTTCTGGTTGGGAAACACATGGATTTGCTTCTTTGGCACACAGTCTTCTACACAGTTACTAATGAAGTCAGCGACTGCAGTGGTGTACTCGTTCAGGCTGGTCACTGAGTTTTTAAATACTGACCAGTCCACTGACTTGAAGCAGTCTCGGAGGAGATCATCCGATTCCTCAGACCAACAGTGCATGATTTTCTTTGACGGGATTCTCCCATTTCAGTTTTTGCTTGTAAGCCAGGGGCAGGAGCACAGCCCTGTGGTCTAATTTGCCAAAGTGTGGGCGGGCGATAGAGCGGTAGGCATGTTTGATATTTGTGTAGCAGTGGTCTAGAATGTTTGGGCTTCTGGTGGAACAGGAGACGTGTTGATGGTATCTTGATAGGACACTCTTGAACTTGGGCTGCTTGAAGTCTCCGGCCACGATGAACAAGGCCTCGTGATGTTTCATCTCAAGGCTATTTGTGGTGATCTATATTTCGTCCAGCGCAGTCTTCACGTCCGCATGGGGTGGGATGTAAACTGTCATCAGGATAACAGAGGTGAACTCCCACAAAGGTCGTAGGGGTGGCAGTTTAGCCAGTTTAGTGAGTTAACAGTGGTCGAGATTTTCACCCCTCCCTCTGTCTCCTTGGCGGGTTGTCTTGCAGCAGATGCAGTGAGATCTTCTAGTCCTGCTGAAGTCTATGGGCTTTCGCATGGTTTGTCCGCCCCCAACGCTGGGGAACCCACCACAAATTGTCAATTTTGGCAGGGCCGAAAGATTCTGCCAATGGGAGGGGCTGGAAAATCCCGCCCACCGCTCTCAGTGATAACACTGCTTTCTTGTTTTGGTAGACCTACAAGGAGTCCTCCACAAAGACACAGTGGAAGAAGGTAAACAACATTCATTTATGTAACACCTTCAATGTAGTAAAAAATCCCAAGAACTTATTCAGAGATTTATTAGGCTGGGCACAATAAACGACTGCCCCATTGGGAGAATCCATCACGACCTCCTCGTGACCTCTTATTGGTTGTAAAGTTCAGCGAGCTCTTTTGCTTCCCATTCACTGACTCAACAGGATCGTTCTGGCTTTCCAACTCCCTCTGCACTCTCACCATCTTTTATCCAAGTAATCTTCTTCTCATGCCTTGAAGCCCACACCCACCTCTGCTCCAATCCAGGCCCATTGCTCAATCTCCACATGCTGCTCTCCACAATCCAAGGCCTAGGTTTTCAATCACTACAACTCTCTCCATGAACCAATTGCCTTTGCTGCTGTTCAACCTTCCTTTAAGATTCTCACAAAAGTTCAAACCTCTTTCTCTCTTTCTCGATATCTTGTTTTAATCCATTCACGAGATATGGGTGTCCCTGGCAATTATTGCCCACCTCTAGTTGCCCTTGAGAAGGCGATGGTGGGCTACCTTCTTGAATGCAACTGGATGCCTTGCCACGCCATGTCAGGGGACAGCTAAGTATCAACCATGTTGAGTTGGGTCTGGCGCCGCATGTGAACTGGATCGAGTGGGCAGCACAGTGGCACAGTGATTAGCACTGCTGCCTCACAGAGCCAGGGACCCGGGTTCATTTCCTGTCTTGGGTCACTGTCTGTGTGGAGTCTGCACCTTCTCCCCATGTCTGCGTGGGTTTCCTCCGGGTGCTCCGGTTTCCTCCCACAGTCCAAAGATGCGCGGGTTAGGTGGATTGGCCATGCTAAATTGCCCCTTAGTGTCAGGGGACTGGGGCGGCACGGTAGCACAGTGGTTAGCACTGCTGCTTCACAGCTCCAGGGTCCCAGGTTCGATTCCCGGCTCGGGTCACTGTCTGTGTGGAGTTTGCACATTCTCCTCGTGTCTGCGTGGGTTTCCTCCGGGTGCTCCGGTTTCCTCCCACATCCAAAGATGTGCAGGTTAGGTTGATTGGCCAGGTTAAAAATTGCCCCTTAGAATTCTGGGATGCGTAGATTAGTGGGTAAATATGTGGGGGTAGGGCCTGGGTGGGATTGTGGTCGGTGCAGACTCGATGGGCCGAATGGCCTCCTTCTGCACTGTAGGGTTTCTATGATTCTAGGTAGGGTAAATGTATGGGGTTATGGGGATAGGACCTGATTGGGGCTGTGTTGGTCCAAACTCGATGGGCCGAATGGCCCCCCCCCCTCTACATTGTAGCGATTCTATGATTCAATGAGTAAGGATGGCAGATTTCTTTCCCTGGAGTACACTAGTGAATCAGTTTTTGTAGCATGTTGCATGATCACCATTACTGAGACTAGCTCCAGATTTAATTTCATGATTTGAATTTAAATTCCCCTCCTGCCATGCTGGGATTTGAACTCATGTCTCTGAAGGTGCACTTTCCACTTTAACTTATCCTCTCCTCCTTGCAAAGCACTCGGGACGTTCTTGGGTGTAAGGGGTCGTACAAAATAGATACCGATAGCGAAGCAGCTGGAACTACTCCAAGCAGTCAATGCAGAACTCCGAAGGACACCAGGGGACCTCCTCAGGTACTTTCTGGAAGTACCAAGTGTCCCCTGAGCCCAGTTTGAAAATCTTTGCAATAATTTTACCAACATTGTCTCCAGCTGAGCCGCTCCATCTAAACGATGTTATGCACCCAAGCAGAGACTGCTGAGGCTGTAAAGGTATTCCAACACCTGGCCACCAAGTCCGGACGTTGTTAAACTTTAACAGAATAGCAATTACTGGCCACGTTGTCAGGATCCGGTTTTACGGAAAGGACTTTGACCTGAGACGCCAACTCTCTCTTTCTCTCTCCTCTCATATATTTGCTGACCTGCAGAGTATTGCCAACGTTTCCTGTTTTCAATTCAGGATCCAGTCTGCTCAGGGATTAACTAACCAGCAGACTTGTGACACTCAGGAGTTGTCGGGATCTGTTATTGAAGTTACGTTGCCTTTTATTTCTGGTCACACGAGACTGGTTCAATGATGCCTTTATCTGGACAGACATGGTCAACGACAGGTCAATCTCAGCAGCAGAATGAGACTAACCCAATTATACACAGATTTTAGAATCATGGAATCGCTACAGTGCAGAAGGAGGCCATTCGGCCCATTGCGTCTGCACCAACCACAATCCCTCCCAAGCCCTATCCCCATAACTCCATGCATTTATCCTATTTAGTCCCCCTGACACTAAGGAGCAATTTAGCACGGCCAATCCACCTAACCCGCACATCTTTGGACTGTGGGAGGAAACCCACGCAGACACGGGGAGAAGGTGTAAACTCCACACAGACAGTGACCCAAGCCAGGAATCGAACCTGGGCCTCTGGTGCTGG
The DNA here is from genome assembly GCF_964213995.1 of Mustelus asterias. Lineage (NCBI taxonomy): Eukaryota > Metazoa > Chordata > Chondrichthyes > Carcharhiniformes > Triakidae > Mustelus > Mustelus asterias. Next base: position 31,521,704 of record NC_135827.1, read on the forward strand.
GAGGCAGCAGTGCTAACCACTGTGCCACCGTGCTGCCTCCTTTGCTGTGTTACTGTGTGGGTAGGGAATATAGCAGCAGCTATCTGTGCAAATACTGAACAAGCTAAATAATAATCTAAAGCTCCTTTAACAAGATTTTCTTGTCACCTGTCCTGATATGGCATCAAATTCTGTCAATAATGGTCCTGTGAAGCACCCTGGAACATTAATGCTATGTTAAAGGCGCTATGTAAATAAAATAGAATAGAATCACTGAATCCCTACAGCACAGGAGGCCATTCAGCCCATCGATCCTGCACCGACAACAATCCCAATTCAGGCCCTATCCCTGTAACCCCATGTATTACTCTGACACTCATCCCCCTGACATTAAGGGGTGATTTATCATGGCCAATCCACTAACCCGAACATCTTTGGACTGTGGGAGGAAACCGGAGCACCCCGAGGAAACCCACGCAGACACGGGGAGAATGTGCAAACTCCGCACAGTCACCGAAGGCCGGAATTGAATCCGGATCCCTGGCGCTGTGAGGCAGGAGTTGCCAACCACTGCAAGTAGACGTTGAAAGAAACTCAAAGGCTGGAATTCTCCGGCCGTTCATGCCAGCGGATTCTCCGGTCCCGCCGACAGCGCAACCCCGCCCGCGGATTTCTCACCGGCGTGGCGTGACGTCAATGGGAATTCCCATCGACAGCGGCGGGACCAGAGAATCCCGCTGCTAGCAAACAACGCGCCACCTCCGCCAGCGGAAGACCGACACAGTGGCACGGTGGTTAGCACTGCTGTCCCACAGCGCCAGGGACACGGGTTCAATTCCAGCCTCGGGTCACTGCCTGTGCGGACTCTGCACGTTCTCCCCGTGTCTGCGTGGGTTTCCTCCAGTTGCTCCGGTTTCCTCCCACACTCCAAAGATGTGCGGGTTAGGTTGACTGGCCATGCTAAGTTGACCCTAGTGTCTGGGAGATTAGCAGGGTAAATACATGGGGTTACGGGAATGGGGCCTGGGTGGAATTGTGGTCGGTGCAGACCCGATGGGCCAAAAGGCCTCCTTCTGCACTGTAGGGATTCTATGATGTTGGAATTCAGGGGAAAGTCTGCATTCTGCAATCAGTCCATGCCTTTTCCAACAAAAGACATCTCTCAGTCACAAAACCAAAAAGAATTGCAATTTTTCGAGTAAATGTTCTGCCAAAGTGTGGGCTAACTTGTGAATCATACTGAGGTTGCCCTACTTAACTGTCGTGACCGAGAATGTATGCAACTATTGCAAACTGACAGCTAGCCAACACGACACAGGTTCAAACCACAAAGGGGAATAATTCGGGATTGCTGACAGGAACTTGTACTTCACATTAAGGAAGGTCAACATCTAGAGTTAACTTTCTGGGTAGGATAATGGAGGGTGGAAGTGCCCAGGAGAGGTTGGGAGGGGTAAAAAGGCAGATGGGGGAGGGGCAATTGAGAAAGGAGGGATGTGATCCCAAGAGAGAGGAGGCAGCTGGAGGGATCAGGAACTGCCAATGGCTTCCTCCACTGCAATAGGGCATGGAGAAATGAAGAACTCCTACACCATCGGCTCCACATCCAGGTAAGCTTGTTTTACAAAGTGTACTTCTACAGTGGCGGTCTCTTTAAGGACCCCTGGCAAAGCCACACACAGCCCTGGTCAGCTGCAATTAAGGCAAACAAATTGTGTAAAGGGAACTCCATGTTTGCATTACTCCTGTTTCGGGCCTGGGCAATGGAAACCTCTTTTCCTACCTTTGCCGATGTGGTGGGTGGTGCATATCTGGTGCAGAATCTAACCATAGAATTCCTACAGTGCAGAAAGGCACCATTCGGCCCATCGAATCTGCACCGCCTCTCCGACAGAGCGTCCCATGAGGTCCACCCCCTCCCTATCCACCTAACCCCGTGCATTTACCCTGCTAATCCCCCTAACCTAGACATCTTGGGACACTAAGGGGCAATTTGGCATGGTCACTCCTAACCTGCACATCCTTGGACTGTTGTCCAAATTTTGTTCAAGTGTTATCCGCCATATTGGATGTTTAGGTGTCTGTTTCGCACCAGAGAAATAGGCCACACCATCGATGAATTTCTAGGCTATTGGATTCGGCTGAGAATAAGATTAGTGGTATTGCTGCATAGACAGATAACTCGAAAGCTTTCCTAATCAACAGATCAGCAAGATCACTGATTTGCAAATGGACTTAATTACCAATCTAAAACACAGTAAAAAGCCCCAAACCCATGTATATGACCAATGCCGTCACCGTGAATCAGCGATGCAGGAAATCTGTTACCCTGTTTCAGGGATAAGGATAATGTATACTTGCACATTGGTCCTTTCATAGAAAGATACTTAATCACAAAGAGAATGAAGGGATGGTCGGAGAGACTGGGAAGTTTAAAGGGTGGGACACAGTTACAGTTGAAAAAATAAGTTGTTAAGAGGTATTTGAAGAAGGTGGTAGGACTAAGTAGTTGAGGGAGATTTGCAGGGGAAGGGTCCTGGTGGAAGTCCCTGATATGTGTCAGCAAGACTGTTCTCTTCCCGTTGGGGAGCACTTCAGCGGTCTCGGGCATTCAGCCTCTGATCTTCGGGTAAGCGTTCTCCAAGGCGGCCTTCACGACACACGACGGCGCAGAGTCGCTGAGCAAAGACTGATAGCCAGGTTCCGCACACATGAGGACGGCCTCAACCGGGATATTGGGTTCATGTCACACTATCTGTAATCCCCACAGCTTGCCTGGACTTGCAGAATTTCACCGGCTGTCCTGTCTGGAGACAATACACATCTCTTTGACCTGTCTTGGTGCTCTCTCCACTCACATTGTTTGTACCTTTAAGACTTGATTAGCTGTAAGTATTCGCATTCCAACCATTATTCTGTAAATTGAGTGTGTGTCTTTAAATGCCCTGTTTGTGAACAGAACTCCCACTCACCAGAAAGCTAGTGGCTTTTGCTACCAAATAAACCTGTTGGACTTTAACCTGGTGTTGTTAAACTTCTTAATGTGTCAGTTCGCCAACATCATCTACCACAATCAGCATGGGGCTGGTTTATGAGTCCATAATGTAGGGAACCTTCTCCAGCAGGAACACGTTGGTTAAAAAACTGTCGAGATTCCTACATTCACGATATTTGTTCCCAGCAGGTGAGGTTCATACAAGGAACACACATTCATAGATTTCTCCCATGGATTACTGTAAATTTAATCTTAATCCCAGATAAAAACAATCATTGAATCCCTACAGTGCAGAAAGAGGCCATTCAGCCCATCGAGTCTGCACCGACCACAATCCCACCCAGGCCCTACCCCTGTAACTCCACATATTTACCCTGCTAATCCCGGCACTAAGGGCCAATTTATCATGACCAATCCACCTAACCTGCATATCTTGGCAGCATGGTGACACAGTGGTTTATAACAGCTCACCACCATCTTCTTTGGACGGCATGGTGGCACAGTGGTTAGCATTGCTGCATCCCAGCGCCAGGGTCCCAGGTTCAATTCCGGCCTTGGGTGACAGTGTGAAGTTTGCACTTTATCCCCGTGTCTGCCTGGGTTTCCTCCCACAGTCCAAAGATGTGCGGGTTAGATTGATTGGCCGTGCTAAATTGACCCTAACGTCAGGGGGATTAGCAGGGTAAATGCGTGGGGTTACGGGAATACAGCCCGGGTGGAATTATGGTTGGTACAGACTCAGTGGGCCGAATGGCCTCCTTCTGTACTGTAGGGATTCTATGATTCTATGAAACCGGAACACCCGGAGGAAACCCACGCAGACATGGGGAGAATGTGCAGACTCCATACAGACAGTCACCCACGGCAGGGATTGAACCCGGGTCCCTGGCGCTGTGAGGCAGCAGTGCTAACCACTGTGCTGCCCATGACAACAAAGCAGATTGCTTGATCAACACCTCATCCATTGCCTTAAACATCCACTCACTCCACGTTTGGTGTACTCTGCCACTATATATGTAGCATGCAGTGCAGAAATTCATCTAAAATCCATCGGCAGTACCTCCCAAACCAGCAGCTTCCACTACCCTGAAGGACAAAGGCAGCAGATGCACAGAAACACCATTATCTCCAGGTTCTCCTCTGAGCCACACATTGTCCTGACTTGGGCTTGTATCATAAGAACCCCTACAGTGTAGAAGGAAGCCAATTCAGCCCATCAAGTCTGCACCAACTCTCTGACAGAGCAAGCGCCCAAGGCACTAACCCCATAACCTCATTTAACCTGCTAATCCCCCAGGACACTAAGGGGCAATTTAGCACGGCCAATCAACCTAACCCGCACATCTTTGGACTGTGGGAGGAAACTGGAGCACCCGGAGGAAACCCATGCAGACACGGGGAGAACGTGCAGACTCCACACAGACAGTCACCCATGGCCGGAATTGAACCCGGGTCCCTGGCACTGTGAGGCAGCAGTGCTAACCACTGTGCCACCGTGCCACTGTATTGCCATTCCTCCATCGTCACTGGATCAAAATCCTGGAACTCCCTTCCTAACACCATTTGAATGTAACATCATGTACTATAACAGTTCACCACCATCTTCTTTAGGGCGGCACGGTGGCACAGTGGTTCGCACTGCTGCCTCACAATCCCAGGGACCCGGGTTCAATTCCTGGCTTGGGGGTCACTGTCTGTGTGGAGTCTGCAAGTTGGCTCCGTGTCTGCGTGGGTTTCCTCCGGGCGCTCCGGTTTCCTCCCACAGTCCAAAGATTAGTGCGAGTTAGGTGGATTGACCATGCTAAATTGCCCCTTAAACATCAGGCAGGCTAGCAGGGTAAATAGGTGGTGTTAAAGGGATAGGGCCTGGGTGGGACTGTGGTCGGTGCAGACTCGATGGGCCGAATGGCCTCTTCCGACACAGTCAGGATTCTATGATTGTCAAAGGCAAGTAGGGAGAGGAAACGAATGCTATTCTTGCTAATGACACACATCTCCTTGGAAATTAATAATAAAAGAAAAACAACAGGAATACAGGACAAAAATAGCCTGGCGGTGATCCAATTTACAAAAACCTGCAGCTAGAAATTTGACCCAACTACTAGTTCACACCTCTTCATCACACACATCAAGCTGCTACACAAAACCCTGGCGATGGTGATTCGTCCGTCTTGGGATCATTTATCTCTCTGCCAATATTGCATGATTTGCTTTTAAGGATTGGCTATTTTGGGGGTTTTGAGCCTAATTAGTGACACAAACCAATTCTTGTTTAAAGAACTAGAATTATTGCATCAGAATCTTCTTCCAAGACAGCATTTAAAGAAATGCACAATTGCATAAATGTTACATCTGAATGTATAAGGTGGGAATTTTGTGTTACTTGTATCAAAGCTGCCGAGGCATTTTTTTTCCTTTAGAATCCCGACCGTGCAGAAGGAGGCCATTCGGCCCATCGAGTCTGCACCGACCACACTCCCACTCAGACCCTACCCCCTTCACCCCACGTATTTACCCTCCTAGTCCCCCTGACACTAAGGGGCAATTTAGCATGGCCAATCCACCTAACCCGCACTAATCTTTGGAGCGTGGGAGGAAACCGGAGCACCCGGAGGAAACCCACGCAAACACGGGGAGAACGTGCAAACTCCACACAGACAGTGACCTGAGCTGGGAATTGTACCCGGATCACTGGCGCTGTGAGGCAGCAGTGCTAACCACTGTGCCACCATGCCGCCCTTTCTCTGTGTGTTAATGATAAGTGTGTTAATGATAATATTCAGAGGAAACCGTTTTTTGCTGGTGCTACAATGTGGGCAGATCTTTATTGACTGAGCAAAGATCGTTTTCTTTTGTTCTTTCCTGAGTGTGAGCATTATTGGCAAGGCCAGTATTTATTGCCCATCCCCAGTTGCCCTTTAGAAGCCGCCCTGCCCTTTGCTCTTCATACGTGGAATGACATTCTAACTCAAGGCACAAGGAGACCATCAGAAAAGATCAACAGCTACATGTAATATTTCACCGACAACTCCCTGTTGTGTAAAGCCAGATGATGTGTGTGTGCCACGTATTCAGTAAGTATCCACGGGTTCCCAGTTATCTGTAAACATTACACTCACTGATTCCAGTTGGAGACAATATGTGGCATAACCTTATCAGTAGGGCACATCTGGGAGCTGTTAGACATTGCCTCATTATTAACTGCAAGCTTGTTCAGGACAATGCTTTATTTTCTAAACTGGAGGTCAACTTCTCAATCAGATTGATAATTGATAAATACGACAGAACCTAGAATCATAGAATCCCGACAGTGCAGAAGGGGATCATTCAGTCCATTGAGTCTGCGCTGACTCTCTGAATGAGCATCATATCCAGTCCCACCCGTTCCCCTATCCCTGTAACCCCACACATTTACCATGGGTAATCCACCTAACCTGCACATCTTGGGGCACTAAGGGGCAATTTAGCACGGGTGGAATACCCCACCCTGCATGTCCAATAATGCAATCATTCCTCAGCACTACACTGAGTCATTAGTCCCGATTAAGTGCCCAAGTCCTGGGGTAGGGATCGATTGCACAATCTTCTGAGTGAGGCCACGGTGCTACCGATGAGTCAAGCCAACAATCATAAATGTCTTCATATTTCTAAAGATGGATGATGTTCATTTTCTTTCCTTCTTCTCTTGAACATTGCTGGTTCAGGTTAGAATATATTTGCACGTACACTCTATAGAGTCTCATCCAAGGGCCCGTTCTTCACGTGTGACTGTAGACAATGTTTACCGTCATGTTATTTGGTCACAGAGTGAAAAATATACCATCCACTTCGCAACATTCAATCCCAGCAAACATCACCGATCAGGAGCCAAGATTTCCCCCTTCTCTCCATTCTGGGAGTCCTTGGTGAATCGGTACAGTTCTGTTGCTGCCTGGGCCATGTTCAGCAGCCTTGGTACAGTCAGGAAATGTACCAGGGATACCACCATGGAATCCTACAGAGGTCATTTGGCCCATTGAGTCTGCACCGACACAATCCCACCCAGGCCCTATCCCTATAATCCCATGCATTTACCCTAGCTAGTCCCCCTGACACTAAGGGGCAATTTAGCTTGGCCAATCAACCTAACCTGCACATCTTTGGACTGTGGGAGGAAATCGGAGCACCCGGAGGAAACCCACGCAGACACGGGGAGAATGTGCAAACTCCACACAGACAGTGACCCAAGGCTAGAATCGAACCCAGGTCCCTGGCGCTGTGAGGCAGTAGTGCTAACCACAGTGCCACCGAGAAGAGCAAGCAGGTTATGGATTCACTGCTCACTGGGTAAAATTATTGGTAGCACTTTAACCACACAGTCAGAAAGTGTGGGTCCCAATCTTTAGCACATGAACTGAGCTGACAGTTTAATTCAATTCTGATAAAGATACTGGCAAACTACCGCGGATGCTGGAATCTGAAACAAAAACAGAAAATGCTGGAAAACCTCAGCAGGTCTGGCAGCATCTGTGGAGACAGAATAGAGCCAATGTCACGAAGGGTCATCCTGACTCGAAACATTGGCTCTGTTCTCTCTCCACAGATGCCGTCAGACCTGCTGAGTTTTTCCAGCATTTTCTGATAAAGACACTGTTGTGTTGGAGATGTTGGCTGGAATTCTCCGACCTTGCCCGTGGCTGGGATTATCCAGTACTGCTGTTGCGAACAGAGATTTATCTGAGCTCTAAATTCTCCGTTCTCGCTGGCAGTGTGCCGTACGAGACTGGAGAATTCTGACCGCCATCTTTCAGATGAGATGCTGAACTGAAGCAACGCCTACCAGTTGACATGGATGTAAACGATCCCACAGCAATACTTGGAAAAGAGCAGGTGTGATCAACCCGGTGCAACTGACCAGAATTACTTCCCCAACCAAAACCACCTCATTTGTCATTCAGCTCCCTGCATGTTCGTGGGATCTTACTGTGCTTCCAACAACGGTGACTACACTTCAAAATATTCATAGTAATGGTGGTCCAGCGATACTTACAGCCCTCTGAGGATCAATGGCACTTGGAAGGAGAGCACAGCTTTCTGTTGTCGGATGACAAAGAGCACCGGGCTTTTCGACTGTTCCGAGAGAACATTCACATGGACGCGGACACCCTCTGTCTGCAGAAAGAACGGAAAACATTTCATTCGAATAGATTGGGAGAATATTTCTGTTTTGCGGAGGAAGGGGTTTTGTGTAACACTGCATGCACAGTAAGTCTAAAAACTTCCGGACAATTTTCCCAGTGTTAACCCAGTGTTAAACACAGACAGTGACCCGAGGCCGGAATTGAACCCGGGTCCCTGGCGCTGTGAGGAAGCAGTGCCAACCACTGCGCCGTCCAAATGTGTTATAGCACTTTTATTATGTTACAGCACTTTTCACAACCATCGGATATCTCCAATGACTCCACAGCCAATGGCGTACTTTATTTTGGAAGTGCAGTCACTGGTGTTATGTAGGAAACACAGCAGTTAGATTGTGCACAGCAAGCTCCCACAAAGAACAATGCGGCAAAGGCCGCATCATTTATCTTTTTGTGGTGTCGACTGAGGGATAAATATTTACCAAGGCATCGGCTTAACGCCCCTGCTCTTCTAGAAACAGTGCCGTGGGATCCTTACACCCACCTGAGCAGGCAGTCTCAGTCTGATGCCACGCCTAACAGATGGCACCTCCAACAGTGCGCTCGTGGTCAGCTTTGATTTCTTTGCGCTCAAGTCCTGGAGTGAGGCTTGAACCTTGTGAATCAAAGAGGCTACTAACTGAGACACAAGGAAGAAGCAGGGGAGAGAGGGAAAGGTTTCAGACTAGGAATTGGGGAGAGGCAACAGAGAAAGAGGGATCAGAGTGGGAATCCGCAAAATTTGGGAAGCAGGAAGCTGGAGAGGATGAACTAGAGGGGGAGGGAGCTGGGAATGTGGATCTGGAGGCGTGAAACAGGAAAAATGTGAACCAGGAACCAGGGGCTTGCCTTTGAGTATCAGGTAGAGACTCCAAACATGGCCTGTAGTGGCAGCAGTCACCCAATGGTGATTTTGCCTGATTGGCCAATTAGTGGCCAGAGGGCATGCTCCAATAGAATCACAGAATTGTTATAGGCACAGAAGGAGGCCATTTGGCCCATCGTGTTTTGTACAAGCTCTCCAAACGAGCATCACTTAATGCCATTCTCCTGCCTTTTCCCTGTACCCTTGCACATTGTTTCTATTCAAATAACTATCTATTGCTCTCGCCCATGCCTCAGTGCTGAAGAGGAAAATGACGCAAGGAAGCCTAGGATTGATAGGAAATTGGGATCAAAACAACTTCCACCAACCAGCAAGCTTCTACATTTGACTTCATCACTAGGCCAGTGACACAGTGGGTTAGCACTGCTGCCTCACAGCGCCAGTGACCTGGGTTCGATTCCCGGCTTGGGTCACTGTCTGTGTGGAGTTTGCACATTCTCCCCGTGTCTGCGTGGGTTTCCTCCGGGTGCTCCGGTTTCCTCCCACACTCCAAAGGTGTGCGGGTTAGGTTGATTGGCCATGCTAAATTGCCCCTCAGTGTCAGGGAGACTAGCTAAGGTAAATGCATGGGAATAGGGCCTGGGTGGGATTGTGATCGGTGTAGACTCGATGGGCCGAATGGCCTCCTTCTGCACTGTAGGGATTCTATGATGGGCATGAGCTTCCCTGTTCCCCTTGATTCTCCACGGGAACTGCCTCCAGCCACAAGTTCACAAGGATATTTTTTTAGATCAGCAGTGAGGAGATAAGATCCTCGCAGTTCTCAGTCCAGATGGTTTTATATTCAATTATAATGTAGATCAGCCTTCAGGAGGGAAAATAAAACAGGTAAAAATGTACCACCAAGGCACCAGGTACATAAAGTTTGAGGGTGCATTGGACTGTGGCTTTACAGAACATTAAAAGTAGTTTCAGGACAGAGTGCGTTGTGGTTTCAAACTGTTTTAAACTGCAGTTTCAAGGTTTATTATGTTGCATTAAAGGATATTGCCTATCGTACATAGAGGCCGTAGCAAATGTATTTCTTACTAAATTGTTCACATGTTCTGGGTCTCCATATTTGGATGGGCTGTTGTTAGCATTGTTGTCACATTATTAGATAATCTTAATCAGTCAAGGTACATTAGAAACATCGAAGCAGGAGGAGGCCATTCGGCCCTTCAAGCCTGCTCTGCCATTCATTTTGATCATGGCTGATCATCAAATTCAATATACTGATCCCCCCCATATCCTTTGATCCCTTTAGCCCCGAGAGCTATATCTAATTTCTTCTTGAAATCACACAAGGTTTTGGCCTCAACTACTTTCTGTTGTAGTGAATTCCACACATTCACCACCCTCTGGGTGAAGAAATTTCTCCTCACCTCAGTCCTAAAAGGTTTACCCCTTATCCTCAACTATGACCCCTAGTTCTGGTCTCCTCCCACCATCAGGAACATTCTTTCTGAATCTATCCTGTCTAACCCTGTTAGAATTTTATAAGTTTCTATGAGATCCCCTCTCACTCTTCCAAACTCCAATTAACATAATCCTAACCGATTTAGTCTCTCCTCATATGACAGACCTGCCATCCCAGGAATCAGCTTGGTAAACCTTCGCTGCACTCCCTCTATAGCAAGGACATCTTTCCTCAGATAAGGGCACCAAAACTGCACACAATACTCCAGGTGTGGCCTCACCAACACCCTATACAATTACAGTAAAACATTCCTATTCTTTTACTCAAATCCTCTCACGACGAAGGCCAACATACCTTCTTTACTGCCTGCTGTTGGACTAATATGTACATTAATAGGAAGACACTTTAAAAACTTTAATTGTGACATGTAAGACCACACAATGGGGGTGATTTTACCATTGCGTTGTGTCGGTTTCGGGCACGAAAACGTGGTAAAGTTGGGCGTGAGGTGAATAGCCTGATCTGTGCCCGCATCCACACAGATTCCCACTTTACCAAGGCCCGAAAATGGCCACGATTGGAACCGCGCCCGAAACGGGCGCAACGGCGATTTAAATGCATTTGCGTGCATTTAAATTGACTTAATGAGCTGGGCGCCCAACCTTACCGGCACTTCCTCCTTCACCATCACGTTCGCCCGTCCAGATTTGGCACGAAAGTGACACGCTCGGCAAAGGTTTGTTTCGGGGGCTCCAGCTTCCGAACAGGTAAGTTCAGAGCTTCCAGCGGCTCTCTAACTCAGATCGATGGTGGGGGAAGGAGAGAGAAGCGGGCCAGATCGCTCTCTGGTGGGGGTGGGGGGAGAGGGGGGCGGTGAGAGAAGGAGGGCCAGATCGCTCTCTGGGAGGGGTGGGGGGGGAGGTGGGGGGGCCAAATCGTTCTCTAGTGGTGGGGAGGAGGAGGCCCGATCATTCTCTGGTGGGGGGGCGGGGGTGGCAGGAGTGGGGGGGGCACTGCCACTCTGCGGGCAATCGGTGGGGGGGGAAGGGGGGCAGGGGGTCACGATCGGTCTGGGTAGCGGGGTGGTGGGTGGATAAGGGGGACAGTTATGTTGTGGAGATGGGGTGATGTCTGTGGGGGCCATTGCTCCCGGGCCTCTTCATCTGCTTTTTGCGGCCCCAGGAGCGATATGACAGGGGTGCGTTTTTCAAATTTTTTTTTTTCACTGCGCATGCGCAGTTGAAGGCTCCGATAGGAGCAGCAGCGTTTCAGGCAGGATAAGACCCGCTCACAGCGCGATTCAGACTCGTGTTTTTTTTTCAGGCTGAGTGCGTATGGGGGCGCATGAGAACAGGTTTCCAAGTTGGATCCGAATCACGTCCAGATTCAGCACTTAGAATAAAAATAGTAAAATAGGGCCCAATATGTAACTAATTGGCCTGTGACAAAAAACTTGGAACCCTCCTACATTCCATCCAAGAGCTGCTAACACACGCTTTTACAAATTATGTATATTCTACTTGATTATGATGAAGGTCTTGTGGGTCAGTGGGTAGTGTCCTTGCCTCTGAGGCAGGAGCTGCAGGTTCAAGTCCCACTCTTGATCAATTGGGCCAGTGGGCTGACGAATGGCAGATGGAGTTTAATTTAGACAAATGCGAGGTGATGCATTTTGGTAGATTGAACCAGGGCAGGATTTACTCAGTTAATGGTAGGGGATTGGGGAGAGTTACAGAACAAAGAGATCTAGGGGTACATGTTCATAGTTCCTTGAAAGTGGAGTCACAGATGGACAGAGTAGTGAAGAAGGCATTCGGCATGCTTGGTTTCATCGGTCAGAACATTGAATACAGTAGTTGGGACGTCTTGTTGAAGTTGTACAAGACATTGGTAAGGCCACACTTAGAATACTGTGTGCAGTTCTGCTCACCCTATTATAGAAAGGATATTATTAAACTAGAAAGAGTGCAGAAAAGATTTACTGGGATGCTACCGAGACTTAATGGTTTGAGTTATAAGGAGAGGCTGGATAGACTGGGACTTTTTTCTCTGGAGCGTAGGAGGCTGTGGGGTGACCTTATAGAGGTCTATAAAATAATGAGGGGCATAGATAAGGTAGATAGTCAATATCTTTTCCCAAAGGTAGGGGAGTCTAAAACTAGAGGGCATAGGTTTAAGGTGAGAGGGGAGAGATACAAAAGTGTCCAGAGGGGCAATTTTTTCACACAGAGAGTGGTGAGTGTCTGGAACAAGCTGCCAGAGGTAGTAGTAGAGGCGGATACAATTTTGCGTTTTAAAAAGCATTTAGATGTTCTATATCTATGATGGTAGGGAGTGGGATAGCTTGATCTTGGTTTCAGATGAAGGTCGGCACAACATCGTGGGCCGAAGGGCCTGTTCTGTGCTGTAATGTTCTATTCTATATATCTAGATAGTTACATGGGTACAATGGGTATAGAGGGACATGGGCCAAATGCGGGCAATTGGGATTAGCTTAGGGGTTTAAAAAAGAATGGCGGCATGGACAAGTTGGGCCAAAGGGCCGGTTTCCATGGTGTAAACCTCAATGACCTCTATGACTCCAGGACATGATGGCCAAGGAAACACAGCCAAGGAGGTTGAGCCAACTTGCAAATCCTAACAATACACACCAAAGGGTAAGTCGTAAGAACAGGAGAAATTCCTGGCCAGGAGAGAAAACTGCAGACTATCACTATCCATAATCCCAGGGTACAACAGGCATGGACAAGTGTATGTTGCTGCAGCAACTTGGACTCCCTCTCCACCGTAACACTCAAACCACTTGCTTTGTGGGACTGTCAGTGCTTCTATTATCCCCTGATGCTTCGAACGCAACTTTCAAGATACAAGATTGTAATTTCAGCCTTTTTAAAAATAAATCCATTAGATCGTCAATGCCAAATTCGTGACTCGTGGGAAAAAGAAACACATTTCCTGTGTTCAGCAGTTTAACTTTGAGATCACTAAGGATTAAGGCAGTAACCATAGGCAGGAATTTGGAAAGAGGCAGGAATTTAATTTAGCAGTGTTTGCAAAAATCAATTGATTGAAGCAACGAGAACCAACATTGAGAGGGAACCAATGCAGGTTGCTAGAGAGTGACCCTTTGACCGTGTCTATTGATTGCATGAGAAGGAATTTGCTCCTTTCTTCATGAAAAATTGGAAAACTGTTACCTTTTTTCTATATTTAACGTCCCAAATACAAAGCAGCCTTTGAAACTTCCGAGAATGTGATTTTATTTCGCAAGACTGATGTCTTCACAGCATTACATTCAAAATTGGGGGGGGGGGGAGGTGGGCAGCATGGTGGCACAGTGGTTAGCACTGCTGCCTCACAGCGCCAGGGACCCGGGTTCGATTCCCGGCCTCGGGTCACTGTCTGTGTGGAGTTTGCACCTTCTCCCCATGTCTGCGTGGGTTTCCTCCCACTGTCCAAAGATGTGTGGCTTTGGTGAATTGGCCATGCTAAAATTGCCCTTTACTGTCAGGGGGACTAGCTAGGGTAAATGCATGGGGATAGGGCCTGGGTGGAATTGTGGTCAGTGCAGACTCAATGGACCAAATGGCCTCCTTCTGCACTGTAGTGTTCTATGAGCTAAAAGAAATCCCATTTTTAAAAGGGCAACATTTTCGACATCGCAAGCGTTACCCACACATGCGCACAAATGCACCATCATGGCCCTTTGCAATGTCTCAGGCAGCTGCCTGTAATAAAAATGGTGCCGTTCAATCAGACACAGGATTCACAGGACTTGGGGCTGAATCTTTAGGCTCCGATGGAACTGAGCACAAAACATTAACACCACTGATCGGCACGCTAATTCACTGGCACCATTCCCTCCAGAATATTTTCCCAGAGGTGCGATGGCGGGGTTGGTGGGGTGGCTGATCTCCCCACCACAAGCGACAGAATTAATCTCGTTAAAGGCCTATTGAGGCCCATTGTCAGAGGCCCATGAGGGCACCCAGAGGCAATGGGGGACAGTGTAGCCGCCTCGAGGCTATTTCCTGGCAGAATAAGGAGGGGGCAGCTCTCCAGACTGGCATGGAAGCCCTCCCCACCTGCCTGACTGCAGCAGGCACCATAGGCCGTCCTGTGGAAAAGCCAAGCCCTCCCCACACAACCCCCTCCCCTGTCCACAATAGTGGCCCTGCGTCTAAAGGGGCTTTTGCTTGCATCTTGGGTCGGGTGTCCCTCACTTATCCAGAGGGGCTAGCTTCTGCATCTTCTGAGCTGGTATGCCTCCTACTGATTCTTCAGCTTCAACGGCCCATCAGCCACCCGAAATTAGACAGAGAGCCCTCCCTCTAGACACTAACTGGTCAACTTGGGGAAAGTCACAGCTATGTGACTGATCCCCACACTGCACAGGCTATTGACCACCCCCCCCCCCTCCGCCTCCAATCCCACCTTTGACCACGATGGCGGGGTCTAAAAGCCCATTTATAAAATCCTGTCCCTGGGCTTGTATTCCAGTTTTATGAAGCCATGCTCACATTTTTAGCCTTCATCAAGGTGAATGCAGAATGGCTGAATTGAAATCAGTGAACTTGGAATCAGTGATCTTGGAATCACTGAACCTGAAATCAGTGAATCTGAAATCAGTGAACCCACAATCAGCAAACTCAGAATAGTTGAACCTGAAATCAGTGATTCTGAAATCAGTGAACCCACAATCAGTAAACTCAGAATAGCTAAACCTGAAATCAGTGAATCTGAAATCAATGAACCCACAACCAATGAATCCACAATCAGTGAACTCAGATTAGCTGAACCTGAAATCAGTGATTCTGAAATCAGTGAACCCACAATCAGTGAATCTGAAATCAATGACCTCGGAATAGCTGAACCTGAAATTAGGTTTTCCAAATGAGCAGTTTTATTACCAGGGTTCAAGGTAAAGGTGTCTCATGCATTTATATAATTCCATTGACTATACTGCACAGGAAAAGACCATTTGACTCGACGGGTCCATGTCAATGTTTCAATTCCATACGAGCCTCTTCCCAGCCAGATCCTGGATCCCTCGACTCCCTCCTCCCACATGTTTACATCAAGCCTCTCCTTAAAGGCATTCATAGTCGAAGGGAAATGTAGGTTGGAAATAATCAATTAGTATTGTACCATTGTTGTATCAGATGCACCCAAGCGTACGAACAGAAGCCAGCCATTCAGTCGCTCCAGCAAGTCACTCCATTCAATGGGACCAATCTATCTTCTAACTCCTTCCATTCACCTGATCTCCATTTTCCCTTAATACCCTTGAATGGTCTGCTTTGCTCTCCCACATGCCAATCGTGTGCATGCAACCTTTAATAATTTCAATCCTGGTTCACTCATTTTATTATTTTGTCAATCCAACTGTTCTCTTGCTCATTTCCATTGAATTCCCTGCCCTGCAAAACATAACTGCTTGATTCCGTACTGTGTGACAGCAGCTACATTGAATTACTAATGAATCACTTTACAGCCCGTCAGGTGAGTTGGATGTGTTAACATGCATGAAGTGACCAAACATCCTCCTCCTTCAGGTCCCATTGTCTATGAGGGCGTTGGCGACTGTGAAACTTCCAATGGATCAGTCCATGGTTACGCTTGGCAAAGCACTGCATGGTTTGCCACTGACTTTTGCAGTGCGGCTGACAAGGAAACTCCCCCGTTCTTTACTGCCTGCCATTAGGCATATTGGAAAGGTTTACATACTGACTGATAGCCTAGAATTTCCTTCTCGATTACAATCTGGAAGTTGCAGTAGTAAGCGTAACCAAAGTTGCTGCAATTATCCTGATATCAGGTTACACTCAAATAACTCCCAATCACATGAGTGTACACCCAAACTTAGAATGGGTGAGATAAATGTAAACAATCGAGGTCTAGGGAGTGCGCAACAACAACTTGGATTCATATAGCACATTTAACCCATTTCACATCCCAATCAAACAAAATTCAACATTGCCACGTAAGGAAATGCTACGGCAGGTGACCCACATCAATACTAGAACCAGAGGGCACAGCCTCAGGCTAAATGAGAGGGGAGGGGGTTGTGTGGTGGGCTTGGCTTTTCCACAGGATGGCCTATGGTGCCTGCTGCAGTCAGGCAGGTGGGGAGGGCTTCCATGCCAGTCTGGAGAGCTGCCTCCTCCTCCTTATTCTTTAAAACAGAGATGAGGAGGAATTTCTTCAGCCAGAGAGTGGTGAATCTGTGGAACTCTTTGCCGCAGAAGGCTGTGGAGGCCAGGTCATTTAGTGTCTTTAAGACAGAGTTAAATAGGTTCTTGATTAATAAGGGGATCAGGGATTATGGGGAAAAGGCAGGAGAATGGGGATGGGAAAAATATCAGCCATGATTGAATGGCGGAGCAGAATCGATGGGCCGAGTGGCCTAATTCTGCTCCTATGTCTTATGGTCTTAATATATTTTTTATATGTCTTAAAATTAAAAAGTTTCCACTCATTTCATCATCATTCATATTGGGCAGAGTACATTCAAGAAGCTGCAATCAGAAGGTTTTCAATGTAGTTTATCCTTTCCTGTGAAATGAATGCAGACAAAAGTGCGCAGAATAAATGATTTGAAACGTTCAAAAAATCTTCCAACAAAAGGACAGTGGCCGGAATTCTCCGGCTGGTCACGCCCTGCCGCTGCTGCCAGCGAGGATGGAATATTTGGCCCTCAGCCAAATCTCTGTTCACTGCAGCGGGACCGGAGAATCCCAGCTGGCATGAACGGCCAGAGAATTCCACGCTTGGTTTCCAGTCACACCTGAAAGTCTGGTTGCAATTTTGTGACAACCCACCCCACCCCGCCAAACAAATGAGAGAGTATTTACTGTTGGGGATAAAGTCCACAGGCAATTTCGTGATCTGAGATCTATTCAGAGATATTTCCTTATTTTATTTATTAGTCACAAGTAAGCTTACATTAACACTGCAATGAAGTTACTGTGAAAATCCCCTAGTCGCCACACTCCGGCACCTGTTTGGGTTACACTGAGGGAGAATGTAGCACTGCCAATGCACCCTAACCAGCACGTCTTTGGACTGTGGGAGGGAACCGGAGCACCCGGAGAAAACCCAGGCAGACACGGGGAGAATGTGCAGTCCCCACACCGACAGTGAGCCGAGCCGGGAATCAAATCTGGGTCCCTGGCACTGGGAGGCAGCAGTGCTAACCACTGTGCCGCCGTGCCGCCCCAATATGATTTGATCTTTGTAAGCCGGCTAATTGGTTTGCATTAGGATGCATGGGAGACCCCGGGTGAAAATACCAAGGAGATTCCAGGTCCAGAAATGGCCAAAATTAAAGCAAAATACCCCGGAAACTGCTGCCGGAATTTTACCAGCATGCCCGCCCCGGAATCGAGGCTCACAGAACAGCAATCTCTGTTGGCCTTGGGCGGGACATTCCGAGCCTCAGACAGGTGAGGCGGTAAAATTCCGGCATGGAAATCTGAAATAAAAACAGAAAATGCTGGATAAACTCGGCAGGTCTGGCAGCGTCTGTGGAGAGAGAACCAAACTCGAAACATTAACTCTGTGGGTGGGATTTTCCAGTCACTGCTGCCCTGAGATAATAAATTCCCACCCTGAGCTCACAACACCAGGTTAAAGTCCAACAGGTTTATCTAGTAGCACGAGCTTTCGGAGCGCTGCTCCTTCATCAGGTGAGGCTTTAATCTTTAGGTGATGTTTAAATGGTCCATCAAATTTTCCACCCCAACTTATGACAATTCCCACAGCAGACAGGACTGAAAAATCGATCTCTGTTTTTCTCTCTCCACAGATCTGCCGGATCTGCTCTGAGAAAGCAGCAATTTGCTTTCATTCCTGAAATGGCCAGAGTTGGAGTTACACCTCACAGTAATGAAGACTGCTCATTCGTGCGTCTTTAGTTTGATGACTGGCTTGGTAGCCTTCTTGCCTCTGAGTCTGCTGGTTCAAGTTCCACTTTGGGGCTTGTGCACAAAAATCATGTCTGACATTCCAGTGCAGTGCTGAGGGAGTGCTTTCTGGTCATCATGGCATTGCTGTTTGTGGGAGTTGGCCACGTTGCTTGCTGTCTTTCCTACATTACAAAAGAAAATGTACTTCTCGGCTGTAAAGCACTTTGAGACGGTCGAGAGAGGCGCTATACCAGTGGTGGGCAACCTGTAGCCCATCAGACTCTGAGTGTGGCCTGTTGGCTATCGCTCACTGATAAACATCCCGCTGATAGCTAATGTTGAAATCGCACTGCTACTGTTGGCCTGGTTCAAACAGAATGCGCCCAGCGCCCAGCGCATTCTGGGTACACAAGTGCAGGGAGACTGTCGTGTTCACGTCAGAGCACGTGTCTGAAGCTGCACTCTGTGATATTAATTTTTTGGCTGTTATATCTTTGCTCCTGCCTCATGTGTTGAAGCGGCGTAGTGAAGAAAGAGATTCAAGTGCAAGATCAAACGTGCAGAGGAAGAAGGAGTAACCAAAAAGAGAAACACACGTGGAGGGTAAAATAGTAAGGGGGAGTTGGGAGCTGGATTAATTTGTTACTCAGTAGAAAGGGAGACCATTGTGCTTAATCTGCAATGAGGTGATAACAATCCCCCCAAAAAAGACAATGTTAGGAAACACTATGAAGCACACCGTTCCTCTCACAGGGCAAACATTCCGCTAGGTTCTGCCCAACACACTTGCCAGCTTTCAAATCTGAAGGAAGCCGTAGGGCAGATCAAAGCAGAAGTTGCATTAATGTAGGTAAGGTGAGCATAAATATTTCATTTGTTTTTGCCATTTGAAGTTGATGACGGTTCTATAAATATAGGAATGATTATTTAAGCATCGTCTGCAACTGGCTATGAAATACTCGGTGTGTAATAAATGTATCTAATCCTATTGATGGGGTCATGCTTAGTACAAATGTCTAATTTCAATCTTGCAGCCCAGAGGTGAAGGAGGGCGTAATGACTTCAGTCAGGCCATTGAGGTGTTTTTTTTTTGTCTTTTAGGGAGGCCATTGAGGTTGGCCTACGAACACAAAAAGATGTCCCTGATTAAGGATTAAATTGATGGGCCATTCAGGAAGTCTTTGCCAAAAGAGAAAATGCTGGAAAATCTCAGCAGGTCTGGCAGCATCTGTAAGGAGAGAAAAGAGCTGACGTTTCGAGTCCAGATGACCCTTACTGCTGACTACTAGCACTCTGTGCACTGCTGTTAGAGTAAGTAAATAAAGGGATTTTGGTGAAGGGACTTCTGCCTCCGCAGACTTATTACAGTGCCCCACTCTTGTGACCCACTCATCATAGAATCCTACAGTGCAGAAGGAGGCCATTCGGCCCATCGAGTAAGCACCAACCACAATCCCACCCCTATCCCCATAAATTTACCCTACCTAGCTAGTCCCCCTGACACTAAGGGGCAATTTAGCACGGCCAATCCACCTAACCCGCACATCTTTGGAGTGTGGGAGGAAACCGGAGCACCCAAAGGAAAGCCCACGCAGACACGGGAAGAACGTACAAACTCCACACAGACAGTGAGACCCAAGCCGGGAATCAAACCCGGGTCCCTGGTGCTGTGAGGCAGCAGTGCTAACCACTGTGGCACCGTGCCGCCCTAGCCTCGGGTGTCCATCAATGAGCTCTCCAAATGCAAATTTTTTTAAAAACTGCTCCCTTTATTTACATACCAACTTTAAAGGTGCTGGGGCACCCACAGCCACACTGTCCGCATGAAAGTGACACCCTGGGGAGCGAATGAGCAACAAGCACATGGAGAATATTGTAAAACAGCTCCCCAAATTAAAGCGACAGTGCAGTTGGATTTAATATTTCAGACATTTGAGAGGACCGGAGTTTTTACTCTCCCCACAACCCACAGAGAAAAGGGACCCAACATGCAGGGGGATTATTTTGCAGTGAGCTGCAGTTTGAACTCTGCAGGATCCGGGTTGCTGTTGAGTGTATCCTGGCTGATCTAACTGTCACAATATAACATTGGTCCACGTCTTATGACTTCATCAAAGCCAGTAGAGGGAGGAAGTGGGGGGGGGGGTGGATGGGCTGTCCAAACTTTCTTACTAATGACATTGGGAATTGCAACAACTGAAAGATTTTTTTTTGTTTTACCTTATTCCGCGAAACGGTGTGATTGAAGGCGAATATATTCTGGACGTGGTTGTTGACGAGCACCAGATAGGAATGATCGAATACCCCGTCCACTGCGATAATGTCTTGGGCCTCAGCTCCCCTCGGCAGGAAGCAGCCCAGGAGAAAGAGATTCATTAGAAAAGCCCAGTGCCACCGCGTCTGACTCCAGATCCGCCGCATAGTCATGCCTCCCGGCCTCGGAAAATCCGCCAGCATTGCAAAAATAAAATGAAATAAAACACAGGGGCACTCCGGATCCGGTGTTGGGGGTCAGTTCCCCAATCCGCTCACAGACAGGGAGGGGGGAGAGAGATTTCTTAACCTTCCCGGCTTAAGGAGAATCCCATGTCAGCAACAAACCAGGAGAGATAAGATCCCGAGGTTAGCCAAAAATAAAAATGTATCCACAGGAGGAGGAGGGGACTCCTGAAACTGGCTACATCGGCCGGAGAATTGTTACATTGTCGCCCTGTCCAATGCTGGTCAGTTTCTGAGTGGCAACAATGGTCCTCGGGCTGTTCCCAGATACTGAATGAATCTGATCAGTTTCATGTCTTTGCCTTGTCAATTTCAGCCTTTGCTCGCGTCTCCTCTCTGGAGTTTATTTCCTCCCTCCCTCCTCTCTCTCTCCCTCTCTCTCTGGAGTTTATTTCCTTCCTCCCTCTCTCCCTCACACCCTCCTCTTTCTCTCTCTCGCTCCCCCTCTCTCTCTCTCTACAAATGGAGTCTTGTTTGATCACACTGCCGGCCCTCTGATCTGCAGCAACAAGCGTCTCCTCTGTAAACAAATACTGACTGGGGATGGCTTGACGTCAGGGCATCAGTCCTTCCTTCTTCACACAGTTCCAACCATCATTGGTCCCCTTAGAGCCTAGCAAGAAAGGCTTGATTTTACCCCAGGCAGTTAGCAAAAGGATTATTCCTCGCACAAATATTCTTTTCGATTGTTGTGGCACAGATGTTCCCCTGAAAAATGTTGGAATTTTGCATTTTAAAAAATGCTTCCTGATTAATTTTGTGCTGTTATTTTTTACTACAATTCTTTTCAGGTTAAAAAACATATGAAGTAAGAACTCAAGTGGGACACAGGCTTCCTCCACTTAGAGCAGATTAGCTTCACTGAGTTTATATCAGCACTCACTCGCCCCTGTTCATGAAGGGGCTCCCTAGTCCCTTAAACCTCACTCACCTGATGAAGGGGCAGCGCTGCGAAAGCTCGTGCTACCAAACAACCCTGTTGGACTTTAACCTGGTGTTGTGAGACTTCTTACTGTGCTCACCCCAGTCCAACACCGGCATCTCCACATCATGGCCCTTAAACTTCAACTAGACATCTACTCCAACCTTCCCCCGCCCCCCCCCCCCCCCCAATTCACCACAACACTCCTTCTCCTCTCTCTCCTCAAGCTCTACCTACTTGATGTCCTTAATATTGGTCCTATTTCAGAGCCTATTTGAACTCTCCATGGTTGGACCCTCTCTATTTTTCTAATTTCCTCTATCCCCATAATCTTTGGAGATATCTGGCTTTTTGACCATCCCTTATTTTAATCTCTCCACATTTGGCAACTCTGTCCTCAGCTCTGAAATTCCCTCCGCAAACCTCTCTGCCTCACAAACTCTCTCTCTCCTCCTTTAATCATAGAATCCCGACAGTGCAAAAGGGGGCCATTCGGCCCATCAAGTCTGCGCCTGTCCTCTGACAGAGTATCTTACCCTTTACCCATAACCCCGCAGCACATCTTTGGAGTGTGGGAGGAAACTGGAGCACCCGGAGGGAACCCATGCAGACACGGGGAGAATGTGCAAACTCCATACAGACAGTCACCCAAGGTTGGAACTGATCCCAGGTCCCTGGCGTTGTGAGCTTCTTGAGTGTTGTTGGAGCTAACCACTGTGTCACTGCTCCTTAAAACCTATCTCTTTGACCTTTGATCATCTGCCATAATATCTCCTTCTGATTGTCAGTGTCAAGTTTCATTTTTTTAAATTCAGTCGTGGGACATGGGCGTTGCTGGCTGGCCAGCATTTATTGTCCATCCCTAGTTGCCCGAGGGCAGTTGAGAGTCAACCGCATTGCTGTGGCTCTGGAGTCACTTGGAGGCCGGACCGGGTAAGGACGGCAGATTTCCTTCGCTGAAGAACAATAGTGAACCAGATGGATTTTTCCGACAATCGACAATGGTTTCATGGTCATCGGTAGATTCTTAGTTCCAGATATTTTTTATTGAATTCAAATTCCACCATCTGCCGTGGCGGGATTCGAACCCGAGTCCCAGAATATTAGCTGAGTTTCTGGATTAAGAGCCTAGAGACAATACCACTAGGCCATCGCCTCCCCTCTAACACACTTAGTAACACACTTGTGAAGTGTCTTGGGATGTTTTACCATGATAAAGGTGCTATGTAAATACTAATTGTTGTTGATGGGAGGGCTCGAGAATCAAGCAGGTAATTAAGTTAAGGTACAGATAAACCATGTTCTAGCTAAATGATGGAGGGGCAGAATTACCTGATCTGTGTTCCTATGAGAAAACTGTTCAGGGCAGTGAAACGAGGCATAAGGTGGTTGTGATATTTAAGTTCTGTTAAGGTACCTGTGAGAACACTGTGGCCACCAGAGCAGATCAGAGGCTAGAAATCCTGTGAAAAGTAACTCCCCTCCTGACTCCCCAAAGCCTATCCACCATCTACAAGTCACAAGTCAGGAGTGTGATGGAATACTCTCCACTTGCCTGGATGGGTGCAGCTCCAACAACACTCAAGAAGCTCAACACCATCCAGGATAAAGCAGCCCCGCTTGATTGCTACCCCTCCTGCAAACATTTACTCCCTCCACCACCGACGAAGAGCGGCAGCCGTGTGTACCATATACAAGATGTACTGCAGGAACTCACCAAGGTTCCTTATGCAGCACCTTGCAAACCCATGACAATTACTGTCTAGAATGACAAGGGCAGCAGATACCTGGAAACGCAATCACCTGGACTTGGAAATGTATCTCCATTCCTTCACTGTCGCTGAGTCAAAATTCTGGACTCTGTCCCTAACAACACTGTGGGTGAACCTATACCTCAGAGACCGCAGTAATTCAAGAAGGCAGCTCACCACCACCTTTTGAAGAGCAACTAGGGATGGGCAATAAATGCTGACCTAGCCAACGATGCCCACATCCCATAAACGAATAAAAAATAGGCTGTTGCTTGCATGTTATTTATTTTTAGTGATAGAATATAATCAGAAGTTACACTGATTGCCCCAGGTTTGTCTGATCTTATTCTGTGCTCTATGAATTTTGGTTTATTCATTAGTGTCACAAGTAGACTTACATTACCACTGCAATGAAGTTACTGTGAAAATCCCCTAGTCGCCACACTCCGGTGCCTGTTCGGGTACACCGAGGGAGAATTTAGCACGGCCAATGCACCTAACCAGCACGTCTTTCAGACTGCGGAGGAAACCGGAACACCCGGAGGAAACCCACGCAGATACGGGGAGAACGTGCAGACCCCACTCAGGCAGTGACCCAAGCCAGGAATCGGACCCACGTCCTTGGCATTGTGAGGCAGCAGTGCTAACCACTGTGTCACCAAAAACAGTTTACAAAACTATCCACCATCTGAGAGACTGAAGGGGTACATGTGCAAAATACACAGGGATTCAATCCAAAGCATAAGGACCTGCCACTGTTCCAGCAGATACAAGGCGGTGGGTGTGATTATCTGTTGGATACAGTGTTTTGCCTGCTTAAGGAAATGGCTGGTGCCACATGATCTATCGAGACATCAATGGTAGACCCAAATTTATTATTGTGTTAATACGAATCTGAGAAATGTGAAAAGGCATTAGATACAGAGAAGCCTTTTGTTAATGTATTTTTTAAGTTACATTATTGAGAAGACATTGCGGACACTATTATTTAACAAGACTTCAAGATAACGAGATGATGCTGCATTACGGAAAGTAAAACATCTACTCACCATGATTTTTAATGTATCAAATGTTTTTGAGTTTGAGGTGTGGGTAGGTGCTGGATCCATAGCCTTGTGATATTCCAAAAACAGGGCAAAAGTCGACACAAAGTTTCTTCTGGCGGAACATGTGCTAAAAAATGGAGCATACCATCTCAACTGCAATTCCTCACATTAACCTCCCAGTTTTACGTACACTGTCTGCCTAAAGGACATTAGTGAACCAGCTGGGTTTTTAACGGCAATGGTTTTACGATCACCGGTAGACTTTTAACTCCAGATTTTAATTGAATTCAAATTTCACCATCTGCCAACATGGGATTTGAACCCACGTCCTCAGATTTTGCCCTGGGTCTCTGGATTACTAGTCCGGTGACAATACCATTACGACACAATGGGTCTTACAACAGGGGGAGGTTGACACCACAAACAGATTGTTATCAGTAGTGGAGGGATGGCAGTTGAAATACTTTAGGTATTTGGCACAAAACAATGACAGAGAAAAAGATGACGCTGGATGTCATGGTGGAGGGAATATGTAGTCAGGTCGGCAGAAGACCAGACAGAACAATAACACCATGGAGGTAACAGCTTGATATTGTGGTATTCTTACATGGGATGGCAATGCCGGCATGTGATGCCCATCTGCAATTGCCCTTTGAGGGTAGTTAAGAACCAACCACGTTGCTGTGGCTCTGGAGTCACATGTAGGCCAGACTGGGGAAGGACGGCAGATTTCCTTCCCTAAAGAACATTAGTGAACCAGATGGGGTTTTCTGACAATCGGTGATAGTTTCATGGTCTTACTTTCATAGAATCCTACAGTGCAGAAAGAGGCCATTCGGCCCATCGAGTCTGCACCAACCACAACCCCACCCAGGCCCTATCCACATATCCCTCCATATTTACCCACTAACCCCTCTAACCTGTGCATCCCGGGACACTAAGGGGCAATTTAGAATGGCCAATCAACCTAGCCCGCACATCTTCGGACTGTGGGAGGAAACCGGAGCACCCGGAGGAAACCCGCGCAGACACAGGGAGAATGTGCAAACTCCACACAGACAGCGACCCGAGCCGGGATTCGAACCCAGTTCCCTGGAGCTGGGAGGCAGCAGTGCTAACCACTGTGCTACCGTGCCGCACAATCATAGAATCCCTCCTGTGCAGAAGGAGGCCGTTTGGCCCATCGAGCCTACACTGACAACAATCCCCAGCCAAGCCCTATTCCCGTAACCCCACATATTTACCTGCTAATCCCCTGACACTAAGGGGCAATTTAGCATGGCCAATCAACCTAACCTGCACATCTTTGGACTGTGGGAGGAAACCGGAGCACCCGGAGGAAACCCATGCAGACACGGGGAAGAATGTGCAAACTCCACCTGGTGCCGAAATTGAATCCGAATCCCTTGCACTGTGAGGCAGCAGCACTAACCACTGTGCCACCCACCATGGTCACCATTACTGAGACTAGTTTACATTCCAGATTTTTTTTTGTTATTAATTAGTTGAATTTATTTATTGGATTTCAATTCCACCAGCTGCCATGGTGGGTTTGAACCCATGTTCCAAGACAGTAGCCTCTGGATTACTAGTCTAGTGACATTATCACTACCCCACCGTCTCCCCCACAGAGGACACTGAGAGTGACACACGATTGGTGCAGCGAGAGGAGGCAAGTGCATGTTGCCACAGCAACCCGGCCTCTCTGGGTCATCTGCGCCATCACACACAGATAATTTGTATAACCCTATGTCAACTGTCATTGGAAGCAGGCTGATGACATGACTCTGTGCATCAGTCAGATGATTTGCTGTCTGGCTGTGGTGGAAAGTCACTCCAAACCTACACTGGAGTTGGAAAAACAATCCAATTACATAAAACAACAGCTGAGCTGCAGGTTGTATCAGAATCACTTGTTTATACCCTCTGACTCCCTCAGGTATTACATTCAGTTCTTCAAATGTTCCGTACAATTAGGCATTAGTAAAATCTATACCGGTTCCTATTTTGCAGTGTTGACAGGGGTTACACCTGTGTGATGCTAGTGTACCTTTAAGAAAGGTTTTTTTTAAAATCATGATCTCTGCAGCTTCAGTGTTTTCTCAGCTCACCACCTTAGCTGATGTCATTGGCACCAAGCTGTCCATGAGGAGTCCTTTTATTGCTCCTTAAGTGGCTTAAATGGGGGCCTCGGGTACTTTCTGGGATTAGTTTTCATGACCCTGCATTGTTAGGAGGAAAACTGGGTTGGCAGGTCAGGTGACAGGAGCTCTCTCATTTTCAGTTCTGAGCTGTAGGTTTTTAGAAGGGTTATCAAGCTGAAAATAAGTGTCTCTCTCTGGTTTTGGAAATTCTGCTGCTCGCTGGAAGCAAGGTTTCTTGCCTTCCTGAAGTAAAAAATCTGCTTTTCTGCTTGACCAGAGTCTACCTGGGGTTCTGGGAAGCTGTTCTGACTTCAAACTGTTCTGGGTGTGTCAAGAGGAATATTAGAGCTTACAAGACTGAGAGTTTTCAATTCTCCAACCAAAGGACTCAATTCCAGGACCACGTGAGCATTAGACTGCTGTGTCGAACCTGTTTGAAGGTTTTGTCTATGGCGAGGGTTTTGTTTGATTGGGACATATTAGATATATTCATTAAGTGCGATACATTATTGTGGTTGTCTTGTTTTTATTTGTAATTGATAAAAGTTATTGCTAATTTTCTTTCTATACATGTTAACTATATTCTTAAATAAACTTTGTTCGATAAAAGCTCCCGAGTGGGTCACTTGAATCATACTTGAAGTGAAACATATCATGCTTATCATAGCCAAATTCAAGGTGCAAAACCTATGATCTAGACGGGTTCCATAAAACACTTTGGAATTTCTGACCTGCACCATAACACCTGGACAAGTTGTCCAGAAGCCTGATCTAATAATCAAGGATAACCTAACGTCAAATCCCACCACCACAATTTGAGAGTTTAAAATCAGTTTTATGCAAAGCCGGTTTCAGTAAAAGTGACCACATATCTGTTGGATTGTTGGAAAAATTCAACTAATTTCCATATAGAAACCTATTATCTGGTTTTGCCTATTCATGACTCTAGCCGACAACAATGTGGTTTATGCTGATCTACATTAAGAAATGGTCTTATAAACTTTGAAGCTGTATTGGGGCGGCACGGTGGCACAATGGTTAGCACTGCTGCCTCACAGTGCCAGGGACCCGGGTTCAATTCCTGGCTTGGGTCACTGTCTGTTTGCACATTCTCCCCGTGTCCGCCCGAGTTTTCTCTGGGTGCTCCGGTTTCCTCCCTCAGTCCGAAAGATGTGCTGATTAGGTGCATTGGCCGTGCTAAATTCTCCCTTAGTGTACCCGAACAGGCACTGGAGTGTGGTGAATAGGAGATTTTCACAGTAACTTCATTGCAGTGTTAATGTAAGCCTACTTGTCACTAATAAACAAACTTAACTTTAAGATTGCTACAGAGCGGAGAACAGGGTGGATTCCACCACATCACCACCTTCTCAGCGCACCGAATACTGGCCTCTCCACTCATGCCCAGTTCCTGAGAACAAATTTTCAAAAAACTATGCAAATGCCGGTGACAAAACTGGGTTTTCAAGTCCAGGAGGGGTGGCACGGTGACAGAGTGGTTAGCACTGTTGCCTCACAGCACCAGGGGCCCAGTTCAATTTCAGTCTTGGGTGACTGTATGTGTGGAGTTTGCACGTTCTCCCTGCGTATGTTTTCTCTGGATGTTCCAGTTTCCTCCCGCTCTCCAAAGTTTTTTTGGGTCAAAGGAAAAGTCAGTTCATCAGTTACTAAACTGGAGGAAAAATAATAAAAGATGTGACGACGCACGCACGCACACACAGGTGTCAGAAGTAAGAAAAGTTAGAGTCCAAATAAATGTTAAAAATATATATGATTAAGTCCTTTACTTTTCCTCGAGGTGTAGATTGGTGAACGTTGTGACTGTTTGAAGTTAGCTGGTTCCCTTTAAAGCCCTGGAGTTGAATTGAAGTCATGATGTGGAGATGCCGGCGTTGGACTGGGGTAAACACAGTAAGAAGTTTAACAACACCAGGTTAAAGTCCAACAGGTTTATTTGGTAGCAAAAGCCACACATCTCGGCCAACGTTGTCTCCCTGATACGCTGCAAGAAAGGATGTCCCGAGGCATGGTACATTGGGGAAACTATGCAGACGCTGCGACAACGGATGAATGAACACAGCTCGACAATCACCAGGCAAGACTGTTCTCTTCCTGTTGGGGAGCACTTCAGCGGTCACGGGCATTCGGCCTCTGATATTCGGGTAAGCGTTCTCCAAGGCAGCCTTCACGACACACGACGGCGCAGAGTCGCTGAGCAGAAACTGATAGCCAAGTTCCGCACACACGAGGACGGCCTCAACCGGGATATTGGGTTCATGTCCCACTATTTGTAACCCCCACAGAGTTTCACTGGCTGTCTTGTCTGGAGACAATACACATCTTTTTAGCCTGTCTTGATGCTCTCTCCACTCACGTTGTTTTGTTTCTTAAAGACTTGATTAGTTGCAAGTATTCGCATTCCAACCATTATTCATGTAAATTGAGTCTGTGTCTTTATATGCTCTGTTTGTGAACAGAATTCCCACTCACCTGAAGAAGGGGCTTGCAGCTCCGAAAGCTTGTGTGGCTTTTGCTACCAAATAAACCTGTTGGACTTTAACCTGGTGTTGTTAAACTTCTTACTGTGTTGAATTGAAGTCCAGATAATGGCGCTTTGTTGGAGACAGTTTCCTTCCTTTTAATTCTACGATCCGTCTCCCAGACATTGCTGGGTTTCTGATGGACTGTGGAGAGGCCGGACGCCGGTCGCGATTCCCATTATTGGCCTCCCGCTGACATTTCCCACCCCACTGCGCTATTTGACCAGTGCAGCGGGGTGGGAAAACCGCACCCATGAGCGTAAGAATTAGGAGCAGGGGTAGACCACTTGGCTCCTCGAGAATGCTCAGCTATTCAATTAGATCAGGGTTGATCTGATTGTAACCTCCATCTTCCTTTCACACCCACTTGTTTATCAAGAATCTATCTCCCTCTGCCTTAAAAATTATGCCAAGACTTTGCTTCCACTGCCTTTTGAGTTCCAAAGACTCACGACCCTCTGAGAGAAATAAATCTCGTCACCTTTCTCTTAAATGGGCGATCCCTTTTTTTTAAAGTGACTCTTCACACTTCCTCTCATAAGAGGGCTCTTGGTGTTTTTCTAAAAGTTAATGTTTATTTATTAGTCACAAGTAGGCTTACATTCACACTGCAATGAAGTTACTGCGAAAAACATCTATCGCCACACTCCGGCGCCTGTTCGGGTACACAGAGGGAGAATTTAGCATGGCCAATCCACCTAACCAGCACGTCTTTCAGACTGTGGGAGGAAACCAGAGCACCCGGAGGAAATCCACGCAGACACAAGGAGAAGGTACAAACTCCACACGGACAGTGACCCAAGCCAGGAATGGAACCCGGGTCCCTGACGCTGTGAGGCAGCAGTGCCACCCCAGGTGGCCTTACATTTTGAAGCAGTCTGCTATCTCTTGTGTTAAAAAAGTCCCAGTTTTCAGTCAGTTGGAAGTTTTTTTGAAAGTCTTTTTTTCACAGAAATAAAGAGGCAATTTAGTGACTCCAGATAAAACCCCTAGACCTCAAAGTGTGAGCATGGGTTATCATTGTGGACATCTTTATAATCACAGTTAAGATCTATCCTACTCACAGGTCTATCCTCAAGGTAACTGAATAACAAACAGAATCAGGAACTCTGACCCATTTTTCTTGGGATCAAGATCAAGGCTGTGCGTGGTCATTTGCCATCTGAATGCTTGCTTGAGAGTAACTCACTGGGGAATCTCAGTACTGCTCTTACATCGTGTAATCACTCACTAATCCAGAAAGAAGCCACACTTTTTAAAGTTTTGTACAATCAAAGACGCTTTATTTTTTAAAAAAGGATTTTGTACACCCGGGTTACAGGAGAAATGTTTGTTTTTTTAATCCCATGAGTACATGTGGATGTAAAATATTAGGAGAGCTGCTCATAGTTCTCCATTCCATACCAAGGGGGGGGGACAATTTCAGGGGGCTATTTATTGTGTAATTATTGTGCAACAGGACTTAGCTTGGCCTTTTCTCGTTCCCTGTTGGAAAAGGTTTGGTCTCCACCCAAAACCTTCCTCAGATCAGTGTGGTTAAACGGATCCTGAGGCAGTGAGTGCACTGATAGCCTTTGAGTTGATTTGATTTATTATTGTCACATGTATTAGTATATAGTGAAAAGTATTGTTTCTTGCGCGCGATACAGACAAAGCATACCGTTCGTAGAGGAGGAAACGAGAGAGTGCAGAATGTAGTGTTACAGTCATAGCTAGGGTGTAGAGAAAAATCAACTTAATGTGAGGTAGGTCCATTCAAAAGGCTGATGGCAACAGGGAAGAAGCTGTTCTTGAGTCGGTTGGTACGTGACCACTGCAGATCTCAGACTTTTGTATCTTTTTCTTGATGGAAGAAGGTGGAAGAGAGAATGTCCGGGGTGCGTGGGGTCCTTGATTATGCTGGCTGCTTTGCCGAGACAGCGGGAAGTGTAGACAGAGTCAATGGATGGGAGGCTGGTTTGCGTGGTAGTTTGGGCTACATTCACGACCTTTTGTAGTTTATTGTGGTCTTGGACAGAGCAGGAGCCATACCAAGATGTGATACAACCAGAAAGAATGCTTTCTATGGCGCATCGGTAAAAGGTGGTGAGAGTCGTAGCTGAGATGCCAAATTTCCTTAGCCTTTTGAGAAAGTAAAAGCTTTGGTGGGCTTCCTTAACTATCGTGTTGGCATGGGGGGAGCAGGACAGGTTGTTGGTGATCGGTTCACCTAAAAACTTGAAGCTCTCGACCATTTCTACTTCGTGCCCATTGGGGCATGTTCTCCACTACACTACCTGAAGTCGATGACTATCTCCTGCAGTTTGTTGACATTGAGGGAAAGATTATCTAACCAAAACTTTAAATTTCAGCAAACTTAAAAAAAAGTGTTTGTGCTTCAAGTCTTCGGCTATTATTTTGCACCAGACATTTAACTCGAGTCACCTGATATTTGAACCTTTCATTGCAGCGAATGTCTGTGGATGCTGGAAAATGGAATTAGAAACAGAAAGTGCTGCAAAGGTTGAGCAAGTAACATTTCTTCATAACTCAAACATTAATTCTGTTCCTCATTCCACCGATGCCGACTCATTCATCGTGCTCGCAGCAATATCAGTTACTTCTCGTGAACTATTTTCTTGAATCAATTTTTTTCTATAATCTAATAACGCTAGAATTAAGTGACCAGCCAATGGAAGCTGATCTAATAAAGCTCAGCATTTGTACAAAGTATTTCATTCCCTAGTTACTGATGCCACCCCCTGTCCCTGGCAACAGTCTGAGATTAAGCCAATCTGTTTGATCCTGAGATGAGCTTCCGATCTCATGTTTGTGCCATCACGAAGACCGCCTATTTCCATCTCTGTCTCTGTCTCAACTCATCTGCTGCTGAAACCCTCAGCCAGTTCTTTGTCACCTCCAGATCTGACTATTCCAACACACTCCTGACTGCTCTCTCATATTCATTCTATCCTCCATAAACTTGCGGTTATCCAAAACTCTGCTGCTCATATCATAACTCACAGCCAGTCTCCTGTCACCCTGATGCCCACTGATCCACGTCAGCTCCCAGCAAAAGCAACGTCTTGCTTTTAAACTTCTCATCCTTGTTTCTGAATCCCTTGGTGGCCTTGCCCTTCCCTATCTCTGTTATCCTCCCACAAGCCTGATGTGGAGTTGCCGGCGTTGGACTGGGGGTAGGCACAGTAGGTAGTCTCACAACATCAGGTTAAAGTCCAACAGGTTAATTTGGTAGCACAGGCTTTCGGAGCGCTGCCCCTCACCTGAGTACTCACCTGATGTAGGGGCAGCGCTCCGAAAGCTCGTGCTACCAAACAAACCTGTTGGACGTTAACCTGGTGTTGTGAGATGACTTATTGTTCCCACAACCCCACAGCGCTTCAAGATATCTACACTTCTCCAGTTCCAGTCTCTCCTGCATTCCCAATTATAATCACTCCACCATTGCTGGCTGTGCCTGCAGCTACCTGAGCCACAAACTTTGGAATTCTCTCCCTAAACCTCTATGTGTCTCTGCCTCACTTTCCATCTTTAATACACTTCTGAAAACCTACCTCTCCGACCAAGCTTTTGGCCATCTGTAATAATATCATTGCACGTGGTGGCTTGTATTTCTTCGTAATACTCATGTGAAGCATCTCAGGCCATTGTGTTGCATCAAAGCAACCAAATGGTTCCTCTGGCGATTTGCAGAGTATTGAATATGGATGGTGTTGACTTTTTAAAAAATTCATATGTGGAACATAGGCATCGCTGGCTGGCCAGCATTTATTGCCCATCCCTAGTTGCCCTTGAACTGAGTAGCTTGCTTGGCCATTTGAGAGCAGTTGATATTCAACCACATTGCTGTGGCTCTGGAGTCACATATAGGCCAGACCAGATAAGGATGGCAGATTTCCTTCCCTAAAGGACCAGATGGGTTTTTCTAACAATCGATTGTCAGTAGACAATTGTCTGTGGGCTTTGTCTTTGTCTCAAATCATCTGCTGCTGAAACCCTCAGCCAGTTCTTTGTCACCTCTAGATCTGACTATTCCAGCACACTCCTGACTGCTCTCTCACACACATTCTATCCTCCATAAACTTGCGGTTATCCAAAGCTCTGCTGCTCATGTCATAACTCACAGCCAGTCTCCTGTCACCCTGATGCCCACTGACCCACGTCAGCTCCCAGCAAAAGCAACATTTTGCTTTTAAACTTCTCAGTTTAATTCCAGATATTCTTAATTCCAGATATTTTTTTCTTGAATACAAATTCCACCATCTGCCATGGCAGGATTTGAACCCGGGTCCCCAGAACATTGGCTGAGTTTCTGGATTAATAGTGTAGCGATAATACCACTAGGCCATCGCCTCTCCTAACGTCATAGATCATTATTCAGCATCTCTACAAAAGGCCATGAAGGAAGAAAATTTCCTACCGCAAATGGGAGTTTTGTCCAAAAAGAAATGCAAAGTTTTAACCTTTTTTGTTTTAATATTACAGTACATTAAAGCATAAATTACAGTACATTTAAGCACAACACACCACTGCTGTCAGATGTCTGATAACAGCTACACATTCTTTTGTTTTTAAATAGCATATATACTACCATTCAGCAAGTCATCCAAACAACAAGTAAACAGTACTGTATGCTTTCTTCAATCTTACATGTAACAGACAAGTGTTTGGCTACAGCACAGAGTTTTATCAAGCATTACTATACAATGTGTTTCTGGAAGCATAATCTTACGCTGAGATCATACATGCCAATATCGGAATAGTAAAATATGAGAATGGAGGAAATATTTTCAAAAAAAACCTTCTGATTTTTTTTTTCTGCAGTACATGTAGTGTGCCCGCAGTCAACACATCGTGGCTCTGTGTTCCAGGAACACCTCTTATAACATATCTTTTTAAAAAAACAACTGTAGGAAACTTCAATATAGGGTGCGCAGGCGTGTGAGGGGGGAATAGGTAGTTGTCTTCTGGAGTACAGAACTGCTTGGTGAAATGAGCAGCGCGGAAATGTAGCCTTTACACAACCGGTTTAAGGAAAAAACGGAGAATCATATTTTCACCCATATATCGAGCACAAGAGTTACATGTTGCATCATCTTAACCTAGCCAGTCAAGCATTTCAGTGTATTGGGTACTGTTTGACTGTGCTAGATTGAGGGGAGGCAGTGGAATCGGTCACAGGTGGGAAACTAATAATTTAACTGGAGGATTTAAGGTGGGGTACAAAGGCAGATTTTTAATTGCTTCTGTAAGATCATAGCAGTTTCCCATGGCTGGTTTAACCTGCTCACAGGCAAGCAAAGCAGAAATAGTATATATACACACATATACTTTAAAAGTGTTTTCAGGTACATTCGATGCAGAAAGTGTGCATAAGATACAGGCGGATACTACATTAAATACCACTCACCCAAGATCAACTTACACAGTCAAGAATTGATTCAATGCATGTGTTGGTCCCTCAGAGGACCGTGAGCCAGAGAGCCTGGGACTTTGCACCTATCAACCATTCAGAAAAATAAATCTCACTAACTCCTTTCATTGAAATTATTTCCTGTTGTTCAATGCCCCGTTACCGTTCAGTTGAAATACTCGCAATTTATTTGTTTAGGCAAGCAAGTTGTTACACAATTTTCTCCTTCGAATCTTGGGTATATGTCACTGCACACCATAATTTTTCTGTAAAACCCTCTTCGCAGCACCAAACCCACCCCCCAAGTAATACAAGAGAGCATTTTAAGTTGCAGTGCATACATTTTACACACACAAGGAAAAAAAAACCCAAAACATTACTAGAATAGAGTTAAAAGATGTCCCAGTAATTCAGGTCATTAACATCTGGTGCACTATTACTGGTTTCAAGAAAATCACAGGGCTTAGACCTAGCCAAAGATGAAAGGGATTGAACACCAAGATTTACTGTCCTGTTTAAGTACAACACTAACTTGCCTTTCCTTGTGGAACTAGAGATATTTATGTACATATTTGCTGTACAGCGTGTGTAGAACTCTTTAAGATGCTTATCCCAAACACAGAATCTAAAATTTGTTCCCATTCAATCCTACTAAAATTCTGATGCATTCTGAAACATGTTGGGCAAACTGTGTTTGGACTTGACCAGTTTTACACACTTGTTTTCCAGTAGAAATTCCCTTTCAACCATTCTCCGACACAGCCCAGTTTGCACTGTAGCCAGTTACCAACCAGTCATTGCTGTATTGGGTTCAAGACCATGTATCCACCTTTGCCAATCTGTCCGCATCCTCCGAGGCGTGGAGACACAGGCATGCGATTAACTCCACAGTGACCACCTACGAGCAGACAACGGCAACTGATCGGCCAATTACGCCACCTTCACTATCGTGACTCACAAGATTAGGCCAAACGAGTTAACCTATGAATCGAAAAAAGGCTTGGAAACGTCAAAAAAAAAAAAATTTCTACAAAAATTAAAGTATTAAAAAAGGCTCCCGGGCAGTGTGTCAGATCCAGGTGGCTGGGTTAGCGTATCATCACTGCAGGCATTTCAGATTGCAGACAGGTGTCTATTTGTGCAGCATTAATGGAGTAAAGAGCTAGTGCTAATACTTGGTGATGTGTACATTTCAATGTGGAACGATGTAGCTAGATTTCTGTCGAGTTGCGTCACTGCAGCAGCATATAGAATCCTGCAATTCACTCCATGCAGCATATTAAGGTCAGGGATCCTCTGTCAAGTGCCAAACAACTGTTGTTCTTGTTGAAAGGATAATGCACAAATCAGGATTTAAACGTAGAATTTAAGAATTTTCTCAAAATTTAAGAAGGAAGTGACTGGTGTGGAACACATTTTTCTTGCAACTTCAGTTGGTGTGAAGGTCCCCAGCCTGATTGCATTGACACAGGGAAAGCCCCAGGACTTTGGTTACTCCTCTCCTCCCACTTTGCTCTAAGACCGAGTTGCTCTCACGCTCCCCACGTTACGATCCCCGCCCTGGTGCCTCATTCATACTGAACTTGGGTGTTGTTGGGTTCCATTCTGCTTAACATCAAGGACAAGCACCGAGGTAAATACAATGATGAGGGACTAGCTTAAATCACTGAGACAAGTCATTAAACGGTACTGAATTAGTGTCTGCAGCTGATGACAAACTAGTAGCTAAATGATTAACTTAAAAAAAAGGTGCATCGCAGTGAAGAGTAATAGAATAGTTGCTTCAGATTCTGCTGGCTACGTGTTTTACTCTTCAGTGAATGAGATGGTGTGGCTGCCATCAAGCACGTGGTCCAGCATCCATTAAAGGCACAATTGAAGGGACAAGTACGGAGTTCAAACAAGAGGTCAGATGTGATAAAAGTTCCTACAAAATTTGGGTGCAGTGATAATGCCGTGTGTTAGGGCCATTGGTAAAGAATAGGAAGGCACGGGTTCAACTCTCGCCTACTCATCTCTACTCAATTGGCAGTCTGTGTCGGGACTCCTCTCTCTGGCTTCCCTTCATTCACTGCCATCACTTGCCTTTTGGCTCATTTTAAATGTGTGGTGCAGATGGTAACCTGGGAACAAAGCACCCACTTCAAATACATATTTCCCTGGTGGAATTGAGATGAATGGTGTTAAGTAACAAACTTTAAAAAAACCATCAAAACTGGTACAAATAAAAGGCAAGCTGCTCCTGACAAGTGAGCGAGCTCTAGAAGCAGGTTTTAAATTTTTATTAAAACAAACTATTTGCAATGTCCTCGCAGAGAATTTTCCCTCATTCCTCCTTTCTAAGTTTCCCTCAGCAAGGAAAGTCATAGAAACAATCCCACACAAACAGGATGATACTTGATATCCAGCAGGGTGTGGATAAACTACGTCCCTTTCCTTGTGACACTGGTTTCACAGTAAACCTGGTCACAAGCCAGCGAGGCTGGTCCTGTTCAGCATCTGGTGCCACGGCCCTCAGTCCAGGTTCAGCAGGATGCAGCGTGACTGTATCCTTTCAGTGGCCAAGTCCAACCCAGCAGTGCACTGCCCAAACCTCACTCCCACTTAATCGGCCCATCGAGTCTGCACCGAGCACAATCCCACCCAATCCTGCAACCCCAATATTTACACTGATAATTCCCTGACACTAGGGGCAATTTAGCATGGCCAATCAACCTAACCCGTGCATCTCTGAGTGTGGGAGGAAACTGGAGCACCCGGAGGAAACCCATGCAGACACGGGGAGAGTGTGCAAACTCCACACAGACAGTGACCCAAGCTGGGAATCGAACCCGGGTCCTGGCACTGCGAGGCAGCAGTGCTAACCGCTGTGCCGTACAAAAGATGTTTCTAATTTCTTTGGTGTCCTGTTGAATGCTTAAATAATTGACGGCATGGAGTTGCTGTAACCTCAGTTATACGACTCTAAAGGACAGGTGGACGTCATCAGGAACCTTTACCCTGACCAACGTGATGGGGCAACTAAAGATATGTCATTGGAGGGGAGTGGGAAATTTTACATAAGGAATGGCAGTCCCTAACTGCTGTGGTAAATAACATCATGAAGGTACAGTCAATGTCACAAAGGATTCAAGACAGGCACAGTTCATTAACTCATCCACTCCATTCTTCCAAAGACTACAAGCTCAGTGAAACAAAACACAGAAAGGGGTGGAAAGAGATCAAACAAAACAAAGAATTAAAACTGAATGAAGACTCCCTTTGTTCCCATTCTAGAAGCACACACTGTGCTGGGTTACTGACTCCAGTTGAGTAAATCAGCAGTGGCAAAAACAAGATTCTCTGCTCTGAAAGGTGATGGGACAAAAATGGAAACGGCTTGCCTTCCCAATTCAAATGTGGCAAGTTGCATTAAAAACTTCAAATCCGAAACGTAAAGCGACCCAATGTCGTAGAATGAAGGCAACATGTCAACCATATTCACCAGTGGTGAACCCAAAATGGCGAAAAGACAACACGTACTACACTCTCACTACCACTAGAGGTCTCCACAGCTCCCTAAAGCAGTATTTACAAAGTACGGGAGGCTAACTCCCAGTGGCGGAAAAAATCTGTACACGCATCTGTACCGCACGACTAGCAATACTCTAACTTCTGCGGCCGCCATATCCACACCTAAGACAGAGAGTTGGGTGTAAACGGAGATTCCCATTATTCCAAATCAGCTATAAAATTATTGGGAGACAATTTTTGTTCCTCTAATATATGGACACCATTGGCTAATTATCGCAGGCTCACACAGCTATGTTTAATATAAATGACCTCATTATGCCCAATGACAGTAACAGAACAATGTGTGTATTAGCTGCATGGCGTATTTCGGGTGTAGCCTAAGGCTTGGACTGCATTGCTTATGGAACATAAAGCATCCACTTCACAGGTAACCCTGCACTTCGATTATTGAAACAAATCAAGATGCCTTTACTCAGTCCAGGCAGGAGTGTTGCAGGATTCTATATGTAGCGCTGGTCAGATCCCAGGTGAAAGGGGCGATGATGACGAACGAAGGATCTGTTGTCCAATCACGCCAGGGTGGCTTGTTTCTCCTCCGGTGTCTCCTCCAGCAGCTGGACAAGCAGTTCATAGACGGGTTTGCAGACTTTGGCGTAGCCGATCTGGGTGAGGTGCAAGTAGTCGAACATGTCATGGTGGGAGATGGTGCCGTCGGAATGCACAAACTCTGCGTCAACATTGAGGAACTGCATGTTTGGGAACTTCAGGAGGGACCTCTTCAAGAGCAGGTTTACCTCTGTGTTCTTCTCTCGTAAAGGATTGGGCTTTTCACCACGGGGCAGGAGACCCTGAGAGAGAAGCATCACCAAGTAAAACACAAGAGAAACCCGGATTATCCCCATTTGAGAGAAATACAAGGAGAGACAATGCATTTTCTTTGTATTTGCAAATCTTAGAATCATAGAATTCCTACAGTGCAGAAAGGGGCCATCCGGCCCATTGAGTCTACATCAACTCTCTGAAAAAGCATCCCACCAAGGCACTCCCCTCCACCCTATCTCCATAACCCCACGCATTTACCATGGCTAATCTACCTATCCTACACATCTTTGGACACTAAGGGACCATTTATCATGGCCAATCAACCTAACCTGCACATCTTTGGAGTGTGGGAGGAAACTGGAGCACCCGGAGGAAACCCACGCAGACATGGGGAGAATGTAGAGGGACAAGTAGTATTCAGGAGGCAGGGAGGCTGCAGAAGGACTTGGACAGGTTGGGAGAGTGGGGCAAGAAGTGGCAGGTGGAATACAATGTGGAAAAGTGTGAGGTTATGCACTTTGGAAGGAGGAATGGAGGCACAGACTATTTTCTAAATGGGAAAATGTTTAGGAAATCAGAAAAAAAAAGGACTTGGGAGTCATTGTTCAAGATTCTCTTAAGGTTAATGTGCAGGTTCAGTCAGCAGTTAGGAAGGCAAATGCAATGTTAGCATTCAAGTCGAGAAGACTAGAATACAAGAGCAGGGATGTACTTCTGAGGCTGTATCAGGCTCTGGTCAGACCAGACCATTTGGAGTATTGTGAACAGTTTTGGGCCCCATATCTAAGGAAGGATGTGCTGGCCTTGGAAAGGGTCCAGAGGAGGTTCACAAGAATGATCTCTGGAATGAAGAGCTGGTCATATGAGGAACAGCTGAAGACTCTGGGTCTGTACTCATTGGAGTTTAGAAGGATGAGGGGGGATCTTATTGAAACTTCAGGATACTGCGAGGCCTGGATAGAGTGGATGTGGAGAGGATGTTTCCACGAATAGGAAAAACTAGAACCAGAGGGCACAACCTCAGACTAAAGGGACGATCCTTTAAAACAGAGATGAGGAGGAATTTCTTCAGCCAGGGAGTGGTGAATCTGTGGAACTCTTTGTCACAGAAAGCTGTGGAGACCGGGTCATTGAGTGTCTTTAAGACAGAGATAGATAGGTTCTTGATTAATAAGGGGATCAGGGATTATGGGGAAAAGGCAGGAGAATGGGGATGAGAAAAATATCAGCCATGATTGAATGGGGGAGCAGGCTCGATGGACCGAGTGGCCTAATTCTGCTCCTATGTCTTATGGTCTTAATGTGCAAACTCCTCACAATCACCCAAGGTCGGAATCAAACCCGGGTCCCTGGCACTGTGAGGCAGCAGTGCTAACCACGGTGCCACTGTACCATCCATCTTATGGTCATTTGATTGAGATGTGACAATTGAGTGCTCCCAGGTTAGAAATTGAATAAACCTCAGTCTATTCAACAATTCTATCTTTGGGTGAGGGAGCTGGGGGTGTGAGGGGTGAAATAATTCAATGCTATGGGTCAGTGGCAGCTCAGAGCAGGATGGAGATGCCCCTTGGGTTAGTGGTTTATTCTCCTGTTTTTCTCGCTCTGCACTACATGTCATCTCAGTCAAGCAAGCAGGCAACAAAATTAATCTCAGACCTCAGCTGGTGGTGTTCTGGGTCCAGTGTGGCCCAGGATGGCTTTTTCCTTCCATGCCCTTCAAGAGGCAATACACTGGCAGTGCTGCACACATCACACGACATTGCTTATTTAATTCCCTGTACACAAGTAATCACCAAGCACAGAGTACTGAAGATTAACACGTTCCCAGGACTCTTGTTCTACAAGCAGCTGCCAGAAGATGCAAGATACTGGTCTAAGGTGACTGATCTGCCTCCTTTCTAGTGCAAAAACACAACAGGAAAGTGGCACAATAATGACTAACAAAAGAAATTAAGGATCGTATTAGATCCAAAGAGAAGTTACATAAAGTTGCTGGAATAAATAGCATGCCTGAGGATTGGGGGCATTTCAGAATTCAGCAAAGGAGGATCAAGAGATTGATAAAGAGGGGAAAAATAGAGTAAGAGTGTAAGAGGGGTGGCACGGTGGTTAGTATCGCTGCCTCACAGCGCCAGGGACCCAGGTTCGATTCCCGGCTCGGGTCACTGTCTGTGCAGAGTCTGCACGTTCTCCCTGCGTCTGCGTGGGTTTCCTCCGGGTGCTCAGGTTTCCTCCCACAGTCCGAAAGACATGCTGGTTAGATGCATTGGCCGTGCTAAATTCTCCCTCAGTGTACCCGAACAGGCGCCGGAGTGTGGCGACTAAGGGATTTTCACAGTCACTTAATTGCTAATGATGCCTACTTGTGACATTAATAAAATAAATTTGAATAAACTTTAAAAACTTGCAACCACCATAAAAGAGGACTGTAAAAGCTTCTATAAAGTAAATAAAAAAGACTAGTGAAGACAAATGTAGGTCCCTTTGAGTCCGAAACAGGAGAATTTATAATAGAGAACAAGGAAACGGCAGAGCAATTAATTAAACAACTACTTTCCTTCTGTTTTTATTGAGGAAGACGCAAATAATTTCCTAGAAACACTAAGGGACCAAGGGTCTAGTGAGAAGGAGGAATTGAAGGGAATTAGTACAACTGAAAAAAAATAGCGCTGGAGAAATTTATGGGACTGAAAGCTGATAAATGCCCAGGATCTGATGATCAAATCTGAGGATACTAAAGGAGGTCGCCTTGGGAATAGTGGATACATTGGTTATCATCTTCCAAAATTCTGTAGATTCTGGGACAGCCCCAGCAGGTTGGAGAGCAGCAAATTTAACCTCGCTATTTAAAAAAAGGAGGCAGGGGAAAACGGAATTATAAACCAGTTAGCCTAACATTGGTAGTTGGAAAAATGCTAGAGTCTATTATAAAGGTTGTGATAATAGGACACTTGGAAAATATTAATGGAGTCAGATAAAGTCAACATGGATTTATGAAAGGGAAATCATGTTTGGTAAACCTACTGTGTAAGAAGTTTAACAACACCAGGTTAAAGTCCAACAGGTTTATTTGGTAGCAAAAGCCACACAAGCTTTCGGAGCCCCAAGCCCCTTCTTCAAGGGCTCCCAAGCCCCTTCTTCAGGGACTCACCTGAAGAAGGGGCTTGGGGCTCTGAAAGCTTGTGTGGCTTCTGCTACCAAATAAACCTGTTGAACTTTAACCTGGTGTTGTTAAACTTCTTAGTGTGTTTACCCCAGTCCAACGCCGGCATCCCCACATCAAACCTACTGTGGCCAGTGAGCTGACGAATGGCAGATGGAGTTTAAATTAGATAAATGCGAGGTGATGCACTTTGGTAGATCGAACCAGGGCAGGACTTACTCAGTTAATGATAGGGCGTTGGGGAGAGTTATAGAACAAAGAGATCTAGGGGTACAGGTTCAAGTCATGTTTAGCGCACAGTGCCTTCCCCGGATAATCTGGAAATTCACCTCATGAGGAAATACTTCAATTGCAAACCCGAGTCCGAGCATTCTGGAGGTTGGTTAGCGAACAATTGTTCTACCGTTTTGTGGAGCAAGCCACTGATGGACCAGGCCATTTGTCCCATCAACCTTTGGAGCAAGACGGTAATACAGCAAACTAATGTGTTACCATCCCACCCTCACAACAAGGACTCTAAAGACAATTGATACACAGAAACAAAATAAGTAATTCACTCTTACCAATACCACCACTTTGGCCTGAGGTTGCTGTATGTTAATGAGCTGTACAATAGCCTCGATCCCGCCAACTACTTCCTCAGCTGTGTGTTCGTGATTGTTGGTCCCCACCCAGAGGACAATTACCTACAAACAGTTTGCATTTTTACTCAATCCTAAGCATTTAACTTCACCTTTATTATATAAATAATCACACTAACCAAAAAGTTTAACTGCCCATCCATTAATTCCTTCAATCTAGTAGCAGATACACAGCTTCAGTAATATCATTTCTATGGATCAATACATCTCAAAAGGCACATCGCTTTTCAGCCTTTTGGCTAAGATCAGGGTTAGAGCAAGCTCAAGATGGGGTACAATGCCCTGTCAGCTTGGATCTTGTTTGTCTCCCCTGTGGGCACCATGAATTGGATTCAATTGGATTTTGAATTTAGTTTCAGGAACAAGCAAGGAATGGATTTAGGTTTGCCTGGTCCACTCTGAGCATTGGCTTTGTAACTTTAAGAACGGAGTAAAAAATTTTTTAAACAACTCAAAAGGACAAACGCTTCAATACAAGTCCATGCCTGCGTAGATCATTTTGAATTGTTTGGAAGCATTTCTCTCCCGCTACCTTGGGTTTGATGTTTTCCAGTTCTCCATTCTCCAGCCTCCATAAGACATGTCTTGTGGTGTCTCCTCCAATCCCAAAGTTAAGTGCATGCAGTGGTGAGAACAAGTCCCTCCAGATCTATCCAAACAAACAAAATCACACATGGTTATCCTGCTAGCCTTGCAATCAACCTAAACATCAGATCACTCAGGGATCAGTGCTGGGACCTTTGCTGTTTGTAATATGTATAAATGATTTGGAGGAACGTGTAACTGGTTTGATTAGTAAGTTTGTGGACGACGCAAAGGTTGGTGGAATTGCAGATAGCGATGAGGACCATCAGACGATTATAGATCAGTTGGAGATTTGGACGGAGAGCTGGCAGATGGAGTTTAATCCGGATAAATGTGAGGTAATGCATTTTGGAAGGTCTAATACAGATAGGAAATATACAGTAAATGGCAGAACCCTTAAGAGTACTGATAGGCAGAGGGATGTGTGTGTACACAGGTCACTGAAAGTGGCAACGCAGGTAGAGAAGGTAGTCAAGACGGCATACGGCATGCTTGCCTTCATCAGCCGGGGCATTGAGTTTAAAAATTGGCAAGTCATGTTGAGCTTTATAGAACCTTAGTTAGGCCGCACTTGGAATATAGTGTTCAATTCTGATCGCCACACTACCAGTAGGAGGTGGGAGGCTTTGAAGAGGGTACAGAAAAGATTTACCAGAATGTTGCCTGGTATGGAGGGCATTAGCT
Organism: Mustelus asterias; assembly: GCF_964213995.1. NCBI lineage: Eukaryota > Metazoa > Chordata > Chondrichthyes > Carcharhiniformes > Triakidae > Mustelus > Mustelus asterias. Next base: position 31,565,752 of record NC_135827.1, read on the forward strand.
ATGAGGAGAGGTTGGAGAAACCTGGTTCGTTCTCACTGGAATGACGGAGGTTGAGGGGCGACCTCGTAGAAGTCTACGAGATTATGAGGGGCATGGACAGAGTGGATAGTCAGAGGCTTTTTCTCAGGGTGGAAGAGTCAATTACTAGGGGGCATAGGTTTAAGGTGCGAGGGCAAGGTTTAAAGAAGATGTACGAGACAAATTTTCTACACAGAGGGTGGTGGGTGCCTGGAACTCACTGCCAAGGAAGTAGTGGATGCGGATATGGTAGTGACAAATACATGAATAGGATGGGAATGTAGGGATATGGTTCCCGGAAGGGTAGGGGGTTGTAGTTCAGTCGGGCAGCATGGTCGGAGCAGGTTTGGAGGGCCAAAGGGCCTGTTCCTGCACTGTAATTTTCTTTGTTCTTAGATCATTTGAGTGCAGGTGATTTTAACATGCATATTGATTGGATTAATCAAATTTGCAAGGGTTGCTTCGAAGGAGATTTCAAAGAGTGTACGAGGGATTGCTTGAGAGAGCAATATGTTATGAAGCCAACCAGGAAGCGGGCTATTTTAGATTTAGTAGTATGTAACAAAGAAGGGTTGATAAATAGTCTTGTCCTTCAGGGTCATTTCGGAAAGAGTGATCACAACATGCACGAATTTCAGATTCAGACTGAGCGAGAAGACGGACTGCCATACTAGAGTTTTAGCGTCGGGCAGAGGTAATCATACAGACCTGAGGAAAGAATTGGTCTAAGTAAACAGGGCACAAATAATTGAGGGCAGGACAGTTGAGGAACAATGGCTATACTAGATTGGATTGAATATTGGCTGACTGACAGAAAGCAGAGCATCGGAATAAATGGGTCCTTCTCTGGCTGGCGAACTGTAACTAGCGGGTGCCGCAGGGGTCAGTCCTCGAACCTCAACTATTTGCAATCTTTATAAATGATCTGCAAGCAGGGACAGAGTGCAACATAGCAAAATTTGTAGATGATACTAAAATAGGTGGGAAATCAGACAGTGAAGAGGAGATAAAGATTTTACAGACGGATATAGATGGGCTGGGAGAAAATGCCAAAATTTGACAGATGGAATTTAACCTGGATAAGTGTGAGGCTATCTATTTTGGCTGAAAAAACAGGAAGGCGAATTATTATCTAAATGAAAAGCAGATTCAAAATGCATCTGGGCAGAGGGATCTGGGTGTCTTTGTTCATGGACCGCAGAAAGTCGGTATGCAGGTGCAGCACGTAATAAAAAAGGCAAGTGGGATGTTAGCATTTATTGCAAAAGGACTGGAGTATAAAAGTAGAGAAGTGTTGTTGCAATTGTATAGGGTGTTGGTGAGACCACATCTGGAATATTGTGTCCAGTTTTGGTCTCCTTATTTGAGGAAGGATGTGGTGGCATTGGAGGCAGTTCAGAGGAGGTTCACCAGATTGATTCTGGGGATGAAAGGGTTGACGTATGAAGAGAGATTAAACTGTTGGGGCTTGTACTTGCTGGAGTTTGGAAGGATGACAGTGGATCTAATCGAAGTATATAAAGTACTAAAAGTGATTGATAAAGTAAATGTAGACCAAATGTTTCCCTTTGTGGGGCAATCTCGATCAAGAAGTCACAGGTACAGTTTGAGAGGCGGTAGATTTAAAACTGAGATGAGGAGGAACTACTTTCCGCAGAGGGTGGTGAATTTGTGGAACTCGCTGCCCCATAGCACGGGGGAGTCTGAATCAGTAAATGGTTTCAAGAAGGTGATAGATATATTTCTGATTTTAAAAAAAGGGTTAAAGAGATATGGGAGCAAGTCAGAAAGTGGATTTGAGACCAGGAAGAGATCAGCCATGATCCGATTGAATGGCGGAACAGGCTTGAAGGGCTGAATTGCCTACCTCTGCTGCTCCCATGTTTCTATGCTAAGCTGGACTTGATATGGTGTTTTAAGAATTAAAAAATTGTTCATGGGATGTGGATGTCGCTGGCTGGGCCAGCATTTATTGCCCATCTCTAATTGCCCTTGATCTGAGTGGTTTGCTAGGCCATTTCAGAGGGCATTTGGGAGTCAACCACATTTGGGGCAGGGATAGTTAAACAAATTAAAAAGTGTTCAGTGTTAAAATTATACTAATAGCCACCATCAGATCCATCCTCAAATATTAAGAAGTAAGTTACCCCAAAATAAGAAATCTCTCATTTATGATGGAGATGAGGACAAATTTCTTCTCTCAGAGTGCCGTCAGTGTTGAAATTCTCTCCCCAAGACAGGAGTGGAGGCTGGGTCATTAAATATATTCAAGGCTGAGTAAGAGACAAATTTTTGATTGACAAAGGAGCCAGGCCTACTTCTGCTCCCATTGCCTACGATCTTGTACTTTAACTCTGATGTTATACATGGACGCAAACAGGAACGTTGGAGGTAGCTCAGGAAGGATAGAGATACAAAATACCCCTGTGCTAGATCATTCCTCAGTATCTATGAAGAGGTTTATTTCCTCGTTTAAAAACTGAGCTCAGTCGCCCCCCCCCCTCGTCCCCCCAAAGGTCGGAACATCATTCCTCCTGAACCCATCTGGCACTCTGAGTGACTCTATCAATCCAGTGCAAAACTATTGGCAGCTTTGAACGGTGAGGTGAGGGAGAAAATAGTTTAAGATTGTCCAAACTCAAGGCTCTTGCAATTGCTAAAGAAGAGAGACTTTCATCTAATTAATTGGGGTTGGGTTTTAGTTCAGGAGCTAAAGAACGGGGTTCTAGCCCTGAGTCACTCACTCCAACAACATGCCTTCGACATTGATGGACAGCACAAGGGAGATAGAAGTGGGTAGAATGAACATCGGCTTCAGTATTGCTGAGAAAAGGGACATGCTGTCAAAACATTTCCTCTTACACTCATCATGACAGAATCATGAAACCAAATTTCCAAGGGAACAATAATTTATACCGCACAAGGGTGCCGATGGGTTGGCAAGATGGCGTCACCAGAGTCCATCTGCCAACCAGTCCGCATCCTTTTCTCATGCAGTGTAGATTGTTGTTCCTTTTGAGATTTGGCATTCATCCGAATTGGTTCTGAAGAGCGCAAGACGAAAAGCTTCAGCAGCCTGTTCCTTGCAATACCCAATGCGGCAAGTTCCGTACCATCAAGCGACTACTCAAATGCTAGTTTTGAACAAGATGTGGAATTCAGGTTGTGATGGTTCTCTGTGTAAGAACATAAGAACATAAGAAATAGGAGCAGGAGTAGGCCATCTAGCCCCTCGAGTCTGCCCCGCCATTCAATAAGATCATGGCTGATCTGAAGTGGATCAGTTCCACTTACCCGCCTGATCCCTATAACCCCTCATTCCCTTACCGATCAGGAATCCATCCATCCGTGATTTAAACATATTCAACAAGGTAGCCTCCACCACTTCAGTGGGCAGAGAATTCCAGAGATTCACCACCCTCTGAGAGAAGAAGTTCCTCCTCAACTCTGTCCTAAACTGACCCCCCTTTATTTTGAGGCCGTGCCCTCTAGTTCTAGCTTCCTCTCTAAGTGGAAAGAATCTCTCCACCTCTACCCGTGTACAGCGGGACCTGTACAAGGATCAGCAACAAGCTTTATTCATAGGTCGAGCATATCCTCGAGTCTGATCGTAATGGAACAGGAGTGCTTTGACGGGTGTGCCTACGAGCGGTTATGTTACTGGACCGTTAACTCTCAGGGCGAGGCTCACAATCCAAGAAGAATTCATATGCAATCCCTAATACGGCAGTTTGAGAACTTGAAATGTTTAAAAACAAAGAGTCTGGAAATATGTTACAGTGAAAGTGCCCACGAAGCTGTACAATTGGTGTGAAAACCCAACTGGGTCACCACTGTCATTTTGGGAACATTTTGCCAAGCTCTTCGGTTAGATGCTGACAGACCAGCTGAGTTTCTCTCCTGTCATCTGCTTCAGATTCCAGCACCTGCAGCATTTTGCTCATCCTGCCACCTTTACCGGGCAGTGAGCCCAGTCCCACAACAACGCGGGTAGCCCTTAACCGCCCTCTGGAGTGGTCTAGCAAATCACTCAATTGGACTCCTATCTTCTCCCCGGGGAAACCAAAAAAAAAAATGGGGCCAGCAAACAACAGCCTTGCCAGCCACGCCACAAGCCATGAATTAAACGGAGACAAAAGATAGCAGCATCGCAGGGATTTAATGGGTAGAGGATACTCCAGAGCTCACCTACCTCGTACTGCTGCAGGAGTTGCACCATGGAGTCCCCGACGAAAAGGACATCAGGCTCTTTGTCCTTGCAGTCCAGGACAAATCGGTTGTGCTGCAAGTGTAAAAATCTCATTGAAACCCGCAACTTTCTGCTCAACACAACATCAACACACTTTCAATTAATGCACTGGGCGCGATGGGGCCATCTGCACTTATTTCTCCAAAACCTGACAAGTCATTTCAATCCATGCAAGATCGCAGAATCCCTAGAGTGCAGAAGGAGGCCATTCGGCCCATCGAGTCTGGACCGATCCCACTCAGGACCTATTCCCGTAACCCCACATATTTACCCTGCTCGTCCCCATGGCACTAGGGTCAATTTAGCTTGGCCAATCAACCTGACCCGGCACATCTTTGGACTGTGGGAGGAAACTGAAGCACCCGGGGGAAACCCACGCAGACACGGGGAGAATGTGCAAACTCCACACAGACAGTGACCCGAGGCCGGAATTGAACCCGGGTCCCTGGCGCTATGAGGCAGCAGTGCTGACCACTGTGCCATCATGCCGCCCAGTTATGGAAGCTCTGCCTCATGTGGGGTGCAGTGACTGTGGAGTTGGCTGGCGTTCAGTGGGAACTACTGGCTTTTAGGGAAGGCAAGAGATTTGTACTTTATTACCCCCCTGTATGTTGAGTGTCGGCAAAAGGACGTCCTGGGCTAAATCAACGCAGACAGGTTGAAACAAAGAAGTCTCTTTATCCTGTCAGATCCCATCCTTTCTGTTACAGCCTCTTGTTCTTCCTGAAACCAGCCCATTGTTTTTAATTCGATCAGTAATTATAGGATAGACAAAGAATGGTGAAATACATGCCTACAGCAAGACACAAAGGATTTGGGCAAGAACAGAGAAGGAATAATTGGTGGGACAGATAAATACAGATGCTACATTTAAAGGTAACGTATAATTTTGCACTCTGATATTCAGAGTTGATGCAACTCAAATTATTCAAGGAGGGATATTACTTTGCACAGTTAAAGCTTATAGTTTTCAGAATAGTTTCTCAAACTCCTACAACACTACCTCCTTATAAACCTGTACTTTAATTGACATTAAAATGAGGTTTTATACCACATTTGTACTCAAAGGAAAAATGAATCGAGGCCAACCACATCCACTTCATTCAACACTCTATGATCAAAGGTGAAGGTATAACGCTCTGACTCACTGCTGAGGTAGGTGGGTTTAGCCGAGGCAAGTGGTGGGTTTGAACATTATATCTCAAATGGTGTAGGTTGTGCCTGTGTCAAAGAAGAAGAATTGATTTTCTAGCTGGTGGGGAGTTTGGAGGATCCCACTTCACGATGATTATTGAACACCCGCAGGCTGCAGACTCAATCCCGTCAGGTGATTCAGTCATCGAGCTTTTTGAGGAGTTTCACGCATCAAAACAAAGAATTATTCTCAGAAGATTAAAAACCCTGCTGCAGTAGGAACTACACACACAGCTGGGCTGAGTCACAAACACTTTAAAGTTTATTTATTCGTCTCACAAGTAGGCTTACATTAACACTGCAATGAAGTTACTGTGAAAATCCCCTAGTCGCCACACTCCGACGCCTGTTCGGGTACACTGAGGGAGAATTTAGCACGGCCAATGCACCTAACCAGCACACCTTTTGGACTGTGGGAGGAAACCGGAGCACCCGGAGGAAACCCACACAGACACGGGGAGAACGTGCAGACTCCGTACAGACAGTGGCCCAAGCCGGGAATCGAACCCAGGTCCCTGCCGCTGTGAGGCGGCAGTGCTAAGCGATGTGCCACCATGCCTCCCCTTTATGGAACTTTTTAATTCGAATTGCAGCAGAAACTCTATTCCACCACAGGAATGACACTAATTCAGGAAGAAACTGGATTTATGTAGCACCGTTCACGTCCTTAGGAAGTGCTTTGCAGCCATTGAAGCTCAACCCGTGGCTCCTACGTCTTTGTCTTTTCACAACAAGTATACAAATGGCTTTAATTTTGAACATTCCCACGCCCAATGTTCTGCTAAATGTGGGTCCTTGGGAGAGATTTAAGGGGACTCAAAATTCAAATCTCCAAGCTGCTTTGATCGCACATCTCCAAGGTGACAAAAGGCAGTGCGCAGAGCGAGCGCAGAGCGAGCGCAGAGCGAGAGCACCGCACTGTAGGGAGGAGGAGGGGTTGGAAAAGAGGCGGTCAAAACAGGCTACTCTTGCTGACCTCCAAGCGAGCAGTCTAACCATCAGTCAGACAGAGACCGGAAAGCAAGAGGTGCCTTACCCCGGTGGCTTTCAGAGATTCTCTATTTGTGGTCTGGATACTGAGGGTGGGTTGGGAGGTAAATTTGATGTTGTGAGAAATCGTGCAGAGCGAAGCGTTTGTTGCTGTTAGTGTGTTGCAAACCGACCCAGCTTCATACAAGTACCAGCGAGTCACCGGAGCAGCTGGGCATTCTTACCAGTGATTTCCATCGGCCGTCTCCCTGGACATCCTCTGCGCAGAGTGGAACTGCAGCGGAGTTTAAACCTTCTTGGCTCATCGTTTTCCAGAGGCGGTTTCCAGCACTGAACACCAGGAATAAAGTACGGAGCAGCGGCTCAGATGTGGGAGCAGCGGCTCAGATGTGGGAGCAGCGGCTCAGATGTGGGAGCAGCGGCTCAGATGTGGGAGCAGCGGCTCAGATGTGGGAGCAGCGGCTCAGATGTGGGAGCAGCGGCTCAGATGTGGGAGCAGCGGCTCAGATGTGGGAGCAGCGGCTCAGATGTGGGAGCAGCGGCTCAGATGTGGGAGCAGCGGCTCAGATGTGGGAGCAGCGGCTCAGATGTGGGAGCAGCGGCTCAGATGTGGGAGCAGCGGCTCAGATGTGGGAGCAGCACTCGAAGCCGGTGCGCTGCGTGCTCCTTGGTTAAAAACTGGGTCTAGAGAGGCGAGAAGAAAAGACGACAATAAATAAACCGAGGCAACTTTCCGGCTGCGACATTAAACTAAATGACTTTAGATTATAACCACTGCTCCCATTTTCCTCCAAGGTTTGGTAATGATTCTGCTGTTGCCATTTACACCTCCTCTGAGCAAATCTTTTGTTTCCTTATTGCTCCATTTCCATTACATGTTGTCTTGCAGCATCACCCCTTGTCATTTAATCCCTCCTGCCCTCCACCCCAACACACACCTTTCCTTTTGTTCTTTCCTCACCCTTCCCCTTATCCCCGTCTTTGTATGTGTTCATAAACGGTTAAATCTAGAACAGTTACCTCTAGAACCGCCGCGTCCAGAACTGCTCCCCCGTCTTTGTTTTTTAAGTTTAAAAGTTTATTTATTAATGTCACAAGTAGGCTTGCATTAACACTGCAACGAAGTTACTGTGAAAATCCCCAGGTCGCCACACTCCGGCGCCTGTTCGGGTACACTGAGGGGGAATTTAACATGACCAATCCACCTAACCAGCACGTCTTTTGGAATGTGGGAGGAAACCGGAACACCCGGAGGAAACCCACGCAGACACGGGGAGAGTGTGCAGAACAAAGAACAAAAAACAATACAGCACAGGAACAGGCCCTTCGACCCTCCAAGCCCGTGCCGCTCCCCGGTCCAAACTAGACCATTCTTTTGTATCCCTCCATTCCCACTCCGTTCATATGGCTGTCTAGATAAGTCTTAAACGTTCCCAGTGTGTCCGCCTCCACCACTTTGCCTGGCAGCGCATTCCAGGCCCCTACCACCCTCTGTGTAAAATATGTCCGTCTGATATCTGTGTTAAACCTCCCCCCCTTCACCTTGAACCTATGGCCCCTCGTGAACGTCACCACCGACCTTCCCACTGTTCACCCTATCTATGCCTTTCACAATTCTGAGGAAGGGACTCCGCACAGTCCAAGTCGGGAATTGAACCCGGGTCCCTGGTGCTGAGAGGCAGCAGTGCTAACCACTGTACCACCATGCTGCCCCGTATGTGTTCATAAGTAAGAAGTCTCACAACACCAGGTTGAAGTCCAACAGGTTTATTTGGAATCTCAAACTTTCGGAGCGCTGCTCCTTCATCCTCACCTGATGGAAGTAGCAGCATGCCAAAAGCTTGTGATTCCAAACAAACCTGTTGGACTTTAACCTGGTGTTGTGAGACTTCTTAATGTGCCCACCCCAGTCCAATACCGGCATCTCCACCTTGTGTTCATAGGCTGTTAATTCTAGACCCGCGGCATCCAGAACCGCTGTCCTCTCTCCGTACGCATTCATAAGCTGTTGAATCTGGAACCGCTTCTGAGGAAGGGTCTTCGACTTGAAACGTTAACTCCGTTTCTGTCTCCACAGACGCTGCCCTCTTTTTAGGTCAAACCAAATAAACAAACTCAGATTAAGTCCGGACAAAGTAAAAGGGGCAGCTCCCCAAAAGGAGGTGGGAAACAGCCCGAACAGAAATCAAAGTACAAAGGAAACTTAAAAACATCAAATTAAAATGTGATTGTCAGGGTCAATAATGCACCCCAACCCCTGCGGTGCCCAATGGGCGCGGAAGGCGTCAACTCTGAGTATTTCCAACATGTTGTGTTTTTAAATAAATGAACACCGAATAGTATGGTGGTTAGCAAAGAGAAAGTTAAAACCTCCGCACTCCCAGCCTCACACCCCTGGTAAGAATAACCTCTCGTGGGATTATCTTTCAGCACAGGCCACTCCATTGTGGACAATGGCAGATATTTTCAATTACAACCAGTAATAAAGCTGGTGGTTTGCGGGGACTGTGCGATTCACAAAGTGGACAGTCTCAGCCTAGATTATTCTTTTTAATAAAGTGCGACAGCTCAAGTCTTGGTTGAACCAATGTAAACCAAACAAAGCAGTAGCCCCAGCGACCAAGTTCACCTCATCCTTCCCCAGTGACCACTGATTCCACCTTTTATAAATATCCCTCAAGTAAATTTCAGTTCATTCAAAACTCTTCTGCTGGACCTAATTTGGACCAAGTCCTGTTCACCTCTCGCCCCTGTGCTCGATGGTCTACATTGAGACTCAGTCCAGCAAAGTCTTGATTTTCATAAAACACCAACAGTGCAGGAGGCCACACATTTGGCCCATCCAGTCTGCACCGACTCTCTGACAGAGCATCTAAGCTAGGCCCACTCCCCCACCGTATCCCCGCAACCCCACAAATTTACCTTGGCTAATTATTCTAACCTTGGGACACTAAGGGACAAATTAACTTGGCCAATCCACCTAATCTTTGGACTGTGGGAGGAAACTGGAGCACCCGAAGGAAACCCAGGCAGACATAGGGAGAATGTGCAGACTCCGCACAGACAGTGACCCAAGGCCGGAATCGAACCTGGGTCCCTGGCGCTGTGAGGCAGCAGTGCTAAAACCACTGTGCCATCATTGCACCTTGTGGTCTTGCTCCTCTCTGAACTCTCTGGCAGTCTTACCATCCTCCAAGGTATCCGAGTTCCCCCAATTCTGGCCTCTTGCACATTCCCAACTTTCATTGCTTCATCAGCCTGGGCCGCAAGTTCTGGGACCTCCTTAAAGCTCTCTGCTTCTCTTTGCTCTTAAGGCACCCCTTAAAATCTACCCCATTGACAACACTTTGGGTTACGTGGCTCATGAAACCCTCCTGCAAAGCACCCTGGCATATATCACATAACGTTAAACTTAAGACGTGACTCAGTTCCTCCAGTTGCACGTGAGACAATGGCCATCAAGACTCTGCTACTCTGCCTTCGTCCATCGCAATCTCTTTCACTCCAGCCCAGGGGCTCTCTCATTCTTGGGAGATTTCCATAAATGTAATTTGCCAGGTCTTTCTTTGGACGGCCCTGTCTTCTTCCATCTGGTGGTATCCATTCTGCTGACATGTGCGGGAAGCAAAATACGTGTCCTGCTGGCATCAGCCGTCTCACTGTTACGATAACCTCCAACTAGTCCCTTTGTGGCACTTCCTCATTAGAAATGCTGGTTCTTCATGCGATGCTAAGGATCTTACATAGGCAGCGCTGGTGAAAGACATCCAACTTGCCTAACACCTTTGCTGTTCTCTCTCATGCCTCGCTGGTATAGGTTGCATTTGTTACTACTATGAACATGTACAATCACAGCTTCATGGCTGTGTTGATGGCGTTGGCCCTTAACCTGTGGAAGATGTTGCTTTGCCGATTCCTGTGTGGACATTAACCTCTACATCATCCTCCCTGAAGATGTTGGTAAGTAAAGTGGTAAACATCCTCGATGTTCTGTTGCCCGATGGGGGGGTGGGGGGGGGGGGGGGGGGGGCACTGTTACTGACCAGTGGTCATTGTCTTTGGTCTTCCTGCAGCTGATGCATAGATCAGCCTTGGTGCTGATTAAAGGTGCTATAAAAATAGAAGTCAGCGTTGCTGTTAATCCCAAAGTCAAAGTATTTGTGACATTTTTATTCACCGTACCAGCCGTACTTGCATTTCTGGTGCCTCAGCTAATGCCACCTATTTACATCCATTAGGAACCTGGATATCTGAATCAATTTTCTGAGGGAATTATAAGGTGACTCCCATTCCCTCAACTGGGTGCACTCAATTCATAGAATCATAGAATCCTTCAGTGTAGAAGGAGACCATTCGGCCCATTGAGTCTGCACCAACCACAATCCCACCCAGGCCCTATCCCCATAAATTTATCCTACCTAGTCCCCCTGACACTAAGGGGCAATTTAACCATAGAACCATAGAAAATTACAGCTCAGAAACAGGCCTTTTGGCCCTTCTTGTCTGTGCCGAACCATTTTTTGCCTAGTCCCACTGACCTGCACTTGGACCATATCCCTCCACACCCCTCTCATCCATGAACCCGTCCAAGTTTTTCTTAAATGTTAAAAGTGACCCCGCATTTACCACTTTATCCGGCAGCTCATTCCACACTCCCACCACTCTCTGCCTGAAGAAGCCCCCCTAATATTCCCTTTAAACTTTTCTCCTTTAACCCATGCCCTCTGTTTTTTTTTTCTCCCCGAGCCTCAGTGGAAAATGCCTGCTTGCATTCACTCTATCTATACCCATCAAAATCTTGTACATGCCTGTCAAATCTCCCCTCATTCTTCTCCGCTCCAGGGAATAAAGTCCCAACCTATTCAATCTCTCTCTGTAACTCAGCTTCTCAAGTCCCGGCAACATCCTTGTGAACCTTCTCTGCACTCTTTCAACCTTATTTACATCCTTCCTGTAACGAGGTGATCAAAACTGTACACAATACTCTAAATTCGGCCTCACCAATGCCTTATATAACCTTACCATAACACCCCAACTTTTATACTCGATACTCCGATTTATAAAGGCCAATATACCAAAGGCACTCTTTACGACCCTATCCACCTGTGACAGATTAGCACAGCCAATCCACCTAACCCGCACATCTTTGCAGGAAACCAGAGCACCCGGAGGAAACCCACGCAGACACGGGGAGAACGTGCAAACTCCACACAGACAGTGACCCGAGCCGGGAATCGAACCCGGGTCCCTGGCGCTGTGAGGCAGCAGTGCCAACCACTGTGCCACCCAACTCAACTCCAAGAGGTGGACTGACTGCACTGTACCAGTGATTTGGATTCTCCAGGGCTTATTTTATATTTTATGCAATCCATAACCTAAACATGCATCCAAACCTCGGATCAGAATCATTTATAGAGCAGAGATCTCTGCCTACGCAGCACCAGCTCATAAATACTGCATAAACTAACAATCGATAGCCAAAATAAAATGTATTCCACTGGTGATTTTGAATACTACTATCACAAGAGAACATGCATCATTCAGTAATTTGCTCCCTATATCAATCACAGCAGCAGTTGAGAATGAATTGGGGTGGGAAGGAAAGGAAAGATTCACCCAGTGCTAATCAGAGAGAGAAGGGAATCCCTACAGTGCAGAAGGAGGCCATTTGGCCCATCGAGTCTGCACCGACCACAATCCCACCCAGCCCCTATCCCCATAACCCCAATGGCATTTACCCTGTGAACCCCCTGATACAAAGGGGCAATTTAGCATGGCCAATCCACCTAACCCACACATCTTTGGAGTGTGGGAGGAAACCCATGCAGACACGGGGAGAATGTGCAAACTCTGCACAGATGGTGACCCGAGGCTGGAATTGAACCCGGCCCCTGGCGCTGAGAGGCAACAGTGCTAACCACTGTGCCATCCAGTGACCGAGGCTGGAAAAGGCACACAGGTGGATATGCAGCAAGGAGAACATGGGTGTGATGCACCCAACAGCCAAATAGTCTATCAAGATGCATTGTCGATGGGCAAGCTAGGCTAGTGAGTGGGCCGCATAAGTGGCCCTCCTTCATCTCAGTGGGCCGCAAGATTGAAATCAGGCTTGTTCACTAAGCATGACCCCATGAATAAGATTAAATACATTTAATACACGCTGAATATTTCATAATGAGTTATAGAAAATGCTTAATCATTTATATATTAATAGAACTCTCACCAACTTCAAATGGTAAAAACAAAAGAAATATTTACACTTTGGACACAGAGGGAGCGCACGGCTCTCACAGTCAATGTTGTGAGCGATCAGCACGCACCCCACTTCACTCACCCTTGTTTTACCCACGTATCACTTCAGTTAAGCTGGCAGGAAAAAAACAGAGATCAGTAGAATGTGGCAAACCCGCACATGGGCAACGGTGAACAAAATGTCTCGTGGGGCCTCACTCAGAACCCGGAAGGGCCACACGTGGCCCCCAGGCTACAGGTTGCCCACCATTCATGTAGACTCTCAGGTTAAGAATGGAGACTTGGGGAAATTGTGGTGATGGGCCAGCATTTGTGGAACTGTGTCCTTGTGCATTCTCCTTTGCTGTCGGTTCTTTTTGGGGGGGTGGAGGGGGGGTGGAAAAGAGTGGGGGAGCGTGTCGATGGGAATTATCTTTGGTTCAGAATCTCATACCACTCCAATGTGCAGCAAGCCCTTACTTGATCTTAAACCCACCTCAGAATGCAGATCAAACAATGGCTTAGGTTAATAAACTAGATTTATTTAAACAGTGAGGGAGTGTCACCATTAACAGTGACATACTGGAGACTTGCGCTCTCCCCTCTTGGGGCAGAATATTGTGGCTCGAGTCCTACTCCAGAGACTGGAGCACAAGTTGGAGGCTAACACTCCAGTGTAGGGCTGCAGGAGGACTGCACAGTCAGAGGTGCTACCTTTGGGATGAGACATTAAACCGAGGTCTGATCAGCAATCTCAGAGGAAGGGGAGAGGCGTTCGCCCAGAGAAACCTAGACTAAATATATTCCTTGATCAATATCAGTGAAGAAGTTTATCTGGATATCATATGGCTGTTCATGGAAGCTTGCTGTGCACAAATTGGCCTAGAATACAACAGCGATTATTCTTCAAAAAATATATATATTGGCTGTTAATTCCTTTGGGATGTCCCACAGTCATGAAGAATATATAGATGAAAAGGTTGTCTTTCTACCTTCTAGGTAAAGAATGGTTAAGGTTGTAAAGTGATAAACAGTTGCTGCCCCCATCAATGAGAACTCTTTTCATCGAGTCTACATACCCGTTATTGCTTCACATTTAACCACAATATCTGCCATTCTGCTAACCTATCCCATTCTTCCTGCAACCAATTACAGATCGTCAGTACATTCAAACATCTCATCAAATGTCTTCGGCCAATCATTTAGTTGCAGAATTGCCAAAAGACCATCATTGGAAATGTCCAGCTTGGCAGGGGATCCTCTCCGGTGCCTTGTTATCTGACTCCGGCTACCCGCCTATCCTTTCTCCTTGTACTTTTACCGATCAAAAGGAGGACACTAGGGAAGCTCAAGGAGATTCACTGTCCTTGGCACTCGCTCTCAGTCAAAGCCTCAGATTTTTCTGCAAGAAATCCCTCGGGTCCGCGATCAATTCCTGCCATGGAAAAGTCAAGGTGCGATAAAAGGGAAAAGTAAAAGCGAGGGACACAGAAGCCAAGGGAAGAGAGGGGGTGAAATAACTAAAAGAATACAGCTGGAGAGAAAATGTGGCTGGAGAGCGTGGGAGGAGAGAAAAAAATGGAGCAAAATAAAGAGGGTGAAACCAGTCAGGAAAATATAAACCGGGAAGACACACCTCCCCCCCCCCCCCCCCCCCCCCCATGCATGTCATCTTTGGTTGCGCGGGTGATATGTCTGGCCAGTCAAATTCAGGCACTTTGTCATTCTGATGCACTGCATGGAAAAGCCAACACACCAGAAATAAAAGACAGACAGAGGATATAAGTCAGGTATAGGAGACTTGCTGAAGCACTGCAGCAGGGGTCCAGAGGCAGTGCACACATTATACAGCCAGACGCCAAGCTGTCTTGGTCATTAGGTCAGAGTAGCAAGCCCGCTGCCACATCTTCACCACACTTGGCTAAACGCACAATTTACAAGACACCAACAGGGCAGATCAAACCACGGCTTGGAGGTAGACCAGTGACTGCTAGCACCACGGCACGACTGCAAAATCCTTCACCAGGCCTGCTGCCAAAGCAGTTAACACAGCAATTCCTTTGCTTCTACTGCCTGTCAGTGAATTAGTCTTTGACGCTTTTTAAAAAAAAACCAGAATTGTTGTTAAGACACCTAGCTGCCATTTTATACTTTTCACTATTTTAACAACTCAAAATTCTGTCTGAGTAATGCAGTGTACAAACCCAAAAATATCTATCCTGCTGCACTCAAAACATTCCATGTCTGTCTCCATTATTGACTATTGTAGCAATTCTGACAAGCCAGAACAACGTTGTGTTGACACTAAGCTTCTACATAGTTCTGGAATCCATACCGACTCACACTTGCTCCAATAAGATTTAAGAACAGTTATGATGGCACAGTTGCTGCTTATAAAAGGATTCGGCTATCTGTGCTGAGAAATAAAATACTCCCATTTTTAGGTACCTGGACTCCCAGGTCAGCTACAGCACTGTCAGAAACAGAATAATTGCCCCATGGATTCAGGGGAGACCATTTAGGACGGAGATGAGGAGACATTTCTTCACCCAAAGAGTGGTAAGCCTGTGGAATTCATTACCATAGGAAGTAGTTGATGCCAAAACATTGAATGTATTCAAGAGGCGGCTGGATATAGCACTTGGGGCGAATGGGATCAAAGGTTATGGGGAGAAAGCAGGATTAGGCTATTGAGTTGGATGATTAGCTATGATTGTGATGAATGGCAGAGCAGGGTCGAAGGGCCAAATGGCCTCCTGCTGCTCCTATCTTCTATGTAATAATGTGTTTGCTCAGGACAGAGTCTTGCACTGCTCCTGTGCGATCTTTCCTATTTGTGGCCTCTGGGGGAGATTTCCAAATTTGGGCTGAGTTTTGTCCTGTGGGTTCGTGATTTCCAGAATCAAATCACGGGATCAAATCCCGACAATGCAGAAGAAGCTATTTAGCCCATCGCGCCGGCACCCACTTTCCGACAGAGTATCATTCCCAGGCCCCCTCACACTATCCCTGTAACCCGCACGCATTTAGCATGGCTGATCCCACCTAACCTACATATCTTTGGACGCTAAGGGGCAATTTAGCATGGCCGACTCACCTAACCTGCACATCTTTGGACCCTGTGGGAGGAAACCCACGCAGACACGGGGAGAACGTGCAAACCCCAGACAGACAGCCACCCAAAGTCAGAATCGAACCTGGGTCCCTGGCTGTGTGAGGTAGCATTGCTGACCTCTGATGCCATCGTTCTGCCCCGTGCTGACCTCTGGTGCCATCGTGCTGCCCCGTGCTGAGACTGCTAAATTCATTTCACGTAAGGGGGCCTTCAGCCAGCAGGCACAGGGGACTTCCATCCTGTCAATCCAAGCTAGATTTGATCTCAGGTCTTGGGAGGTGGGGAGGCGATGGCCTAGTGGCATGATCGCTAGACTACTAATCCAGAAACTCGGCTAATGTTGTGGGGACCCGGGTTCGAATCCTGCCACGGCAGATGGTGGAATTTGAATTCAATACAAAAAAAAGATCTGGAATTAAAATCTACTGGTGACCATGAAACCATTGTCGACTGTCGGAAAAAAGCCATCTGGTTCACTAATGTCCTTTAGGGAAGGAAATCTGCCGTCCTTACCTGGTCTGGCCTACATGTGATTCCAGAGTCACAACAATATGGTTGACTCTCAACTGCCCTCTGAACAAGGGCAACTAGGGATGGGCAATAAATGCTGGCCAACCAGCGATGCCCATGTCCCACAAATGAATACAACAAAAAGGTGAAAGGCCAGCCCTGAATCTCAGCAGTAACCAGTCTGTTTCCTGCAAGGTAGCCTAAACTCTCTGCTTAATAATGCACTTCCCACTAGGAGGGGCATTGCTGCAACTCTCAGTATTTCACCCATAACCGTAAACGCCATCCAGAGACACAGCTTGGGATTAGAAGGTCAAACTCTGAACTGATGTGTACACGACCAGTTCTAAAATATTACAATGTCTCACATCCACTAAAGCCCGAGTGCCAACTTTGCAGTTGCTGCCTCTTAACCACGCCAGAAGTTGCAAGAGATCGAAACACCCCAGGAAGAGGATAGTTTAAATCAGTGGTGGACAGCCGAGGCTAGTGAGTGGGCGAGGGGCGGACAACGGAAATGTCCGTTGGCCTCGGGCAGGAATTTCCGGTCCGGCTCGAGCGGGGCCGTAAAATCCCGCCCAAAGTCAGTGATGGGCAACCTAGGCTAATGAGTGAACCGCATGAGTGGCCCTCCTTCATCTCAGTGGGCAACAAGATTGAAATCAGGTTTCTTCGCTAACCATGATACCATGAATAAGATTAAATATGCTTAATACACATTGAATAGTTAATAATGAGTTATAGAAAATGCTCAATTTATATATTAATAGAACTCTCATCAACTTCAAATGATAAAAAACAAAATAAATATTGACACGGTTCGCACAGTCGATGTTGTGAGCAATCAGCACACACCTCACTTCACTCACCCTTGCTTTACGTGAGAATCATTTCAGTCACGTCAGTAGGAAAAAAAACGACACGGACGGAACTCAGCGGAATGTGGCAACCGCGCACATAGGCAAGGGTCAATAAAATGTCTCGTGGGGCCTCACTCAGAACCCAGACGGGCCGCATATCAGAGAATCAGAGAAACCCGACAGTACAGAAAGAGGCCATTTGGCCCATCGAGTCTGTACCAACCACAATCCCACCCATGCCCTACCCCCATATCCCTACATATTTACCCACTAATTCCTCTGAGCTGCACATCTCAGGACACTAAGGGGCAACTTTAACGTGGCCAATCAACCTAACCCGCACATCTTTGGACTGTGGGAGGAAACCGGAGCACCCGGAGGAAACCCACGCAGACACGAGGAGAATGTGCAAACACCACACAGACAGTGACCCAAGCCGGGAATCGAACCCAGGTCGCTGGAGCTGTGAAGCAGCAGTGCTAACCACTGTGCTACCATGCCGCCTATGGCCCCCGGGTTGCGGGTTGCCCACCACTGGTTTATGGGTTAGTGACATTCTGTGTGGAATTTAAGGCTCGCCAAATAGAAATTTTATGATATCAAGTTATCTGCAGAGTGCTCCATCTCCTATCTGCCTCTTGGCTTTTTTTGTCCAGGTTGACTTATTGTTGGAACATCCTTGGGCTGCATAACCTATAAGAATCTCTGTGACTTTACATCGGGGGGGGGGGGGGGGGGGGCGGATTATCTCTGCGGCAAATGATAGGACGCAAGTCAGCACAAGTAACACACAGACAGAAGTAAGACATACGCACACACACAGCAGTAAGACATATGTGCAAATGCACACACACATGTATGCACACATACACGTGTATACACACACACGCACGCGTGTATACACACACGCGTGTATACACACACGTGTGTATACACACACGTGTGTATACACACACACGTGTATACACACACACGTGTATACACACACGTGTATACACACACACACGTGTATACACACACACACGTGTACACACACACACACACGTGTACACACACGCGCGCACACGTGTACACACACACGCACATACGTGTACACGCGCGCACGTGTACGCACGCACGTGAACGCACGCACACACGTGAACGCACGCACACACGTGAACGCACGCACACACGTGTACGCACGCACACACGTGTACGCACGCACACACGTGTACGCACGTACACACGTGTGCATACACACACACACGTGTGCATACACACACACACGTGCATACACACACACACGTGCATACACACACACACGTGCATACACACACACGTGCATACACACACACGTGCATACACACGTGCATACACACACACACGTGCATACACACACACACGTGCACACACACACACGTGCATACGCGCACACACACGAGCACACGCACACACACACGTGCACACGGACACACACACGTGCACACGCACACACAAACGTGCACACGCACACACACACGTGCACACGCGCACACACACACGCGCACATGCACGCGCACACGCGCACATGCACGCGCACACGCACACACATGCACACACACGTGCACACACACACGTGCACACACACGTGCACACGCACACACACACGTGCACACGCACACACACACGTGCACACGCACACACACACGTGCACACGCACACACACACGTGCACACGCACACGTACACACGTGCACACGCACGTACACACGTGCACACGCACACACACGTGCACACACACGTGCACACACACATGCACACACACGTGCACACACACACGTGCACACGCACACACACACGTGCACACGCACACACACACGTGCACACGCACACACACACGTGCACACGCACACGTGCACATGCACACACGCACACACACACGTGCACACGCGCACACACACGTGCACACGCACACACACGTGCACACGCACTCACACACGTGCACACGCACACACACACGTGCACACACACACACACGTGCACACACACGTGCACACGCACACACGTGCACACACACACACGCGCACACACACACACGCGCACACACACACACGCGCACACACACACACACGCGCACACACACACACGCGCACACACACGCACATGTGCACACGCACACGTGTATGCACACACACATTCACGTACGTGTATACGCACACACGTGTACGTGTATACGCACACACGTGTACGTGTATACGCACACACACGTGTACGTGTATACGCACACACACGTGTACGTGTATACGCACACACACGTGTACGTGTATACGCACACACACGTGTACGTGTATACGCACACACACGTGTACGTGTATACGCACACACACGTGTACACGCACACACACGTGTACGTGTATACGCACACACACGTGTACGTGTATACGCACACACGTGTACACACACACGTGTACACACACGTGTACACACACACACGTGTATACACACACACGTGTATACACACACACACACGTGTATACACACACGTGCATACACACTTGCATACGCGTGCATACGCACGCACAAGCGCATACGCACGCACACGCGCATACGCACGCACACGCGCATACGCACGCACACGCGCATACGCACGCACACACGTGCATTCGCACGCACACACGTGCATTCGCACGCACACACGTGCATACGGACGCACACACGTGCATTCGCACGCACACACGCATACGCACACGTGCATTCGCACATGCACACACACACGTGTATACACACACACGTGTACACACACGTGTATACACACACACGTGTATACACACACACGTGTACACACACACACACGTGTACACACACACACACGTGTACACACACACAAACGTGTACACACACACACACGTGTACACACACACACACACGTGTACACACACACACACGTGTACACACACACACACACACACACACACGAGTACACACACACACACGAGTACACACACACACACGTGTACACACACACGTGTATACACACACGTGCATACGCGTGCATACACACGTGCATACGCACGCACACGTGCATACGCACGCACACGTGCATACGCACGCACACGTGCATACGCACGCGCGCATACGCACGCACGCGCGCATACGCACGCACGCGCGCATACGCACGCACACGCACGCACGCACACACACACGTGCATACGCACGCACACACGTGCATTCGCACGCACACACGTGCATTCGCACGCACACACGCATACGCACGCACACGTGCATACGCACACGTGCATACGCACACGTGCATACGCACACGCACACACACGTGTATACACACACACACGTGTATACACACACACACGTGTATACACACACACACGTGTATACACACACACACGTGTATACACACACGTGTATACACACACGTGTATACACACACGTGTATACACACACACACGTGTATACACACACACACGTGTATACACACACACACGTGTATACACACACACACGTGTATACAAACACACACACATGTATACAAACACACAAACGTGTACACACACACACACAAACGTGTACACACACGTGTACACACACACACGTGTACACACACACGTGTACACACACACACACGTGTACACACACACACACGTGTACACACACACACGTGTACACACACACACACGTGTACACACACACACACGTGTACACACACACGCGTGTACACACACACGCGTGTACACACACGCGCGTGTACACACACGCGCGTGTACACACACGCGCGTGTACACACACGCGCGTGTACTCACACGTACGTGTATACACACACGCACGTGCACGTGTATACACACACGTGCACGTGTATACACACACGTGCACGTGTATACACACACGTGCACGTGTATACACACACGTGCACGTGTATACACACACGTGCACGTGTATACACACACACACGTGCACGTGTATACACACACACACGTGCACGTGTAGACACACACACGTGCACGTGCATACACACACACACGTGCATACACACACACACGTGCATACACACACACACGTGCATACACACACACACGTGCATACACACACACACGTGCATACACACACACACGTGCATACACACACACACGTGCATACACACACACACGTGCATACACACACACACGTGCACACACACACGTGCACACACACACGTGCACACACACACGTGCACACACACACGTGCACACACACACGTGCACACACACACACGTGCACACACACACACGTGCACACACACACACACGTGCACACACACACACACGTGCACACACACACACACGTGCACACACACACGTGCACACACACACACACGTGCACACACACACACACGTGCATACACACACACACGTGCATACACACACACACGTGCATACACACACACACGTGCATACACACACACACGTGCATACACACACACACGTGCATACACACACACACGTGCATACACACACACACGTGCATACACACACACGTGCATACACACACACACG
Source organism: Mustelus asterias (assembly GCF_964213995.1). Classification (NCBI taxonomy): domain Eukaryota; kingdom Metazoa; phylum Chordata; class Chondrichthyes; order Carcharhiniformes; family Triakidae; genus Mustelus; species Mustelus asterias. The sequence goes on from NC_135827.1 coordinate 31,587,420, forward strand.
TGCATACACACACACACGTGCATACACACACACACGTGCATACACACACACACGTGCATACACACACACACGTGCATACACACACACGTGCATACACACACACACGTGCATACACACACACACGTGCATACACACACACACGTGCATACACACACACACGTGCATACACACACACACGTGCATACACACACACACGTGTATACACACACACACGTGCATACACACACACACACGTGCATACACACACACACACGTGCATACACACACGTGCATACACACACACACACGTGCATACACACACACACGTGCATACACACACACACGTGCATACACACACACACGTGCATACACACACACACGTGCATACACACACACACGTGCATACACACACACACGTGCATACACACACACGTGCATACGCACACACACACGTGCATACGCACACACACACGTGCATACGCACACACACACGTGCATACGCACACACACACGTGCATACGCACACACACACGTGTATACACACACACACACAGAAGTAACTCACGCACACAGTCAGTTTACACCACGATAAAGTTCCCGGAAATGTCACCTCCCCACAAATCAAGGAAGAAGAACAAAAAGAAACATGCCTGTCCTGGCTCTCAGACTCCGCCTGGAAGGCAGAGAGAGCACAGCACGTGACTGCCCACCCACTCACTCCACCCCCACCCCGACACCAACTCAGTGACACAGGAAAAATTGAGAGCCTGATCACATTAGGTGACAAACTGGACCCATGCACCAGAAGAAGTATGAAAAATAATATTAAAAAAGGCCTAGGTTAGGCAGTTTGATTGAGCTGCTGGAAGGCACAGTGAGGGTGACTCCATACAATACTTTGAACACACAGAGTTCATAAGATATAGGAGCAGAATTAGGCCATTCGGCCCATCGAGTCCGCTCCACCATTCGATCATGGTTTATATGTTCCTCATCCCCATTTTCCTGCCTTCTCCCCATAGCCCTTCAACCCATTACCAATTAAAAATCTGTCTAACCCCTCCTTAAATGTACTCACTGTCCCAGCATCCACCGCACTTTGGGGCAGCGAATTCCACAGATTCACAACCGTTCGGGAGAAGTAGTTTCTCCTCAACTCTGTTTTAAATTTGCTGCCCCTTATCCTAAGAGTGTGACCTCTCGTCCTAGAATGCCCCACAAGAGGAAGCGTCCGCTCCACGTCTACTTTATCCATACCGTTTATCATCTTGTTTACCTCAATTTGATCTCCCCTCATTCTTCTAAATTCCAGAGAGTATCGGCCTAAACTGTTCAATCTCTCTTCATCCGGCAAACCCCTCATCCCCGGAATCAATCTGGTGAACCTCCTCTGAACTGCCTCCAACGCCACGACATCTTTCCTCAAATAAAGGGACCAAAACTGTGCCTGACGTTCATCAGCTCCTCCTTCCTAGTGTCATCTCCATAACTTTCCCTTGACATTGGAGCCTGAAGCTGCATCCCCACAGCCTAGTTACTTAATGACATGCTGTTTTTCACGCTTTTTAACATTTATACTCATGAGAAAATTATCCCCACAAACGCTTCCTTTAATATCCATGCACTTCTCAGATCAGACAACGGTAGTGACAAGGTTTTTTTGTCTTTCACCGAGTGTGGAGTCTCAAGCTTCAAGATCTATAAACCATCGAGCGAGGTAATACACATTAACCAGCTGACTGCACAGTAGCTTTAGACCTTGAACACCATCCAACTACACTGGATTCCACCATCTTGCCAACCCTCCCATGCTGTAGCATCTGCACTGATGCACAGATTGACAGAGGATTCACAATTAAAGCGTTACACACTGGAAAAGTTACCATCTGTTCATCTGCATTAACAAACAACACTCACATTCTCGCGCCATCAGTCCTGAACGGGATTGCGTGATGCTGCGGTTCTTCTAACTCACCTTCATCAAAACACATTAATATGTTGGACTGCCTAACATCACACTCGAGTACCTTGCATGGTTCTGGTCCCCAAAAATCAAGACACACTGGGAGCCAAAGAAAAAAAGCGGTGGAAGGATGATGCCAGAACCTAAGACAGTCAGCAACAAAAGACTTGAACAGGCTACTCTTGGCATTCCCTGCCTAACAGCACCGTGGTGGAACCTTCACCTCAAACACTGTAATGGTTCAAGAAGGCAGATCACCATCTCAAGCACTATTAAAGATGGGCAATAAATTCTGTCCTTGCCAGAGACACCCACATTACATGAATGAATGAATGAATAAAGTAAAAGAACAGTTCTGTAGAGGATAAACACTGGTATGGACCAGTGGACTGTCCGCATGCCATAAATTCTATTAAATTCCCAATTTTGCCAAATTCAGTTATTCACACAATGAAGATTAGAAATTGAGAGATAGGATAGAATCATAGAATCCCGACAGTGCAGAAGGAGGCCATTCGGCCCATCAAACCTGCACCGACCACAATCCCACCCAGGCCCTATCCCCCCAATCCCACGCATTTACCCTGCTAACCCCCTGACACTAAGGGGCAACTTAGCATGGCCAATCCACCTAACCAGCACATCTTTGGACTGTGGGAGGAAACGGGAGTACCTGGAGGAAACCCACGCAGACACGGGGAGAATATGCAAACTCCACACAGATAGCACCCGAGGCCAGAAATGAACTTGGGTCCCCGGCGCTGTGAGGCAGCAGTGCTGACCACTGATAAGGGGAGTCATTTTCAGTTCCACTGTTTAGGAAAATGTTTAGGCCACTGGTTTATTATCTGGAGGGCAAAGTTAAAAATGGCCCTCACGATCTCCAGGTTCACTATGTTGAAAAGTTTCATCATACAGCCTCTTCCTCCAACACATCCCCAAAGCTGAGGGGTCCTCGTCTCCCTCAGTCCCACCTACAATCTTCAGACTTGTCAAAACTAAGCTCGTCACTCCCTGATTCATCTGGATTTTCTCACTGATGCTCGGGTGCTACCCTGCAGCCTGAGTCTTCATTGAGGGCTCTCAGTTAACAACTAATGGTTGCCAGCATGCCCTCAACATGTGCGGCGGACAGTCTGAATCCCCTCATCTTGGGCAGAGCATTCACTTTATTCCACCACGCTTTGATTGACAATGATCCTGCAAAGCACCCTGGGATGCTTCAGTACATTAAAAGGTGCTATAGAAGTACCTTGCTGCTGTACAGGAATGCATCATCCCTGGAATGAAACCATGACGTTAGAAAAAGGATATCTCATTTATCCTTAGCCCCAATTTTAAAAAAAATTGGAAAGGACCTGTAGTTACTCCTTTATTTTCGGCAATCTGTTATTTCCGATTTTATGAAAATTGTATTCAGATTATTAATGCCCAAGAGGGGAACTGCTTTCGAAAAGTTGCCTATGCATTAAAGCTGAATTTAAATGACAGAGACAAGAGAATCACCCTCGGGTTAATGATGACCTGTATTGATGTTAAATCTAGCTCTATCGGGCTCTGCGGCCCCCTCCTGATCACGCAACCATTTAAACAAAAGTAATTATACAGGCAAAATAAAATTATGGGTTCCACCAAAACACTTCACATTTAATTGGATTGGAGACACACATTTCAAGAGCAAACATCCACATTCATAGAATCATAGAATCCTTACAGAGCAGAAAGAGGCCATTCGGCCCATCAAGTCAGCACCGACCACAATCCCACCCAGGCCCTATCCCTGCAACCCCATGCATTTACCCTAGCGAGTCTGTCTGACGCTTGAAGGGCAATTTACCATGGCCAATCAACCTAACCTACACATCTTTGGACTGCGGGAGGGAAACCAGAGCACCTGGAGGAAACCCACGCAGACACGGGGAGAACGTGCGAACTCCACACAGTTAGTGGCCCAAGCCAGGAATTGAACCCGGGGCCCTGGCGCTGTGAGGTAGCAGTGCTAACCACTGTGCCGCCCGCCCAGATTAACAGCGAACACATTATCCAATCTTGCCAAGGAAAATTCCCAAATAAAACTAATAAAATACCTCAACTCTTTTATAATGACCTACATAATTACTTTAATTCGCCTATATTTGCTTCATAAAGAATATTAGTGACAAATGAATAGTTTCCCATTGTAAAAACCCAGAATCAATGACAAACACTTACAGACAAGGGACAGCAGAGATAGGTGCCAAAGTTTCACTTACTCCATCGAAAGAATCATAGAAACCCTACAGTGCAGGAGGAGACCATTCGGTCCATCAAGTATTCACTGACAACAATCTCACCTAGACCTTATCCCCGTAACCCCACATATTTACCCCGCTAATCCCTTTAACCTACACATCCCAGGACACCAGGGGTCAATTTAGCATGGCCAATGCACCTAACCCGCACATCTTTGGACTGTGGGAGGAAACCGGAGCACCCGGAGGAAACCCACACAGACACGGGGGGAACGTGCAAACTCCACACAGACAAGTCACCCAAGCCGGGAATCGAACCCAGGTCCCTGGAGCTGTGAGGCAGCAGTGCCACCCACCAAATACTCCGGAATCCAAGTGAGATATTTTGTAAATGCCCCCCCCCCCCCCGCAAATACAGCAACCAACCTGACAATAGCCAGTCCTGGGCAAGGGGGTCATTCCTCAAAAAAGACAGCCATGCCCAATACATCTCATCAGTTTGAAAAACCCCAGGCCTAGAAAGAAAATAATATTTTCTTTTAAAAAGCCCAGAGTAAGGCTTGGAGTGGCTGCTTGTACGTGCAGACACTGCCTTCACCCCCTCAGTAAGAAGTCTGACAACACCAGGTTAAAGCCCTCCCCCCTCACACAGCAAGCATTTTGTTTAATTGCTAGAAATTGGGTTTTATTCCACCCCCCCCCCCCCATCCAGCCCTTCCCTCTCTCAGGATCCAGGCAGAGATCACACAGAAAGCTACTGTTCAAACCTCGACAGAGGATTCGTACAGTTTAGACAGGAGATATTATTTTTTAAAATGTTTTTTTTTGGGGGGGGGGGTGGAAATAAAGACGTAACAATGCCACAGAGCTGGAGTGTGCATCCTGCCTGAGGAGGCCCACCCGCTGCAGCAGCAGCAGGTATCTCTGGCCCTGGGGGGGGGGGCGGCCAGCTCCATTCTGGGGGCCCCAGGTGTGAGGGGAGCTGATACCTGTGTAAGGAGGGGGAGGGCGGGCTTGAGATGTATCCACTTGGCCTCCCTCTGTATCCACTTCAATCTCTTCCTTCCCTGGCCTTCTCCTGGCTCTGCAACAAATGTATCCAAGCTCCCTGCAACCACAGCATTCCACCCACTTCCGCCCGCGCCCGTCAATCACCCGCCGCGCGTGCGCTCTCCCCCTCCTCTCCCGCAGCGCCCTCCGGCGGCACTCCTGGGAAATGCGTCTCCCTCGCTGACTTGGTGGTGGTGGGGGGGGGGAGACCATGACGTGGAGATGCCAACGTTGGACTGGGGGTAAATACAGTAAGAGGTCTCACAACAGCAGGTTAGAGTCCAACAGGTTTATTTGGCAGCACAAGCCACTGGTTTTCGGAGCGCGTCAGGTAAGCGGTGGGGGTTGTGTTCACAAACAGGGCATATAAAGACGTAAACTCAAAATAATGGTTGGAATGCGAGTCGATCAACCATTATTCCATTCCAACCATTATCTTGTAAATTGAGTTTGTGTCTTTATATGCCCTGTTTGTGAACAGAACTCCCACTCACCTGACGAAGGGGCAGCGCTCCGAAAGCTAGTGGCTTTTGCTATCAAATAAACCTGTTGGACTTTAACCTGGTGTTCTGAGACTTCTAACCAGGGGAGCTCAGCACCAGGGCAGTTTCTGATTTGATTTGATTTATTGTTGTCACATGTATTAACATACAGTGAAAAGTATTGTTTCTTGTGTGCTATACAAAGCATACCGTTCATAGAGAAGGAAAGGAGAGAGTGCAGAATGTAGTGTTACAGTCATAGCTAGGGTGTAGAGAAAGATCAACTTAATGCGAGGTAGGTCCATTCAAAGGTCTGATGGCAGCAGGGAAGAAGCTGTTCTTGAGTCGGTTGATACCTGACCTCAGACTTTTGTATCTTTATCCCGACGGAAGAAGGTGGAAGAGAGAATGTCCGGAGTCCTTAATTATGCTGGCTGCTTTGCCGAGGCAGCAGGAAGTGTAGACAGAGTCAGTGGATGGGAGGCTGGTTTGCGTGATGGATTGGGCGACATTCATGATCTTTTGTAGCTTCCTGCGGTCTTGGGCAGAGCAGGAGCCATACCAAGCTGTGATACAACCAGAAAGAATGCTTTCTTTGGTGCATCTGTAAAATTTGCTGAGAGTCGTAGCTGACATGCCAGATTCCCTTAGTCTTCTGAGAAAGTAGAGGCGTTGGTGGGCTTTCTTAACTATCGTATCGGCATGGGGGGAGCAGGACAGGTTGTTGGTGATCTGAATATCTAAAAACGTGAAATTCTCCACCATTTCCACTTCGTCCCCATTGATGTAGACAGGGGCATGTTCTCCTTTACGCTTATGCTATTCATGATGTGGAGATGCCGGCGTTGGACTGGGGTAAGCACAGTAAGAAGCCTCACAACACCAGGTTAAAGTCCAGCAGGTTTATTTGGTAGCACGAGCTTTCAGAGTGTTGCCACTCACCTGATGAAGGAGCAACGCTTCAAAAGCTCGTGCTACCAAATAAACCCGTTGGACTTTAACCTGGTGTTGTGAGGCTACTTACTGCTTCTGCTATTGCCAGCATTCAATCTCAGTCCCTCCTGCTTGAAAATATCACTGCATCTATTTTAAAATGTGGCTTGAGCAGAAATTTAAAAACCCCGATTGCTGCTAACTTGGTAAAGGACAGAGTAAACAGAAGTAGAAATGGCCGAGAGCTTGAAGTTTTTAGGTGTCCAGATCACCAATAACCTGTCCTGCTCCCCCCATGCCGACACTATAGTTAAGAAAGCCCACCAACGCCTCTACTTTCTCAGAAGACTAAGGAAATTTGGCATGTCAGCTACGACTCATAGAAATCATAGAAACCCTACAGTGCAGGAAGAGGCCATTCGGCCCATCGAGTCTGCACCGACCACAATCCCACCCAGGCCCTACCCCCATATCCCTACATATTTTACCCGCTAATCCCTCTAATCTACGCATCCCAGGACACTAAGGGGCAATTTTAGCATGGCCAATCAACCTAACCTGCACAAAGAAATATAGAAAACTACAGCACAAAACAGGCCCTTCGGCCCCACAAGTTGTGCCGAACATATCCCTACCTTTTAGGCCTACCTATAACCCTCCATCCTATTAAGTCCCATGTACTCATCCAGGAGTCTCTTAAAAGACCCTATTGAGTTTGCCTCCACCACCACTGACGGCAGCCGATTCCACTCGCCCACCACCCTCTGTGTGAAAAACATCCCCCTAACATTTCCCCTGTACCTACACCCCAGCACCTTAAACCTGTGTCCTCTCGTAGCAGCCATTTCCACCCTGGGAAAAAGCCTCTGAGAGTCCACCCGATCTATGCCTCTCAACATCTTATATACCTCTATTAGGTCACCTCTCATCCTACGTCTCTCCAAGGAGAAAAGACCAAGCTCCCTCAGCCTATCCTCATAAGGCATGCCACTCAATCCAGGCAACATCCTTGTAAATCTCCCCTGCACCCTTTCAATCTTTTCCACATCCTTCCTGTAATGAGGCGACCAGAACTGAGCACAGTACTCCAAGTGGGGTCTGACGAGGGTCTTATATAGCTGCATCATTATCCCCGGACTCCGAAACTCAATCCCTCGATTGATAAAGGCCAGCACACCATACGCCTTCTTAACCACCTCCTCCACCTGCGGGGCCGATTTTAGAGTCCTGTGGACCCGGACCCCAAGGATTTATCTGGGTTGAAGTCCATCTGCCCAGTCTTGCATCCTATCTATGTCCCTCTGTAACTTCTGACATCCCTCCAGACTATCCACAACCCCACCAACCTTCGTGTCGTCGGCAAACTTACCAACCCATCCCTCCACTTCCTCATCCAGGTCATTTATGAAAATGACAAACAGCAAGGGTCCCAGAACAGATCCCTGGGGCACACCACTGGTTTCTTTGGACTCTGGGAGGAAACCGGAGTACCCGGAGGAAACCCACGCAGACACGAGGAGAATATGCAAACTCCACACAGACAGTGACCAAAGCCGGGAATCGAACCCAGGTCCCTGGAGCTGTGAAGCAGCAGTGCTAACCACTGTGCTACTGTGCCACCCCAACTCGCACCAACTTTTACAGATGAACCATAGAAAGCATTCTTTTTGGTTGTATCACAGCTTGGTATGGCTCCTGCTCTGCCCAAGACCGCAAGGAACTACAAAAGGTCGTGAATGTAGCCCAATCCATCACACAAACCAGCCTCCCATCCATTGACTTTGTCTACACTTCCTGCTGCCTTGGCAAAGCAGCCAGCATAATTAAAGATCCCACGCTCCCCGGACATTCTCTCTTCCACCTTCTTCCGTCTGGAAAAAGATACAAATGTCACGTACCAACCGACTCAAGAACAGCTTCTTCCCTGCTGCCGTCAGACTTTTGAATGGACTTACCTTGCATTAAGTTGATCTTTCTCTACACCCTAGCTATGACTGTAACACTGCATTCTGCACTCTCTCGTTTCCTTCTCTATGAATGGTATGCTTTGTCTGTATAGCGCGCAAGAAACAATACTTTTCACTATATGTTAACACATGTGGCAATAATAAATCAAATCAAAATCAAATCAAATTTTATTTATTAGTTTTTTTATTCATTCATGGGACATGGACATCGCTGGCTGGCCAGCATTTATTGCCCATCCCTAGTTGCCAAGGGCAGTTGAGAGTCAACCACATTACTGTGGCTCTGGAGTCACATGTAGGCCAGACCAGGTAAGGGTGGCAGATTGCCTTCCCTAAAGGACATTAGTGAACCAATTGGGTTTTTCCAACAATCGACAATGGTTTCATGGTCATCAGTAGATGCTTAATTCCAAATTTTTTAATTGAATTCAAATTCCACCATCTGCCGTGGTGGGATTCGAACCCAGGTCCCCAGAACATCAGCTGAGTTTCTGGATTAATGGTCTAGCGGTAAAATACCACTAGGCCATCGTCTCCCCATTATCAGTGTCACTAGTAGGCTTACATTCACACTGCAGTGAAGTTACTCTGAAAATCCCCTAGTCGCCAGACTCTGGCACCTGTTCAGGTACACGGAGGGAGAATTTAGCACAGCCAATGCACTTAACTAGCACACCTTTCGGCCTGTGGGAGGAAACCAGAGCACACGGAGGAAACCCACGCAGACTCGGGGAGAACGTGCAGACTCCGTACAGACAGTGACCCAAGCCGGGAATCGAACCTGGGTCCCTGGCGCTGTGAGATAGCAGCGCTAACCACTGTGTCACCGTGCCACCCCACAAAGGTTTACAAGGAGTAACCTTGTGAGTTATATTCAGGGCTCTGCCAGTCCATGATTTCAGCTGCCAAGTTCAGCTCTGCCTTCCTCACCTTATTAACCATAATTCCCGACAATGCAGAAGAGACCATTTGGCCCATCGAGTCTGTACCAACTCTGTGACAATGTATCTTACCCAGGCCCTATCCCCTGCTCTAACCTTGTAACCCCACACATTTACCATGGCTAATCCATCTAACCTACACATCTTGGGATAGAATCCTTACAGTGCAGAAGGAAGCCATATGGCCATCAAATCTACACTGACTCTTACCCTGTAACTCTACGTATTTACCCCACTAGTCACCTTAACCTACATATCTTGGGACACTGAGGGACAATTTAGTGTGGCCAATCAACCCAAACTGCACATCAGTTTGCACATTCTCCCCGTGTCTGCGTGGGTTTCCTCCGGGTGTTCCGGTTTCCTCCCACAGTCCAAAGATGTGCGGGTTAGGTGTATTGGCCATGCTAAAATTGTCCCTTAGTGTCTGAGGGACTACCTAGGGTAAATGCATGGGGTTATGGGGATAGGGCCTGGGTGGGATTGTGGTCGGTGCAGGTGTGATGGGCCAAATGGCCTCCTTCTGCACAGTAGGATTCTATGATTCTATGATCTTTGGAGCACCCGGAGGAAACTCACGCAGACACGGTGAGAACATGCAAACTCTACACAGACAGTGACCCGAGGCCAGAATTGAACCCGGGTCCCTGGCGCTGTGAGGCAGCAGTGCTAACCACTGTGCCAGCGTTTTAATGATAAAGCAGTAATACCTACCTCTTTTAATGTATCCTGCCACAATTTTGGTTGAAGGATCCCTTTCTGAATGGATTAACATTAGCATCTAAAACATGACGCTCATATTTTGGGCTAAATTGCAAACTACCTAAACATTTTTTAAAAACTTCTTAAGCAAGAATGAACTCCCCTAGCATCTGCCACCAGCCTTGATAACTATGGGACTGAAGCGAAACACTGCGGATGCTGGAACTCTGAAATAAACACAGAAAATTCTGGGGAGAAAAACTCAGCAGGTTTTTTCAGCTTTTTCCCAGGGTGGAAGAGTCAATTACTAGGGGGCACAGGTTTAAGGTGCGAGGGGCAAGGTTTAAAGGAGATGTCTGAGGCAGATTTTTACACAGGGAGTAGTGGGTGCCTGGAACTCGTTGCCGGGGGAGGTAGTGGAAGCGGATACGGTAGTGACTTTTAAGGGGCGTCTTGACAAGTACATGAATAGGATGGGAATGGAGGGATATGGTCCCCGGAAGGGTAGGGGGTTTTAGTTCAGTTGGGCAGCACGGTCGGTGCAGGCTTGGAGGGCCGAAGGGCCTGTTCCTGTGCTGTAATTTTATTTGTTCTTTGTCGGCAGCATCTGTGGAGAGAGAAACATTTTGAGTCTGAAGAGACTTTATACAGACTCAGGGCGGCACGGTGGCACAGTGGTCAGCACTGCTGCCTCACAGCGCCAGGGACCCGGGTTCGATTCTGGCCTCGGGTCACCGTCTGTGTGGAATTTGCACGTTCTCCCCTGTGTGGGTTTCCTCCGGGTGCTCCGGTTTCCTCCCACAGTCCAAAGATGGGCTGGTTAGGTGGAATGGCCATGCTTAATTGCCCCTTAGTGTCTGAAGATGTGTAGGTTAGGGGGATTAGCAGCGTAAATATGTGGGGTTACACGGTTAGAGCCTGGGTAAGGTTCTCTGTCAGAGAGTTGGTGCAGACTCAATGGGCTGAGTGGCCTCCTTCTGCACTGTAGGGTTCTATGGACTCTAGCTGTTAACTCTATTTCTCTCTCCACAGATGCTGCCAGACCTGCCGAGTTTATTTTCTGTTTTTAGTTGGTAAATAAGGGTCCAGAGTCATTGTTTAAAAGCTTATTTATTAGTGTCAGCTTACATTAACACCACAATGAAGTCACTGTGAAAATCCCCTAGTCGCCACACTCCGGCGCCTGTTCGGGTACACTGAGGGAGAATTTAGCACGGCCAGTGCACCCTAACCAGCACGTCTTTCAGACTGTGGGAGGAAACCCTCACAGACACGAGGAGAATGTGCAAACTCCACACAGTGACCCAAGCCAGGAATCAAACCCAGGTCCCTAGCGCTGTGAGGCAGCAGTGCTAACCACTGTGCCACCGTGCCAGCCCATGGTGGCTTGGGAAGAGACTATTCAGCCCTTTGAGTCCATGCTTGGTAATTTTTTGTGGCTTTTTCCATATTCCTCTATGTGCTCTCCCCTCCAAGGTCAGAAAGCTCATTCTGTTTAGCGCATGTAGCAGACACACCCACCTCCTGGCTCACCTGCCAACCAACTGTTGCTGATTTTCATTGTGGATGCTTGATTATTTTGTGGGCCATCGAGAAAGTCTCTAGACAATCCCATGGGTGCATAAGCCCGAGTTTGAGAGTCTCGTTCTCTCACGGGCAATCGCTCAGGATCGAGGGTGACTTGCTTCTACACCAGAAATGGCTTCTCCTGTGATAGAGGAGCCCAGTGTGCACCAACTGTCAAAGATGGGGGAGGCGGCGACTAGAGGAGCAGGTGGGCGGGTGGGGTGTCCGGGTGGGTGGGGTGTGCGGGTGGGTGGGGTGTCTGGGTGGATGGGTGCCCAGGTGGGTGGGGTGTCCAGGTGGGTGGGGTGCCCGGGTTGGTGTGGTGCCCGGGTGAGTGGGGTGCCCAGGTGGGTGGGGTGTCCGGGTGAGTGGGGTGCCCAGGTGGGTGGGGTGCCCAGGTGGGTGGCTGCCCAGGTGGGTGGGGTGCCCGGGTGGGTGGGGTGCCCGGGTGGGTGGGGTGCCCAGGTGGGTGGGGTGCCCAGGTGGGTGGGGTGCCCAGTTGAATGGGGTGCCCAGGTGGGAGGGGTGCCTGGATGGGTGGGGTGCCCGGGTGGGTGGGGTGCCCGGGTGGGTGGGGTGCCCGGGTGGGTGGGGTGCCCAGGTGGGTGGGGTGCCCAGTTGAATGGGGTGCCCAGGTGGGTGGGGTGCCTGGATGGGTGGGATGCCCGGGTGGGTGGGGTGCCCGGGTGGGTGGGGTGCCAGGGTGGGTGAGGTGCCCGGGTGGGTGGGGTGCCCGGGTGGGTGGGGTGCCCGGGTGGGTGGGGTGCCCGGGTGGGTGAGGTGCCCGGGTGGGTGGGGTGCCCGGGTGGGTGGGGTGCCCGGGTGGGTGGGGTGCCCGGGAGAGTGGGGTGCCTAGGTTGCTATGCGCTCCTTTCCCTGTCGATGCTTGGGCATCAACTTGCTCTTGGTGATGATATCCATTGTTCAGTTCCTTCCTGAATGATTTTCCTCTACCGCTTCCTTTCCCACTGCACACTTCTACCTTGCTTCAGTTCTGCGGAAGGATTATTTAGATCCTAAACGTTGACTCTGTTTCTCCCTCCGCAGATGCTGCCAGACCTGCTGAGTTCATTTTCTGTTTTTATTTCAGATTTCCAGCAGCTGCAGTATTTTGCTTGTATCCGGGTTGTTGCGATGACGCAGCCTTGCCTGACCCCAGTCTGAAGGTGCATTGGGCCTGTGGTGGATCCGCTGGTCAGGATCAAAGCTTGCATGTCAGGGGCGGCACGGTGGCGCAGTGCTTAGCACTGCTGCCTCGCAGAGCCAGAGACCTGGGTTCGATTCCAGGCTCGGGTCACTGTCTATGTGGAGTTTGCATGTTCCCCCCGTGTCTGCGTGGGTTTCCTCCGGGTGCTCCGGTTTCCTCCCACAGTCCAAAGATGTGCGGGTTAGGTTGATTGGCCATGCTAAAATTGACCCTGAGTGTCAGGGGGATTAGCAGAGTAAATGTGTGGGGTTATTGGGTGGATTGTTGTCTGTGCAGACTCGATGGGTCAAATGGCCTCCTTCTGCACTGTAGGGATTCTATGATCATGAAGGAGGCTAATTTTTGTTGCGAATTGCTTGATTATTCGTTGGACCACCTAGAATGTCTTTGCATACTCCCATGGTTGCACAAATCCCAGTGTGAGAACATGGTCTAGGTAACGCCTTGATCAAACTTTCCCATTACAAAACCCTGCTGGAAGTGCACCCGCACCTGCAACTGCATGCCATCACCACCAGATGGAGTACGATTAGCCCCCAGAAGCTGCACATTCCCACAGCTGTACCTCCAGCAGCACTGATACTTTCTGAGGGAAATTCATTACGTCCTAATTCTCCCTGGGCAATGTCACAGGAAATTCTCTAGTTCAGAGTAAAAAAAAAGTAGAGCTCCATCTGTTTAATGGTAGCCATGATGTGGAGATGCCAGCGTTGGACTGGGGTCGGCAGAGTAAGGAGTCTCACAACACCAGCAGGAGTAGGCCAACTGGGCAAACTTCCCTCTTCAAATGGTGCCAGGGGATCTAGGTGGAGAGGGCAGTAAAGTGGCAGATGGATTTTAACATCAAGAAGTGTGAGGTACTGCACTTAGTAAGAAGTCTCACAACACCAGGTTAAAGTCCAGCAGGTTTATTTGGAATCACGAGCTTTCGGGGCGCTGCTCCTTCATCAGGCTAACCTAGTGTTGTGAGACCTCTTACTGTGCCCAGCCTAGTCCAACGCCAGCATCTCCACATCAGTACTGCACTTAGGGAGGTCAAACAGGGTTACAATTTATTGTCTGATTCCAAAAACTGTGCCGCAATTCCTCCATATTTCATAGAAACCTATAAAATTCTAACAGGACTAGACAGGGTAAATGCAGGAAGGATGTTCGCGATGGTGGGGGAGTCCAGAACCAGGGGTCATGGTCTAAGGATGAAGGATAAACCTCTTAGGACTGAGATAAGAATAAATTTCTTCACCCAGAGAGTGGTCAGCCTGTGGAATTCACTACCACAGAAAGTAGTTGAGGCCAAAACATTGTATGTTTTCAAGAAGGAATTGGATATAGCTCTTGGGGTGAAAGGGATCATAGGATATGGGGGAAGGCGGGATCAGGCTTTTGAGTTGGATGATCAGCCGTGATCATAATGAATGGTGGAGCAGTATGAAGGGCTGAATGGCCTCCTCCTGATTCTATGCTAGTATTTAATTACTCCTTATTCAGGAAACAACTGAAAACTTTTCTTAACAATCTTTAACATTCACTAGCTCTGAATCAAAAAATCAAATGTCTGCCCTGTGCAAGGAGTGATTTTACCTTACTCTTTACAACACTACTCTTCCCACAATCAAAAATTACCTCTTAAGATATTAAACTATGAACTGGATATTCATCACATCTGAAAAGGAAGAATGTGCACTGTTACAGGGAGAAGGCGGGGGAATGACAGGAGGTGCATGTTTATTCAGAGAGCCAGTACAGACATGACGGGCTGAATGGCCTCCTTCAGTGCTGTAATTATTTTGTGATTCTGTGAGCTCTCTCATCTATGAGTCACAAGCTTGTGGATTCAAGTCCCACTCCAGGGCTTGAGTGCAATGGTCAAAGCTGATGCTCCAATACACTGTCAGAGGTGCTGTCTTTCAGGAAACGAAGCGTAATGGTCAATGGATGCCCTTGCCAATGGAAAGTTGTTTTAAGTTGTGTTCCACAAGGTTTGGTGTTGGGACCCTCGCTGTTTATGTTACATGTTAACAATTTGGACGTGAACGCGGGGGGCACAATTGGAAAATTTGCAGACGTCACAAAGATTATGGATAGTGTGTAGAGGATATCGATGGGTTGGTGGAGTGGGCGGTAAAGTGGCAGATGGAATTTAACATAGAGAAGTGTGAGATAATGCATTTAGGGAGGTCAAACTGTCATAGGGAACAGACAATAAATGGGAATGTACTAAAGAGGGTAGATGAAGTGAGAGATCTTTGTGTGCAAGTACACAGGTTCTTAAAGGTAGCAGTTCAAGTCTGAAGGAAAATCCAAAGAGCTTCTATAGGTATGTTAGGAGCAAAAGGATAGTGAGGGATAAAATTGGTCCTCTTGAAGACCAGAGTGGTAGACTGTGTATGGAACCAAAAGAGATGGGGGAGATACTAAATGGTTTTTTTGCATCCGTATTTACTGAGGAAACGGGCATGGAGTCTACGGAAGTAGGGCAAACTGGTAGGGAGGTCATGGAACCGTTACAGATTAAAGGGGAGGAGGTGCTCGCTGTCTTGAGGCAAATCAGAGTGGATAAATCCCCAGGACCGGACAGGGTATTCCCACGGACCTTGAGGGAAGCTAGTGTTGAACTTGCAGGGGCCCTGGCAGACATATTTAAAATGTCAGTATTCACGGGGGAGGTGCCGGATGATTGGAGGGTGGCTCATGTTGTTCCGTTGTTTAAAAAAGGTTCCAAAAGAAATCCGGGAAATTATCGGCCAGTAAGTTTGACGTCGGTGGTGGGCAAGTTATTGGAAGGTGTGATATGGGATAGGATCTACAAATATTTGGATAGACAGGGACTTATTAGGGAGAGTCAACATGGCTTTGTGCGTGGTAGGTCATGTTTGACCAATCTATTAGAGTTTTTCGAGGAGGTTACCAGGAAAGTGGATGAAGGGAAGGCGGTGGATGTTGTCTACCTGGATTTCAGCAAGGCCTTTGACAAGGTCCCTCATGGGAGGTTAGTTAGGAAGGTTCAGTCGCTGGGTATACATGGGGAGGTAGTAAATTGGATAAGACACTGGCTCAATGGAAGAAGCCAGAGGGTGGTTGTGGAGGATTGCTTCTCTGAGTGGAGGCCTGTGACTAGTGGTGTGCCGCAGGGATCGGTGTTGGGTCCATTGTTGTTTGTCATCTATATCAATGATCTGGATGATAATGTGGTCAATTGGATCAGCAAGTTTGCTGATGATACAAAGATTGGAGGTGTAGTGGACAGTGAGGAAGGTTTTCAAAGCTTGCAGAGGGATTTGGACCAACTAGAAAAATGGGCTGAAAATGGCAAATGGAATTTAACGCAGACAAGTGTGAGATATTGCACTTTGGAAGGACAAATCAAAGTAGAACGTACAGGGTAAATGGTAGGACTCTGAAGAGTGCAGTTGAACAGAGGGATCTGGGAATACAGGTACAGAATTCCCTAAAAGTGACGTCACAGGTGGATAGGGTCGTAAAGAGTGTCTTTGGTACATTGGCCTTTATAAATCGGAGTATCGAGTATAAAAGTTGGAGTGTTATGGTAAGGTTATATAAGGCATTGGTGAGGCCGAATTTGGAGTATTGTGTACAGTTTTGGTCACCTAGTTACAGGAAGGATGTAAATAAGATTGAAAGAGTGCAGAGAAGGTTCACAAGGATGTTGCCGGGACTTGAGAAGCTGAGTTACAGAGAGAGATTGAATAGGTTGGGACTTTATTCCCTGGAGCGTAGAAGATTGAGGGGAGATTTGATAGAGGTGTATAAGATTTTGATGGGTATAGATAGAGTGAATGCAAGCAGGCTTTTTCCGCTGAGGCTAGGGGAGAAAAAAACCAGAGGGCATGGGTTAAGGGTGAAAGGAGAAAAGTTTAAAGGGAATATTAGGGGGGGCTTCTTCACGCAGAGAGTGGTGGGAGTGTGGAATGAGCTGCCAGATAAAGTGGTAAATGTGGGGTCACTTTTAACATTTAAGAAAAACTTGGACGGGTTCATGGATGAGAGGGGAGTGGAGGGATATGGTCCAAGTGCAGGTCAGTGGGACTAGGCATAAAATGGTTCGGCACAGACAAGAAGGGCCAAAAGGCCTGTTTCTGAGCTGTAATTTTCTATGGTTCTAAGTCGACAAGGTTGTAAAGAAGGCATATGGAATGCTGTCCTTCACTGGCAGAGGTATAGAATATAAAAGTAAGTATATAATGTTGGAATTATATAAAACACTGGTGAGGCCACAGCTGGAGTATTGTGTGCAGTTCTGGTCACCACATTACGGGAAGGGTGTAATTGATCTGGAGAGAGTGTAGAGGAGGTTTACAAGAGTGTTGCCAGGGCTGGAAAAATGTAGCTATGAGGTTGGATAGGTTGGGGTTATTTTCTTGGAACAGTGAAGGCTGAGGGGTGACTCGATAGAGATGTGCAAAATTATGAGGGGAAGAGATAGAATGGACAGGGTAAAATTGTTTCCCTTGGTGGAGAATTCTAGAACCAGGGGACATAGATTCAAGATAAGTAGCAGTAGGTGTAGAGGGGACATGAGGAAGAACGTTTTTACGCAGAAGGTGGTCGGTGTCTGGAATTCTCTGCCCGAGTTGGTGGTGGAGGCAGAGACCCTAAACTCTTTTAAAAAGTACTTGGATCTGCACCTTAATTGCTGTAAGCTACAGGGCTATAGGCCGGGTGCAGGAAGGTGGGATTAGAAAGGACACCTGTGTGTCCTTGGGCTTGCATGGACAAGATGGGCCGAATGGCCTCCTTCTGTGCTGTAACTTTTCAATGGTTCTATGGGATACTAAACTGTGACCCCCATCTGCCCTCTCAGGGAAACATAAAGAATCCTGAGACACCACCTCAAAGAATAGCAGGGGAGTTATCCTTAGTGCTGGGCCAATATTTATCCCTCAATTAGTACCCAAGAGCAGGTGATCTTTCATTACCACATGGCTGTTTGTGGGAGCTTGCTGTGCACAAATTGGCATTTCCTAAGTTGCAACAGTAACCACACTTCAGCGGTACTTTCTTGGCTTTGAAGATCTTTTGGGGTATCAGATGATCGGTGATATATAAATGCAAGTTTCTTTGTTCTTTCAACCAGTAGCCACTTCAGCCTTTCCTAACAATAAGTTTCCAGCATTCAGCCTGGGTCAGCTTGCTGCTTTCTCATTCCATTCTTGTCCAATAAGCTTCTGCTGCTGTTGGTTATAGAATCTTGAACTGGAGGGATGGCCATTCATTGGTGGATTTAAGCCAATGAGGAGGTAGCCTTTTACCACCAATCAAAAAGAGGTTCATTGTGTTTGAAGAAGAGGCAATAGGAAGATCAGGTGGACAGAGTGGATAGTCAGAAGCTTTTCCCCAGGATGAAAGAGTCAATTATTCGGGGGCACAGGTTTAAGGTGCAAGGTTTAGAGTTGACAGAGTTGAGGAGGAACTTCTTCTCCCAGAGGGTGGTGAATCTCTGGAATTCTCTGCCCACTGAGGTGGTGGAGGCTACCTCGCTGAATATGTTTAAAGCGCGGATGGATGGATTCCTGATCGGTAAGGGAATTAAGGGTTATGGGGATCAGGCGGGTAAGTGGTACTGATCCACGTCAGATCAGCCATGATCTTATTGAATGGCGGGGCAGGCTCGAGGGGCTAGATGGCCTACTCCTGCTCCTATTTCTTATGTTCTTATGTTCTTATGTTTAAAGGAGGTGTACGAGGCAAGTTTTTTGACACAGAGGGTGGTGGGTGCCTGGAACTCGCTGCCGGGGGAGATAGTGGAAGCAGATATGATAGTGACTTTTAAGGGGCATCCGGACAAATACATGAATAGGATGGGAATAGAGGGGTATGGACCCCGGAAGGGTAGGGGGTTTTAGTTCAGACGGGCAGCATGGTCAGTGCAGGCTTGGAGGGCCGAAGGGCCTGTTCCTGTGCTGTAATTTTCTTTGTTCTTTGAAGCATCAACACTGGCTCGGACCACTTGGCAGAATGGCGCTCTGTAATTATGATCTAATTTGATGTATGTAGGCAGTGGGTATGGATTACTCCCGTGGACGTTGCAAGAGCTATCATTTTAAACAGAGAGGCATAGATTGGGTAGACGCTCAGAGGCTTTTTCCCAGGGTGGAAATGGCTGCTACGAGAGGGCACAGGTTTAGGGTGCTGGGGGGTAGGTACAGGGGAAATGTTAGGGGGAAGTTTTTCACACAGAGGGTGGTGGGCGAGTGGAATCGGCTGCCGTCAGTGGTGGTGGAGGCAAACTCAATAGGGTCTTTTAAGAGACTCCTGGATGAGTACATGGGACTTAATAGGATGGAGGGTTATAGGTAGGTCGAGAAGGTAGGGATATGTTCGGCACAACTTGTGGGGCCGAAGGGCCTGTTTGTGCTGTAGTTTTTCTATGTTTCTTTCTATGTTTCTAAACATAGATAAACAGAGAGAAAATGTAGCTGGTAGAAATTGGTAGCAGGAGTGCTCAAGAGAATTTAGTGTGAGAACAAAGAAAATTACAGCACAGGAACAGGCCCTTCGGCCCTCCAAGCCTGCACCGACCATGCTGCCCAACTGAACTAAAACCCCCTAACGTTCCGGGGTCCATATCCCTCCATTCCCATCCTATTCATGTATTTGTCACTCCTGCTACCTTCACTGAAATTAAATCCCCCCCCTGTCATCGGCTGATGTTGGATTCTTCTCCCCACATTTTGGACGTTGCTAAGTCCAATGTTCAGGCGATGATAATGAAAACAGAACATTAAATCCAAGTGATATATTTTCAATTTAAACAGAACATCCCATCAATTACCTGTATTACCTGACACCCTCGGGGAGGGAGTCTTCAAGTCCCTGAATTTCATTGAAGCATAGATTTCCCATAGTGCAGAAGGAGGCCATTCGGCCCATCAGGTCTGACCGACTCTCCGCAAGAACATCTTACCCAAGCCCACTCCTGCTCTATCCCAGTAACCCCACGCATTTAATGAGGCTAATCCACCAAATCAGATCACACGGTGGCACAGTGGTCAGCACTGCTGCCTCAGAGGGACTTGAGTTCGATTCCCGGCTTGGGTCAATGTCTGTGTGGAGTCTGCATGTTCTCCCCGTGTCTGCGTGGGTTTCCTCCGGGTGCTCTGGTTTCCTCCCACAGTTTGAATGACGTGCTGGTTGGGTGCATTGGCCATGCTAAATTCTCCCTCAGTGTACCCAAACAGGCGCCAGAGTGTGGCGACTAGGGGATTTTCACAGTAACCTCTTTGCAGTGTTAATGTAAGCCTACTTGTGACACTAATAAATAAACTTTAATCCCTTTAGCCCTGAGAGATATATGTAATTTCTTGTTGAAATCAGACAACGTTTTGGCCTCAACTACTTTCTGTGGTAGTGAATTCCACACATTCACCACCCTCTGGGTGAAGAAATTTCTCCTCACCTCAGTCCCTTATCCTCAAACTATGACCCCTAGTTATTAAAATTTATTGTCGAATAAATCGGCGGCACGGTAGCACACTGGTTAGCACTGCTGCCTCACAGCACCAGGGACCCGGGTTCGAATCCCGGCTTGGGTCACTGTCTGTGTGAAGTCTGCACGTTCTCCCCGTGTCTACGTGGGTTTCCTCCGGGTGCTCCGGTTTCCTCCCACAGTTTGAATGACGTGTCTACAGGGAGAACGTGCAGACTTCACACAGACAGTGACCCAAGCCGGGATTCGAATCCGGGTCCTGGTTTCCTCCGGCTGCTCCGGTTTCCTCCCACAGTCCAAAGATGTGCGGGTTAGGTGGATTGGCCGTGCTAAATTGCCCCTTAGTGTCAGGGGCACTAGCTAGGGCAAACGCATGGGGTTATGGGGATAGAGCCTGGGTGGGATTGTGGTCAGTGCTGACACGATGGGCCGAATGGCCTCCTCCTGCACTGTAGAGATTCTATGATCTTTGTCAATAGAGTGAGCCTCCAGTGTGGAATAGGAGCAGGAATTGTGAGTTTTATTTCCGCTGACTGCTGCAGTGATAAAGCTTATCCTTTCCTCTGTGCAGGCATATGTTAGCGCTGAGTCATTGAGCTAATGATTAATCGTGGCTTTGTGACTCATTGAACAACCAGATCAAAACTATGAGTGAGACAGTTCCACCTCATTGGAGCTGAGTTAGTGGGAGGGTTTGGCGTGCCTACAGGCTGCGGTTAATCATTCCAAGCTCTGTGCAAGCCGATCATGGGTATATCTGGACATTGGTTTTCAAACATAATCCTTCCTCACAATCTCGCATCACTGTAAAAAAAACAAAAGGAGATGTCCTAGAGAATGAGAAAAATATGGAATCAGCTTTCATCTAATCCTCTCCCAGTTAAACCTCCTTTCTGATCATTTGGAGGGGCACTAGCTAGGGTAAATGCATGGGGTTACAGGGATAGGGCCTGAGTGGGATTGTGGTTGGTGCAGGCTCGATGGGCCGAATGGCCCCCTTCTGCACTGTAGGATTCTATGATTCTATGAATCCATGATTCTATGGAGGTTGATCTTGACACAAGCTGCAGGCCTTGCAGTTCTATGCTACACCAGTAGGTGGCGGCTGAGTTCACAAACCGAGCGCCTGCAGTGTGTTGCTGAAAAGTAATGTTTGGTTTCGAATGTTATTTGTGACATAATATTATGGGACGACATGGTGGCACAGTGGTTAGCACGGCTGCCTCACAGCGCCAGGGGCCCGGGCTCGATTCCCGGCTTGGGTCACTGTTTGTGCGGAGTCTGCACGTTCTCCCGTGTCTGCGTGGGTTTCCTCCGGGTGCTCCGGTTTCCTCCCACAGTCCGAAAGGTGTGCTGGTTAGGTGTATTGACCCCATGCTAAATACTTCCTCAGTGTACCCGAACAGGCACTGGAGTGTGGTGGCTAGGGGATTTTCACAGTAACTTCATTGCAGTGTTAATGTAAGCCTACTTGTGACACTAATAATGCACCCAGCTTAATGCAACTAATCAACATGTCTTTCGGACTGTGGGAGGAAACCCACGCAGACACGGGGAGAACGTGCAAACTCCGCAAAGACAGCAACCCAAGCCGGGAATCGAGCCCGGGTCCCTGGCGCTGTGAGGCAGCAGTGCTAACCACTGTGCCACCGTGCTGCCCTTATTCTCACCCATAGAATCATAGAATCATTGAATCCTACAGTTCAGAAGGAGACCATTCGACCCATCGCGTCTGCACCGACCACAATCCCACTCAGGCCCGATCCCCATAACTCCATGTATTTACCCTAGCTAGTACCCCTGACACTAATGGCCAAGATGTGGAGATGCCGGCGTTGGACTGGGGTAAACACAGTAAGAAGTTTAACAACACCAGGTTAAAGTCCAACAGGTTTATTTGGTAGCAAAAGCCACCCAAGCTTTCGGAGCTCCAAGCCCCTTCTTCAGGTGAGTGGGAATTCTGTTCACAAACAGGGCATATAAAGACACAAACTCAATTTACATGAATAATGGTTAGAATGCGAATACTTACAACTAATCAAGTCTTTAAGATACAAACAACGTGAGTGGAGAGAGCATCAAGACAGGCTAAAAAAATGTGTATTGTCTCCAGACAAGACAGCCAGTGAGACTCTGCAGGTCCAGGCAGGCTGTGGGGGTTACAAATAGTGTGACATGAACCCAATCGGTTGCATTCTTATACACACACATCTCCATTAAGGACGGTCACCTCAGCACCTCACTGTACCGCAAGCCCATGGATAACCTCACGATGCTCCACTTCTCCAGCTTCCACCCTAAACACGTTAAAGAAGCCATCCCCTACGGACAAGCCCTCCGTATACACAGGATCTGCTCGGATGAGGAGGATCGCAACAGACACCTCCAGACGCTGAAAGATGCCCTCATAAGAACAGGATATGGCGCTCGACTCATTGATCAACAGTTCCAACGCGCCACAGTGAAAAACCGCACCGACCTCCTCAGATGACAAACACGGGACACAGTGGACAGAGTACCCTTCGTCGTCCAGTACTTCCCCGGCGCGGAGAAGCTACGGCATCTCCTCCGGAGCCTTCAACATGTCATTGATGAAGACGAACATCTCGCCAAGGCCATCCCCACACCCCCACTTCTTGCCTTCAAACAACTGCACAACCTCAAACAGACCATTGTCCGCAGCAAACTACCCAGCCTTCAGGAGAACAGTGACCACGACACCACACAACCCTGCCACAGCAACCTCTGCAAGACATGCCGGATCATCGACACAGATGCCATCATCTCACGTGAGAACACCATCTACCAGGTACACGGTACATACTCTTGCAACTCGGCCAATGTTGTCTACCTGATACGCTGCAGGAAAGGATGTCCCGAGGCATGGTACATTGGGGAAACCATGCAGACGCTACGACAACGGATGAATGAACACCGCTCGACAATCACCAGGCAAGACTGTTCTCTTCCTGTTGGGGAGCACTTCAGTGGTCATGGGCATTCGGCCTCTGATATTCGGGTAAGCGTTCTCCAAGGCGGCCTTCACGACACACGACGGCACAGAGTCGCTGAGCAGAAACTGATAGCCAAGTTCCGCACACACGAGGACGGCCTCAACCGGGATATTGGGTTCATGTCACACTATTTGTAACCCCCACAGCCTGCCCGGACCTGCAGAGTTTCACTGGCTGTCTTGTCTGGAGACAATACACATCTTTTTAGCCTGTCTTGATGCTCTCTCCACTCACGTTGTTTGTATCTTAAAGACTTGATAAGCTGTAAGTATTCGCATTCCAACCATTATTCATGTAAATTGAGTCTGTGTCTTTATATGCCCTGTTTGTGAACAGAATTCCCACTCACCTGAAGAAGGGGCTTGGAGCTCCGAAAGCTTGTGTGGCTTTTGCTACCAAATAAACCTGTTGGACTTTAACCTGGTGTTGTTAAACTTCTTACTAATGGCCAATCCACCTAGTCTGCACACCTTTGGACTGTGGGAGGAAACCAGAGCACCCGGAGAAAACCCACGCAGACACGGGGAGAACGTGCAAACTCCACACAGATAGTGACCCAAGCCGGGAATCAAACCCAGGTCCCTGGCACTGTGAGGCAGCAGTGCTAACCACCGTGCTGCCCTTATTCTCACCCAGATCCAATTCTAACGGGGGAGGTCTCCATGTAATGATTAAGAATGAGAGTGTGGGTGATTATAGTCACTCTCTGCCTGACTCAGTACAGAGCTGGAATTGAAGCCAAAAGCCTCTGCTCTGCACAAGTTCCTACTGCACTGGCACATCATCCTGATGTTAACTGTCTGGGTGATCAGAATGCAGCAACCTCTGTGGCAGGGAACTGGGCTGAAAGACACAGTAAACACCCAACTTGTTCAGTCAGTTGTGTGAATCACCAGAGGTTCCCATAAGCTAAGAATAATAACCACTTGAAAGGTGGGTGTCTGCTTCTGATCACTGCCCAGAAGCTGACAAGAGTTCTCACTCTGTAAGCTAATAACAACTGCGAAAGCTCACTTCCTCTTAGTTTACTGTCTTACTACACGGATAACATTGCTGGGAAAACCATCCATTCTGAAGCTTTTTTTAAACAGCGCTGACTTCAGCCCAATGATAACTTTCCCTTGCAATTGAAATGGAAAACACCATTCTTATTCTGATGGAATTATAATACATGTTATCCTCTTCTTCAGACTTCCTTGGGGATGCTGAAAGATACAAAAGTCTGAGGTCACGTACCAACCGGCTCAAGAACAGCTTCTTCCCTGCTGCCGTCAGACTTTTGAATGGACCTACCTCGCATTAAGTTGATCTTTCCCTACACCCTAGCTATGACACTATATTCTGCACTCTTGTTTCCTTCTCTATGAACGGTATGCTTTGTCTGTATAGCGCGCGAGAAACAATACTTTTCACTGTATGCTAATACATGTGACAATAATAAATCAAACCAAATCAAGTCAAATCAAAAAGACTCAAGGGTAGGCCACTTGGCCCACAGCACCTCATAGATGTCCAGTTTTAAGTTCCTAGACTTGTTCAAAGTCCATCCCCTTTAGTATGGTTGCAGTGTCACACAACACACTGGAGGGTATTCTCAATGTGAAGGTGTAGACTTTCTCTTCGACGGCCGTCACTCCTATGGATGCTATCAAGGACAGCTGCATCTGCAACTGGCAGATTGGTAAGGATTGAAATAACTCCTCAGAGGCCGGTGTCCCTTCACCAGATTCCCATTATTTACAAACTCGATTCCACTCTGAAGAGTGCTCCAGGTACACGGTCAGAATCTGGAGTGTCATTACCTCAATCGGGGAGCTCATACTCCAAGAGGCCCACCTCATGGCCCTCGTTGAGGTCAGGACAAGGATGAGGTCAAATATGTTTTTCCCTCTTGGTTTCCTCACTGCCTGCCCCAGTCCCAGTCTAGCAGTTATGTCCTTTAGGACCTGGCCAGCTCGGTCTGCGATGCTGCCACTCCTGGTGATGACCATTGAAATCCCCCATCCAGAGTACATTCTGTACCCAATCCTCCCTCAGAGCTTCCTCCAAGTGCTGTTCAACGTGGAGGGACCCATCAGCTGAGGAGGGGCAGTGCGGGGCGGGGGCTGGTTAGGTGCTAATCAGCAGAAGGTTGGTTTCCTTGCCCACAGTTGATCTGGTGCCAAGAGATTTAATGGTGGCCAGAGTCACTGTTAAGGACTCCTGGGGCAACTCCTTGCTGACTGTGTGCCACTGGGCCACCACCTCTGCTGGGTTTGTCCTCCCGGTGGGACAGGACTTATCCAGGGATGGTGATGGTATCTGGGACATTATTTGTAAGATATGATTCTGTGGGTATGACTACATTGCTTGACTAAAAGTTTGAAGTTTATTTATTAGTGTCACAAGTAGGTTTACATTAACACTGCAATGAAGTTACTGTGAAAATCTCCAAGTCACCACACTCCGGCGCCTGTTTAGGCAAACCGAATTTAGCATGGCCAATGCATCCTAACCAGCACGTCTTTCAAACTGTGGGAGGAAACCCACGCAGACACGGGGAGAATGTGCAGACTCCGCACAGACAGCGACCCAAGCCGGGAAGCGAACCTGGGTCCCTGGCGCTGTGAGGCAGCAGTGCTAACTACTGTGCCACCCTGTGCCATTCCTATTTTTAGACTTTGTCGCAGTTAGATGTAACTGAGTGGTTTTCTGGACCATTACAGAGGGCATTTAGGAGTCAACCACATTGCTGTATGGAGCCATATGTAGGCCAGACCAGGTAAGGACAGCAGATTTCCTTCCTTCCTTTGTGACTTAGCACTGTTGCCTCACAGCGCCAGGGACCCGGGTTCAATTCCGACCTCGGGTCACTGTCTGTCTGCGTGGGTTTCCTCCGGGTGCTCCAGTTTTCTCCCACAGTCCAAAGATGTGCAGGTTAGGTGGATTGACCATGCTAAATTGACCCTTAGTGTCAGGGGGATGAGCAGGATAAATGTGTGGGGTTATGGGGATAGGGCCTGAGTGGGATTGTGGTTAGTGCGGACTCGATGGGCCGAATGGCCTCCTTCTGCACTGTAGGGATTCTATGATTCTAGGTGGGTCTTTACAACAAAGGTTTCCTGGTCACTATT
Organism: Mustelus asterias; assembly: GCF_964213995.1. Taxonomy (NCBI): domain Eukaryota; kingdom Metazoa; phylum Chordata; class Chondrichthyes; order Carcharhiniformes; family Triakidae; genus Mustelus; species Mustelus asterias. The sequence goes on from NC_135827.1 coordinate 31,614,015, forward strand.
ACGACATTTTAATTCCAGGTTTATTAACTGAATTTAAATTCCACCAGCTGTCATTGTGGGATTCACCACCATTCACCACCATTAGCCTGGGCCTCTGGATTACTAGTCAGGCGACATTACCACAATGCCCCTGCCTCCCCCAGAAACCTCATCCACCCCTATCTTCCACCTACCGCCCTCTGGAATCAGGAATTCAAGAATTCCCAACCACAAGGGAAGAAATTTCTCTTCATCTGAGTTTTAAAATGGCTGAATCTCTCATTCTTCAACCCAGCCAACATGTCATGTGCCCCAATTCCATTTATGCTCAATGATTGGGTGTAAGTGAAACACGGGGTTGGCACAGAGTAGCATTTCCCTCCAAATGTTCCTCCCTCTCTGAGGCGAAGTGCTCAACAGCTCCCCCTAACGACCAGGTCATGTTTGGGACTTCCACCATGATGAGATGGCAGGCTAGGGACAGGTGGGAGTGGGGGAAGGGGGGTGGGGGGGGTGGGGGGAGGGAACAGGAGCCGGAATGATACTTCAGTAGAATGCACTTTCCCAAGGATAGATTTTGTGAGGCTCGACTCTGAACCCAGAGTTACATCCAAGGTGTCTACGTTGACTCAGTGAGTGGCACTCTCACTTCTGAGTTAGGTAGCCCTGGGTTCATGTCCCACCCCAGAGATCTGAGCGCGAAATCTAGGCTGGCATTCCTAGTACAGTCATCAGGGAGTGCTGCGCTGTTAGACATGATGTGGAGGTGCCGGCGTTGGACTGGGGTAAGCACAGTAAGAAGTCTCACAACACCAGGTTAAAGTCCAACAGGTTTATTTGGTAGCAAATACCATAAGCTTTCGGAGCAATGCTCCTTCGTCAGATGGAGTGGTCTCTGTTCTCAAACAGGGCACAGACACAGAAATCAAATTACAGAATACTGATTAGAATGCAAATCTCTACAGCCAGCCACTAGACATAGAATCCATAGAATAGAATCCCTATTCTAGGAAGGAGCAGAAGGAGGCCATTTGGCCCATCGAATCTGCACCGACCACAATCACACCCAGGCCCTATCCCCATAACCCCTGACACTAAAGGGCAATTTAGCATGGCCAATCCACCTAACCCGCACATCTTTGGACTGTGGGAGGAAACAGGAGCACCTGGAGGAAACCCACGCAGACACGGGGAGAACGTGCAGACTCCACACAGACAGTGACCCAAGCCGGGAATCGAACCCGGGTCCCTGGCGCTGTGAGGCAGTAGTGCTAACCACTGTGCCATCATGCTGCCCACCTGTGCCCCCGTGCCACCTACATGCCCTCTGCCTTCCCCCCCTACCCCCTTCAGATGAGACACGAAGCCTTCTCGGGTAGATATAAATGTTGATGCCCCAGGGCAGTATTTGACGAAGCACCTTGGGTTTCTCCCAAGTGTCCTCCCCAATATTTATCCCTCAACCAACGACAAAGGAGATTCGGCAGCATCTGTGCAGAGAGAATACAGCCAGTGTTTCAGGTCAGGATGACAGAAGGGTCACCCTGACTCGAAACGCTGGCTCTGTCCTCTCTCCACAGATGCTGTCAGACTTGCTGAGATGTTCCAGCATTTTCTGTTATTGTTTCAGATTCCAGCTTCCACAGGATTTTGTCTTTAACTCAAACGGATTGTCCATAATGTTGCAGTTTGTGGGGGATTGCGGTGCTCAGGTCGACTCTGCCTTTCCCACACTGTTTGTACATTAACGGCGAGAAATGTCTTTTTGTTTATATCCAATTTAATCCAATCAAAGTCCAATTCAAAGTCCCAACAAGTGAGACATTCCCGGTCCAAGCTGACAAGACAGGCTGGCCACTTCCTGTCCTGGGTTTGATCTACATGATCCAAGCTGATTGGAGCAGGCATTCCACCTGATTTGATTTGATTTGATTTATTGTCAGATGTATCAACATACGGTGAAAAGTATTTTTTCTTGCGCGCTATACAGACAAAGCATACCGTTCATAGAGAAGGAAACGTAAGAGTGCAGAATGTGGTGTTGCAGTCATAGCTCGGGTGTAGAGAAAGATCAACTTAATATAAGGTAGGTCCATTCAAAAGTCTGACGGCAGCAGGGAAGAAGCTGTTCTTGAGTCGGTCGGTACGTGACCTCAGACTTTTGTATCTTTTTCCCAACGGAAGAAGGTGGAAGAGAGAATGTCCGGGGTGCGTGGGGTCCTTAATTATACTGGCGGCTTTGCCGAGGCAGCGGGAATTGTAGACAGCGTCAATGGATGGGAGGCTGGTTTGCATGATGGACTGGGCCTCCTCCTCCACCACCTCCAAGGCTTGATCTCATTCGCATCTTAGCCAAAAGGCCGAGATGCCGCTTTAAAAAATTGCTTCAAATGAAGCCTCAGTGAAACCTCATGGCTTTGACCAAGCGCAGCACAGCAAGACTACACTTGATCTTAGCCAAAAGGTCCGAGAAGCGGCTAGAAATTGCTTTGGGATGCACCAAATAAACGCGAGTCTTCTTTTTTCGTTTTTATCTTTTTTACAGGCACCCTGCATCCAGTAAGCACTGCCCTGGGGCACAAACTCTCCCTCTCCACCCCCTCATAATGATTACTCACTGCAAAGTCAGGAACATGATGAATCAGGTATATGCCAACCTTTTACCTACTGAAACCATCCATTGAAAAGCCTACAATAGTTTATAATGGACCACTAAACCCCAGTCAGGCTTACGAGACCCTGGGGAGCTGGAATAATCAGAGAATGCCGTTGTCAATAAAGTATGAGCTGGGAGAATATTGACTCTAATTTCTATCTTTAAGGTGGACCTATGTATGCAAATTCCTGTTGTGAAAAGAAAGACTTGAATTTATATAGCGTCTTCCATGACCACGGACACCTCAAAATGCTTTACCGTCAATAAAGTGCTTTTTGCAGCATAGCCGCAATGTAATGAAGGCAACACAGCAACCAATTTGCACACAGCAAGCTTCAACATATAACAATGTGACCAGATAATCTGGTTTTGTGATATTTATCGAGAGATAAATATTGGCAAGGACTGCAAAAATAAATATTGACACTTTGGACACAGAGGGAGCGCACGGCTCTCATAGTTAATGTTGTGAGCAATCAGCACGCACCCCACTTCACTTGCCTTTGCTTTACGTGCGAATCACTTCTGTCACACCGATAGGGGAAAAAAGCTACACGGACGGTGTGGTAAACCACTGTTAGCTTATTACCTGTATATGTGACATGCCTGGACACATCACTGCCGGCCCTACCCGAGACTCCTCCCCCCCCCCCCCCCCCCCCCCCGGTCCCGGTATAAAGGCGACTGCTCCCCACCTCCCCTGCCTCAGTCTGGACCAGTTCATCAGCATGGGTGTGCTCCAAGTCTTTTGCTAATAAAAGCCTATTTGTTCTTGCACACAAACTAGTCTTTGCTCGATTGATGGTGCATCAGACGGGAAACAGTGGAATGTGCCAACTCTGCGCATGGGCAACAGTTAACAAAATGTCCCGTGGGCCGCATTCAGAATCCTGAAGTCAGACTGCATGTGGTCCCCAGGCTGCCCACTCCTGATTTAAACACACACAGACACACGGCCTTCTTTTTTTTTAACAAAATGATATTCCTCAAAATACTTTTAAAAATCCATTCTCACAATTTATACAATGGGCGGAATTTTCCCGTCCCACCCGCCACGGGAATTTTAGCGGACGGGACACGGACTATGCAAAGGTTCATTGACCTTGGGTAGGATTTTCTGGTCTTGAGGCGAACGCGGTCGGAAAATGCCACCCAATGAGTTAGCAGCTCAAAACACTTCACACAATGAGTTACTTTTTAACAGTTAGCAGTGCATTGACTGATCTATGTTATATAACAGTAACCGAGGGGGACCTGTTAAAGGGCATGCATTGAAATTATGCAGCAGTAGGAAGCAATAAGATGTTGGACGGTTCTTTTCCTACAGAGTAGGGAGCCTCCAGAACAAAGAACAAAGAACAATACAGCACAGGAACAGGCCCTTCGGCCCTCCAAGCCCGTGCCGCTCCCTGGTCCAAACTAGACCATTCTTTTGTATCCCTCCATTCCCACTCCGTTCATATGGCTGTCTAGATAAGTCTTAAACGTTCCCAGTGTGTCCGCCTCCACCACCTTGCCTGGCAGCGCATTCCAGGCCCCCACCACCCTCTGCGTAAAATATGTCCTTCTGATATCTGTGTTGAACCTCCCCCCCTTCACCTTGAGCCTATGACCCCTCGTGAACGTCACCACCGACCTGGGGAAAAGCTTCCCACCGTTCACCCTATCTATGTCTTTCATAATTTTATACACCTCTATTAAGTTTCCCCTCATCCTCCGTCTTTCCAGGGAGAACAACCCCAGTTTACCCAAAACACTCCTCATAACTAAGCCCCTCCATACCAGTCAACATCCTGGTAAACCTCCTCTGTACTCTCTCCAAAGCCTCCACGTCCTTCTGGTAGTGTGGCGACCAGAACTGGGCGCAGTATTCCAAATGCGGCCGAACCAATGTTCTATATAACTGCAACATCAGACCCCAACTTTTATACTCTATGGCCCGTCCTATAAAGGCAAGCATGCCATATGCCTTCTTCACCACCTTCTCCACCTGTGACGTCACCTTCAAGGATCTGTGGACTTGCACACCCAGGTCCCTCTGCGTATCTACACCCTTTATGGTTCTGCCATTTATCGTAGAGCTCCTCCCTACATTATTTCTACCAAAATGAATCACTTCGCATTTATCAGGATTGAACTCCATCTGCCATTTCTTTGCCCAAATTTCCAGCCTATCTATATCCTTCTGTAGCTTCTGACAATGCTCCTCACTATCTGCAAGTCCTGCCAATTTTGTGTCGTCCGCAAACTTACTGATCACCTCAGTTACACCTTCTTGCAGATCGTTTATATAAATCACAAACAGCAGAGGTCCCAATACAGAGCCCTGCGGAACACCACTAGCGGTCACGGGCATTCGGCCTCTGATATTCGGGTAAGCGTTCTCCAAGGCGGCCTTCGCGACACACGACAGCGCAGAGTCGCTGAGCAGAAACTGATAGCCAAGTTCCGCACACACAAGGACGGCCTCAACCGGGATATTGGGTTCATGTCACAATATTTGTAACTCCCACAGTTGCGTGGACCTGCAGAGTTTCACTGGCTGTCTTGTCTGGAGACAATACACATCTTTTTAGCCTGTCTTGATGCTCTCTCCACTCCCATTGTTTTGTTTCTTAAAGACTGGATTAGTTGTAAGTATTCGCATTCCAACCATTATTCATGTAAATTGAGTCTGTGTCTTTATAAATTCTGTTTGTGAACAGAATTCCCACTCACTTGAAGAAGGGGCTTAGAGCCTCGAAAGCTTGTGTGGCTTTTGCTACCAAATAAACCTGTTGGACTTTAACCTGGTGTTGTTAAACTTCTTACTGTGTTTACCCCAGTCCAACGCCGGCATCTCCACATCATGAACACCACTAGTCACAGGCCTCCAGCCGGAAAAAGACTCTACCACTACCACCCTCTGTCTTCTGTGACCAAGCCAGTTCTCCACCCATCTAGCCACCTCACCCTTTATCCCATGAGATCCAACCTTTTGCACCAGCCTACCATGACGGACTTTGTCAAACGCTTTACTAAAGTCCATATAAACGACATCCACGGCCCTTACCTCGTCAACCATTCTGGTCACTTCTTCAAAAAACTCCACCAGGTTAGTGAGGCATGACCTCCCTCTCACAAAACCATGCTGACTATCGTTAATGAGTTTATTCCTTTCTAAATGCGCATACATCCTATCTCTAAGAATCTTCTCCAACAACTTCCCCACCACGGACGTCAAGCTCACCGGCCTATAATTACCCGGGTTATCCTTCCTACCCTTCTTAAATAACGGGACCACATTAGCTATCCTCCAATCCTCTGGGACCTCACCTGCGTCCAGTGACGAGACAAAGATTTGCGTCAGAGGCCCAGCAATTTCATCTCTCGTCTCCCTGAGCAGCCTTGTGTAGATTCCATCAGGCCCTGGGGATTTGTCAGTCTTTATATTCTCTAACAAACCTAACACTTCCTCCCTTGTAATGGAGATTTTCTCCAACGGTTCAACACTCCCCTCCGAGACACTCCCAGTCAACACATCCCTCTCCTTTGTGAATACCGACGCAAAGTATTCATTTAGGATCTCCCCTACTTCTTTGGGCTCCAAGCATAATTCCCTACTTTTGTTCCTGAGAGGTCCGATTTTTTCCCTGACGACCCTTTTGTTCCTAACGTATGAATAAAATGCCTTGGGATTCTCCTTAATCCTGTCTGCCAAGGACATTTCGTGACCCCTTTTTGCCCTTCTAATTCCTTGTTTGAGTTCTTTCCTACTTTCTTTGTATTCCTCCAGAGCTCCCTCCGTTTTTAGCTGCCTGGACCTAACATACGCCTCTCTTTTCTTTTTGACAATCCCTCAATTTCCCTGGTTATCCACGGTTCTCGAATCCTACCCTTCCTATCCTTCTTTTTTACAGGCACATGCCTGTCCTGCAGCCCTAACAACTGTTCCGTAAAAGACTCCCACATGCCAGATGTGGATTTACCCTCAAACAGCCTCTCCCAATCAAGAGCTGCCAATTTCTGCCTAATCCCACTAAAGTTAGCCTTCCCCCAATCCAACACCTTACCCTTGGGACACCACTCATCCTTTTCCATCACTATCCTAAAGCTAACAGAATTGTGGTCACTATTTGCCACATGTTCCCCTACCGAAACTTTGAAGACCTGACCGGGCTCATTCCCCAGTACTAGGTCCAGTATAGCCCCCTTTCTAGTCGGGCTATCTACATATTGTTCCAAAGAACCCTCCTGTATGCATTTTACAAATTCCTCCCCATTCAGAGTCCCAGCTCTCAGCGATTTCCAGTCTATACCAGGGAAATTGAAGTCTCCCATTACAACCACCCTATTTTTCCTGCACCTATCCAGTATCTCCTGACATATCCGTTCTTCCACTTCCCTCGGGCTGTTGGGGGGCCTGTAGTATACCCCCAACATAGTGACTGCGCCCTTCCTGTTTCTAAGCTCCACCCATAGTGACTCGTTACACGACCCCTCTGAATTGTCCTCCCTCTGCACCGCTGTAATATGCTCTCCAACTAATACTGCTACTCCCCCACCTCTTTTGGCCCCTCCTCTGTCTCGCCTAAAACACTTGTACCCCGGAATATTCAGCTGCCAGTCCTGTCCCTCTTTCAACCAAGTCTCTGTCACCGCAACCACATCCAAATTCCTCGTGAGCATTAAGGCCCTAAGTTCGTCTGTCTTACCTGCTACGCTCCTTGCATTGAAGTATAAGCACTCCAGACCTCCAGGCCCAGTGAGGTCATCCTCCCCCAGAGTGCTCTTCTTCTTTGCCAGCCTTGTCCCAGCCCCAAGCTTGTCCCCAGCCTCTACACTTGTAGACCTAATATTTTGATCCCCAACCCCCTGCCATACTAGTTTAAACCCCCCCGAACTGCACTAGCAAAACTCCCAGCCAGGATATTCGTGCCCTTCCAACTTAGTTGTGACCCGTCCTTCTTGTACAGGTGCCATCCTCTCCTGAATACTTCCCATTGATCTAGGAAAATGAAGCCCTCCCTCCTGGACCAGTCCTTTAGCCAAGCATTCAATTGTACTAACTCCCTATTCTTAGCCTCACTGGCACGAGGCATTGGGAGCAGCCCAGAGATGGCCACCCTGGAGGCCCTACTTTTTAGACTATTTCCCAACTCCCTGAATTGCTCTCGTAGGATCCCCCTGCTCTTCCTATCTACGTCATTTGCACCAATGTGTACAATGACATCCGTTTCTTTATCTTCCCCTTTTAAGATGCCTCCTATCCGCTTGGAGACATCCATTACCCCAGCACCAGGTAGGCAGACTACCATCCTGGAGTCCCGTTCGCACCCACAGAATCGCCTGTCCGTGCCTCTAACCGACGCATCCCCCACCACTATTGCTCTCCTAACCCCTCTCTTTCCTTTCCGGGCCACAGAGCCTGACTCTGTGCCAGTGACCTGGTCACTGTGGCTTGCCCCTGGAGAATCATCCTCCTCCACACTATCCAAAACAATATACTTGTTTTGGAGGGGGACAACCACAGGTGATCCCTCCACTAATTTCTCACTCCCCTCCCCTCTCACACCTGTCGCCGAGCCCTTCCTATTATGAGAGACAGCCACTGGAGTACTCTCTGGTACGTTACCCTTCTGACCTTTACTCCTCCTAACTGTGACCCACGTGTCTTCCTCCCGATGCCCCGGTGTAACTAGTTCCCTATAACTCATGTTAGGTCGGTGAGTTGTGTGCTGATTCTCAGTCGCCTTCAGGGCGGAGCTGAACCAGTTTTTGATTGGAGCAGAACTGCATTATGTCGAAGGAAAGTGGATTTACAGATCATGGCCAATCTGACTTCTTAGCTGCAAATTTTTTTTATCCATTTGTGGGACATGCACGTTGCCGGCTGGTCAGCATTTATTGCCTGTCCCTACTTGGCCTTGGAGAGCTTCTGAGCATCTATTGCTGTGGCTCTGGAGTCACATGTAGGCCAGACCAGATAAAGACGGCAGATTTCCTTCCCTAAAGGACATTCGTGAACCAGATGGGTTTTTATGACAATGGTTTCCTGGTCATCAGTAGAGTCTTAATTCCAGATTTTTAAAAATTGAATTCAAATTCCACCATCTGCTGTGGTGGGATTCGAACCCAGGTCCCCAGAACGTTAGCTGAGTTTCTGGATTAACAGTCTAGCGATAATACCACTAGGCCATCGCCTTCTCTGTTCTGCAAAGTCCTGAGGATGGGAAAGGCGCTATATGAATGTTCCCGTTTCTTTATTGGGAGTGGGAACCGTGGCTGATTTTATCTCCCACCCCCTTTCCGAGGACAAAGTGAGCAGACGGCAGCAACTCATCACCCCAGGCCCTTCGCTGCCGAATTTAGCCATTGCAGCACAAAGCAGAAACAGTCTCGGCCTCTAGGTGTTCAGCACCACACCTTGCAATGCATTTATCCAGCCAGAGATCTCCTGCCATAGTGTCCATCCAGAACTCTGCATGCAAAAGATGTCTTTCACATGTACACAGACAGGGAGGGAGCTGGCAAACAGGTGCACTCGGTCCCAGCAATGAGTGGTGCTCCTGAAGAGTTTGAATCATAGAAATCCTAGTGCAAAAGGAGGCCATTTGGCCCATCGACTCTGCACCAACAATAATCCTGCCCCAGGACCTGCCCCCACAAATTTACCCTGCTAATCCCTCTAATTTACACATCCCAGGACACTAAGGGGCAATTTTGCATGGCCAATCAACCTAACCATCTTTGGATTGTGGGAGGAAACCGGAGCACCCGGAAGAAACCCACTCAGACACGGGGAGAATGTGCAAACTCCACACAGACAGTGACCCAAGCCAGGAATCGAACCCAGCTCCCTGGTGCTGTGAGGCAGCAGTGCTAACCACTGTGCCACCGTGTCGTCTTGTCGATGTTAACACCAGAGCCCCATTTTATTATAAGCACTCTGAGTCCCAGCCGCCAGCCAGGCCGATTGATGACTTGCCCGGCTGGTGAGGGAGCTGCCATTTGGCAGCAGCCACCATTCCGCTTCATGGTGGTGGTGAATGGCGATGGTTTAGGTGTTAGTTTTGAAGTTTTAACCTCTCCCCTGAGCCTCAAAGAGTGTGAACGAAGTTAAAATCATGGGCTTTATCCAGCGGTGGGCAAACTGCAGCCCAGGGGGCCACACGCGGCCCATCTGGGTTCTGAGTGCGGCCCCACGAGACGTTTTGTTGGCTGTTGTCCACGCGCAGGATCTCCACATCCCACTGATTTCCATCCACGTAGTTTTTTTCCTCCCGGTCTGACTGAAGTGATTCGCACGTAAAGCACGGGCGAGTGAAGTGAGGTGGGTGCTGATCGCTCACAACACTGACTGTGAGAGCCGTGCGCTCCCTCTGGGTCCAAAGCGTCAATATTTATTTTTCTTTCATCATTTGAAGTTGACGACAGACCTATTAGTGTATAAATGATTAAGCATTTTCTCTAACTCATTATGAAATATTCAGCGTGTAGAAAGTGTATTTAAAGTTATTCATGGGGTCGTGATTAGTGAACAAGCCCGATTTCAATCTTGTGGCCCACTGAGATGAAGGGGGGGCATTCATGCAGCCCACTCATTAGCCCAGGTTGCCCATCACTGACTTTGGGCGGGATTTTGCGGCACCGCTCGAGCGAGACCGGAAATTCCTGCCCGAGGTCAATGGACATTTCCGTTGTCCGCCCCTCGCCCGTTCTGAATCTGTGGCGGACGAGGCAGTAGAATCTCTCTCATCCTGTACTATTGAAACAGTTAAAGCAATAGCCGGTGGCCGGGAGGAGATGCTGGGAAGTGTTAGACAAATTGTTCTCTGGTTAACATTGGTTCAAGTCCTCCTGACACCATGGGCTTCTTATTGAACATTAGCGCTGATTAAATGAGGGCATTCGACACCCTCATCACAAGCTGAAGAGAATAGTGGGCCGGTTCAGTCAGAACAATGAAAGTACTTAATGCTTCAGTTAGAAATCTAAACAAAGTAATCCCCGGGGGCAGAGTGAGTTAAACTATTGCTCATTCATCTTATATCTCCAACCCAAGGTAATGGAATGAAAGCCTTACCTCTTAAAAGATTGCAACATACATCATAAGACCGTCAGATATAGGGACGAATTTTACCCCCCTGCCCGCCACGGGAATCGGAGAGAGCGAAGGGCGGACCGTGGAAAGTCTATTGACCTTGGGTGGGATTGTCCGGTTTTGGGGCGAGCGCGGCTGGAAAATCCCACCCATGTGAGCAGGATTAGGCCATTCGGCCCATCAAGTCTGCTCCACCACTCAATCATGGCTGATAGGTTTGTCAACCCCATTCTCTCACCTTTTCTCCGTGACTTATGATCCGCTTACCAACCAAGAGCCGATCTGTCTCTGTTTTAACGACCTGCCCTCCACAGCCTTGCGTGACAATGAATTCTACAGATTCACCACCCTCTGGCTGAAGAAATTCCTCGTCATCTCAGTTCTAAAGGGTTACCTTTATCCTGAGGCTGTTCCCTCGGATCCTCGTCTCTCCGACTAATGGAAACATCTTCCCCCACGTCCACTCTATCCAGGCCTGTCAGCACTGATGTATAATTACAGTACAATTGACATGAGCGGCTGCAAGTAACTTCAGAATGGATGTTTGCCGTAAAGCTGCATATCATGGGGGGGCAAATCTGTACCCAAATCTGGAGACGGGAGAGGAATATGAAATAGTAGTAGAATGCAGCAGGCAGAATCTTTGGTAAATTTTTGGTCCTTACCCTGTATCTGAGACTAGCCTGGACAGGCACTGGAAGTTCTCGTTCCAAGGCGGACGTGACTCACCTTTGATGTGGATCAAAGTCATCAGAAAATTATAAATGAGAAAAGAAAATCTGAAGATCAAGCGGGTTCCAAATCAACTACAGAACAATCGCTGATTGGATAAGGGGAAAGGATTGGCTGGACTGAAGTCCCCCCCCCCCCCCCACTTTCATCTTTGAACTGTAATCTTTAAAATGTTATCAGGAATAAAATGGAATTAATGTATTTCAGTTTAGATTGTCTTCATAAAACGTCAATCAGGGAACCCACAATATCCGCAGCCTCGTGAATCCAACATGTATGAACACTTTTTCAGGAAATCAAAAAGGCTTTTAGTGTTGGGGAATTTACTAATCACTTGTGTTAAAGGTACAACCTCCTAACTACAGTGCAGGAGGAGGCCATTCAGCCCGTCGAGTCTGCACTGACGACAATCGCATCCAGACCCTATCCCCGCAATCCCACATATTTACCCTGCTAAGCCTCCTGACACTAAGGGGCAATTTAGCACGGCCAATCAACCTAACCCGCACATCTTTGGACCGTGGGAGGAAACCGGAGCACCCGGAGGGAAACCCACGCAGACACAGGGAGAATGTGCAAATTCCACACAGACAGTCACTTAAGGCCAGAATTGAACCCGGGTCACTGGCTCTGTGAGGCAGCAGTGCTAACCACTGTGCCATCCTCAGTTGAAATGTTCACTCACCCTAATGTTGGTTACCAATGATGTTCACCAACAAACATTTGGATCTATGGTTTTAATATGCCATAAGAAACCAGTAAGGTTTGGGCTGATATTGAATAGTGCAATTTTCCTAACATTTCCAATAATCTCCCCCAGGCTTTATCTGATTTTAATAGACATTTCTCTGTGTACAGTGAATAATAACGATCACTTGTAAATGATGGTCTTCCATTTATTTTTCATTTGATTTAATTTTATTATTGTCACATTTATTAACATACAGTGAAAAGTATTGTTTCTTGTGCGCTATACAGACAAAGCATACCGTTCATAGAGAAGAAAAGGAGAGGGTGCAGAATATAGTGTTACAGTCATAGCTAGGGTGTAGAGAAAGATCAGCTTAATACGAGGTAGGTCCATTCAAACTTCTGACAGCAGCAGGGAAGAAGCTGTCCCTAAGTCGGTTGGTACGTGACCTCAGACTTTTGTATCTTTTTCCCGACAGAAGATTTGATTTGATTTGATTTGACTTGATTTATTATTGTCACATGTATTAATATACAGTGAAAAGTATTGTTTCTTGCACGCTATACAGACAGAGCATACCATTCATAGAGAAGGAAACGAGTGGGTGCAGAATGTAGTGTTACAGTCATAGCTAGGGTGTAGAGAAAGATCAACTTAATGCAAGGTAGGTCCATTCAAAAATCTGATGGCAGCAGACGTTTTCCCGACGGAAGAAGGTGGAAGAGAGAATGTCCGGGGTGCGTGGGGTCCTTGATTATGCTGGCTGCTTTGCCGAGGCAGCGGGAAGTGTAGACAGAGTCAATGGATGGGAGGCTGGTTTGAGTGATGGGTTGGGCTACATTCACGACTTTTTGTAGTTCCTTGCGGTCTTGGGCAGAGCAGGAGCCATACCAAGAAGGGAGAAGAGAATTGTTTGGGGTGCGTAGGGTCCTTGATTATGCTGGCTACTTTTCCAAGGCATGTAACCCAAGATAATACTATCTTCTATTTTTTGAATTGATTAAGACCATTGTGACTTTTGTAAACTAAACATCTTGAAAAGCAGAGCGCATCACTTGTCTTAGAATTCCCCTTTGCTGCAAAGGAAAGATAATGATAATCCAGAAGTCCAGGCCAATCACTGGAACATGGGTTCAAATCCCACCCCCGCAGCTGGTGGAATTCATATTCAGTTAATAAATTCAACCAATTAATCAAAATGAGTCTGGTATGTAAGCTCGTGTCAGTAATGGTAACTGTGAAACTATCATCGATTGTCATAAAAACCCATCTCGTTCACTATAGTCCTTTAGGGAAGGAAACCTGCCGTCCTTACCTGGTCTGGCCTACATGTGACTCCAGGGCCACAGCAATGTGGTTGACTCTTATCTGCTCCCCTGAAGTGGCCTAGCGGGCCATTCAGTTGAAGAGTAATTAGGGATGGGCAATAAATGGGAATTTCACGGTAACTTCATTGCAGTGTTAATCATAGAATCCCTACAGTGCAGAAGGAGGCCATTCGGCCCATCGAATCTGCACCGACCACAATCCAACCCAGGCCCTATTCCCGTAACCCCACATATTTCCCCTGCTAATCCCCCTGACACTAGGATCAATTTAGCATGGCCAAATGTAAGCCTTATTTGTGACTAAAAAGTAAACTTTAAACTTTAAAAAATGCTGACCTTGTGATGCACATCAATTTGACACGAGGCACAAAGCTTCGGTAAAAGCATCAATTTTATTAACTAACAATGGAACTATCAGAACTTTAACACACTATCCCAGACTGAAGAGGTCCCGCCCGAGCAGGGGGTCTTATACCTCTCCCAGGAGGCGGAGCCCGACTGGGATGTGCCACAACAGTAACAACCACAGGTGTATCAATCCCACCCTAGCCCAACAACAACATTAGAACAACCCAACAACAACATTAGAACAATCCCACAGTGGGAACCAACGATGGTTCACCACACCTTGCCAGCGAGACGCATGCATCCCATGGAAGAATAAAAAATATGATTTGGCTCCAAATGATCCCCAGTAGGGTTTTGGTACTGGGAAGCTGTCATAGCTTCTGTTCTTCAACCTGTGAAGTATTGGAGAGAGTTGGTGACATATCCCTGTTTCAGTAATTGCCGTTCCCCAGTTCCTCGAGTCACTCTTTCAGTCTAAACTCTGCCACTTCAAGCTCCAGGTAAGTGGAGGTTGATCCCCCCCTCTCTGAGAACTAACACCGAAACACCCAAAGAGGAATACCTCACCTTATAATCTGTAAAAAGTGTGTGTGAAGTGGTGTGACCTGCGTTTCAGCAACTTCTAGTGGTTAAATACGAAATAAATCCCTGACTCTCTAAAATCAACACGTAACAATTTATTTATCCAACAGTGAGCAAATTAACTAAACTATTAACAAACCGAATATATCCCTTCTAACTATTAACTATTCCCGAATAAAACAAGAGTCTAATGGCATGCTGTTCAAACAAGTACAATTCCCACTCAAACAGAATTTTAGTCACTCTGCAAATTACAACCAGGTTTTGTGTCTTCTGGAATATTCTGGGCCTTCTCTGTTGATTCTTCTAGTCTGGAACTTACTTCTTCTTTGGTACCTTTGGGCGGCACGGTAGCATAGTGGTCAGCACTGCTGCTTCACAGCTCCAGGGACCTGGGTTCGATTCCCGGCTTGGGTCACTGTCTGTGTGGAGTTTGCACATTCTCCTCGTGTCTGCGTGGGTTTCTTTCGGGTGCTCCAGTTTCCTCCCACAGTCCAAGGATGTGCGGGTTAGGTTGATTGGCCATGCTAAAATTGCCCCTTAGTGTCCTGGGATGCGTAGGTTAGAGGGATTAGTGGGTAAAATATGTAGGGATATGGGGGTAGGGCCTGGGTGGGATTGTGGTCGGTGCAGACTCGATGGGCCGAATGGCCTCTTTCTGTACTGTAGGGTTTCTATGATTCCTATCTGGATGGTGCTTTGAGCTGTGAGCTGTGGCAGTTGCTCTCTCCTTTTTGTCCCACTGTCTCCCTTCTTTTATACCTGTGATGACATATCGATATTTCCCACAATAGGATTGGTCCTAGGTTGTCAAGACCATGAGATTTAAATTTATTAGGTTCTTGGTATCTAAGTGCCTAATTCAAACTGATTGGCTAAATTCAAAAGCCTGTTGTCTTGTTAAAACCGCTGCTTGGCCTTCGATACAAATGTTTCAGTTTGGACTCTCTGTGTACTTGCATTTTTAAACTCTAAGCACAGAAAAAGCACCAGCTTTTAAAGGGACCACTCAATGCTTTCTCCCTCGCATTTTACAATTTTACAAACACCAATCTACAATTACTGTACCCAACTTCGCAACAGTGCATCGATAAATCTGGTTTCGGGCAAAGTATTTGCAGCTACCGAGGAGATGTTGACTTTGTGAATAATGTTGAATTAGCTCTTGAATGAGACCTTGAGGGTTCAATAATCTTCATGCATTACCTACAGGGGCTGGTTATCTCAGTTGGCCCAATGCGAGAATGTGATGCAGAATAACACCAATCGTAGAATCATAGAATCCCTACTGTGCAGAAGGAGGCCATTCAACCTATTGAGCAGGACAGCACGGTGGCACAGTGGTTAGCACTGCTGCCTCACAGCACCAAGGACCCGGGTTCGATTCCGGCCTCGGGTCACTGTCTGTGCGGAGTTTGCATGTTCTCCCCGTGTCTGCGTGGGTTTCCTCCGGGTGCTCCGGTTTCCTCCCACAGTCCGAAAGATGTGCTAAATTCTCCTTCAGTGCATCCAAAACAGGCGCCGGAATGTGGCGACAAGGGGATTTTCACAGTAACTTCATTGCATTGCTAATGTAAACCTACTTGTGACAAATAAATAAATAAACTTTACTTTACTTTAAGCCTGCAGTGACAACAATTCCACCCAGGTCTCTGTAACACCACGTATTTACCCTGCTAGCCCCCTAACACTAAGGGGCAATTTAGCATGGCCAATCATCTTTGGAGTGTGGGAGGAAACTGGAGCACCTGGAGGAAACCGATGCAGACACGGGGAGAATGTGACCCAAGCCGGGAATCGAACCCGGGTCCCTGGCGCTGTGAGACAGCAATGCTCACCACTGTGCCACCATGCTGCCCATGGCATGGGTTCAATCTCTATACCAGCTGAGATAATTCCTGGGGCCTACTCTTGCTATGCACCTTGGTAATATCATAACATTAGCCATGATTAGCAACCCTTAGCCAACAAGAGCACTACATGAAAAGAGAGAAATCGGTGTCTGTCCAATTGCTACAGAACAATGAATAACAAAGCAACTAGAGTAATAAATGAGGATAACTAAAACAATCGAGTACAATTCAGAAGAAGTTATGCTGAAACTACATGGTGCTCTGCTCAGACACACCTTGTGTTTTGTGACCAGTTCTGGTCCACAAGGCACAAGAGATATTTCAGCCCCAGAGACAGTGCGAAGAACTTACAAGATTGATAGGGTTGTCAAATGTAATCAAATGTATTCCTGGAGGTTTCATCACATGGCTTTCCTCCAGGCTCCAGCCATTAGTCGCCAACACATCCATCCTGGTGATGCATTGCCTTCCTAAACCAATTGGGAAGCAAAACGACTCGCTATCCAGTTGGCTGAGACTTGACTGTCAGCAAATCAACCATTTTTCCCCATTTTCAATAATTTTCTATCATGTAAAGAACATTCAGTGGCATGGTGGCACAGTGGTTAGCACTGCTGCCTCACAGCCCTGGGGACTTGGGTTCAATTCCCGCCTGAGGTGACTGTATGGAGTGTACGTTCTCCCCGTGTCTGCATGGGTTCCCTCCGGGTATTCCGGTTTCATCCCACAGTCCAAAGATGTGTTGGGTAGGGGGATTGGCCATGCTAAATTGCCCCTTAGTGTCCAAAGATGTGCGGGTTAGGTGGATTGGCCATGCTAAATTGCTCCTTAGTGTCCAAAGATGTGCGGGTTAGGTGGATTGGCCATGGTAAATTGCCCCTTAGTGTCCAAAGATGTGCGGGTTAGGTGGATTGGCCATGCTAAATTGCTCCTTAGTGTCCAAAGATGTGCGGGTTAGGCGGATTGGCCATGCTAAATTGCTCCTTAGTGTCCAAAGATGTGCAGGTTAGGGGGATTGGCCATGCTAAATTGCCCCTTAGTGTCCAAAGATGTGTTGGGTAGGTGGATTGGCCATGCTAAATTGCTCCTTAGTGTCCAAAGATGTGCGGGTTAGGTGGATTGGCCATGGTAAATTGCCCCTTAGTGTCCAAAGATGTGCGGGTTAGGTGGATTGGCCATGGTAAATTGCCCCTTAGTGTCCAAAGATGTGTTGGGCAGGTGGATTGGCCATGCTAAATTGCTCCTTAGTGTCCAAAGATGTGCGGGTTAGGTGGATTGGCCATGCTAAATTGCCCCTTAGTGTCCAAAGATGTGTTGGGTAGGTGGATTGGCCATGCTAAATTGCCCCTTAGTGTCCAAAGATGTGCGGGTTAGGTGGATTGGCCATGCTAAATTGCTCCTTAGTGTCCAAAGATGTGCGGGTTAGGTGGATTGGCCATGCTAAATTGCTCCTTAGTGTCCAAAGATGTGCAGGTTAGGGGGATTGGCCATGCGAAATTGCCCCTTAGTGTCAGGGGGATTAGTAGAGTAAATACGTGGATAGGGCCTGGGTGGGATTGTTGTCAGTGCAGGCTCATTGGGCTGAATGGCCTCCTTCTGTACTGTCAGGATCCTATGATTCTATGAAAAATCACTGACCAGTGTTCAGGGTGGGAACACTGGCTTGTGGCAATCAAATACTGTTTCAAAACCATCACACCATTGAATTGAGCCATTTGGGAATAATTTTGCTGAACATTTAATGCCCCTTTAAGATTAAAAATCCATTTAATTCTAGTGGACCAAGAGATGTTCACATCCTCAGGTTGTGAAGAGCACGATATAAAGAGAAATACTTTCTGTTCTGCTGAAGAGCGCTTCATTTGTCTTCATCACAAATCATCAAACCTCTGTTTGGTTGGCCTTTCCTCTCATAGTTGTGTTCAATCACTCTGAGCTGGGAAAATCAGAGTGAGATTTGGCGATACGGGTTGTGGTAGGGGGACGGGTGGGTTATAAATGCACAGGACCACATGGCTGCAGGATACAGCTTTGTTCTCCCTGCAGCCGGTTGCCTGGTTACTTTAGAAGGATGATGCACAAACACGGTCCATTTTAATCCACATGCCCTGTAATGTAGGTTCAGAACCTGCTTGAGAGACTCCCGTCCCTTTTCACAGTAGATTAATCATTTATTTCCCTTCCTGAAAAGCCATATGTTGTGTTTCCTGTGGATGTAGCAATGTCGTCAGAGCAGATCTGCACTGCGAGGGATCCTGTAATGCAGGCACACACATATGTTGGAACAAGAGGTCACTTGTTCCCTTGATGCTTGTCATCAATGATAATCTATAACAGCACAGAGGATAAAAAGCACCAGATCACAGAATAGCTGCATGTGAGGAAGCTCATTTAATTCATAGAACCTTAAAATCCCTACAGTGCAGAAGGAGACCATTCAGCCCATTGAGCCCGCACCAACAACAATCCCACCCAGGCCCCATCCACGTAACCTCACATATTTACCCTGCTAGCGCCCCTGACACTAAGGGTCAATTTAGCATGGCCAATCTCCCTAACCCGCACATCTTTGGGCAGTGAGAGGAAGCCGGAGCACCCGGAGGAAACCCACGCAGACATGGGGAGAAAGTGCAGACTCCACACAGACAGTGACCCAAGCTGGGAATCGAACCCGGGTCCCTGGCACTGTGAGGCAGCAGTGCCAACCACTGTGCCACCGTGACGTCCCAATCATGGTACCAACCATGGTACAGCTGGCAGCTTTCTCACCTCTGAACCACAATGTTCCAGGTTTAGGTCCCACTCCAAGCCTCAAGCAGAGAAATGCAAGCTGACAGTCCGGCACAGTACTGAAGGAGTGCTGCACTGTCGGAGATGCCACTGCTCGAATGAGATGTTAAACTCAGGACACATCTGTGGACATAAAATGTCCCATGGTATTATTTCCAAGAAAGACAGGTGAGATATCCCCGGTCAATGTTTATGCCTTGATCAACATGACAAAGAATAAATTTTCGTGTCATTATCACACTACTGTTAGTGTAACAATGTCCCTTCCAGTTGTTCAATCTAAATGCACATTTACATTGAGAATTTCATGTTCAGCCATTGATATGATCTCTTATCAGACTGTGGTTGTGTCACGACATCATAGAATCATAGAATCCTGACAGTGCAGAAGGAAGCCATTCGGCCCATCGAGCCTGCACCGACAACAATCCCACCCAGGCCTTGTCCACGTAACCCCATGTATTTACCCTGCTAGTCCCCCTGACACTAAGGGGCAATTTAGTATGGCCAATCAACCTAACCCGCACATCTATGGAGTGTAGGAGGAAACCGGAGCACCCAGAGGAAACCCACGCAGACACGGGGAGAACATGTAAACTCCACACAAACAGTGACCCGAGGCCGGAATTGAACCCGGGCCCCTGGCGCTGTGAGGCAGCAGTGCTAACCACTGTCCCACCGTGCAGCAAGGATTTAGCATGCGTCAGTATTACCAGGGCCAATGAAGAGTCATTTAGACCCGAAACGTTACCTCTGTTTCTCTCTCCGCTGATGCTGCCAGACATGCTGGGTTTATCCAGCATTTTCCAGACTTTCAGCATCGCATCCATTTTGCTTTTCTTTCCATCTTCCTTATCCGCCAGACAACACGGCCAGGACTTTCCCTGATATCGGCAAAGGACGATGTCATATGGGAAAAGTAGCGCTAAAGCCACTGATGTCAATGGCGGCTTTCTCCGCTAAATAGTCAGAGACTTAGAAAATAATTTCAGGTCACGGGTCCCACGAGGTATGGCTGGCAGAGCGGCCTCTGATTTGCCTGCTTCACCATCAACCGAGACACTCCATGAACCATTTTTAAAGGCACTAACACACAGCAAGCAAACCAGTTCAGCTTGGCAACCCCCATCCACTCCCCCACCCTCCCAGAACCCCTCTCTGGCACTGCTCAGGCTCCGCCAGGGCAACGAGTGGGCAGCGCCCAGGCACTAACCAGGGTTTGCCAGGGTAGTGCCAGCTTGATACTCAGGCATGACAGTCCTGCTCCTGAGCGCTGCAGTCAATAAGCTCCCCTGGAAGGTCTGCTTTGCAAGGTACATGATGTGGAGATGCCGGCGTTGGACTGGGGTGAACACAGTAAGAGTTTTAACAACACCAGGTTAAAGTCCAACAGGTTTATTTGGTAGCAAATAAACCTGTTGGACTTTAACCTGGTGTTGTTAAAACTCTTACTGTGCAAGGTACATGCCTTTGGCGACCAGTTATGGGAAGGCGATGGCCTAGTGGTATTATCGCTGGGCTATTAATCCAGAAACTCAGCTCATATTCTGGGGACCTGGGTTCGAATCCTGCCACGGCAGATGGTGGAATTTGAATTCAATAAAATATATCTGGAATTAAGAATCTACTGTTGACCATTAAACCATTGTCGATTGTCAGAAAAACCCATCTGGTTCACTCATGTCCTTCAGGGAAGGAAATCTGCTGTCCTTACCCAGTCTGGCCTACATGTGACTCCAGAGCCACTGTAAATGTGGTTGACTCTCAACTACCCTCGGGCGACTAGGGACGGGCAATAAATGCAGGCCAGCCAGCGACGCCCATGTCCCACGATTGAATAAAAGAATAGTTAGACCTCACACCAATCTGCCATCCAGTTGCCGTAGGTGGATTTTTTGATGGGGGGGTTGGTGGTGGTATCGAATGTGAATTCCTGTTGAATGTCGGGAAATGCATCCCATCTGGAACCTCCCTCTCCTGTCGTGTGCCAGCCTGTCCCAACGGATGGAGAGAGTGTAAGCATGTGGTAAGCAGATGGTAAGGATGCCCGGCATGTGTGGATGGTGAGTGGGAGCAGTGAGGTGATGAAGATCCGCAGAGGAGGTGAAGATGTGTGTGGGAGAGTGAGTGAGGGGTTGTCCCTTGCGTTGGCGGTGAGTGAGTTCCCTGTGGATGTGTGATGGGGGTATGGGTTGAGGCTGGTGAGAAGATTGATACCCACCTTCGTAGAGGCATCACAGATGTCACTTGCACCCGACACCAGCGCAGATACTCACACCTCTGTGTGTCCAACGTGTAGGCAGGCTTCAGGGTCACTTACTGGTGAGCACCTCACAGCTGACAATCCACAGCAGGCTGTGGCAGGGATGTCCCAGGGAATTGGCACTCGGAGGGATGCCGGAGCCCAGGACTCAGCTGGGCTCCTGGCTGATGATCTGTCCCTGGGACCAGCTGCTGGAGCTGCAAAGGCAGAGTCGCGATTATCAGGAATGACTCCTTGGAGTACAGGGATGATTGGAGGAGTCCCATCACCTTCTATGCAAGGAGATGGGGCCACCATTGCAGCGCACTGAGGCCAACACTGCGAGGTTTGATTCTGCAGTGGAGACCTTGCTGCAGGATGGGCACTCCATGGCAGGAGGTGTCCGTGCCATGATGCAGGGCTTTGACTGCAAAATGGCATAAGCAAGCTGCCTCAACGTCCGCTGTAGATCCTGGGGATACGCCTAGCAGTAATGGGAGGGTCAGGAAGATTAAGAAACTGGAGGCACTTAGTGGGCATGAGTGAATAGAGGCAAAAGTGTAGATAGATCACCATTTTTTTTAAATGTTTGCCAATAAATTTCACTTTGTTCCCCCACAGAGACTCCACCCTGAATATTCATGCCACCAAGCCTGGGGGAACCACCATGTTCACCTGTCACCTCATCCCAGTGAAGTGTGGGAATGGCAGTGCCATGTCCCACCCACCCTCTTGCCAGCCCCCACTAAAGAAGGGCATTCCATCAGCTCCGATATGGATAGGAACCCAGGAAGGAGGACACAGGAAGCGCTGCCTGTATACCAGCTTTCACAACCCCTCTGAAGCAAGGGGTGCTCCAGCCTGAAGGGAAGATAAGGCCTGCAAGTTGCCCCTCCCAACCCCTCTCCCTGGAATGGTGATTCTGGGACCCACACCCCCGGATCCGAGTTGAACTTATCTGTGTCCCCCCTGAGTCCTCTCCAGTACCTCCTAAGCAGTGCACACTGCAGAGGATGCTGGCTACCTGAGCACTCACCTCCGAACCCCCCCTCAGAGGTGAAGGCACCAGGCTAATTCTGATGTAGAGCTGAATATCCAGCGAGCAGGGAAGTCCTGGAGACTCGCTAATGACATGCTAATGTATTAAAATGAGGTTTCTGCGGTTCCGCAGTGTTTTTTCACTCCACTCCACTGATGAGGAGCCGGTAAGATCAGAACCCAGAAACTCACCAGCATGAACTGCGCTCTTTGGATTTTGAGCGGTTAGGGTTAGGGTTAGTGTTGGGTTAGGGTTAGGGTTAGGGTTAGGGTTAGTGTTGGGTTAGGGTTAGGGTTAGGGTAGGGTTAGGGTTAGGGTTAGGTTTAGGATTAGGTTTCGGATTAGAGTTAGTGCAGACTCAAAATAACCCCCATTATTTCCAGTTGATGCTCTGTGTGACACAGGCTTATTTTTTTCACCCTTTCTGGAGTATTTGACAAGAAACATAGGCAGAGACCTGGAATGGCACCCCTCACCCTGTTTGCATTGGAGACCAGCATCTGAAATAGAAGCAAAAGAGATTCGAATGACATAGAAATAACATTGGAATACAAGTTTCAATGCTTTCCGCAACATTTTCTGTTATTACCAGCTACAGTAATCAAAATCGAGATCCATTGTAACAGAGAATCCATGGTTGCAGGATTCTAAGCTTAAAGCCATTAGTGGGTTTTGCAGTGGGGTAATGGCTACAATAAAAAAGGGTGAAGGTAAAGTTGCCAGAGTCCCAGATGACCATGGGTTGCTTTCCCCTTTGAGGGGGAGAGCTGACTGGTGGTGATTTTAACCTGAGGGTCGCTATACCTCAGGCGATGGGTAAGGTAGAGAATGTTGATCCTTCATGGATAACCTCAGCCGGTACGGGAATTGAACCCACGCTGTTGGCATCGCTCTGTATCACTAACGAGCTGTCCAACATGTTCACCAAACAGATGTCAGGTGGGTTCATCTGTATGATCTACACTCAGCTACAGCTATCCATATATCAGCAGAGCAATATCTCATTTTGCCAGATGATTGTAGGTGAAGTCTCTAACTCTCAAAATAAGGTTGTCATAGCAAACCTGATCTATCTAAAAGATCTTAACACTATTTCCCTAAAGGTATTTTTTATCAATGGTTGAAATTTTCAAAGATCAATTTCATAATAGACAGAATAAATCTCCAGATTACGGATTTAGGACGTTCCTTTTCTGTGTAGGAGACCTTTGCAAATATTGACACATTCCTGAGGGGTAATTGTAAGTATTAGGTCAGGGGGCTCTGGACACCTCTCATTCCTCGGGCGGAATTTTCCCACCCCTGTCCGCCGGGGGAATCGTAGCTGGCGTGACACGGATCATGCAAAGGTCTGTTGACCTTGGGCGGGATTTTCCGGCACTGGGGCGAGCGTGGCTGGAAAATCTGTTGACCTCTGACCTAAACATTGACACAATAACGCCAGCTATCTGGGAAGCAGCAGAATCACGGTGGCGAGGATATCATCCAATCCGGCAAAAATACAGACGTTCGGTGACAGAGAGACAATCGTTTGTGGGTGTTTTGTGCTCCACAAATTAAAATCGAATTACCTCTGATCTCCCTTGGATACCTGCTCTGAAATCCATGCTTAAGGGAAAGTTTTGTCAAGCAGCTCCAATGTTTGGAAACCACTAAGAACCATTATTTGCGAATGAATCACTGCATTATAATACATAGAGCAGCATTACTTACCAGTAATCCACGCCAGAATAAATTCCAATCACTTCACACCATGATCTGACAGATTTATGTGTGGAATATCGGTATCAAAAATAACATGTAAATAGCAAAATCAATGATGAATTCTAAAACAAATTGAGTGGGCTTCCGAAAGTAATCTTATCAGTTTTCCTGGAATACCTTGATTGGTGCTTTTTCTGTAAACCCTGCCACCCACCCATTGCTACCCATATGACTCATCGCCAGACTTCTTGACATCTTGCATCTATTTTTGTAAGTGTCAGTTTTCCCTCAGTCTTGTCACTCTCGCCTCTGAGTCAGACGTGAGACGGAGCCCCACTCAAGGCTTGGGGCTCAAAATCAATGCTGACACTCCAGTGCAGTGCTGAGGGTGTTAAAGTTGTCAAGGGTGACTGGCTTTGTGTTGAGATGAGGTCAGGCCAGCTCCCTCCAGTGAATGTACAAACTTCCATTATTCCACTGCTTTGAAGAACTGAGAGTTTGCCCAGCACCCGAGGGAATGTTTATCCCTCTGCCAGCATTGCTAAATGAGATTATCTGGCCATTAATCTCAGTACTGCTTAGGGGACCTTGCTGTGTGCAAATTGGCTAGTGTTTTCTACATTACAAGCTCGATTACACTTCAGTCGTATTCAATTGCCTGTAAAGTGCTGTGGGACATCTGAGGTTTTGAAAGACGCTGTATAAAAGCATTTTTAAACATTTCCAATGGCATTTCTCCTTGCCTTGTTAATCTCAAAGGTGAGACTAAGTGAAATGTGCCAACACCATGGCTCTCAAATGTTGCTGGACAACTTTACAGTCGAGGCACTCAATTTGCTTACCTGGAACTGTGCACTGGGGGAGGCAATCTCAGGAGTTAGCAGCAGGCAAAAGTGAGCCACGATGCTCTTGGACAGCCTGTAAGTACACCGTCGTCACAAGTACCAATCCAAGATGGAGTCAGTTCTTTCACATACAATGCTCCCTTCAAGGAGGTGAGATGGAAGCTCACCAAACTATTTACTGGCATTAATTCTTCTTTACAACATTGGTGGGGGGATAAAGTAAAGGGTGGCACAGTGATTAGCACTGCTGCCTTACAGCGCCAGGGATGCGGGCTCGATTCCAGCCTTGGGTGACTGTGTGGAGTTTTCCCTGTGTATTTTGTGAAGGTGTGGTTCAAATCTACATTTGTGCAGGAATGTAGTTGTTGCAGGTTAGGTGGACTGGCCATGCTAAATTGCCCCTTAGTGAGCTAAGATGTGCAGGTTAGGTGGATTGGCCATGCTAAATTGCCCCTTAGTGAGCTAAGATGTGCAGGTTAGGTGGATTGACCACGCTAAATTGTCCCTTAGTGTCCTAAGATGTGCAGGTTAGGTGGATTGGCTATGCTAAATTGCCCCTTAGTGTCCTTAGATGTGCAGGTTAGGTGGATTGGCCACGCTAAATTGCCCCTTAGTGTCCTAAGATGTGCAGGTTAGGTGGATTGGCCATGCTAACTTGCCCCTTAGTGAGCTAAGATGTGCAGGTTAGGTGGATTGGCCACGCTAAATTGTCCCTTAGTGTCCTAAGATGTGCAGGTTAGGTGGATTGGCTATGCTAAATTGCCCCTTAGTGAGCTAAGATGTGCAGGTTAGGTGGATTGGCCACGCTAAATTGTCCCTTAGTGTCCAAAGATTTGCAGGTTAGGTGGATTGGCCATGCTAAATTGCCCCTTAGTGTCCAAAGATGTGTAGATTAGCTGGATTAGTCATGATAATTGTGTGGGGTTATGCGGATAGAGCAGTGGGGAGGGCCTGGGTAAGATGATCTCTCGGAAAGTCGGTGCAGACTCGATGGCCGAATAGGGATTCTATGGTTCTGTGACAAATCCACTGTCCTACAACCATGGCAACAAACGCATTCCTGCACTAATGTAGATTTGAACAAAGGCTTCACAAAATACATGTCTCTCCTCAAACCTCCAACAGTGGTTCTGTTGAATCCCTGCCACTAGATGGCTTCATGTGTCCATTTCCCCCTCTCAAACAATCGGGAAAAGTACATTAATAATTTACAGTTCACTTGGTTCACCTGGTGAAATGCGTCGAACACTTAATTTACAATTTTAGATGTGTTGTTTGACTTGGATGTGAAATATTGGAATCTTAAATTATTAAACCTAAAACAATGTACTTCTGCTACGAGGTGCATTGTAATAAATATGCACCTGGTCTGATACTTAGATCGATACATGTAGATTGAATGTGGATCAAAAGAGCCAGGGCAAGAGATAATATTTATTTTGGAACCTTCTGTTTCACTCTATGATGTAGCAGATATTAAAAATGAAACTGTTTTGTTGCTGATTATTTTTTGATGATTAAGTGGGTGCTGGAGAAAGGTTGGCAGTTGGATTTTTTTTTTTGGTTTGTTTCTTTTGAATTCTGTTCCTACTTAAATTGAAGCAGTTTGTTGCTATGAGTAACAACAAGCTTATTCGGGTTAATTTCACAGTTACCCTGGGCAACCTGCGTCACATCAGCACAAGTGACAAATATTTTACCGACAAATTGGCAGCCCGATTTACTCAGAAAGGGAGAAAGAGAAGGTGGATGGGGGTGGGTAGCGTAGAGAGGTTGTGGGAGGGGGCTGGGAGGATGTGGGGTTGGGGGGGGGGGGTGGGGGTGTGAGTGGAGATGCCTTCTGTTCTGAGCAAGTGTAAATCACAATGGAAAATTATCAGATATTCAAACACCTCTTCTCTTAATTTTGTGGAGCATTCAGTAATACTAGTGGTATTCTCACTGGACTATTAATCCAGAAACTCAGCTAATGTTCTGGGGGGACCCGGGTTCGAATCCCACCACGGCGGATGGTGGAATTTGAATTCAATAAAAAAAATATCTGGAATTAAGACTATGAAACGATTGTCGGAAAAACCCACCTGGTTCACTAATGTCCTTTAGGGAAGGAAATCTGCCGTCCTTACCTGGTCTGGCCTACATGTGACTCCAGAACCACAGCAATGTGGTTGACTTTCAACTGCCCTCGGGCAATTAGGGATGGGCAATAAATGCTGGCCAGCCCGTGATGCCCATGTCCCCATGAGTGAATTAAAAAAATTAACAGCATTGGAAATGTAATTATTATTAGGAAAACTAATAAATAACCGCTTCTTATATTCAGTTAACTTTTTTTACATTATTGTTCAAATAACTGTCTGTGTGGAGTTTGCACATTCTCCCTGCGTGGGTTTCCTTCGGGTGCTCTGGTTTCCCCCCACAGTTCAAAGATGTGCTGGTTAGGTGCATTGACCCGAACA
This sequence comes from Mustelus asterias, assembly GCF_964213995.1. Lineage (NCBI taxonomy): Eukaryota > Metazoa > Chordata > Chondrichthyes > Carcharhiniformes > Triakidae > Mustelus > Mustelus asterias. The sequence continues at coordinate 31,641,346 of NC_135827.1, forward strand.
GGCGTCGAGTGTGACGACTCTGGGATTTTCACAATAACTTCATTAGAGTGTGAATGTAAGCCTACTTGTGACTAAAAAATAAAATTTTATAAATAAAGGACTTTTCTGCAGTTCCCTTAACCCTTTCAATTTACTCTCCCTGATTGTAATTGTGTTCGTTCTAAATTTATTTATTTCCTAATCAGCTTTTGTTACTCTCTACAAAATCTGAGGCGCAAACAGAAAATATAGAATTCTTAAAGGGCTTGACAGGGTAAATGCTGAGAAGATGTTTCCCCTCATGGGAGAGTCTAAGACCAGAGGACATAGTCTCAGAATAGAGGGGACCAAATTTAAGATTGAGCTGAGGAGGAATTTCATCTCTCAAAGGATTGTGAGTCTTTGGAACTCCTTGTCACAGAGAGCTGTGGGGGCAGAGTCATAAGAACATAAGAAATAGGAGCAGGAGTAGGCCATCTAGCCCCTCGAGCCTGCCCCGCCATTCAATAAGATCATGGCTGATCTGAAGTGGATCAGTTCCACTTACCCGCCTGATCCCTATAACCCCTAATTCCCTTACCGATCAGGAATCCATCTATCCGTGATTTAAACATATTCAACGAGGTAGCCTCCACCACTTCAGTGGGCAGAGAATTCCAGAGATTCACCACCCTCTGAGAGAAGAAGTTCCTCCTCAACTCTGTCCTAAACTGACCCCCCTTGTGTATATTTAAGGCTGAGGTAGATTGATTTTTGATCAGTAAGGGAATTGAGGTGATGGAAAGTGGACGTGAGGAAGTGAAAGTGAGCCATTATCCTATTGAATGGTGGGCGGAGAAGGCTCGAGGTGCTGAAGGGCCTACTCCTGTTCCTATTTCTTATTATGGCCTTAAAATGCTTGAAGTCTGCAATGTCAGCATTGGTAAAGAGTAAAGGACAGTTAACGACCCGACCGTTGACCCTTTGTTGGAACAGAGAACAGAAGAAAGGCAAAGGTTTCAGTAATGCTGGAATACATGCAGTGGGGAGTGTGTGAACGTTAGAATATGGAAGGTCCTACATGAGGAACATGGAGGTATTTAAGATGCCGAAGGGGGCCATTTGGCCCTTCGAGTCTGCACCAACTCTCTGACAGAGCATCCCACCCAGGCCCACCCCCTGCATTTACCCCGCTTACCCCCCTAACCTACACATCTTGGGACACTAAGGGGCAATTTAACATGACCAACCCACCTAACCTGGACATCTTTGGACATCTATTAGTTGTCTTTACACTTGTCCACTGCCTCCTATGAACCATTGCAACAATCCAATCCACTGCCAAGCTTCAGTCCTTAGTTATTTCTGATGGAAGATTCATTTGGAATTTGCGCAGGACAATCTCCCACACGGACCACTAGACCAATGTCCCGCAGCGGACCTGGGACTCAGACTGTTGTCGAATTGCATTGCCAATCTGATTGGTGCATTGCCAGCCTGATTGGCACAGAGCACAGTTGGCAATTAACAGGACATCCCTTTATGCTGCTTGGTTGTGAGTCTCACTTGGGCTGTCAAGAGCACTGACCACCTCCAGTGACCCACTGGAGGATGTTCCTTCTCAAGGGCAACTAGAGATGGGCAACAGTTGCTGGTCTTCCCAAAGATGCTCATGTTCCAAGAAATATTTTTTTAAAACTACCAATTTCCCTTGACATTAGTGTTAAAGATCAGATCAGAAACTTCAAGGTAAGAAGTTAGCCTAGACCCTAACTTTTACATTTGATTTTGGCATTAGGGTGAACATAAGGTGTTTCACTCCAGGTATGATTCAAGTGACCCATTAGGAAGCTTTTATCAAAACAAACTTTATTTAAGAACACAGTTAGAATATAACAAAAAGAATTAGCATAACTATTACCAATTAAAAGGCTTAAACATGACAAAATATAATTCATAACAACGAGCTATCTCTATTGTTCCAGTTTAGCAGTATCCACCACAAACATTCTTTAGAACCAGTTAGCACAGAAACCAAAGATGCTTATGTAGGTGCTAGATTTCTGCCTTTTAAGTCTTCTGGAGAGTGATCCAGACAAACACCTGCCTTCTAATTCTCATGCAGCAAATTCCAGTGAAAGTTCCGTCTGCAATCAGTAGAATCTCAGAGGAAAGGCTTATTTCTTGGCAGATTCCAGTCTCCACTTTAGACAGAGCATGAGCTACAGAGAAAGCGACCTCTCTCTAAAAATCCCAAAAGCAGACTGAGCTTGAGTTCTCTGTGCAAGCCTAGCTATACCCAGTCACATGACCCTATATGTCAATCAACCCAATCAAGCCCCACTCTGCAATATCCCAGGGGAAAAGACAAAACAACAGAACCCTGCATTAGTTCAGGTCAAAACAAACATTGCATCAATTAAGATCAATTATGTTGCGGCAGTAACAATACAGTGTTTCTGGATCCAGACAAAATGGCTCTGATAAAATGGATGGGACTAGTAAACACATTCAGCACAGAAACATGACTTAAAAACATTTCTTAAAGGCACAGTATTGTCACATTAGACTGCAGCTATATTGCATATGGTGTCAAGTCCGAGAGACAAGATTGCCACCTTAGGCAAGTCTCATTCTGCTGTGATTGGAATTTGACTCGATGGCTATGCCTTGTGTACATGGTAGGATAGATTTATATCCTAACCTTGTCATTCAAGATTAGAACTCAAAGCGAGGGTCTCCTGGTCTGGGAGATCAAAGCTCTGCCACAATTAGCTCCAGGATCTGTCAAATATTCCCATCTTATTTTCATTTTTGCCATAACTTGTCAATAACCCATGGGGAGGCAAGATCAAGTGTAGTCATCACCTGAAGCCATACCTAAGGGCAGGGGATAATTAGATCTGCGCTTGTAAAGGTATTTCAATCACAATTTTGATTGTTTTTCCTTTTCTATTCTAAATTCCAGTGTCCCCATTTATAATGGAATATGCTTATGTCAACCTGTCACACTGTGCTTACACCCTCCCACTCGTGGTGATTCTGCAATATGACATTTTAATGAAGCAGTTTCCATTATAAATGCGGACATCGGAATTTATCATGGAAAGTTGACAGGAAGTCTAACTGTTTACTATAGATTTTTGTGAAGCTCTGTGTTTGTTTGTATCGGTATCACTTGGCTTAATGTCGCAATCTGATACAAATGGTACATTTGGCTTAATTTTGTTACATTTTATCTAGGGTTCCAGTTCTTCAGAAAGATCTGGGAGACGATTTAAAGAACTCCAATCGATTTGCAGTGGAAGTGCATGACAGACCTGAAGCATGGCAGGACATAAGGATACGAATGAGGGAAGGAAAAATGGCTATTTGGCTATTGGAGCCTGTACTTCCACAGATCATGATACGTCTTGTGCAGGGAAAGGGTAGCTGGTGCTGAGATTCTGTGGGTACTGTGCTCCATCAGAACTTCAATTCAGAGAATGCAGTTTGTATTAACTTGTGAGGCAAGTCTCCTGGATCGCAGCCTCACTTCCTGGGATGAGGATTTGGACAAAGAGCAGTGCACCTAATTTTCGCAATTCCACATATTCCAGGGACAGACCTTTCCCGTCCCACCCGCCACAGGAATCGTAGCGGGCGGGAGACGGTCCATGCAAAGGACCTCGGGGGGGATTTTCCAGCCTTGGGGTGAGCGCGGCTGGAAAGTCCCGCCCTACGGGTTTGTTTCAGCAATGGGAAAATCAGCATTGCTGTGGCTTTGGTAATGTTAGAATCCTATTGTTCGAAACCATATTTTAATTTTAAAGTATGGAATGACATTGCATTATCTGGACACTTGGGCACTGATTTTCAAAAAAAGTCGTAAATTCCCCTGGTAACAAGCGTGACTTTTCCAAGTGGCCAGCCTGGTAATTGAAGGGGAAAGGCTGTTTGTTTGTGTTGAATTTCAATCACTTTAATTGGTGGGGAAAAGATTGGTAAAAGCTAACGATTTACTGGAAATCACATGACAGAGACAAACTTTAAATTTTGGACCTGTTGTTTTTGAACTCAAGTATATTTTGGGAAAAAAAGCTTGAGAGGGAAGGATGCCCTAACTCTCTCTCTCTCTGCCTTGCCTGAAATTCTGCGTGTGGTTATCAACTGCAGCCAGAGAATCCACAGTTGAGTATAATTTGTCTGCATTTGGAAACATGAAAAGCTGAGACGAGAGGAATTGAACCAGTTCCACATTCTCTTCTGTGCCAACACTCCATTGGTGAGAACCTCCAGTCATCTACTGTCTTCACACAAGGGAATTCCAGATCGACAGCAACAAAACCCTGTGAACTTTATCCTTTTTGTTATAACACCCATTGCTGCCTATCTGTTTGCTGTGTGTGCATGTTCATGTGTGCATTGGAGTATTTTTTAAAAGGGTAAGGTAGTTAATACCTCTGGAGTACACTTTTGTGTGTGTGTACCAGTTCTTACAACTTGTTTAAAAAATAAATTTTGATTTATAATAAATCAATCATTCTGGGTTTATTGAAAGAAGCCTGATTAAAGTCTCTTTTATTCTGGGATTAACAGTTGCAAAGTTAAATGATTGGCCATTTTGGTGAGTGAATTAAACTTTTTAACTAATGATACAACCTGTGGACTAGTGGAGCTGGATAAACTGGACACTCCTCCCATCCACGTCATAACAGTACTTGAATATCAATCCAAGATCTTTTGGTTCTATTGGTCTTAAACTTCTGCAACATCTCACAAAACTATTTCTTATATGTATGCACTGGGGGTCAAGGTTCACAGTAGTGCATTTGCCCAAAATGAGCTAGATTGCAATATTTTAAATAATACTTGCATTAATACAGTGCTGTGTTATCAAAACAGCTCATGGTGTTTCACACAATGAATTCCATTTTGTAATACAGTCACTAATGTCCTGGTAAATACTCCAGTTAGAAGATTATTTGGCCACATATTATAAAGCAGAGATTATAGAATCATAGAATCCCTACAGTGCAGAAGGAGGCCATCAGGTCTCCACAGATTCTCTGTCAGAGTGTCTCAGCCCATCCCTCTCCTCCGTCCTATCCCCGTAACCCTGCACATTCACCATGGTCAATCCATTTAACCTACCCATCATTGGATAATAAGGGGTAATTTAGCATAGCCAATCCACCCAACCTGAACATCTTTGGAGTGTGGGAGGAAGCTGGAGCACCCGGAGGAAACCCACGCAGACATGGGGAGAACATGCAGACTCCACACAGACAGTGACTCAAGGCCGGAATCAAACTCGGGTCCCTGGAGCTGTGGGGCAGCAGTGCTAACCCACTGTGACACTTCCATTTGCTTTAATTTACTTGGCTTGATTCTAGTTTAGTAAGATTTACAATTTTTACAATATGATTTCTACTAGTCATTCTCTACACTTCCAATATCTCAAAATCCTCAGGGTCAATATCACATCTCTACCTATTTCCACAATGCGAATACTCTGAATATTTCATCCTCAGTGTCAAAGGCAACAACTGTAGTATTACTCTCTACATTTCAGTGTCACTGAGTGCATTTTCAGTGTTTGTTGAAATATTAAATCTTTCATGATAGAACACATTAGACGTTCTTTCTTCTTGAGCCAAAATAAACAGATTTCTTGGCAATTCTACTCAGCTGATATATTTTCTTATGTTTTTCAAGAAGTGTTTTAATTTTGTTGCTGTTGCCAGAAGAACATTCAGTGGGTCAAGTGGCTCAGGAAAGGATGGCAATCGTACTTTATCATTTATAATTTTTCCACTTATTTTGCACTACAATGTTCCCATGCCTCTGCCTACTGCCAGCATCATACTCTGGTCTGACTCATGGTAATGCCATTGAACATCAGGGAGATGGTTAGATTCTCTCTTGTTGGAGATGGTCATTGTCCAACACTTGTGTGGGGTGAATGTTTTTTTGTCATTATCAGCTCAAGCCTAGATATTGTCCAGGTTTTGCTGCACATGGACATGGACTCCTTTAGTATCTGAGGAGTTGTGCATGATCCTGTACATTGTGCAATCATGAACAAATGTCCTCATCCCTGACTTTATTTTGGAAGGCAGATAATTGATGAAGCAGCTGATGAGGAACTCCTGCAGTGATGTCTTGGGACTGAGGTGACTGACCTTCCATAGCCACAACCATCCTCCTTTATGCTAGGTGCAACTCTAACCAGTGGACAAGTTCCACCCCTGCCTCCCTAATTCCCACTGACTTATACTTTGCTAGGGCTCCTTAATGCCACACCTGGTCAAATGCTGCCTTGATGTTAAGGGCAGTCACTCTCACCTCACCTCTAGAATTAGGCTCTTTTGTCCATGTTTGGATCTCCAATGAGGTCATGAACCAAGTGGCCCTGGTGGAACCCAAACTGAGCATCAGTGAGCTGGTTGTTGCAAAGTGTCACTTGATAGCACTATCATTGACACCTTCCATCACTTTTTTTATTCATTCATGGGAGATGGACATCGCTGGCTGGTCAGCATTTATTGCCCATCCCTAGTTGCCCGAGGGCAGCTGAGAGTCAACCACATTGCTGTAGCTCTGGAGTCACATGTAAGCCAGGCTAGTTAAGGATGGCAGATTTCCTTCTCTAAAAGACATTAGTGAATGGGATGGGATTCAATCTGACAATTGACAATAGCTTCATGGTCATCAGTAGATTCTTAATTCAAGATTTTTTTTTCATTGAATTCAAATTCCATCATCTTCAGTGGGGGGATTCGAACCCAGGTCCTCAGAACATTAGCTGAGTTTCCTGAATTAATAATCTAGCAGTAATACCACTCGGCCATCACCTCCCCATTGCTTTGCTGATGATCTAGAGATGCCTGGTACATTTGGTCAGATTGAATTTTCTGTGAGTTTTGTGGACTGGGCATACCTGGGCAAGTTTCCAGACTGCTGGATAAATGCTAGTGTTGTAGTTGTACTGAAAAGCTTTATTGGAATGATAACATGGATGAAATACTTCAATTACATGTAGAGATTAGCAAAGCTAGGATTGTCATTCTTACAACAGCGAAGGTTAAGGTGAGATTTATTGTAGATGTTCGAGTTTATGGAGAATATTTATCAATAAAGTAAATAAGTAGACGCTGTTTATGAACAGGGGGGTGTTTAGCAAAGTGCACAAAATAATATCGACGGTAAGAATAATTTTCACAAAGTGGGCTGTTATGATTTGGAATGCGCTTCTTGAAAGGATGATGGAAGTAAATTCAAAAGGAAATTTTATAAATATTTTAAAAGGAAGAGTTTGCAGGGACAAGGGCAAGGGAATTGGACTCACTGGATGGCTCTTTCAAAGAGCCATCACAAACACAATGGGCCGAATGGCACCCTTTAGTGGTATGAGATATGATGAAGCTCCCATTGAACATAGGAGTTAGGAACAGAAGTAGGCAATTCAGCCCTCCGAGCCTGCTCCGCCATTCAATCCGATCGTGGCTGATCTCTTCCTGGTCTATTTATTTACATTATTTAATTCAAATTATTGTAGGGTTCATATTCCTTAATGCAAAATAACCTCAACTGGAGCAGACTGAGCTTCTCCAGGTGGGTTGAGATGCTAAGATTCGCAGCAATCTATTAAAACTGGACTCTAAAAGACCCCCAGCTTGATGTAATTAACAGAAGATCAGTTTTATCCCTGTATAAAGTATGATTTGAGTGAAGAAGCAAATAGATTTTAAGGTCTGGAATTGTTATGGCTCGCAACTCTGAATGCCGCATATTTAATTGGTTAGAGTATGAGCATTATAAATGAACAGGAAAGGTGAATTCCAGTTTTGATTCAAGTCAGTCTCGGAATAAAAGCTTAGCTTTTACAGAGAGACACATGACACAGGAAACTTGCAAAGTACCAATCTTTGCCTGGGTATATAAGGCAATTATGGAGGCTGTTGCCTTGGTTACAGTGCCACTTACACCTGCACAAAAGGATCTTTTTTAACAGCAGTACAACAATTGCATTTTTTCCAAAATGTTTTTTTTTTCAGCCAGAATGGGTGAAATTATTTTCTGCAAAAATATTACCACCAAGAGGAAAGCTGCATTATTTGTGGAATTCATGAACCTTGGTGGCGAATTGGAGAAATTTAAGTCAGATTTATTGACGCAGTCAAAGCCTGGTTAAGTTGTACTGTTCACATTTATAAATTCCCAGTCCCTCTGGCCAATATCATAGAAATCATAGAAACGCTACAGTACAGAAAGAGGCCATTCGGCCCATCGAGTCTGCACCGACCACAATCCCAACCAGGCCCTACCCCCATATCCCTACATATTTTTACCCACTAATCCCTCTAACCTACGCATCTCAGGACACTAAGGGACAATTTTTTTAGCATAACCAATCAACTTAACCCGCACATCTTTGGACTGTGGGAGGAAACCGGAGCTCCCGGAGGAAACCCATGCAGACACGAGGAGAATGTGCAAACTCCACACAGACAGTGACCCAAGCCGGGAATCGAACCCAGGTCCCTGGAGCTGTGAAGCAGCAATGCTAACCACTGTGCTACCATGCCGCCCATAAAGCAAAATTAAAGATATTGGACTTTCCTTTCAATAATCCTGTCTCAATTATGTGGCCTTCCCAAGTGTTCATTATAATCAGAATTTATATCAATACATTCGAGCACTGTTAATTGAACTTTCATTATCTGGCAAAGTCATCATATTTATTAAAGGAAATTGTCTTGAATTAATAATTCTAACAGGTTGCATATTTAATCGGAATTAATATCAGCCTAATGGAGCTGTATATTTGTCTATTAATGACTTACTCCACAAAGTGGCAGGACATATTTCTGTGTCATTTCTGGTAAGTCTCTTCTAACTCATCTTCCCGTCTTGGACAGGATACAGGAAAAGGCTTGGGGATTAAAAGATCATTGCCTGACCTTTAACCCCAACCTGTCCCTTTTTATCACAACCTTTCTTGTGTCTCCTGAATTTTCCTATTGTGTTCCCACTGAAGTTAAAATATCTTCTTCCTTCTCCCTGCATCCTCATTGTGTTAAAATTGAGTGATTGCACCACCTCCCACCCCAATCTTGCCAAGTTTTCAAAACTATGGAACTTCCTATTTCCCTCTATATTCCCTCCAGCAACAACAATAATTTACATTTGTAACTGGCAAGCTTTCAAAATGCAAGCTTAATGCCACCTGAGTGAATACCTTTGTGACTTTCCCCAACTTTTCTCTAAACCTGTTCACCGGTATGTACCGCACAATTGGTCTCCACCTTTCACACAAGTCATTTAAAATATATACATATTTTAAATAAGTTAGCTCCTATTTTCAATTGGGTTTTTATATGAACTGATTTTGATTTTATTTATTATTGTCACAGGCAATGGTATACAGTGAAAAGAATTGTTTCTTGCGTGCTATACAGACAAAGCATACCGTTCATAGAGCTGGAAAGGAGAGAGTGCACAAAGTAGTGTTACAGAAGTGTAGTGTTATGTAGTGTTACAGGGTGTAGAGAAAGATCAACTTAATATGAAGTAGGTCCATTCAAGAGTCTGATGGCGGCAGGGAAGAAGCTGTTCTTGAGTTGGTTGGTATGTGTTCTCAGACTTTTGCATGCTTTTCCCGATGGAAGAAGGTGGAAGAGAGAATGTCCGGGGTGCGTGTGGTCCTTGATTCTGCTGGCTGCTTTTCCGAGGCAGCGGGACGTGTAGACAGAGTCAATGGATGGGAGGTTGGTTTACCTGATGGCCTGGGCTACATTCACGACCCTTTGTAGTATCTTGCGGACTTGATCAGAGCAGGAGCCATACCAAGCTGTGATACATCCGGGAGGATGCTTTCTATGGTACATCTGTAAAAATTGTCGTAGTGGCATGCCGAATTTCCTCAGCCTCCTGAGAAAGTAGAGGCGTTGGCGAGCTTTCTGAACTGTAGCGTCGGCGCAGAGGGACCAGAAGTGGCAAAGATAAGCATTTTAAAAATAGGTGGAAATTTTTTAAAAATGTAGCTTCAGTGTATCTTTAGTTGTATAGTTTTTCTGAGGCTGGTTCCTAAAATCTAATATTAGACTCTTGAAAGTTAGACATTGTAGCCAAAATTGACTTTCCAGTTTCAGAGGCCTTGGCATGTTAGGACCACTCACATGCCATTAAAGGATTTCTTTTGTCACTTTGCTTTTTGCAGGCGGCATCTAAGTCAGAACAACAGCTTTTCCCCAGTAAAAAAGAGTCTGAATAAAATTGATTTGGTGACGAGGGACCCCAATCTCCAGCAAAACCTTCGGACCTTTAAGACTTTTAATTCTGATATCATTTAACTTTAGCCCTTTGAAAATGTGTCTACATATGGTTCAACTCCAAAAAAAATAGCTTTTCCATAAAGGAAGTTGGATGGAGGAAATGAACATTGGCTTTTTGTTAGTCTAGAATTAGGCATTGTCCTGCTGTGTTCTTGGAAGAGAATCCTCTCCCTTTTTAGCTTGGGTCATTGAAACCTTCCCTCCAACATAAGGTGAGAAATTGGGATGTTCGCTGATTTTTAATTAGTGAGAAACTCAAGGGTTATGGGGATAAGGTGGGAAATGGATTTGAGAATGATCATATCAGATCAGTCATAATCTCATTGAATGGTGGAGCAGACTAGATAGGACAAATGGACTACTTCTGATATAGATCATAGGGTCTTATGTCCGTAGAATCCATAGAATCCCCACAGTACAGAAGGAGGCCATTCAGCCCATCGAGTCTGTACCGATCACAATCCCACCCAGGTCCTATTCCTATAACCCCACACATTTACCCTACTAATCCCCCTGACACTAGGGTCAATTTAGCATGGCCAATCAACCTAACCCGCACATCTTTGGACTGTGGGAGGAAATCCACGCAGACACAGGGAGAATGTGCAAACTCCACATAGATAGTAACCCAAGGCTGGAATTGAACCTGGGTCCTTGGTGCTGTGAGGCAGCAGTGCTAACCACTCTGCCACCATGCCGCCCATGACTTATGGTTTGCAGAGTGTTCAGAACCATTCTCAACTCATCGGATAATGAAGCAGTCTGTCCCCACACACTACAAGACCTAGGCAATATTCAAGTTTGGGCTGATAAGTGGAAAGCAACATTCATGCTTCATAAATGTACCCCAGGACGTTGTAGGAGGCTAGGGAGGAAACTGCGGGTCCCCTAGCTGAGATAATTGAATCATCGACAGCCACAAGTGAGGTGCCTAAAGATTGGAGGGTGGCAAATGTTGTGCCTTTGTTTAAAAAGGGCTGCAGGGAAAAGCCTGGGAACTACAGGCCAATGAGCCTCACATCTATCGTAGCTAAATTGTTAGAAAGTATTCTGAGAGACAGGATCTACAGGCATTTAGAGATGCAAGGACTGATTAGGGACAGTCAGCATGGCTTTGTGAGTGGAAAATCATTTGTCACAAAGTTGATTGAGTTTTTTTGAAGGGGTAACCAAGAAGGTAGATGAGGGCAGTGCATTTGATGTTGTCTATATGGACTTTAGCAAGGCCTTTGACAAGGTACCGCCTAGTAGGTTGTTGCATCAGGTTAAATCTCACGGGATCCAAGGTGAAGTAGCCAAATGGATACAAAATTAGCTTGATGACAGGAGACAGAGAGTGGTTGTAGAGGGTTGTTTTTCAAACTGTGACCAGTGGTGTGCCTCAGGGATCAGTGCTGGGTCCATTGTTATTTGTTATTTATATTAATGATTTGAATGAGAATATAGGAGGCATGGTTAGTAAGTTTGCAGGTGACACCAAGATTGGTGGCATTGTGTACAGTGAAGAAGGTTATCCTGGGTTGCAACGGGATCTTGATCAATTGGACCAGTGGGCTGATGAATGGCAGATGAAGTTTAATTTAGATAAATGCGAGGTGATGCATTTTGGTAGATCGAACCAGGGCAGGACTTATTCAGTTCATGGTAGGGCATTGGGGAGAGTTATAGAACAAAGAGATCTAGGGGTACATGTTCATAGCTCATTGAAAGTGGAGTCACAGGTGGACAGAGTGGTGAAGAAGGCATTCAGCATGCTTGGCTTCATTGGTCAGGATGTGGAACATTGAATGCAGGAGTTGAGACGTCTTGTTGAAGTTGTACAAGACATTGGTAAGGCCACACTTGGAATACTGTGTACAGTTCTGGTTACCCTATTATAGAAAGGATATTATTAAACTAGAAAGAGTACAGAAAAGATTTACTAGGATGCTCCCAGGACTTGATGGTTTGAGTTATAAGGAGAGGCTGGATAGACTGGGACTTTTTTCTCTGGAGCATAGAAGGCTTAGGGGTGATCTTATAGAGGTCTATAAAATAATGAGGAGCATAGATCAGCTGGATAGTCAATATTTTTTTCCAAATGTAGATGAGTCTAAAACTAAAGGGCATTGATTTAAGGTAAGAGGGGAGAGATACACAAGGGTCCAGATGGGCAGTTTTTTCACACAGAGCGTGATGAGTGTCTGGAACAAGCTGCCAGAGGTACTGGTAGAGGCGGGTACGATTTTGTCTTTTAAAAAGCATTTAGACAGTTACATGAGTAAGATGGCTATTGAGGGATATGGGCCAAGCAAGGACAATTGGGACTAGCTTAGTCGTTAATAAAAAAGGGCGGTGTGGACAAGTTGGGCTGAAGGGCCTGTTTCCATGCAGTAAACCTCTATGACTCTATAGGCCCGATTTTACCATCAAATTGTGCCTGTTTTCGGGCATGAAAACAAGGTAAAGTCGGGCGTGAGGCGAGTAGTGTGATCCACGACTGCCTCCACGCCCATTCCCCTTTACCAGGTGCCTAAAATGGCCACGATGGTGACCGTGCCCGAAACGGGCGTGAAGGCAATTTAAATACATTTGCATGGATTTAAATTGACTTAATGGGCTGGACGCCCAAACTGACCGGCATTTCCCCCTTTACCATCGCGTTTGCGTGTCCAGATTCAGCGCAAAACAAACAAGGTCCACAAAGGTCTGATTCGGACGCTCCAGCTTCTGAGGAGGTAGGTTCAGAGCTTCCGGTGGTTCTCTGACTCAGATTGGTGGTGGGGGAGGGAGGGAGGTGGATCAGATCGTTCTCTGGTGGTCGGGGGGGAGGGGGGGAGGCGAGTCAGATGGCTCTCTGGTGAGGGGGAGAGGGAGCCGGGTCAGATGGCTCTCTGGTGGGGGGGGGGCGGGGGGAGGGGGGTCAGATGGCTCGCTGATGGGGGAGAAGGGAGGCGGGTCAGATGGCTCTCTGGTGGGGGGAAAAGGGGGGTCCACTGCCACTCTACGTGCGATCGATAGGGGGGATGCGGGCCAAAGGGCCGCGATCGGTTCTGGGTAGCAGGGGGGTGGGGGGAGAAGGGGGACAGTAATGTTGTGGAGGTGGAGCAATGTCTGTGGGGGCCAGGGGGAGGCATTATCCAGACCGGAGCGATGTGGCAGGGGAGCATTTTTCTATTTTTTTTTACTGCGCATGCGCAGTGGAAGGCTCCGATTGGAGCTGCAGCGTTTCGGGCGCGATAAGCCCCGCCCACAGGGCTTCTGCAGCGCGATTCAGAATCGCTGCTATTTTTTCAGGCAGAGTGCGTATGGGGGCACCGGAGAACGGGTCAAAAAGTCGGATCTGAAACACTCCCAGTTTCAGCACTTAGAATCAAAATGGTAAAATCGGGCCCTATGACTCTATGAAGTAGCCGACAATGACAATCTTTCACATAATCTTTCAAATAATTTCACCATCTACCTTTGGCAATCACTGACAACACCATCACTAAATTCCCCACTATCAACATACCATTGATCCGAAGCTGAACTGGACCAACCATATAAATACTGTGGTCGCAATAACAGGTCAGCGGCTGAGAATTCTATGGAGAGTAACTCAGCTCCTGACTCCCCAAACTCATTTCAGCATCTACAAGCACAAGTCAAGAATCTGATGGAATAGTCAATAGTTAAAAGAATAGGGGATTTTCACAGTAACTTCATTGCAGTGTTGATGTAAGCCTACTAATGTAAGACTAATAAATAAACTTTAAAAAACTTTAGTCTCCACTTGCCTAGATGTGTGCAACAATACTCAAGAAGCTTGCCAACATCCAAGGTAAAACAACCTGATGGGTCAGCACTCCATCTGCTAGCTGAAACATTCACTTTATCCACTTGGTGTACAGTGGCGGCAGTGTGTACCATCTTCAAGATGCAACAAATTGCCATGGCACCTTTAACAGCATCTTCAAACGCTCGACCTCTAACACCTAGAAAGACAAGGGCAGCGGGCACATGGGAGCACCACCAACTACAAGTTCCCCTCCAAGTCAGTCACCATCCTGACTTGGAACAATATTGGCCATTCCTTTGTTGTATCTGGATCAACATTTCTTTTTTTAAAATCATTCGTGGGTCATGGGCATTGCTGGCTGGCCTCCATTTATTGCCCATCCCTAATTGTTCGAGGGCAGTTGAGAGTCAACCACATTGCTGTGGCTCTGCAGTCACATGAAGGCCAGACCAAGTAAGGACAGCAGATTTCCTTCCCTGAAGGACATTAGTGAACCAGATGGGTTTTTCCGACAATTGACAATAGTTTCACGGTCTTGAGTGGATTTTTAATTCCAGATATTTTTTATGGAATTCAAATTCCACCATCTGCCGTGGCGGGATTCGAACCCGGGTCCGCAGAACATGAGCTGAGTTTCTGGATTAATAGTCTAGCGATAATACCACGCCTCCCCATAAAAACGTAGAACTCTCTCATGAACAGCACTGTGGGTACATTACATGTAGAGGCAGCTCACCACCATCCTCTCGAGAACAAATAGGGATTGACAAATGAACTGCCAATCATACCGGCGATAACCATATCTTAAGAACAATTTTTTCAAGATGGGCCTAGTTGTCATCCTGGTTGTGCTCAGAAAGCTTGGCATAGGCCAAGTACTGAACCTTTGTATGTCAGTACGATCCAAACAGTGTAAAACCACTATTAATTCAACCACTTAAAGGTTGGCTTTGAACAACATGTCTGCAAAGGGCTGACAACTTGCAATGACCTTGAATTAGTGTTTCACCAATGGGGATGTCAAATACTGGAAGCATAGCATGTCAGGTCATATGAAACACAGATATCTCAAAATTTACAGATCAAACTTCTTCCAGGATTTTTATTTGCTTGTTGTTTTGTGAGAAAATAAAGATTCGCACTTGTAGATCATTTCTACATGCACTTTGATGTTTTCTGTGAAATGGCAAAAATGAGATCTACGGTGGCACAGTTGTTAGCACTGCTGCTTCGCAGTGCCAGGGACCTGGGTTCGATTCCTGGGGCTTGGGTCACCATCTGTGCGGAGTCTGCATGTTTGCGGAAGGATGTATTGGCCTTGGAGGGAGTGCAGAGAAGGTTCACCAGGTTGATACCAGAGATGAGGGGTGTTGATTATGAGGAGAGACTGAGCAGATTGGGATTGTACTCGTTGGAATTTAGAAGGCTGAGGGGGGATCTTATAGAGACCTATAAGATAATGAAGGGGCTGGATAGGGTAGAGGTGGAGAGATTCTTTCCACTTAGAAAGGAAACTAGAACTAGAGGGCACAGCCTCAAAATAAAGGGTGGTCAGTTTAGGACAGAGTTGAGGAGGAACTTCTTCTCTCAGAGGGTGGTGAATCTCTGGAATTCTCTGCCCACTGAAGTGGTGGAGGCTACCTTGTTGAATAAGTTTAAATCACGGATAGATGGATTCCTGATCAGTAAGGGAATGAGGGGTTATAGGGATCAGGCGGGTAAGTGGAACTGATCCACTTCAGATCAGCCATGATCTTATTGAATGGCGGGGCAGGCTCAAGGGGCTAGATGGCCTACTCCTGCTCCTATTTCTTATGTTCTTATGTTCTTATGTTCCCCTTGTGTCTGTTTGGGTTTCCTCCGGGTGCTCCAGTTTCCTCCCCCAGTCCGAAAGACGTGCTGGTTAGGTGCATTGGCCATGCTAAATTCTCCCTCAGTGTACCCGAACTGGAGTGTGGCGACTAGGGGATTTTCACAGCAACTTCATTGCAGTGTTAATGAAAGCCTGCTTGTGACACTAATAAAGAAACTTTAAACTTTATCCCAGCAGGTATTAGCTGTGTACGTCACCAAGGACAGATAGAAATGGTATGGATGACTTTAGTTAACAAATTTAATGCAGAGAATAAAACTGTATGAAGAATCTTAAATGGAGAGCAACACAAAAGGCAGTCAGCAGTGTAATCTCTGTTTTATATGGGAAAAACATAAAGTGGCAAACCCCACTGTAAAGTGTACAATAAGCAGGTGAAAAGAGTTTATTGGTTTCAGCGTGTAGTGCACGGCATTGATGGTACCACGGTGTCCAGCAGCAACATACTTTGGGTGGTGCAAGAGGTCCCATCGGAGGCCATGGGAAATATGCCCCAAGTTCCCTTTACTCTCCCACAAACCCAGTATGGTGTTATGGCATACTGGAAGGGAAAAGGGAGAAAGCAATGCACACAGACCATGAATCTCTGCCACTTCAATGCTCTCCTGATGATCCACTACTCCTTGGAATGTGACATTGGTGGCACGATGAGGATTTATCGTCTATCCTTAGCTTCCTTTAGATTGTGATGGTGAGCTGCCTTCTTTACCCATTGCAGTCTGTGTGGTAAATATACTTCCATCACGCTGTCAGGTAGGGAGCCTCCGGATTTTTGATCTAGTGACAGTAGAGTAACAGTCATACATGTCCACATCAAATTGGTTTGACTTTAAAGATAGTTTAGAGGTGACCGTGCTCCCATCCACCTGCTGCCTTTGTCCTTCTCGGGATGGAGGTCTTGGGTTTGGGGAGATGCCAATGAAGAATCCTTGATGACATGCTGTGGTATATGGATAGTGCACACTGCTGCTGCTGTACATCACTGGTAGAGGAAGTGGATGTTTAGGTTTGTTGTTGGGGTGATGGTCACCTGGGCTGACTTACCGTGGATAATGTCAAGCTTCGTGAGCATTGTAGCAGCTGCACTCATCCAGGCGGTTGGAGAGTGTTCCATCACATCTTGATCCGTGCCTCATGGGTGGTGGAAAGGATTTGGAGAGTCAGGAGGTGAGTTTCTGAAGACAGAATATCCAGCCTCTGACCTGTTGATGTTGCCACGACATTTATGTGTCCATTCCAGTTTAGTTTCTGGCAAATTGTGACACCCCACAGAGTGTTGATTGGTGGGAAATGCCATTGACTGTCAAGAGGATTTGGTTGGATGGTCTCTTGTGGAGAAGGTTATTTCTAGCACTTGTACAGGACAAGTGCTATTTGCTACTTATCACCTAAGCCTGGATGTTGGCCAAGGGCTTGTCACATGCAGGTATGGATTGTTTAATTATTTTTCAATTGAGCACACAGTACATTTACCAGTAAATAGTCCCACTTCTGACCTTACGGTGGAGAGAAGGTAATTGAAAAAAGCAACTAAAATAGTTGGACCTTGGATCCTGCCCAAAGTCCTCAAACAAGCTCACCTTCCTTTGGGCCCAGTTTAATTCTTACCATGGAAGAGCTTCCTCCATGACTCCCAGTTGACTTCAGTTTTACTAGGCCTCCTCAATGCCACACTCAAATAAAATGCCACTCTAGAAGTAACATAAAAGCTCCACAAGTCACAATTGTATACATAATTATCATCAAAGATTCATAGAATCCCTACAGTGCAGAAGGAGGCCATTCAGCCCATCGAGTCTGATGCACCGACCACAATCCCACCCAGCCCCTATCCCCGTAGCCCCACATATTTACCCTGCTAATCCCCCTGAATCTGAGGGGCAATTTACCATGGCCAATCAACCTAAGTCGCACATCTTTGGACTGTGGGAGGAAACCGGAGCACCCGGAGGAAACCCACGCAGAACACGTGGGAGAATGTACAAACTCCACATAGGCAGTGACCCAAGCCGGGAATCGAACTTGTGTCCCTGGTGCTGTGAGGCAACAGTGCTAACCACTGTGCCACCATGCCGCCCACAAAGTTTATTTATTGATTAGTGTTACAAGTAGGCTTACATCAACACGGCAATGAAGTTAACTGTGAAACTCCCCTAGTCGCCACACTCCGGTGCCTGTTCGGGTACACTGAGGGACAATTTAGCATGGCCAATGCACCTAAATTATGTTGTGATTAGGGTTCAAAAAGGACACATAATTAATTAAGCTACATAAACAGCCTGTTCTGACAGGTTGCTCATGGGAAAAGAGATATTTCTAGTAAAACAGAAAGATAATAAATATATTCTTGTAGCATTGACTCTAATTAAACTAGTTCTGAGTCACCTGATATTGATAGCCCTCAGGTTGGATTACCAACCTTCCCATTGGCTGGCGTCTCCAGGAATTGAAGACCAATCTCCAGGATACTGCTGTGTGTAACCCTGGAGAAAACCCATCGGGACATGAACTCTTTTGGTCATTTTCTTTTAATAGACATAAAAATATTGAAAATGGGGAAATTTTGTTTGGCTGATAGTCAAGCATCATCCAATTGAATAATGAGTTTTTTAAATTTCCAGTTGGCAGAGGAAGGCAGTGTGTCATAAAGGTGGAAGTGTTGGCGACTAATGGCTGAAGTGTGGGGGCAAGTCATGTGATGAAACCTCCAGAAATACATTTAAAGCAGTTGGCAACCCCATCCCCTGAGCAAGATTAAATTTGAAAAGGTATGAAAGAATATTATTTGCATACCTTTTTGGTCTGAGATTTATTTCGGTGAAGGCAATTGTCCATTGTTAAGTTGCATGATACACGGGATTTACAACCCTTGCAGCCACCTCCAGTGCTCACAATACTGCTCCAAAACTAGCTGCTAGTGAGAGATAC
Organism: Mustelus asterias; assembly: GCF_964213995.1. Lineage (NCBI taxonomy): Eukaryota > Metazoa > Chordata > Chondrichthyes > Carcharhiniformes > Triakidae > Mustelus > Mustelus asterias. The sequence continues at coordinate 31,660,184 of NC_135827.1, forward strand.
ACAAAAGACATTAAAAAACACACACACACACATACGCACACACACGCACGCACATGCGCACACACACGCGCCACACACACATGCACACACACACAAACACACATGTGTACACACACACACGTGCACACACAGATGCACGCACACACACGCATGCGCATACACACATACACACATATGCACACACACACATATGCACACATACATACACACACGGGGACACACACACACACGTGCGCACATACGCATGCACACACACCTGCACACACACACACACACACAAGCATGCGCGCACACACATATGCACAAACACACATACACACATGGACACACACTCATACACGCACAGGCACACACATGCGTGCACACACATGCACGCACACACACATGAACGCACACACACAGGCATACAAGCACACGTGCACATGCACACAGACACATACACACACGTACGTGCATGGAGTAACGGGAATAAGAGTCCAATAAAAAAGATAAAAGAACAAACAATTAACTGTCCTTTGATTGTCCTTGAGGCATAGATTTTTAAAACACTGTGACCAATTTAGCTGAGCTGGTTTCACGGGCGTGGTCAGATGAAGGAGATGTTGCAATGATTATGAGATCTCAGTTTGCTGGTAGGCTTCTGGTAGGTCTTCTCGAAGTGGGCAACACACTTATTCTAAAAGGGAGAATGTGCAGCCCTCAGCTTGTTTCCTCTGCTGAAAACTTTCTGGACACTGCCTGTGTCACTCGCAATCCCTCTCTAATTGTTGGTCAAACTTCCCTTAAAATACTTCACACATTGTGTATTTCCAAGAGGTTTCGGGTGGGTCTGTCTGTGGCAACCATTGTTTCAATCTCCAGTCCTTTGCATTTTAATGTCTTTTCCTGAGACAGTTACGAGTTTCAACGGGTGTCTGGATTATAGGAAATGTCTCTCATTTCAAACTCCCCTGAGGATGTTTGATTGGTTTCTCACCTTCACCTAGGAACCTGGCTTACGTTTTTAAGCGGTTTGCTCTGTCTCAGTTCAATCTACAACATTTCCAGTCAGCTGAAAGTTGAAAAATCATGTTTATTCAAAAATAAAGGTGCATAGCCTCGTAACAATAGCAACAAAACAGCGTAATATTTTAATAACAGTCAAAAGCTACCTTAAGCCCTGATCTTACAGTTCATAAGTTCATAAGATATAGGAGCAGAATTAGGCCATCCGGCCCATCGAGTCCGCTCCCCCATTCGATCATGGCTGATACGCTCCTCATCCCCATTTTCCTGCCTTCTCCCCATAACCCTTCAACCCATTACCAATTAAAAATCTGTCTAACTCCTCCTTAAATGTACTCACTGTCCCAGCATCCACCGCACTTTGGGGCAGCGAATTCCACAAATTCACAACCCTTTGGGAGAAGTAGTTTCTCCTCAACTCTGTTTTAAATTTGCTACCCCTTATCCAAAGACCATGACCTCTTGTCCTAGAATGCCCCACAAGAGGAAGCATCCGCTCCACGTCTACTTTTATCATCTTATTTACTTCAATTTGATCTCCCCTCGTTCTTCTAAATTCCAGAGAGTACAGGCCCAAACTGTTCCACAATCTTCCACCATACAGTAGACCCTCCAGGTAACAAAAAGTCAAAAATTGATATTGTTTTAAAAGTAATGAATAACAAATAGCTGATAGTTAAAATAGTTATTTTAAAGCAACAACGTTAATCTCGCTATTCACAAAATTATCAGAAATGTTCAGTTGAAGTTTAGCTTTATAACTTATCTGCCTTTATTATTCAATGTTCGCTCAGTAATATAAAAATCCCAAAGTATTGATAAAGCAGTTTAAAAACGAACACATTCAGTGCTGTCACAGTGTTAGACAGCTGAACTTCACTGTCATTATTACGATAAAGTTATGTTTACAGGTTGACAATCCTGGGTCTGAAATCTGCAAAACATGGCGATCATTTGAAAAATCCCAGCAAGCACAAGCTGTCAGGGCCCATCTTTGATAACACTGCAACTGTGGTTTGACAGCAATGCCACAACTGTGATTCTTGTAAACAGGAAGTTCTTGACAATACAGTCCCCTTTAAATATCCTCATGTTCGCGGAGTAAAATGGCCCTGTGTGTCAGCCCTTATTGTTCCAGTGAATATCCACCTTCAGTCTGATGTTAGTCAGTGATGTTAGTATAGTAAAATTAGCTGTAAGAGGGTGTATGTAAAACAATCAGTGGCAAAAGGTCAAGTCTGTTTTGGTTATTGTTTTGCATCTGCAGCAACTGTGCCATGGGGCCCTTTTGATTCTTTCCTTCCACATCATTTTTCCATCCATCTTGCTTTTTTCCTTCCATCCGTCCCAATATTTGCAGAATCACAGAATTGTTATGGCGTAGAAGGAGACAAGGAGACCATTTGGTCCATCGTACCTGCACTGGCTCCCCAGGCAAGCATCGTGGTTTAGTGTCATTTCCCTGCCTTTCTTGGGGATTTTCACAGTAACTTCATTGCAGCGTTAATGTGAGCCTACTTGTGACAATAATAAATACATTTAAACTTTCCCTGCACATTGTTTCCATTCAAGTAATCATCCAATGCCCTCTTGGATATCCCAATTGAACCTGACTCCACCACACTTCCAGGCAAAGCATTCCAGACCCCAACCACTCGCTGTTTACAAAGCTTAATTAATTATGCATACTTTTTGAACCCTAATTACAACATAATAATCAGTACAATTGTGACTTGTGGAGCTTTTTCTCACATCCCATTTGCTCCTTTAGCAAATGACTTTAAATCTCTTTTATTTTTGTTTTTTTTCTCCCCTGCACTATAAGTAGTGCCTGCTTACATCCCAATCACTTCTCAGAATGAACTTCCTTTGGTGTTTACTGTCTGTGCTACATGTAAATCTGTTAAATAAACAGTAAATGCTCCCACAGATTGTGGCTCTCTGACGCTGATGTAATGTCTTAAATGGAACAATTGTGTAACATTGTCTTTACTTATAGGGGGAGAGGCCAAGACAGAATCTAACAATAAGAACCACTCTGTCACTACGGCAGTTCAGACAAAGAGCTTGTGGAACAATGAGCCGAGTGGGTCGATGCTGCGGTGGGGTTGGGGGGGGGGGGGGGGGGGAGGAGGTGGAGGGGGTGGGGGGGGGAGAGGAATTCCTGCTGGCTAGGTCAGAATGTGGAGATGCCGGCGTTGGACTGGGGTAAGCACAGTAAGAAGTCTCACAACACCAGGTTAAAGTCCAACAGGTTTATTTGGTAGCAAATACCATAAGCTTTCGGAGCAATGCTCCTTCGTCAGATGGAGTCCATCTGACGAAGGAGCAGTGCTCCGAAAGCTTATGGTATTTGCTACCAAATAAACCTGTTGGACTTTAACCTGGTGTTGTGAGACTTCTTACTGGGCTAGGTCAGACCCAGACTGTTAAAGAAGTCATCAGCAATAGTTTTGTAGATGGCAAGGACCATGATCACATGGGGGAAACAAAATATAAGGACCATAGATTAGCCCGATAATTGGGGGGAACCCAGTGGGCATCTAAGAAAGGGACAATGGGACAAGAAGGACGGATGGGAAGCAGGTTAAAATTTAAGGAGTAAGATTAGTTGCACAGTCACTGAAAGTGAGGATGAGACAACATGCCTGTGATTTATTATTTCACACAATCTGGGTTTCACTGGCTGGGCCAATATTCATTGCCCATCCCTAATTGCCGTTGAGATGGAGTTGGTCAGCTGCCTTCTTGAGCCGCTGCAACCCATGTGCTGTAGGTACACCCATGGTGCTGTTAGGGAGGAATTCCAAGGTTTTGACCCACCAGTAGTGAAGAAATGGCAATATAGTTCCAAGTCAGGATGGTGTGTGGCTTGGACAAGAACTCCAAGTGATGTTGCTCCCATGCATCTGCTGCCCTTGCCCTTCTTGATGGTGGAAGTCATGGGTTTGGGAGGTGCTGTCAAAGGATCCTTGGTGAGTTGCTGCAGTGGATCTTGTTGATGGTACGTACTGCTACTGCTCAGTGGTGGAAGGAGTGTATGTTGAAGGTGGTGGACAGGGTGCCAATTGATTGCTTTGTCCTGGATGGTGTCGAGTTTCTTGTGTTGTTCAAGCTGTCCTCATGCAGGCAAGGGAAGAATATTTCATCACACTCCTGACTTGTGCCTTATAGGCTTTGTGGAGGTGAGTTACTCGCCACAGAATTCCCAGGCTCTGATCTACTCTTACACCCACAGTTTTTATATGACTGGTTCAGTTTCTGGCCAATTGTAGTGACCAGATGTTAGTGGAGGATTAAGCGATGGTGATATAATTTAATGTCGGGGGAGATGGTTGGATTCTCTCTTGTTGGAAATGGTCATTGCCTGGCACTTGTGTGGCATGAATGCCACTTATAAGCCCAAGCCTTAATGTTGTCTCATCTTGCTGGATGTGGGCTTGGACTGCTTCAGTATCTGAGGAGTTGCAAATGGTGCTGAACATTATGCAATCATCAGCAAACATTCCAACTTCTGACCTTATGATGGAGGGAAGGTCATTGATAATCAGTAAGGATAGGCAACAACATTCCTCCATGATCATCCTCAACATCAGTGCCCCACAAGGCTGTGTTCTCAGCCCCCGACGATACTCCTTATACACCTCTGACTGTGTGGCCAAATTCCCCTCTGATTCAATTTTCAAGTTTGCTGACGACATCACCGTAGTGGGTCGGATCTTAAACAATGATGAGACAGAGTACAGGAATGAGATAGAGAATCTGGTGAACTGGTGTGGCACCAATAATTTCTCCCTCAATGTCAACAAAATGAAGGAGATTGTCATCGACTTCAGGAAACGTAAAGGAGAACATGCCTCTGTCTACATCAACGGGGACAAAATAGAAAGGGTCGAGAGCTTCAGGTTTTTAGGTGTCCAGATCACCAAAAACCTGTCCTGGTCCCCCCATGCTGACACTTTAGTTAAGAAAGCCCACCAATGCCTCTACCTTCTCAGAAGGCTAAGGAAATTTGGCATGTCAGCCAAGACTCTTACCAACTTTTACAGATGCACCATAGAAAGCATTCTTTCTGGTTGTATCACAGCTTGGTATGGCTCCTGCTCTGCCCAAGACCGCAAGGAACTACAAAAGGTTATGAATGTATCCCAATCCGTCACGCAAACCAGTCTCCCATCCATTGACTCTGTCTACACTTCCCACTCCCTCGGCAAAGCAGCCAGCATAATTAAGGACCTCGCACACCCCGGACATTCTCTCTTCCACCTTCTTCCTTTGGGAAAAAGATACAAAAGTCTGAGGTCACGTACCAACCGACTCAAGAACAGCTTCTTCCCTGCTGCCATCAGACTTTTGAATGGACCTACCTTGCATTAAGTTGATCTTTCTCTGCACCCTAGCTATGACTGTAACACTACATTCTGCACTCTCTCGTTTCCTTCACTGTGAACGGTATGCTTTGTCTGTATAGTGCGCAAGAAACAATACTTTTCACTGTATGTTAATACATGTGACAATAATAAATCAAATCAAATGACAAAGCAGCTGGAGGTGGTTGGTCCTTGGATACCACCCTGAGGAACTCCTGCAGTTATGTCCTGGGACTGAGATGATTGACCTTCAACAACCACAAACATATTCCTTTGTGCTAAGTATGATTCCAAACAGTGGGGAGTTTCCCCCTGATTCCCATTGACTCCAGTTATACTTGGGCTGCTTGATGCCACACTCAATTAAATGCTGCCTTGATGCCAAGGGCAGTCACTGTCTCCTCACCCTCTGGAGTTCAGCTCTTTTGCCCATTTTTGGACCAAGGCTCAGTAAATAAATCCAATGCCGGCATCTCCATATCATGAACCAAGGCGGTAATGAGGTCAAGAGATGTGTGATCCTGGCAGAATGCAAACAGGGCGTCCAGGTTCTGGTAATTTCTGAGTAAGTGCTGCTTGATAGCTCTGTCGATGACCTCTTCCATCACTTTGCCGATGATCGAGAGTAGACTGATGGGGTGGTAATTGGCCGGGTTTGATCTGTCCTGTATTTTGTAAGAAGTCTCACAACACCAGGTTAAAGTCCAACAGGTTTATTTGGTAGCAAATACCATAAGCTTTCGGAGCACTGCTCCGGAGCAGTGCTCCGAAAGCTTATGGTATTTGCTACCAAATAAACCTGTTGGACTTTAACCTGGTGTTGTGAGACTTCTTACCGTGTTCACCCCAGTCCAACGCCGGCATCTCCACATCATGACTGTATTTTGTGGACAGGGAACACCTGGACAGTTTTCCACACAGCTGGGTAGATGCCAGTGTTGTGGCTGTACTGGAACAGCTTGGCAAGGGGTGCAGCAAGTTCTGGAGTACAAGTCTTCAGTACTATTGCCAGAATATTGTTCAGGCCCAAAGCCTTTGCAGTATCCAGTGCCTTTCTCCATTTCTTGACATCGAGTGGAGTGAATCGAATTGGTTGATGACACAATGATGCTATGGATGTCTAACTGGGTCAAAGTTAGACTTGTCTATCATGGATTGGTGGGAGGCGGAGAATGTGTTGCGTCAACATTGTTCTTTATACACAATTTTCTCTGGGATCCATAACTTTAGTTTTCTTAATGAGCTTTGTATTAACCCAAAGGCTTATTTCAAGTGTCTTCAGCAGTGAGGCTCTGAAAGAATTATTTTGTTTCTTTAAAAATGCTAGCAAACTGTGTCTCACTCTTAACAATAAACCCCTTCACAAGGTAAGAATTGCTGCAGCCAGGACAAGCTGCAACAAGAAGATCTCCCTGATTCATCATTCACAACAATCTCTGCTGGGTTGCTGAGTAGGTAACTGGATTGTATAAATTTTAAGATCACCATTGTTAAAAATTAAAAGAGTGGTCAGGAGAATTAACAAATGGACCAGGTTGTCTTAGGATACCTTAGCAGAATACACCATAGATTTTATTGCAGCGTTTAAAAGGAAATTGGGTAAATGTCTGAAAAAATACATTTTTAATGGATATGGGGAAAGGACAGGTGAAGGAGATTAGCTGCTTCAGAAAGTTGACAGAGACACTGGGCTGAATAAAACAAAACAAAGAACAAAGAAAAGTACAGCACAGAAACAGGCCCTTCGGCCCTCCAAGCCCGTGCCGATCATGATGCCCCAACTAAACTAAAAAAAACCTTCTGCCCATACTCGGTCTGTATCCCTCCATTCCCTCCCTATTCATGTATCCATCCAGATGTCTCTTAAATGTTGCTAATGTGCCTGCTTCCACCACCTCCTCTGGCAGCGCGTTCCAGGCACCCACCACTCTCTGCGTGAAAAACTTCCACCGCACATCTCCTTAAACTTTTCCCCTCTTACCTTGAACCTGTGGCCCCTTGTAATTCACACTTCCATCCTAGGAAAAAGCCTTTGACTATCCACCCTGAATATGGCTCTCATTATTTTGTCGACCTCTATCGAGCCTCCCCTCAGACTCCGTCTTTCCAGTGAAAAAATGGCTTCCTTCTGTGTTGTAAAGTTCTATGGCCAGGAACTTTAGGCCATTCCTGCCGTTGGGATCTTCTGGTCCCGCGGATGGTGAACCCCTGCCAAGTGTTTATCGACAGCTGTGGATGCATACAAGGGGAAACCCCCCATTGACAGCAGGGGGACCAGAAGATCCCACCGCTGGCCTATGGTGGGCCGCCCCTGCTACTGCGAAAGATGCTGCAGAGGGTGGGGGGGGCTGGTGTGATGGGGGGGTCATGGGAAAACCTTCCCAATGAAAACCATAAACGTATTTAGAAAGGACTAGGCCCAAGAGCAAATCTCCACCTTCGTGCTATAATGAGTTTTGTTATCTACTGACATTTAGTCATCATTCCAATGCTAACAGGGTTTCCTTAGGAGGAGACCGGATTCCTTGAGCAAGTCAAACAAGAGGGAAGAAGATCATTTACAAGCATGAGCTACGAAGTCAGTTTGTTATTTTCTGTGACAGTTAGGGGGTGGGTGAAGGGGATGGGGAGGAAATCAGGGAAAACCTCTGAGGAAGGTCTGGAATTCTCTCGGGAAACCAGGATAACCTTTAGTGAGGTACATTCATTTGCAGGAGGCAACATTTATTCACAACCTTAGTGCATTCTTTGACTTTCATGCAGGGTTTTGTGTAGACCTAAAGTTGGTGACAATTTAATTGAGTGTGTTATTATTTTCAATACAGTGAATCATTGCTTGTTTGGTTTAGTAAAAGATAATGTTCAGCCCCATAAGACAACATCACTCCCACAGAATAATGCTTACTCTTGTAAAATTAATGGAGGAAACTCAGTGCTTTGCAGTGAAAAGAATCACAAGTGCTGGTGAGTTATGTTCAGCTTCACTCGGAGAAGTAAATATTTCACAGAAAGGTGTTCAATATTCCCATTATCCCAATTCCTATGCGTCTAATATTTGAGGAACTCATTTTATTTTGGGATTCTTTAAAACCTGGAGGGTGCCCTCAGAGTGACATTATTCTCCAAAGTGTTAATCCATACAATGAAAAGATGGTGGTTCATAAAACACCACCCATTACCAAGTCTACAACCTATCTGGAGGGGGTGGCAGGGTTCGGGGGGGGATCGGGGGGGTGGGGAATGGGGGATGTGGGGGGCGCGGGGTGATTGGGATGGTGTAGTGGGTGGAGTGTCACCATTCCCATTGACTGGACGGTATGTGTGTGGATCAAATTAACGCCAACATCGGGGTGGGGGGTGTTAATCCCTGTTCCAGCTGAGGTAGACTTTGAGCCTGCCTTGGCCCAAAGCGTAGGCTGCTATCTGGAAAAGAGGAAATCATGAATAGAAGGTCTGAGGGGAAATGAATGATACTTTTCTTAACCACCATGTAGCAGCCAGCTATCTAGTCGGGTTGGCAGGGACCTACCTAGTCTACTCATCAACATTGGGGACTCGGCAGAACTAAGGAATCCATTCCTAAACATAGGAGGGAAACCAAACTCATTTTCAAAGTGTAAAAGCAACAATCATTTCGGCAATTTTGATGGCGGCACAGAGCATTGGGCAGAGCTTGGCAAAATCCTGTCGGGTGGGACTTCTACCAGCTGGCTAAAGAGAGTATTGGTAGCAGTCAAAGAGCATACTGCACCACCGCTGGATGAAATAAAGACTTGCATCTAAATCGCTCATCAAGGGCAGCATGGTGGCATAGTGGTTAACACTGCTGCCTCACAGCACCAGGGACCTGGGTTCGATTCCCAGCTTGGGTCACAGTCTGTGTGGAGTCTGCACATTCTCCCTGTGTCTGCGTGGGTTTCCTCCGGGTGCGCCAGTTTCCTCCCACAGTCCGAAAGATCTGCTGGTTAGGTGCATCGGCCGTGCTAAATTCTCCCTCAGTGTACCCGAACAGGCGCTGGAGTGTGGCGACTAGGGGATTTTCATAGTAATTTCATTGCAGTATTAATGTAAGCCTACTTGTGACACTAATAAATTAACTTTACCAATCTACCAGTCCTACTGGGAGGTCAATCAAGGATTCCCCATTTAAGTCCTGGGCATTATCACATTTATTTTTTGAATATTGCCACAAAATGTGAACAACTAGAGCACAGTAAGAGTTTTAACAACACCAGGTTAAAGTCCAACAGGTTTATTTGGTAGCAAATGCCATTAGCTTTCGGGGTGCTGCTCCTTCGTCAGATGGAGTGGAAATCAAACTGGAGCAGGCATGGCAGGTTAGTTTAAAATCTCATCTGAAAATGGATCACTCCTTCACACCATTGGAATATCATGTCTGATTCTGTAAATTGAGCTTGAACCTACAGATTTCTGACTCAAGTGAATATGGATATTTTACACAAAGTGCATTGTATAAATGCTGTTCTCCACTCACGAAAAAGATCTTTATAACGAATCTTTAAAGTGCACAATTCCAGAATCTTACCAATTTAATTATAAGTACACCCCAAATAACTCAGACTTAATGAACAGCAGTCTCTAATTCTGCTTCATACAGAGATGTGATAACCTATATGTTTATGCAATAAAAACAAATTACTACGGATGCGGGAATTTGAAACCAAAAGAAGAAAAGTGCTGGAAAATCTCAGCAGGTCTGGCAGCATCTGTAAGGAGAGAAAAGAGCTGATGTTTCGAGTCCAGATGACCCTTTGTCAAAGCCTTGACAAAGGGTCATCGGGACTCAAAATGTCAGCTCTTTTCTCTCCTTACTGATGCTGCCAGACCTGCTGAGATTTTCCAGCTTTTCCTCTTTTGTTTGTGTGATATGCCTTCGGAGGCAGAAGCCCCTTCACCAAAATCCTTTTATTTACAAACTCTAACAGCACAGAGTGCCAGCAATCAGCAGTCTACCTCTGGGGGAGTGTCGGAGGAACTGACACTCTCGGTTAAGTACAAGGCAAAGACTCCTGGATTGGCCCATCAAATGGATCCTTGATCAGGGAGTTCATACTCCAATAGGTCAACCTCAATGGCCTGACTGAAGTCATTACCGTTTATTACTCTTGTTTGATCTTTAAGATTGTCACTGAACTCTCACTGGGAGAAGGGGGTGACACATAACTAGATTCAAGAACCATTTGACAGTCGGTTAGCCCTAGTATCTTAGCCACATCTACATGGCTAATGCCATTTTTAGTAGAAATACAACAGACTTCATGTTATTACGATCTCAGTAATTCAATCAAATAGAATTAGAGACTTTGGTCTGAAAATTAATTCCTTTTGTAAAGTATTATGAAGTTAAAATAAGGAAAATTAATAAAGCTATCACAGGTACGACATTTTATTTACATTCTGGTTTTTTTTAGCCCCATTAGAAAGCAGTCGAGATGTAATCTGTATCTTTTAAACTAATTTTCATTCTCATTTAGAAACTTCAGTGCAATTCTTAAAAATAAAATGCTAACTGATCCTCCCTGGGGAGAGCTCTTGAAAGGCACATCCTAAGGTCATTTGGAGGCTAATTACTGTTTCTGAGAGAAATTTCTCCAGATTGGCTACTGCGTGTAAATTTTTGATCGCGGTTGTCAAGGTCACACAGACCAAAAGGAAATGGCTGCCTAGCATTTTTTAAAAAGGTTCATTTGTGTTTGGTTGCTGTAGTATAAATGTGTTTTCTGAGTCAATAAAGGCTTGGGGTTGCGGGGGGGTGGGTGAAGGGGAGGGTGTTGGGGTGGGGGGGGGCGGGGAATGATGGATTTACTTGCATAGCACATTCATGCAAATTAATTTCCCTCATTTATTTAAAAGTAAAACCATACATGGCCTCAGGACTTCCCAAAGTGCTTTATAGCTAACTGAGGACTTTCTGAGTTGTAGTTATTGATGTAGAGAATGCAAGAGCCACTTTTTGCACAGCAAGATCCCACAAACAGCAATGTGCTAATGACCAGATAATTTTTTTGAGTGATGCTAGTTGAGGAATAAAGGAGACCATAAGATATAGGAGCAGAATTAGGCCATTCAGCCCATCGAGTCTGCTCCGCCATTTGGTCATGGCAAAAGGCGGGTAACTACAGGCCGGTTAGCTTAACGTCTGTAGTTGGGAGAATGCTGGAATCCATCATTAAAGAAGAAATAGCAGGCCATCTGCATAAGAATGGTTCGATTAAGCAGACGCAGCATGGATTCATGAGGGGAAAGTCGTGCTTGACGAACTTATTGGATTTTTATGAAGATGTGACTAGTGCAGTTGACGGAGGGGAACCGGTGGATGCGGTGTTTTTGGATTTCCAAAAGGCCTTTGATAAGGTGCCTCACAAAAGGTTGCTGAAGAAGATTGGGTCACACGGAGTTGGGGGTAGGGTGTTAGCGTGGATTGGGGATTGGCTATCCGACAGGAAGCAGAGAGTCGGAATAAATGGGTGCTTTTCTGGTTGGCGAATGGTAACTAGTGGCGTGCCGCAGGGATCGGTACTGGGGCCTCAACTATTTACCATTTATATAGATGATCTGGAGGAGGGGACTGAGTGTAGGGTAACAAAGTTTGCAGACGACACAAAGATAAGTGGAAAAGTGAATCGTGTGGAGGGCGTAGAAGGTCTGCAGAGAGATTTGGACAGGCTGAGTGAGTGGGCGAGGATCTGGCAGATGGAGTATAACGTTGACAAATGTGAGGTTATTCACTTTGGAGGAAATAATAGCAAATTGGATTATTATCTAAATGGAAAAAAATTACAACATGCTACTGTGCAAAAGGACCTGGGGGTCCTTGTGCATGAGACGCAAAAACCCAGTCTGCAGGTGCAACAGGTGATCAAGAAGGCAAATGGGATGTTGGCCTATATTGCAAGGGGGATAGAATATAAAAGCAGAGATGTCTTGCTGCATCTGTACAGGGTATTGGTGAGGCCGCAGCTGGAATACTGTGTTCAGTATTGGTCCCCTTATTTGCGGTAGGATATATTGGCCTTGGAGGGAGTGCAGAGAAGGTTCACCAGGTTGATACCAGAGATGAGGGGCGTTGATTATGAGGAGAGACTGAGCAGATTGGGTTTGTACTCGTTGGAATTTAGAAGGCTGAGGGGGGATCTTATAGAGACCTATAAGATAATGAAGAGGCTGGATAGGGTAGAGGTGGAGAGATTCTTTCCACTTAGGAAGGAAGCTAGAACTAGAGGGCACAGCCTCAAAATAAAGGGGGGCCAGTTTAGGACAGAGTTGAGGAGGAACTTCTTCTCTCAGAGGGTGGTGAATCTCTGGAATTCTCTGCCCACTGAAGTGGTGGAGGCTACCTCGTTGAATATGTTTAAATCACGGATAGATGGATTCCTGATAAGTAAGGGAATTAGGGGTTATGGGGATCAGGCGGGTAAGTGGAACTGATCCACTTCAGATCAGCCATGATCTTATTGAATGGCGGGGCAGGCTCGAGGGGCTAGATGGCCTACTCCTGCTCCTATTTCTTATGTTCTAATGTTCTTATATGTTTCTCAACCCCATTCTCCCGTCTTTTCCCCGTAACCTTTGACCCCCTTACCAATCAAGGGACTATGTATCTCTGTCTTAAATACACTCAATGGCCTTGGGCACAGCCTTCTGTGGCTTTGAATTCCACAGATTCACCATTCACTGACGAAATTCCTCCTCATCTCACTTCAAATTATTGGCATGGGACACTACGCTTCCTCAAATAGCACCATGGGATTTTTTTTTGTTTACATCCAGCTGAGAAGGCAGATGGGCCCTCAGTTTAACTGAAAGATGCAACCTCTGACTGTGTAGCACTCCCTCAGTACGGCATTGAAGTTGGTTCAAGTCCAAGGGACTTGATCGAGGCTTGAACCCAGAACCTCCTGGCTCGGAGGTGGAAGTATTACCACTGAGCCACAGATGAGATTGCAACTCAGACTTTACCTGCGTATTATTTTTAGGTGTGGCACTCTTAGCTACGGCACACGCACAATTTTTGTCATAAGCATGGGTAGATATATTTCCTGTTTCCGGTTCCCATTTCAGGCCGTATGCCCTGGCAGGGAAGGCAAATTACATTCTCCCAGGCCTCTGTTGGAGCTGGCACCAAAAGCATGGAGATGGTGAGAGAGTATAACAGAGTAAGTCTGCTTTTCCTCTTTCTGCTTGTGAGGAAGTGTGGGCACGGGTAATGTAGGATGCCAGAGATAATTGCATGAATCACTTTCTGCCACAACGCGACGGCACCTTGGACTTCTAACATAGCCCATTGTGCGTAACCACAAGACAAATTAAATAACTACCTCACCTCATTGCATCCATTAAAAACCTCAACAAAGCCAAATGGAATTACAGAACATCACTGATCTAAGCCATCGTTATAGAGAAATGACTGAAATAGAGAGCTTGCATTTAACACTGAATAAATCATCAGTGAGTACTTTGAAGGGTCAATGGATGAGTCCAGGGCAATACAGACCAGGAAAATTCCGATTTGGATCCCTGTTCTGCACTAATTTAGCTAGAGCAGCAGTAGTGAGAGTCTTCCGGCCTCTTGGCTAAGATCAAGTGTAGTATGGATTGGATGCTGCACTTGGTTGAGGTCATTAGGTTACATTGAGGCTTCATATGTTTCATATGAAGCAATTTTTAAAAGCGGCATCTCGGCCTTTTGGCTAAGATGCAAATGAGCTCAAGTCTTGGAGGAGGTATTGCTTTCCCTCCTCCAATCAGCTTGGCTCATGTAGATCAGGCCCAGGACAGGGTGATTTGGTCGCTCGCCCTGTCTGTCAGCCTGGATCGGAAATGTCTCAACTTGTTGAGACTCTGAATTGGATTTAATTTGATTGAATTGGAAAAGTACAAAAAAAAAGCAGTAGTGAGAGTCTGTAATTGACCTCATTGTCCTTTGGTCTGTAAGGTTTCTGCCCCTATCACGATCCAGTGATTTCTGCTATACGTTGTGGGGTCAGAGAGCAATGGAGTTACCATATGCTTCGGAGAAGGAGTCAACAAAGAAAAATACCAATCCAATGAATCCTACTATCGTGGCATTTAAGTTCTGGATTGGGTCTTAAACCTCGGCGTTCCACCTGGAGGCCAGAGCACGACCAGCTGAACCACCCAGTCTTCCAAAAACACAACCCTGAAGTTAATACCCTACTGAGAAGCAGGAAACTTCCAGCAGGACAGTGGAAATGCTTTAGGGACATCCTCAAACCATCTCTGAAAAGGTCAAACATCCCCACCGACTCATGGGAGACCTTGGATTGTGACCGACCAAAATGGAGAAGGTTGAGTTGGGAAGGCAGCAAACACATCGAGACACTTTTTCAGAAAAATGCGGAGACGATATTGAGGTGTCAAAGGAAGTGCGCAAACCTTCAAAGAACCTATTCCCCCCCAACCCTTCAAGCACCACCTGTACCACATGTGGCAGAGTCTGCAGATCATGCACTGGACTTATCAACCATCTTGCAACCATTGAACTGGAGCAGCAGCAAATAATTGTCTGTGGTGAGGGGCTGTCTAAAAGGAAGATGGTAGTATATTGGTTACATTACTGAACTAGTAAACCAGAAGCTTTTAAAGTTTAAGTTTTTATTTATTAGTCATAAGTAGACTTACATTCACACTGCAATGAAGTTACTGTGAAAATTCCCCGAGTCGCCACGCTCCGGCACCTGTTCGGGTACATTGAGGAAGAATTGAGCACGGCCAATGCACCTAACCAGCATGTCTTTCAGACTGTGGGAGGAAACCAGAGCACTTGCAGTAAACCCACGCAGACATGGGGAGAACATGCAAACTCCACACAGACAGTGACCCCAAACCAGGAATCGAACCCGGGTCCCTGGCGCTGTGAGGCAGCAGTGCTAACCACTGTGCCACCCACAAGTGTGGACTAACGATCTGCAAACAAGAGTTCAAATCCCAACACGGCAGCTGGGAATATCAAGTCAAATAGCTAATGTAAGTCTGGAATTGAAAGATTGTATCACGAATGGTGACCATGAAGCTACCAGACTTATTAAAAAGCAATCTAATTCGCTTCCGGAAAGAAAATTTGCTATCCTTACCTAACCTAGGCTGTGACTCCAGACCGACAGATGGATTGACCCTTCGAAATAGCCTGGCTAACTATTTAATTGAATTGTCGAAATCAGCTTATCATCACATTAGAATAGAATCATGGAATCCCTACAGTGCAGAAGGAGGCCATTCAGCCCATCGAGCCTGCACCGACAACAATCCCACCCCATCCTATCCCTGTAACTCCATATATTTAACCTGCCAATCCCCCTAACACTAATGGACAATTTATCATGGCCAATCCACCTAACTCACACGCCTTTGGACTGTGGGAGGAAACCGGAGCACCCAAAGGAAACCTACGCAGACATGGGGAGAATGTACAAACTCTGCACAGACAGTGACCCAAGCCGGGAATCGAACCCAGGTCCCTGGTGCTGTGAGGCAGCAGTGCTAACCACTGTGCCACTGTGCTGCCCCTCAAAGGCAAAAAGAGATGGGCAATAAATGGTGGCCTTGCCATCCTGAGGACACTGTACAATTCCACCTTTCCCAAAAGATGGGGAACAGAAAATAGTTTGTGCACAAGTAAGAAATGAACGAAAGGTTTAACGGCCCTTCCTCAAGAAATATTAATGGGAGAAAAACTGCTCCAAATTGTCACCACAATCACACTCATAACAACAGAGAGAAATGGTTACTATGGACACCAAATGCACCTCCAATGAGACAATATAGAAAGGACACCTGAAAATGATGCAGAATAAATGGCATCTCCACTGGCTTAGAGGAACAAATACTCAACAAATAAAGGAACAAGATGGGGAGACTACACAAGGAATACCAGGAAAAGAGATCCAAGTATTTATTGTGAAATATTAAAGCGGAGATTACAGTTCTGCAGTCTCACACAATGAGCATTTTTTTTTACAAAACAACAGCTACACAGATGGGTAAATTGCAGAGAACTGGCATTTTATCTGCCCGATGGATTTGAATATTAACCCACAACAATCAGTAATGGATTTGTTCGGCCTTTCAAAATAAAGGAATTCCGTCATAGTCTATCCACAGCCAAAGCTTTAGCGAGGAAAAAATTGGCAAGTTGTCCTGCGATATTCTGAGGTATTGAGTGTAATGACTTCAATGAGGCCCATGAGGTGGGCCTCTTGGAGTATGAACTCCCGGTTTGAGGTCATAATTGCCTGCCCTATCAGGGACCTCACACATATATAAAAATGGGAGTGTCAGGTCTTCTGGCACTCTGGATTCTGACTGTATACCTGAAGCACTCTTAGGAGTGAAATAGAGGATGTAAATAAAGGGCAAGGGCACTGGCCCCTGAGGAGTTATTTCATTGAGCAAGGTCCACAATTCCCCAACCCACTTGTATATTCTGGGAAAAAATTTGATAGCACTGACATATTGGAGTGGACTGGGTGCAGCGGGATTGGTCGCCAGGCCAGAATAGGCATATTCGAGGTCGATTAAAATTGAATCTTGGGCAAGAGTATAAAAGTCGAGAAGTGTTGTTACAATTGTATAAGGAGACCACACTTGGAGTATTGTGTTCAGTTTTGGTCACCTTCTTTGAGGAAGGATGTGGTGGCACTGGAGGTGGTTCAGAAGAGGTCCACTAGATTGATTCCAGGTTTGAAGAGGCTGTCATATGAGGAGCAATTGAGTAGCTAGGGTTTGTACTCGCTGGAGTGCAGAAGAATGAGGGGGATTTGATTGAGGTATATAAAATGCTCGATGAGATTGATAAAGTAAATATTAACAAAATGTTCCCCCTTCTAGAGCAGTCTAGAACAAGAGATCATAGTTGTAGAGTAAGAGGAGGGTGGTTCAAGACAGAGCTAAGGAGAAGCTACTTCTCACAGAGGGTTGTGAATCGATGGAACTCACTGCCCCAGAGTGCAGTGGGTGCAGAATCAATCAATGGATTCAAGAAAGAGAGCGATAAATATTTGACCAAAAGTGGGATAAAGGGCTGTGGGGAAAAAGGCAGGGAAGTGGAGTTAGGATGAGGTGGAGATCAGCCATGGTCATATAGAATGGCGGAGCGGGCTCGAAGGGCCGAATTGCCGACTCTCGCTCCTAATCCCTACGTTCCTCACTTCGATGAGACCGATGAGCCGTTTGACTTCTAATTCGAAAGATGGGACCACTGGCAGTGCAGTATTCCCAGTAAGAAGTTTAACAACACCAGGTTAAAGTCCAACAGGTTTATTTGGTAGCAAAAGCCACACAAGCTTTCGAGGCTCTAAGCCCCTTCTTCAGGTGAGTGGGAATTCTGTTCACAAACAGAATTTATAAAGACACAGACTCAATTTACATGAATAATGGTTGGAATGCGAATACTTATAACTAATCCAGTCTTTAAGAAACAAAACAATGGGAGTGGAGAGAGCATCAGGACAGGCTAAAAAGATGTGTATTGTCGCCAGACAAGACAGCCAGTGAAACTCTGCAGGTCCACGCAACTGTGGGAGTTACAAATATTGTGACATGAACCCAATATCCCGGTTGAGGCCGTCCTTGTGTGTGCGGAACTTGGCTATCAGTTTCTGCTCAGCGACTCTGCGCTGTCGTGTGTCGCGAAGGCCGCCTTGGAGAACGCTTACCTGAATATCAGAGGCCGAATGCCCGTGACCGCTGAAGTGCTCCCCAACAGGAAGAGAACAGTCTTGCCTGGTGATTGTCGAGCGGTGTTCATTCATCCGTTGTCGCAGCGTCTGCATAGTTTCCACAATGTACCATGCCTCGGGACATCCTTTCTTGCAGCGTATCAGGTAGACAACGTTGGCCGAGTTGCAAGAGTATGTACCGTGTACCTGGTGGATGGTGTTCTCACGTGAGATGATGGCATCTGTGTCGATGATCCGGCACGTCTTGCAGAGGTTGCTGTGGCAGGGTTGTGTGGTGTCTTGGTCACTGTTCTCCTGAAGGCTGGGTTCAGCTGTGTACTTTGAAGCCAAAAATTGTATCCATAGTCTTTCTGGACGACTTGTGCAGTATTCCCTCAGTGCTGCCACCTGGATTATCCGTTCAAGTCTCTGGACTGAGGTTGTAACCATAACATTCAGACTCCAGCAAGTATGTTACCGACTAAGCCACTGGAGCAACAGAGGAATTTAAGAGGCTACCCACCATCTGAGAATGTTTAGTCTCTTGGTCCATCTGGGAGGATGCCGTGTGCCTGTTATCAGCTCCCAAGGTTGCAAATATTTCCCCAGACTACTTTGCTCATTGAGATTTTGGCAATACGTGGCAACATCTGGGAAGAGGAAAGGCAGCAGAGAGCATTTTGTTTGTAGACACAAGAAGCATTCTTATTTCTCTGTGCAAATGCTGACAGGCCTTCAGCAGATTTCCAACATCCTCCGTTTCTATATCAGATTTTCAGAGCCTGCATTTCATTTTCTATTTACCTTTGTCTGTTTTTCAGCTGTGTACTTTGAAGCCAAAAATTGTATCCATAGTCTTTCTGGACGACTTGTAAGAAACAGAATTTTGTTTAATAATAGTACCTCGATATAAATTGTTTGGATGTCCCCCATCACATTGCATGATATCCTCCTCCTTGCCTGTGAAAAACAGTTTGCCTAAGATGGCATGGCAATGCGTTAAAATGCGAGCGTGTATTTGTTGTACAGATAAGATGTAACATTAAAAACAGATAAGGGACAGTGTACTTACTGCACTAAGGAACACAGCGGTGAAAGTTCAGAACTGCAATTCCTCACATGGCAACTTGCTGGGACTGATAATCAGGCCAAACATGGCACCCGAGCATAGTTGGCTCTGAGCCTAGACACAAATGGACCAACCTTCCTGGAAAGGCAAGGTCACTTCACGTGCACACTTCACTGGTGCTCCAGACTCTTCTTGTATATCGTGTGGGAGCGCCCAGGGCCATATTTTTGGATGTCAACAACCACAGCAGGGCTGATGGCTGCCTTTTTGTTGTCTGACTCCTTTTCTGGTGTGGGGTCAGGGGCACTGGGTAAAGGGCGAGAAGTGCAGAGGATACATGGGTGAATTGACCAAGAGAGTGCAAAGGGGTCAGGGGGCAAAGGGCAAGAAGTGCCTAACATTGTTTTTTTTTTAAAAATGCTTTTCTTTCCTACATTGCTCATTACAACTGGCTCTGTGAAGGTGGAACGTTCTTGAGGTACTCCAGCTGTAATATGGGTTAGGCAAATACAACGGACGGCACGGTGGCACAGTGGTTGGCACTGCTGCCTCACAGCACCAGGGACCCGCGTTCAATTCTGGCCTCGGGCGACTGTCCATGTGGAGTTTGCATGTTCTCCCCATGTCTGCGTGGGTTTCCTCCGGGTGCTCCGGTTTCCTCCCACAGTCCAAGGATGTGCGGGTTAGGTTGATTGGCCATGCTAAATTGCCCCTTAGTGTCAGGGGGACGAACAGGGTAAATATGTGGGGTTATGGGGATAGGCCCTGGGTGGGATTGTTGTCGGTGCCAACTCGATGGGCTGACTGGCCTCCTTCTGCATTGTAGAGATTCTATGAACTTAGAGGCCTAATGAACCCAATACACAATTAGTGCAATGGTTCCAAACTTGCTTTGTTCCCACTACCTGTACTGAGTACCTCAGATGTTTTCTGGGGTGTATGACTGATTTTCTAGGAAGAGCGCATGCAACGTGCTTCAGCATTATTTTACCAATTTCACCCCTCCCCCCACTCCACTCACCATAAATCTGAACCAGCCCAGCAAACCTCAGTAATTAAAAGGGTGTCAGTTTTAGCTCAGTGATACTATACTTGTCTCTGACTATGGATTCATAGTCACATTCCATGTAGGAAGGATGTGGAAGCATTGGAAAGGGTGCAGAGGAGATTTATTAGGATGTTGCCTGGTATGGTGGGAAGGTCTTAGGAGAAAAGGCTGAGGGACTTGAGGTTGTTTTCATTAGAGAGAAGAAGGTTAAGAGGTGACTTAATAGAGGCATACAAGATGATCAGAGGATTAGACAGGGTGGATAGTGAGAGCCTTTTTCCTTGGATGGTGATAGCTAGCACGAGGGGACATAGCTTTAAATTGAGGGGTGATAGATATAGGACAGATGTCAGAGGTAGGTTCTTCACTCAGAGAGTAGTAAGGGCGTGGAATGCCCTGCCTGCAGCAGTAGTGGACTCGTCAACATTAAAGGCATTTAAATGGTCATTGGATAAACATATGGATGATATTGGAATAGTGTAGGTTAGATGGGCTTTAGATTGGTTTCACTGGTCGGCGCAACATCGAGGGCCAAAGGGCCTGTACTGCGCTGTAATGTTCTATGTTCTATGAGGTTTAAGCATATAATCTAGGCTGACACTCCAGTGCATCACTGAATGAGTGCTGCACTGCTGGAGCTGCTACCTTTCGGATGAAGTTCTAAACCAAAGATCATCGTCTCTAAGTGAAGAACAGCAGGAATGTTCTCTGTGGTAAAAGCAAAATACTGCGGATGCTGGAATTTGAAACAAAAACAGAAAATGCTGGAAAATCTCAGCAGGTCTGACAGCACCTCTGGAGAGAGAATAGAGCCAATGTTTCGAGTATGGTGACCCTTTGTCAGAAAATGCTGGGATTTTCCAGCATTTTCTGTTTATGTTTTCTATGGTGTCTTGGTGATGCGCATCAATTGGACACGAGGCACGAAGCTTCGGTAAAAGAAGGCTTTTATTAACTAACAATGGAACTAACAGAACTTTAACACACTATCCCAGACTGAAGAGGTCCCGCCCGAGCAGGGGGTCTTATACCTCTCCCAGGAGGCGGAGCCCGACTGGGATGTGCCACAACAGTAACAACCACAGGTGTCTCAATCCCACCCTAGCCCAACAACAACATTAGAACAACCCAACAACAACATTAGAACAATCCCACAGTGGGAACCAACGATGGTTCACCACACTTGGCCAGTATTTATCCTTCAACCAATATCATTAAAACAGATTATCTGGTCTTTATCTCAATGCTGTTTGTAGAATCTTGTTTTGCTATCTGAATTACCACAGGGAACACAAGTCAAAATTATTTCATTGAATGTGAATCATTTTGGAATGTCCTGAGGTCATGAAAGGTGCTATGTAAAGGCAAATTCATGTTTTCTAATTAGAGCAGCCCAGTAAATGAGTTTCACAGCATTAGCAGAAGGTTGATGCCCGGATTGTTTGGTTTGGTGTGTGGGGATGACTTAAAAAGTCAGGGAAAAAAACCCAAGATAATCATCATTAATGTTTTAAATCTATGACAAGGTAAGTAAACCAGGTGTTCACCTGGTAAGGGAAGTATGGAGTGCAACATAGAACCAAAGGACAAAAATGAAGAGTTACCAATGGGTAAGTTGATAAGTCAAAGTACACAAACCACATACGAACGTGCTTGGTTTGATTCCCATTCTGTGTTGAGTTCCTTAATTTCACTGTTAATCCTGAAAAAATGTTACAGCCGGCATCAAGG
This sequence comes from Mustelus asterias, assembly GCF_964213995.1. Taxonomy (NCBI): domain Eukaryota; kingdom Metazoa; phylum Chordata; class Chondrichthyes; order Carcharhiniformes; family Triakidae; genus Mustelus; species Mustelus asterias. Next base: position 31,682,105 of record NC_135827.1, read on the forward strand.
ACTCTGGTCTAGAGAGGTGAAAATCGACCAGGACCTGCTCTGTTATCCAGTAACCCCATACCCCTCCACTACATTCCCCCACTGTCCACAACTTCCACCCCCACTGGAAAGTGCACGTTTGGTGGTGAGGTGAGAATGGGTCTAAGTCAAAAGGTGATGTTCCCTGGAGTTGAATAGCCTGCTAATGCTCATTGTCTGGGCTTGCAAATGGGGAACGGCAACTCTGACCAGGAAACAGAAGGTTGCTGGTGCCCATGGAACCATATCCAACAGGAGTCAATGGCGTCAGGAAAGGAAGAGAGAAATAAGGAAAGTACATTGACAAGAAGGAGAGACAGTTAAGAAAGGGTCTCTGCAATTAGGGTGACATGGTGGCACAGTGGTTAGCACTGCTGTCTCACTGCGCCAGGGACCTGGGTTTGATTCCCGGCCTTGGGTGACTGTCTTTGTACATTCTCCCCGTGTCTGTGTGGGTTTCTTCCGAGTGCTCCGGTTTCCTCCCGCATTCCAAAGATGTGTAGGTTAGGCGGAGTAAATACATGGTGTTACGGGAAAGAACCTGGATGGATGCTCTGTCAGAGAGTTGGTGGAGACTCAATGGGCCAAATGGCCTCCTTCTGCAATGTAGGGATTTTATGATGAACAGTTTAGAAGTTATAGACGGGACCCGCAGATCACTTATCTACATATTTAACCGTTTTGAATCTCTCACATTTCAGACGTCACTTTTCCAAGTTTCTCACTTTGTTACAAATACAAAACAAGCTTCAGGAAAGTTATAAAAAAGAGAAGAAAAATGTTGGAGATGCAAAATCTACACGATCTAATTAACATTTGGAGTTGTTGAAGAGAAATAGGCCTCCAATTGACCAGGGTGCGCAGTGACACAGCCTTATTACAGCCAGCCAAGCATTGGCAGCAGAGTGATACTTTGGTGGATAACACCATTGTCCAAATACTCTGAGCATCAACACGAAATACCAGCTAGAATATAATAATAAATGCAGTTGATTAGCAGTAACAAAGGATAAATGAACAAAGCTGGGAAAATGAATAGAATAGGATGAGAACTAAAAGATTTTATGGGAAGTCAAGATTAAGAAGAGCCAAAAGCATCAGCACAGCAACAAAGAACACCAAAGATAACAACAGCATTTTACCACACTGAATGGCCAATGTCCCTTGCAAAGCGCAATTGCTGTACACTGAACATCAAGAAAGAGACATCAAATGCCCAGACGTGTATTAGACCTGCTGGACCTATGCCTGAATCAAATTAAGTAAAAATGTACCAGAATGTTTAACTCAAAAAATGTAAACAGTGGTGGGACCTTATCTTGTATAATCACTCAACAGTTACAGGAAATACCATTAATATCAAGATTCACAAAGGTCATCCAGCCGCTAGCTACAAGGATTAAAAAAAGGGGGTTTGTAACATAGCATCAGACTCCAATCGGAATGCTGATAAAATTATCATTCTTTAGTAAGAAAATGATTCCATCTCTCATTAAAAAGGAATGTTTCGACATTAACATTTGTTGGGGGAAAAAAAGTTTTGCTAAGTTGTGACACATATTAGCAATTTTCTCAAAGCAGATTGGCAGTTTTATTCGGGCAAAGGGATAGGAACATAGGTTTATATAGGAACGACGGACCAGATTGTCTCTATTGTAAAATTCAATGAATATATAATTCTTGGGCCATCAGCTTTCTTGGACTGTGATGTGGAAGATTCCTGTTCTCCTTGTTGAGGATCACACCTCTTGGGTGCATACGCTGTTCTTGTAAACCTTATATTTCCTGTGCCTTCTGCTTTCAGAGAATGAGAGAAAAATAAGATCATTATGGAGATAGGGCTTTCCCAGCATGCACAGCAATAATGAAAGGCATCTATCAAAAAGCTGGACACAAGAGCATGCTGGGATATGCCTGCTTCACATGACAGAAAGCAAAAGAATTCATAGACATAGAATCCTACAGTGCAGAAGGAGGCCATTTGGGTCATCAAATGTGCTCCGACCACAATCCCACTCAGGCCCTATCCCCATAACCCCATGCATTTACTCTGGCTAGCCCCCCTGACACTAAAGGGCAATTTAGCATGGCCAATCAACCTAATCCGCACATCTTTAGGCTGTGGGAGGAAACTGGAGCACCCGGAGGAAACCCAGGCAGACACGAGGAGAACACGCAAACTCCACACAGACAGTGACCCAAGCCGGCAATTGAATCCAGTTCCCTGGCACTGTGTGGCATCAGTGCTAACCACTGTGCCACAAGTCCCACAGATGCCAAGGAGAACCCGATAGTTGATGGGTAATAGAGGAATGGAGAAACAGAGGACAGGTAAAGGAAAAGGTTAAGAAAGGCATTTGTGGAACTCTGTCTTCCCTGTTGTCCCATGTTCAATTACTACTTGCTGTTTTTTATACCTCTATTCTCTTTAAAGAAGGTCTTGCATCTGAAATTTGTCTCACTCTGATGGCTCTGTCTACTTGAGTTTTTAGGTAAGAAGTAGAAATTAACATGCGTTGGCCTAAAGAAGGTGTGAAAGCATAGCCGACAAAATCTGGCCCAATACTTGCTTTATCCATGCTACACATGCCACTTTGCATTTGTACAAGGGAGATCACTCAGACTCTATATTCCAAGACAGCTGGAATAGAGACATTTCACTCTATGAGATTCACAGAAACTGAGAGGGAACCTACTTACTCAATGTCCAGCTGGAATGCAACTGTACACAGCCCCGCATGCCGGTATCCTGGCAGCAGTCAACAATTGGGCCGCTGTGGCAAACCAAAAGGGTGGTTACTGGGCAACAGAGGCTAAACTTTGACAATATGGCTCATGAGTCTGGTGCTCAACTCAGACAGACTTGTGCAGCAAGCATCCAAGAAGAGCCATGCTGCTATAGGAAATGTGATACCAGGCCATTGAAGCAATGCTTCTACAGCTTGCACCATTCTGGTGGGGCCTTGCAGCATCATCAGATTGCATATCAATATTCGTAGTGGTCTGCTACATGCTTCACAAGCTTATATTCAGGAAGACACAGTTCTTGGCACCAGCAGTATGAGCAACTGAGGTCCAGGAGGAGTATTTGATTTGATTTATTATTGTCACATGCATTAGTATACAATGAAAAGTATTGTCACCTGCGCGCTATACAGACAAAGCATACCATTCATAGAGAAGGAAATGAGAGAGTGCAGAATGTAGTGTTACAGTCATAGCTGGGGTGTAGAGAAAGATCAACTTAATGCAAGGTAGGTCCATTCAAAAGTCTGATGGCTGCAGGGAAGAAGCTGCTCTTGAGTCGGTTGGTATGTGAACTCAGACTTTTGTATCTTTTTCCTGACAGAAGAAGATGGAAGAGAGAATGTCCAGGGTGCGTGGGGTCCTTAATTATGCTGGCTGCTTTGCCGTGCCAGCGGGAAGTGTAGACAGAGTCAATGGATGGGAGGCTGGTTGATATGATGGATTGGGCTACATTCATGACCTTTTGTAGTTTCTTGCAGTCTTGGGCAGAGCAGGAACCATACCAACCAGAAAGAATGCTTTCCATGGTGCATCTGTAAAAGTTGGTGAGAGTAGTTTTGTTTTATTCATTGGACATGGGCATCGCTGGCTGGGCCAGCATTTATTGCCCATCTCTAGTTGCCCTTGGAGGGCAGTTGATGGAGGGCAGTTGAGAGTCAATCACATTGCTGTGGCTCTGGAGTCACATGTAGGCCAGACCAGGTAAGAATGGCAGATTTCCTTCCCTAAAGGGCATTAATGAACCAGGTGGGTTTTTCCAACAATCGACAATGGTTTCATGGTCATCGGTAGAGTTTTAATTCCAGATATTTTTTATTGAATTCAAATTCCACCAGCTGCCTTGGCGGGATTTGAACCTGGGTCCCCAGAACATTAGCTGAGTTTCTGGATTAATAGTGTAGCGATAATACCACTAGACCATCACCTCCCCTCAGATACGCAGCCAATTTCTGATCCGGCTGTCTATCCAAAACTCATCCAACTGCGACATCAGTAAATGCGACCCCAATTTTCCATTCGTCAGCGGTCAACGGTCCCACACCTTACCTTCCTTCTGTCACTGAGAAGTTGTCCGCGTTGCCACATTGCAGAACTAAAAGCCAACACAAAGCAACCATTCCAAATCAAGTTTATAAATCAAACCACATCATGTTGCATGGAAACATCAACTAATCACCCTTATGCATTCATTCCACTTGTGCTTAACTTTCATTTGTCCTGCTGCTCTTATGCAGTTCTATCCCTGTGCTTGCAGCATAACTGGTGGAAGGCTTTGACTCTTAGTGGGGAAGATGGCAGATGGCCTTGGTGCTTGGATAGGTCTAGGGGTAGAAGACCAAGCTTGGCACTGCAACATCTAGGTATGAGCAATAGCAGATTGGGCTGCTTGACTGATAGCGAGTGCACTGACCAAACACCAAGTTTCATTTTGTGACACATTTTGAAAGGGAAAACTGAGGGAGGAAATGAGTCTTAGAGAATTGTGGTTCTTGGAAAATAAAACAAAAAGTTATGAGTTCTCTAATGAAGGATGAACTGGGTAGCAAAGAGACAAATAACTATGAACACTGGGTGAGTTGCTGTCACTTTAGGACACTTATGTGGTTTTAATGGACATAATGTGATTGTAAACTGGAAATATATACCAATTTACTTCACAGAACATCACAGATAGATAATTTGCCATCCCCGCAGGTGAATCACTTTCTAATCTGTAAAGCCACATTTTTCAAACTTTCTTGGTTTGGATGTTTGGATGTAGTCTAAGTAGAATAACTGGGTTTATTTTGCTCGATGTATAAAGTTAAAGTAAAATTATTTTACTGAAGTGTCATTAGAAATCTTCGCGCTTTAGTTAAATAATTCTTCTTTAATTTCATGCATAGGAAGTGATTGTGCCACATAATAAAAACCCATTGGATATGATAACCTGCAATTTGCTGCAATGGCAATATTAACAATGAATGGCATAAGTTAGACTATTGTGCTCCCTAATCCTTCAGTGGCAACTTGTGCCACAATTTGCCGTGAAGTAACTGGGAGATGCTGCATCGAGCATGATTGGGAGTAGTGTCGTCAATAGATAGCTAAGAATTACTTTTGATTGTTGATTTCTACAGGAATTCCGACCTAGTTTGTTTGTTTATTCATATCTGGCAGCAAATGGTTTAAAGATATAAACAGGGATAAAAACTGAATAAATATTTCCCCAAGACCAAAGAGTAACTCTGTAAATCTCACATTGTATCACAAGGACATGACTGGGTGCTGGGAATTTTAGGAAGAGTGCTGTACTTCACTCATAATTGACATTAGAAAGTGCGTTCGGAATCACTCCATGAGACAATATCAGTGTTTCAGGGATCACCTACAGTGTGCAGCTCTGTGTGAAATACCCATAAATAATGTGCATTCGCCTTACATTAAACCTTCAAAAATAAGAGTTCTGCTTTGATCAATTACATCAAGAACATTTAGAATTGAGATATCAACTGTAGTAAAATTTCCCAGCAGCGATGTTACTGCTTTTAAACATGGTTCTCTTTAGTTTCCTGTATGCTCACCCTCTCCTGCCAACATAGTGCTATTCTGCTCTGCAATGATTCCAGTTTTCATTCAGGAAACCCAATTTCTCGATTTTAATGGGACCAGAATTAGAATGAGCTGTTCAACTAATTTGGCAAGGGAAAAGGTGGAGCTGTGCAAAAGTTTCAGGAAATTGGAAAACGGCACAGTGGTTAGCACTGCTGCCTCATAGCACCAGGGGTCCATGTTTGATTCCCAGCTTGGGCCACTGATCGTGTGGAGTTTGCACGTTCTCCTCATGTCTGCATGGGTTTCCTCCGGGTGCTCCAGTTTCCTCCCACAGTCCAAAAGACGTGCTGGTTAGGTGCGTGGCCATGCTAAATTCTCCCTCAATTTACCTGAACAGGCAATGGAGTGTGGGGATTTTCACAGTAATTTCATTGCAGCGTTAATGTAAGCTTACTTTGAATACTAATAGATAAACTTTTTTAAAAATTGTTTCATGGTATAGGTGATGGACTTAGCCATTCCAGGAAGTATTAATTATTACCTGTAGATGCACCATTGCTATGGCTCAAGTTTCCAGTATATTCCAGTTCAATGTAAGTTGTACACCTATGTCACGCGTTATTTTCCACTTTCACTAAGTAGCATATAACTTCAGTTGATAACGCATTCACAAATCTAATGTCAAGGAATCACTAGACAATGTACAGATTTTGTTAGATTTCTGTTTTCTTGAAATAAGATTCAGCAATATCTGCTCCATTTAACCATGAACTTAAATAACCAACAAGGTAAATAACAAGGTGTAGCATTGTTTGGGGCGGCACGGTGGCACAGTGGTTAGCACTGCTGCCTCACAGCACCAGAGGCCCAGGTTCAATTCCCAGTTTAGGTCACTGTCTGTGTGGAGTTTGCACGTTCTCCCCGTGTCTGTGTGGCTTTCCTCCGGGTGCTCCGGTTTCCTCCCGCAGGCTGAAAGACGTGCTGGTTAGGTGCATTTACTCGAACAGGCGCCGGAGTGTGGCGACTAGGGGAATTTCACAGTAACTTCATTGCAATGTAAGCCTTACTTGTGACTAATTAATAAACTTTAAAACTTTACTTTAAATGGAAACAAAAATATCTTATATCGGTCTTTTGTGGAGACTCACCTGAGTCTCGGTAAAAATGTCACACAGTTTTTTTAAAAGAACATCCATGATGACATGTGAAAAAATGACATGTTGTTGCAGTTTTAAAAAAAATTTTTTTGCCGTTAGATGATAATCAAGAAACTGAACAAACCTTTGTGGAACACTTTTTGTTAAATGAAGATAATGCACTTTAACCTGCAGTTAATTACTAGGACTGGAAAATTTGAATTATAAGGAGAGATTGGATAGGCTGGGACTTATTTCCCTGGAGCGTATAGAGCTTTATGAAATCATGAATAGTAGAGGCAGGTACAATTTTGCCTTTTAAAAAGCATTTAGACAGTTACATGGGTAAGATGGGTATAGAAGGATATAGGCCAAACGCAAGGAATTGGGACTAGCTTAGTAGTTAAAAAAAAGGGCGGCATGGACGAGTTGGGCCGAAGAGCCTGTTTCCAGCTGTATGTTCTATGACTCTATGACTCTAATATACGAGTATGCTTTCTTAAAATAGGTAAATTAGTAAAGTATGTTTTCTTTTAGTTCATGGGATGTGAATGATGTTGTTAAAGTAGTATATGTTGGTGATCTCCACTTATGATGTGGAGATGCCGGTGTTGGGCTGGGGTAAACATAGTAAGAAGTCTAACAACACCAGGTTAAAGTCCAACAGGTTTATTTGGTAGCAAATGCCATTTGCTACCAAATAAACCTGTTGGACTTTAACCTGGTGTTGTTAGACTTCTTACTGTGATCTCCACTTACCCAGAGGCATTAAGAGATAACCTCTCATAATGGATTCCCGTGTAGGGCTGGCAAGTTCTTAAAGTAAGAAGTCTCACAACACCAGGTTAAAGTCCAACAGATTTATTTGGTAGCAAATACCATAAGCTTTCGGAGCACTGCTCCTTTGTCAGATGGAGTGGAAATGTGCTCTCAAACAGTGCACAGACACAGAAATCAAGTTACAGAATACTAATTAGAATGCAAATCTCTACAGCCAGCCAGGTCTTAAAGGTACAGACAATGTGGGTGGAGGGAGCATTCAACACAGGTTAAAGAGATGTGTATTGTCTCCACCCACATTGTCTGTACCTTTAAGACCTGGCTGGCTGTTGAGATTTGCATTCTAATTAGTATTCTGTAACTTGATTTCTGTGTCTGTGCACTGTTTGAGAGCACATTTCCACTCCATCTGACAAAGGAGCAGTGCTCCGAAAGCTTATGGTATTTGCTACCAAATAAATCTGTTGGACTTTAACCTGGTGTTGTGAGACTTTTACTGTGTTTACCCCAGTTCAACGCTGGCATCTCCACATCAAGTTCTTAAAGGACATTAATGGACCAGCTGGGTTTTTAATGGCAATTTGACAGTATAGTAGAAACTCCTGCATTAAACAACAAATTTGTCAGATTTATGAATTCACAATGTATTATACTGTTGGAGTTGTGGCCTCTGAACTGCTGCTTTTGGACTGTAATTCAAAGCTGGGGTTTCAAAACCCTTGAGGTCTCAGGAGGGAGGATGGAGTGAGAGAGATAAGACATGTAAATATTAGTAACCACAGCAACTTGTATTATTTTAGTTCTTTTAGCGCAATCAAACATCCCAAGGCACTTCACCGAAGGGTTATGAAGCAAAAAATGATATTGAGCCACATAAGGCGACATTAGGACCAGTGGCCAATGGTTGACCAAAGCGAATTGCTGTGGATGCTGGAATCTGAAACAAAAACTGAAAATGCTGGAAAATCTCAGTAGCTCTGACAGCATCTGTGGAGAGAGAATAGAACCAATGTTTCAAGTCTGGGTGACTCTTTGTCAGTGCTGTCTTCAGCTCTGATAAAGACTGATCCAGACTCGAAACATTGGCTCTGTTCTCTCTCGATGTGGAGATGCCGGCGTTGGACTGGGGTAAGCACAGTAAGAAGTCTCACAACACCAGGTTAAAGTCCAACAGGTTTATTTGGGAGCAAATACCATAAGCTTTCGGAGCACAGCTCCTTCGTCAGATGGAGTGAATATCTGTTCTCTAACAGTGCACAGACACAGAAATCAAGTTACAGAATACTAATTAGAATGCAAATCTCTACAGCCAGCCAGGTCTTAAAGGTACAGACAATGTGGGTGGAGGGAGCATTCAACACAGGTTAAAGAGATGTGTATTGTCTCCAGACAGAACAACTAGTGAGATTCTACAAGCCCAGGAGGCAAGCTGTGGGGGTTACTGATAATGTGACATAAATCCAACATCCCGGTTTAGGCCGTCCTCATGTGTGCGGAACTTGGCTATCAGTTTCTGCTCAGCGACTCTGCGCTGTCGTGTGTCATGAAGGCCGCCTTGGAGAACGCTTACCTGAAGATCCAAGGCTGAATGCCCCAATGGCTGAATGATCCAGTGGCTGAATGAATCTCACTAGCTGTTCTGTCTGGAGACAATACACATCTCTTTAACCTGTGTTGAATGCTCCCTCCACCCACATTATCTGTACCTTTAAGACCTGGCTGGCTGTAGAGATTTGTATTCTAATTAGTATTCTGTAACTTGATTTCTGTGTCTGTGCACTGTTGGAGAACAGATATTCACTCCATCTGACGAAGGAGCTGTGCTCCGAAAGCTTATGGTATTTGCTACCAAATAAACCTGTTGGACTTTAACCTGGTGTTGTGAGACTTCTTACTCTGTTCTCTCTCCACAGATGCTGTCAAGCCTGCTGAGATTTTTCAGCATTTTCTGGTTTTGGCCAAAATCTTGGTCAGCTCAGCTAGGTTTGAAGGAATGTCTTAAAGGAGAAAAGAGAAGTAGAGGGTTGGAACTCTCTAATCATAGGAACTGGATGGGCGTAATCAGAAATAAAAGCAGAAAATGCAGGAAAAAGTTCCATTAATTGATTGATTTATTAATTGATTGATTTTATTATTGTCACATGTATTAGGATACAGTGAAAAGTATTGTTTCTTGCGAGCTGTTACAGACACAGCATACCGTTCATAGAGTACATGGGGCAGAAGAAAGGATAGGGTGCAGAATATAGTATTGCAGTTACTGACAAGTTGAAGAGAAAGATCAGCTTAATGTGCGATAGGACCGTTCAAAAGTCTGATGGCAGCAGGGAAGAAGCTGCTCTTGAGTTGGTTGGTATGTTTTCAGACTTTTGTATCTTTTTCCTGACCGAAGAAGGTGGAAGAGAGAATATCCGGGGTGAGTAGGGTCCTTGATTATGCTTTCTGCTTTCCCGGAGCAGTGGGAAGTGCAGACAGAGTCAATGGATGGTTTGATTTGATTTGATTTATTATTGTCACATGTATTAGTATACAGTGAAAAGTATTGTTTCTTGCATGCTATATTCATAAAGAAGAAAATGAGAGAGTGCAGAGTGTAGTGTTACAGTCATAGCTAGGGTGTAGAGAAAGATCAACTTAATGCAAAGTAGGTCCATTCAAAAGTCTGATGGCAGCAGGGAAGAAGCTGTTCTTGAGTCGGTTGGTATGTGATCTCAGACTTTTGTATCCTTTTCCCGACAGGAGGCTGGTTTGCGTGATGGGACTGGGCTACGTTCACAACCCTTTGTAGTTTCTTGTGGTCTTGGTCAGAAAAGGAGCCATACTAAGCTATCATGCAATTGGAAAAATTGGTGAGAGTATTGGCGGACACGTCAAATTTCCTTAGCCTCCTGAGAAAGTAGAGGCGTTGGTGGGCTTTCTTAACTATAGCATTGGCAGTGGAGGGACCAGGACAGGTTGTTGGTGATCTGGACACCTAAAAACCTGAAGCTCTGGACCCTCACCTTTGATGTAGACAGGGGCATGTAAAAGTAAAGTTTATTTATTAGTCACAAGTAAAGCTTACATTAACACTGCAATGAAGTTACTATGAAATTCCCTGAGTCACCAGTCCGGCACCTGTTTGGGCCAGTGCACCTAACCAGGACGTCTTTCAGAATGTGGGAGGAAATCGGAGCATCCAGAGGAGACCCACGCTGACATGGGGAGAAGGTGCAGACTCCACCCAGACAGTGACCCAAGCCGAGAATCAAACCCGGGTCCCTGGTGCTGTGAGGCAGCAGTGCTAATCACTGTGCCACCGTGCCACCCACCGCGCTCCCTAAAGTTAACATCAGCAATGAGTGAAAACTGGTGTCGGAGTGATGTCAGCTATGACGTTAACGTTTTCTCTTTGCTGGCTAACTTGCTGAGTTATTTGCAAGCCTTTCACGCCCCCACACCACCCCCACTGTTTTAATGTTAGTTGCTGATTGAGGGGGGCTTGAGAGGGGAGAGATTGAAAAAAAAACAATGATTTACAAGAAAATATAAGAATTGCAAACTTTCAAGTTGGGCTGGTGTGAAGTGCACACCTCTGGGACAATTAGGCATGGAGGGGGGTGACATACATACATACAGTATGTGTGTGTACAGTGAGTTGAGTGATATGCAAAAAGCCAACACTGAACAAGCTCCAGGCCAACCCCGAGCTCATTTGCATTGACGTCAACGCTCCCGGGCTCTTCCATCAGCGTCACCGCCGCGGGCCCTGGGCGGGGGGGGGGGGGGGGAGCGCGCATGCGCAGCACTGCCGGGGAGCGAGCACGCACGGTGCAGGCCCGGGAGCGAGCACGGCACCTCCCCCCTCCCCTCCCCCTCCCCCTCACGTCAACCGCCATGAGTGAGTGTGTGTGTGCGTGCGCGAGCGAGGCGGGAGGCACGCCCCCCTCCCCACCACACTCCTTCCCCCGCCGCGTGCCCGCGCCTTGGCGTGCCCGCGCGCGCGCGCGCTCCGGCTCCGGCTGTTTTCGACAAGATGGCGTCCAGCGGTGCCGTGAGGAACGGGAACCTTCCTCAGCCGCCGCCGCACAAAAGCGGGCCGGCCCGGATCGGCTACTACGAGATCGAGAGGACCATCGGCAAGGGCAACTTCGCCGTGGTCAAGCTGGCCACTCACATCGTCACCAAGGCCAAAGTAACGTATCCCCCCCAAAGAAAAAAATATATTTTAATTTTGCTTCTGATCCCTCCCCATCATCTCTCTTTTTTTTGCTCTCACTTGTGTACAACCTTCATAGATATCTGTGATTTACCCACTGCCCGGGGTAATAACTTCTATCATCTATCTCCTCACGGTCCGTGGCCTCTACCCCCCCCCCCCCCCCGATCCTGAGGGGAGAAGCTGCTTTCCTCTCTATCCCCACTGACCCGGGGGTTTGCTTTCTCTCTCTCTCTTGCCCAGACTTATGTCTATCTGTGATTTACCCTCCCCACCACCTAGAGCTGTGACCCCCCCAACTTCTATCACTTCACGGTTCCTGGCCTCTATCCACCCCCACCCCCCAAATCTCCTGAGGGGAGAAGGTGCTTTCCTCTCCCCCCCCCCCCCCCCCCACTCCGCTGAGGGGGTTACTTTCTCTCTTTTTTTCTACAAAAAGGGGGTAACAAAATCCCCCCCCTCCTCACCCCCGTCTGTGTTTGACAGCTGTCACTGGGAGCAAGTGAGGGGAAAAAAATGTCTTGTTTCACCCCCCTCTCTCTGTCTCTATCTCTCCCCTTCCTCTCAATCTAGACCTCGTTAGAGGTTCCTCCCTCTGCCCTTATTTTTTTTTTAGTCCCTCTATCTTTCGAGGTTTGTTTGTGAAAATCAGTCCTTGTTTTTTATATATATATGTAACATTGTCCGGCCGGAGGGTGTCAGTCCAGCCCGGAGCTGTCAATTTGACTTGTCCCCATTTTTGTACACCTCTCTCCCCTGTTCTGTCCCCTTGTGGAAGTGTTTTTTTTTGTCTTCCCCAATAAGTATTGGAACAAGTTTGGGGTGGGAGTGGTGGTGGGGGGAACGGGGGGGGATTGTTTAACGGCCAGGCTGGACCCTACACACTTTCTAGTGAGTTAACTAACCCGTTGCTCCATTGAAACGTCCAGTTAATTTCAATCCCTGTCACTTGGTGAAATGACAACACTCAGTGGTGTCTTATCAAAACAGAACCGTAGTTTATAAGCTTATTTCAAGTAACATTTGGGCGTGCTTGATCATTGCTGCTTGCAGAGTTCGGCAATAATTTACAATTTTGAAATTGATCTCAAAAGACTCAATTGCAGGTATAATTATAGTACTTTAGTTTCATAGGGAGCAAGTTGGGCATTTACCTACTCCTAGTGTGTTGAATGCAATTACTATTGACGAGTAGATTTCTTGTAATGGCTGTGTATGGGGTAAAAATTACTCATTAAATGTGGGCTGTTTAGTAAGATGGAACTTTTTGTGATTTGCTAGAAATATTTAATGGAGAAACAAGTGTCAGATTTCATAAAAAGCGGGGGCGTCTAAACATCTGCCAGCTGATGTACATTAATATAGTTTTAAGTCAAGATTGAAGAGTATGAAGTCCACTTCGTGTTCTGTGGCTGTTCAAATTTTATATAGTAACAGACACACTGCAGCACAGTTTGTAAAATGCTTAATGCTACTATTAAAATAGGTTGGATATTGCATTTCCACAAAGTAGTGAACTGTTTTTCAGTGAAGTGTAATTTATTGCGTTTTATGACGAGTCCAAAAGTGGGAGCAGCTTTTTATCTGTTAGAGTAATCAGTACATTTATTTGCCTGCTGCAATAATTTTCTCTTTATATTTTGAACAAAAAATTAGAAGCAGAATTGTTTTCTTTCCCAAACCAGTTTTAGTTTGAAATTGCGGTTGTAGCCTTGAGATGAGCCATGAGATACGAACCAATGATAAAATTGCACTTGAGTGAGATAATGTCATTGATCATAATTGTTAGTGTTAATCGGATATTCTGAATGACTCTGTGCAACACACTAAGGGGTGTCTTGCTTTACAGTAACAATTTAAATGTTTAATGTATGGCATCTGGCCAAGCGACTGATTGTTAATGCCTTTCTTAAAAGGTTAATCTTAGTCAACTATTTTTGAAGTAAGTGCCCATTAAAAAGTCTGCTGTATCGTGGTGATAGAATGTAGTTACTGCGCTGATGTATGCACAGTAGTTAGAAAGATGTTTTCCATAAGTAGTATTGCAGTTTGAAGATAACTTGTGTATCAACCACCAATACTTGTCCCTGTACTTGAGTACTTCCAGCCATTGTTTAATGCCTGGTCCTCGCACATCTATAGATTTAAACCTTAGTAATCTCAGAGATTTCCGCATTAAAATCTCTGCGCTGTATTGCAGAAGCGATTAATTTATATTGCTGCCAGCACACCATGTTTACCGTTAGGGGTGGAATCTCTATTTTGTAGGCAGTTGAGTACAACCCTCAAAAAAGTATTAAAAATAGAGAATTGCTTTTTTTCGAGAGACAGTTTGAAACCTTCTTTCTTCTCTGGAGCTGCATTAGATGTCACATCGATTTTAGCCTCAGTTAATTGAGAGAATAAAGTTGGTCAGCAGATTAACAGTGGACAAGAACTTTAGTATTGCTGAGTGTTGCTTAGTTGATTGACAGTGTTGTTGTGATTGTGATTTCGGGAGATAGTTTAATGGGTTAATTTTTCCATTTACTGTTGTTATATGATCTCTATCCCCTAATGATTTCAGGATTTAGTAGAAATGTATTTTCCAATCAATTTTGGGTTCTATCCTAACATTTTGTGATGTTTTTAAGATATATGTTTTCCATTATTATAACATGGAAGTTTTTTGAATGCAACCATTTTCTGATTAAAATGCGCCAATTATACCCCCCCCCCCCAACCACCACCACCAATTTGACCTTTCCCTTTTCCTTTCCAGAGATATATGTCATTTTGTGACTGATAAAGCAGGCACGTGACTTGTTCTTAGGCTTTTGCCAATGCTGCTTTGTATTTGGTCACTAGGATATGAACAAGACTGACCCAGAGTGAATCATCCTGTTCTGGTGTGGGAGAAACTTATCAATGTTGTTAAAGTGGTGATCTTATTACATAATCCTTATAATGTTTTTCATTTTGGTGCAGAAGTGACATTGCATGATGAAAGACATGAGGCTATTTCAAAATATATGATCTTAGGAAACAATTGTACCTTTTTTCCGTCATATTTTTCCTTGTTATAAATCCCACAGTGAGGCCCATTGTCATTATCCTGTTTATTTTTGAAGAAGTGGGAAGTGAGGAGAGGTGGTCCAAATCACAGCTTGTTCACAGCTGCTGTCTAAGTTACTCTGACCGGCTTACTTGAAATGTACTTTCCTGATGTAGGATAAAGGCTGATAGGTTTTTTTCCCTGTCCCTGAGATGGAACGTTCCATTTCATGGCATTGCCAAGAAAGGATTTTATTTTGGTTTCAGGGAAGTGGGAGGTAAGCCAAGGAAACATTGTCGTGCTTCTATGAGGAAATGGTGGTGAAATGTTGACTTTGAGCTTTGTTGGAGTATGCCTGACCAGAAGGGTCTTAATGGTGCATTTAATGAGACAGAACTATTGAAAACAGGTATGAAGTTAGCAGATGCCAAACACATCCCTATTTTGGATTGGGCTGCATTTGTTTCCATACTTTTAAATTGACCTCCAAGTAATTGATATTTTTAAGTGAAGTAGACTTCTAAAAATTCTAGACCAAGTACCGGAATGATTTTCGTCTCCAATTATTGCCTAAAGCGATACCCATATTAGTCACAGTGGCATTTATAGATCCAGGGCTATTGTGAATTTTGAAGTGTGATGAAGGCTGGAGATGTCACAACTCTTTCTGATCAGTTGATAAGTAGTCAGAGAAATTTCTAGAAGTTATATTTATGTGTTCACATTTGATTAAGACAGTTGTTCCCAAACTTTTTTCACTGGGCCGCACTTTCGGAATAAAAATTTGCTCGCGCCACACCAAATTTTTTATTGATAAGAAATACATTCAAAAACAAAAAAACCCCAACTCCTAGCAATGCTTGATTCATAACATAGAACACAACTACTTTATAATGTGATCATGGGACATCCAGAAAGTATAAAACAATGCTTGTTTAAACCATGTTTAAATGTTTCTTTGATTGTCCTTGAATCTTCCCGCCACACTTGCTATCCTCTCTCGCCGCACCAATGTGGCGCGCCGCACCCTTTGGGAACCACTGGATTAAGACATAATAATTTTCATGCTAAGGTGACACTGAAAAGTTAATTCCGTTGGCTATTAATTCCAAATTTATTTTGTACTAAATATTGAATTATCCAATGATTAGAAATAAATTTTAATTCTGAGGAGCACTTTCCTTCTGTGGAATTAATTTTTGCAATGTTGCCATGAGACCATTATATAAACACAATCCTCCAGTGATAGCATAAAGAATATAAATGTTAGAAAACTGGTTGTTGTGAGCAAGCTTATTATCCAATAATAATTAAAGTACTACATTTTTTGCTTTCAAATAGTCCATTTGATCATCAGTAATCTGCTGCCACTTTCTAATGAGTTCAAAGGCAAGAGTAATTATGTGACCTGTGAGAGGGTCAGTTTCGAGCATTATTGGGCAGCGTTAATCAGATGTTGCTCTGTTTGATTGACAGGGGTCTGGACCAATACTGGCAAAAGCAGACTGTGCCATAATTTTGTCGGTTTCAGTTAATACAGTAAAGGCAATAATCAGCACAATACCCATCAATCCAAAACTTGTACTTTTGTGACTCAAGTCCATAATAAAGATCAGTGTTAATTTTATAAACCCTTTTGTCAGAAATCCCTGTTACTTGGAGCCAGCCTGCTTGCCTCGGAGTGTTTCCAGGGAAACAATTGCTGCTCCTGCATCATTACTGGTCTGACTCTGACATCATTGACTCTGCAATTGTGCACACAGGTAGAGCATGTGCGTGTGAATTTTAAAGATTTTTTTTGTTACGCAGGGAGAGCAAGAAGGACAAAGAGGCAGCTGTGGGATTGATTCAGCAGCAGGCCCAAGTAGAGAGAGGAATTGGGTATGGTACAGGGAGAGAGTATAGCCCAGCCTTAGCATAGAATCCATGATCAATGCATCATATGACATTGTATCACAAAAATTATGTGAGAATATCACAGTTTTCTAAAACACGTGATGTTTAGGTTCATGATTTATGAAATCTGAACTCCTCTGTGATTTTATTGTAACTGCTTATCCAAGTCTTACCCTACTATATCTCATCTCATCTATGTGAAAACCAAAAAAAAAATGCTATATGTAAACTAATTCCTTCCAACTAATTCTAGCACATGATAATGACATTTTCTTGTCTGCTAGCGATGCCCATTTTAATCTCGGTGCCTCCTTCATTGAGCCTGGGGTTATTGCTGCTCACTTCAACTGCCTGACCGATATTAAGACACTGGCTGAGCTGAAATTTCCTCCTGTTTCAGAGCTGGCAAAACTGAAGCCATTCTTTTTAGCTTTGACCACAGCTACATATTTTAGGTCTTGACTTCATCAACCTCATCATCACTTGAGTTAAGTCTGGAGGTGTGACACTTTGGGTGACTGTTCATCCCTGGGGCAGCAGGTGGCACAGTGGTTAGCACTGCTGCCTCACAGGGACCAGGGTTCCAGCATCGGGTAACTGTCTGTGTGGAACATAGAACAGTACAGCACAGAACAGGCCCTTCGGCCCACAATGTTGTGCCGAGCTTTATCTGAGTTTGCACGTTCTCCCCGTGTCTGCGTGTGTTTCCTCCGGATGCTCCGGCTTCCTCCCACATTCCAGAGATGTGCGGGTTAGGTTGATTGGCCATGTTAAATTGACCCTTAGTGTCAGGGGGACTAGCATGGTAAATGGGGTTACGGGGATAGGACCTGGGTGGGATTGTTGTCAGTGCAGCTCGATGGGCCAAATAGCTTCCTTCTGCAGTGTAGGGATTCTGTGATCCCCAAACTGAACTGTTTCTTGTCAGAGTTAATGTTTTCATTCATTAGTTTTTGAACTATATTCTTTCCAGACAAACAAACTAACGTATTTCAGCAAAACTTAGTATACATACAGGGTATGGCCCAAGAAAGAACTGATTCATTTTTGGCAAAGATGGAGATCTGGATGGATCCTGGAATATTTTAAAGAGCTGGTTAATGCTGGGAGATGAGGCAAATTGATTTTTTCTTTCAACCATTATGGGTTATTTTATTTAGAATATTGTCAGTTGTTTTAGAATGTTGTAGATTTTCTCAGCTGCTGTGGTGGAATTTGTCACAACTGTCGAAATGTGAGCAGAGTTTTCAGAGCGGATTGTTGGATGTGGGATTGACCTGGAGCCTCCTGAGTGTGATGGAAACGCTTAATAAAAAGATTCATTTTTGCAGCTTTGTAATTATATTCTGTCAGTCCGGCAGGGCGAGGCCTCAAGCAGGAACTGCACAATTGTGGTAATGTTAAGTTAACGTAGTGTGATGGAGTTAGGTGCTCCCCTGAGTGCCTCGTTTCTTGTTTGGAAAGGTCTTCTGCCTCTGTAGCACCTGACTCCATGCCTATCTAACTTCCTCTGCTGCCTAAGTTCACATCTTTATACCTTGAAGAACTGGTTTCTCAATGTCAGCCTCCACAAATTACAAGAGCTAACGTTTTGAGACTGGATGACTCTCCGGCAGAGCACTTGATCATTCAGACTCAAAATGTTAGTTCTATTCTCGCTTCATGGGTGCTGTCAGACCTGCTAAGACTTCCCAGCATTTTCTGTTTTTGCTTTAGATCCAGCATCTGCAGGGATTTGCTTTTATCCACAAATTACAGTTCATTTTGAATGCCGCTATTGCCGCCCGTGTCTTAACTCATGCTCTGATAATTCCTTGGGTTGTCCACTGGCTATCCACATCCTTGTCAATGTTTTTAAATCCCACCAAGACTGCACTTATCCATTATACTATACTGCGGATAGTTGGGAACCTGTCTCGACTGCGGATAGTTGGGAACCTGTCTCGGGGGCAGGGAATTCAGATGGTTTTCGTAAAGCAGAAGTGGAAATGAATAGGGTTGGGAAGCATTTTCTGATCAGGGCCAGTGTGATCTCCTGGACTCGTTTCGATCGCCTCAGGGGGTCGGAGAGGAATTTCCCAGATTTTTTTTCCCCATATTGGCCCTGGGGTTTTCACTCTGGGTTTTCGCCTCTCCCTGGAGATCACATGGTCTGGAATGGGGGGGTGGGGGTGAGTTAATAGGTTGTGATGAACAAAGCATCGTAGCTGTGAGGGACAGCTCGGTGGATAGGATATTAGGATGTAGATAGGCTGGAAAATTGGGCGGGGATCCTGGATTCAGGATTCAATCCTGGACCGGGGAGCGGCGCGGGCTTGGAGGGCCGAAGGGCCTGTTCCTGTGCTGTATTGTTCTTTGTTCTTTGTTATTTCAGTGATATCAATACCTCCCTGCATGAACCCTGCAATTCTCCAACACCAAATCAGAGATCTCTGCTCCATTGCCACTGGCTGTTCTTTTAGCTATTGTGCCTATGTCCTTCGGAGTTCCAATCCCTCTGTTTTACCACTTCAACTCCGTCTTTCTTTCAAAAGCCTGTTTATAAAATACTATTATGCTTTGCTGACTCTGGGTAACCCCCACCCCAACTTTTCTATTATTTTTATTCCTAAATTTTATTTTTCTGTGTGCCTTGCAAAGCATTTTTCTGTATTTGAGCCGTCCTTTGGAAGCATCAACTGTTGTAGGAAGAAATCCTCTCGCTCTAAGTAAAAAGACTTCACACTGCATGGGCTTATATGGAAAAAGTGAATGGAATTTATTTTGTGCAGAATTTCATCTCGCGCTACAACTGATTTGTGCTGCACCACCTTGGTAAAGTTCGGTAGAGTTAACTTTCTGAATGATTTATTAAGACTTGCATGAAAATCAGATTATCAAGGTTCATTTGTAGTAGTGAAGTTTAGTATTACAATATGTCAAACTATTGCAGTAGATTTTCCAACTGTAGTAAAAGGTTCTCGTCTCTTCTGCTAAGGATTATACGTCATTTCTTGTAGCCATATTGAATATATCCTGCTTGCTGGGGAAATAAGCATAATGAGATCAAAACAGTGGCAACAGGTTTGGATTGGGCTGCACTTTCCTTTAATTTCATGTAATTTCATTCTTCCTCCTACCCATCACCAGGTTGTTGTTGTTCAACATTAATCTATTTTAGGGATGTTGAATTTGTTGCTTTTTGGACTTGGGAACACTGTTGATTGGCATTCTCACATTTATGTAGGGCTGGCTGGATAGACCAATAGGTCTTTCAAGTCTGTTGCTTTTAATTTGCTTTTATGATGAGTACATTTTGGAGCAGTTAAAGAAATACTGCATTTATATAGTGCCTATAATATCCTCAGAATGCCTCAAGTTACTTTACAACCACTTACATACTTCTGAAATGTTATCACTGTTGTAATGTGGGAAACAGACGGGATCAAGTGAAGATTACCATCTTCCCATCCAATAGCCTGATGTGTGACTATGGAAAGGCGAGCTAAACCTTGGAACATCTTGTGAACTATTGCTTGCTAAGGTCTTTCCCTTTAAAAGTAGCTTCTCCGCTCTACATCACCAGGTGTCATTGACTTGAAGATTTAAAGTTATTTTCAAGCTGCCAAACAAAATCCTTCTCCAGGCAAGAGATTTGATCATGTTTGTGTACATATGCCATTGGAAGGTTGCTCATGCCTTGATAGTTTTAGAGATTTATTCAATATAGGTCGGAGTCCACTAACTTACCTGTGTGGACCAGATGTACTGAGATTGGTTTATAGCAACTGGTCGCTTCATAAGCATGCTGTTTGATTATTCTATTGCATATTAAGAGCAATAAATGGCACAGAGATAAAAGAAATTGAATTGCAAGCACACATTTTTATTTTATTCTTTCATGGGATATGGATGTCGCTAATTTCTGTTGTGCTGAGGGGCTTGCTAGACTATTTCAGAAGGTTTTTAAGAGTCAACAACATTTCTGTGGGTCCAGATTCACATGTAGGCCAGATCAGGTAAGGATGGCAGATTTCTTTCTCTGAAGGCTGTTAGTGAACCAGATGGGTTTTTACAAGAATCAATGATAATTTCATGATCATCTTATTGAGACTAGCTTTATATTTCAGCTTTATAAATTGAATTCAAATTCCAACAGCTGCCTTGGTAGGATTTGAATCCACTTCCCCAGGGCATTTGGATTCTTAGTTCAGTGACATTACCGCCATGCCACCATCTTCCCTAAAGCAATAACATTCTCAGGGACAGCAAAATGATCCATTGAAGTTTATTTTCATATGTAATATCGCTAACAATGACATTTAGATGGTGAGGGGACTGTCAAAGTAAAAGTGGCTTACTAGTTTTGAGTTAAATTCCACAACTTAAACTTTAGGATCAAGTCTTATTTATTTTTGTTTAACTATGGGAAAATACATTGTTTTAGTACAAGGGTTTTGACCATTTTGTCCACTTTTGTCTTTTTGAAAATAAGAGTACGTGGAAAGTAAACATTTAGAACTACCAAATGAAGTCTTAGTTTGTTTGCCAATCCAAAAGTGGATTGTTTCCACTTGATGCCCAATTTTGTTTTGCAGACTTGTGCTGTAATTTTTTGTGCATGAGGGAAGAGATGATACAGTTCAAGTGTGTGCATATAATCTGTCATCATTTGCCCATTATTGTAGACTTTCATAAATATTGCATTTGTTTATTTTGAGGCGAAACATTTTTGTTTACTTAACCATTTTCATATTATAAGCAATTTTGCATCACAGTGGAAAACACGTTTTTGTAAATGAACACGTATAGCATCAGGTTCTGATTCTATAGTACAGTCACACTTCACAGCTTTAGTAAAAAACTGAAATTGCTTCACACTAATATTAAACTTGGAGTAGAAATTGAGTGTGAAGGCCAAATTGACTCCTAAGCAAAACGTAATGAGAGATTCACTCTTCCAGGTGTCCTGACATTTCACTTAGTTTCAGTGACACTGAGATCAGGCTCAGAATGAAAGTGAAGTGAAATTCCTTGACAATGGTGGTATAGTTGTACTGTAAATATATGCCACCTGATTTGGATATATTTTGCCAGGTCAGTATTCTGGGATTTCCTACCTGAAACCATTCTTGGAGCATCATTTCGGAAGAACTACAGAAATTCACAAAGAAGGTCCATCTAGCAAGGAGCAATACATTGATTGCTCGTGTCCCAAGAACAGATCAAAAGTATGCTGTTTATATTCAGAAATTATGGGCAGGATTCTCCGATCACATTCATGCCCGTCCTGTTGCAAGAGAATGTTGACATTCCAGCCAAAACTCTGTTCACTTTCAGTGGCACCAGAGAATCCCGACCATGAATGAGGACGGAGATTTTCGGCGAATATTTCCCCTTGATGCGTTCAAAACCAAGCAGCTTACTTGAAAATTAGATTATATTGAACTCTGGTGGTTTGTGGGTCACTTCATTAAGATTTTCCAAGCATCCCTTTGGTTAAGATTCACTCTCTACATGATGCAAATGATGATCTTCCAATTTCTGCTTGAAGATTTGCAATACGTGGTGAAATGTAGTATGTCTTGGACTAATACAGGAGTTTAAAAATTTCTGATTCACCCTGCAAGTCTTTATTTTTGAACTATGTTCTCTGTAAAGAGAAAAAAAGCTTAAAAAAGAACAAATGATTTCTAACTGTACTATTAGTGAAGGTATTTCATCTTTATTGATAAAACTGGTACAGTTCTAAATCTGGCAGCCTTTATTGAGAACTGGGAATCTCTTTAACCGTTGCAGTCAGTAGTTGCTTCATTGCTCTCTTCGTCAGTAGCTGTTTATAATTTAGATTGGACAAACTAGAGTGGGGAAGAGTGGAGTTATGCAAACTTTCATTAGAGAGAAGAAGCCATGTTAGACTAATCAGATCATAGATGTTTAGAGCACACAAGGAGATTGATCATACAACCAAACATACCAATGCCTGCTTTGTGCTAAAGCAATCCAAAACTAATTCCAATGCCTGATATCTCTTCTTTGGCTTGTATATTCTTCTGTGTAAAATATTTATCCAATTCTCACTTAGAACACACTAGTGCCTGCCTCTACGTAAAGCAGTTTTTTTCTAACCTGTCTTCTTGCTCCTTTAGTGATGACTTTAAATTGATGATTCTTCATCATTGATTTCTCAACTGGAGGATGCAGTATATCTGTTTACTTTATCAGAAACCTTTAAACATTTTAACAATCTAGACCTAATCTGCTTTTAGTTTTCTCTGCTCCAGATAATAGACCGGTATTTTAAGTCTGTCTCCCTAACTATAGTTTCCCGCCCCGCTACCATCCTGGGGAACCTATGCTGGATGTTCCCTGTGATTTTTATGTCCTTTTCATAATGGAGCACCTAAAATTACTCGTGATGGTGTCAACTGTGGTCTAATAATGTTTTGTACAAATTTACCATCTCTTGATTTCTATGCCCTTTCAATGTAACAAAAAATAACTGATTAATCATTATAGGAATATAAAGCCGATAATGTTTGGCTTTTCACGAGCATATTCTATTTCAAAATATATATCACAGTAAAAAGATAATCTAAGCTTTTAGAATTTCCAATTTAAAAAAAATTATGGCAGCCTTCTCCATTTATCTATTCTTTCCTCATGGCTCTATTTATGTTATAGTGGTCTGGTACCTTAATTGGTGGGCCATTTCACCTTTGGTATGTCATAGCCAAATCCATTCATTTTCTCACCTGATGTCCATCTCCATGTGTTTTCAGCAGGTGTCCCTGGATATCTTGGCTAAATTTCCCTCATCCTCTGTTAGCCCAGAGACTCGGAGCAATTCCAGAATTCTTGCACCATCTGAGTTAAGATAGCCTAACTCAATAACGGTTTGGATTGAACCTGGGGTCCACTTGGTCTATATAGGTCAGTCCTGCACCATGTCAATTTGCCTTCCAAGATAAAATTTGGACTAAGTTTCTCTCCTGTTAACATTGCACAGACAATCCCATACCTATCTGTTTAGAGAACACAAAATGTGAATGTGCAAACTACATGTTAGACTTCGCAGTTTTAGTGAAATACATTCAACTTTCTTATCTATATTTACACTTGGATTTTGAAATTTGATCATGTGTGTGTAAGCGAACAGTGTTGTTTGAGTTGTGATTGGTGGATGTCAAGCTAATGAAAACCAAATCTTCATTCCTCCCCTTCAGGTGTTTTTGATGCCATCTGAAACAAACCTTCAGATTGTATCTGGACTACTTCCTGAATTTTTGCTGTGATATTTTTAGATAGTTAATACATTTTGATACAACAATGCTCTTGACATTCAAGAAATCTGACAGAATGCTGCAAGTCTTCAGAAAAGAGAGAGGGAAGTTTGGGTAACTTTGCTGCATTTTAATATATTTAATTTAATGGAGAATATATAGCCTGAAATAATAAAATAGCTGTATCATTTAAAGGGTTGAAGCCAAGTGTGTAAACTATCAGAAAAGGATGCAAAGGATTAGGAACAAGTCATATGATAATTTTGTAGCACTCAAATTGATATTTGATGTAAAAATGTGTCTGTAATAAATGATGTGGAGATGCCGGCGTTGGACTGGGGTAAACACAGTAAGAAGTTTAACAACACCAGGTTAAAGTCCAACAGGTTTATTTGGTAGCAAAAGCCACACAAGCTTTCGAGGCTCTGAGCCCCTTCTTCAGGTGAGTGGGAATTCTGTTCACAAACAGAACTTATAAAGACACAGACTCAATTTACATGAATAATGGTTGGAATGCGAATACTTACAACTAATCCAGTCTTTAAGAAACAAAACAATGGGAGTGGAGAGAGCATCAAGACAGGCTAAAAAGATGTGACAATACACATCTTTTTAGCCTGTCTTGATGCTCTCTCCACTCCCATTGTTTTGTTTCTTAAAGACTGGATTAGTTGTAAGTATTCGCATTCCAACCATTATTCATGTAAATTGAGTCTGTGTCTTTATAAGTTCTGTTTGTGAACAGAATTCCCACTCACCTGAAGAAGGGGCTCAGAGCCTCGAAAGCTTGTGTGGCTTTTGCTACCAAATAAACCTGTTGGACTTTAACCTGGTGTTGTTAAACTTCTTACTCTGTAATAAATACCAGATGACAGAGGATGTTTTTGTGTGTTATGATAGTTACAGCTATGCACATCTGTATCCTGCAATAGGAACTAGGTTGAGTTCAGGTTCCAATAGCTTTTTATCTATGTGTGGAAAATATTTCCAATCTAAAAACATTCCATATATTAACTTTTATCTTTCTGATGTTGAGCTAGTATGCTAAGAAACTTAAGTCCCATTGCTTCTGTTTTTAACAGTGTTATCCCGACAAGAGTTCTGATCCCTGTAATGATGCCAAAGATACTCTTGATACCTTAATAGTCTTATGTGACCTATTGTAGATAGGGCTATAGTATTATAGTTGATCATTTTCCAAACAAGCAGAATATAATATGGATAATAGAAATAACCATTAGAAAAAGCATCTCGGGTTTTCAAGCTGATATGTAGAGATGGCATTCGGTTCCTTGTTTTATCTTTTCAGCATCCACCTTCAGAGGCAAACATTACCTGTTGTTGGGAAATGATATTGCTAAAATATCATTATAATGTAATCCAAATAGCATTTATATTTAAAGTTAAATGTCCCAAAGTGCTTCATATAGATAAAAATTGAAACTGAGCGGTGAGTTAGATGATCTTGGATGTAGTGAAAAACAGTCGGTATTTAGGAGGTTTGTGACGAAGGGCAGAGCGGTGGATCACAGAATGGCTTTACGACAGCATTTCATTTTGAGACTAGGGCAGCTGAAGTCGCTATTTGATTGTGGCATGTGATGACTTACAAAGAATACCATTGGAAGAATGGAGGTGCATGCTGGCATGCATTGCTCAGAACTTTGCAAGTTAGATGTAAATGATGCCATGGAGATATGGAGCGGAGTGCAAAGTTTTTGAATTTCAGTTAGTGGGGAGGAGAGACAATGGAGGGTGGCAAAGGCGGAGTGATGGTGAGTAGGACTTTTGTGGGGCAGAGAATGGCAAAATTTCAAGATATGTGAAGCTGTTCCAGGTTATTGACCCAGTATTTCAAGTCTATCCTAATAGCAATAGTTTTCATCCTTACTATCATCCTATGGGAATCTATGCCGTATGCTCCCTTTCACCATTTGTCCTTTTTATAATGGGTGACCTAAAACTACACATTGCCCTTAATGGGAGCCTAACCAATGTTTTATACAGATCTTTTGTACTTTATGCGTAACGGAAATAACTCTTTGATCCAACCTGCTTATGGTACCACTGGTTTTAGTTACAGGAATATACAATTCATACCATTTGTTTTAAGTTTCATGAGCATGGCATATTTAAAAAAAAAACATGGTTACAGAGTTGGCGGATGGTGGAATACAAAAACCTTAGTAGGGGGAAAGGAAGTAAGATATAATGCAGTTTTTGAAGGAAAAACAGTGTTTGAGGGTGCTCTTTTTAAAGAGGAGGGTGAAAGCAGTCTTGAATGGAGGGTATGACACAGCCTGACTGAAATGAGCCATTGATTATGTAAGTAAGCAAGAGATGGTTGTGTATTTGTGTAGTGAGGAATCAGGTTGGTGCCAGGGGAAAAAGAATAGAGAGCATAGAAGGCGGGTGTCAAGGAGAGATGAGGTTTGGGGTGATAGGGTTCAAACTACTGACTGGAACCTGTGAATATGAGGAAAAGAAGGAGGAGATGCATAAGGCAGCATTGCAATTGATACCCTATCCACAAACATTCACTTCCTTCACCACTGACGAACGGTGGCAGCATTGTGTACCATCTACAAGATGCACCACAGGAATTTACCAAGGCTCCTGAGGCAGTACCTTCCAAACCCACGACCACTACCATCTAGAAGGACAAGGGCTGCAACACATGGGAACACCACCCAGAAGTTCCTCTCTAAGACACTCACCATACTCACATGGAACAATTTGCCATTCCTTCACCGTTGCTGGTCAAAATCCTGAAACTCCCTCCCTAACAGCACAGTGGGTGTACCTACACTAACTGAAATTGCAGCGGTTCAGAAGGCAGCTCACCAACACTTGCTGAAAAACAATTTGAGATGGGCAATAATTGCTGGCCTAGCCAAGAATGTCCACATCCCATAAATGAATTTAAAAAAAGGCTTGAGTTGCGGGCTGTGGTAATGTATGAAACCACATTTGGTATTGGAAGGACAAAGGGCTGAAGAACGTGGTTGGGTGTCTAACAATCAGCTAAAATTAATTGCATTCATTTCCAGAGGTTTTTTTAGTTTTTCAATTATATATTCTAGTGCTTACAACAAGTAATGAATTGAAACTAATATGACCTCAATTCACATCATACACTACAGTAACACTTCAGTTGAAATAGTGAGATTGTTGTAGCACCCATTCTTACAATGCAAGATCTCACTATAAAATTAAGTTATTGTTGACTAAGTCACTCTGTTCCTGTTTAATGATAAACTCGATCCTAAATTTTCCCATCTATTTAATCAAATTGACAATGTAATGGTGTTCATTGTAATTTTTAATGTGTACTCTTTATATGAACGAGCTGTGAAGCTAATTTATAGCACTGCATTCCACGAGAGGCAAGCAAATTAACTGCGCTCGTCACTGAAGGATTTGATTGCAAAAACTCCATTGGCATTCCAGTGGAGTCCTGAGGGAGTGCTGCATTGCCAGAGGTGCCATCCTCTGAATGACAATTTAATGAGGGCCTTTCTTTGTTTCATTGGTTCGGCTAGATATTAAAGGCCCTTTGCCACTATCTGAAGAGCAGGAAGTTTTCAAAGTAGTCTGGTCACTTTTTCTCCCTTAAATAATACAACAAAATGGATTAACTGCTTTATTTTGTTATAAAGCTGATATCAGAGAGCAAAGCAAATGTATTTTCCTGCATAGTATATTCACTGTTCTTCAAGGCGATTGATTTTATGTTGTGTCCTTTGAGGTGTTTCTGAGAGGTGGAACGCATTAGATGAATAAAAAAATCTCTTTATGTCAGAATTTGAAAACGTTAAGAAAAAAAACAATTAGAAAATATTTTCAGTGAAAAGGAATAGAACATAGAACAGTACAGCACAGAACAGGCCCTTCGGCCCACGATGTTGTGCCGAGCTTTATCTGAAACCAAGATCAAGCTATCCCATTCCCTATCATCCTGGTGTGCTCCATGTGCCTATCCAATAACCGCTTAAATGTTCCTAAAGTGTCTGACTCCACTATCACTGCAGGCAGTCCATTCCACACCCCAACCACTCTGCGTAAAGAACCTACCTCTGATATCCTTCCTATATCTCCCACCATGAACCCTATAGTTATGCCCCCTTGTAATAGCTCCATCCACCTGAGGAAATAGTCTTTGAACGTTCACTCTATCTATCCCCTTCATCATTTTATAAACCTCTATTAAGTCTCCCCTCAGCCTCCTCCGCTCCAGAAAGAACAGCCCTAGCTCCCTCAACCTTTCCTCATAAGACCTACCCTCCAAACCAGGCAGCATCCTGGTAAATCTCCTCTGCACTCTTTCCAGTGCTTCCACATCCTTCTTATAGTGAGGTGACCAGAACTGCACACAATATTCCAAATGTGGTCTCACCAAGGTCCTGTACAGTTGCAGCATAACCCCACGGCTCTTAAACTCCAACCCCCTGTTAATAAAAGCTAACACACAATAGGCCTTCTTCACAGCTCTATCCACTTGAGTGGCAACCTTTAGAGATATGTGGATATGGACCCCAAGATCTCTTTGTTCCTCCACAGTCTTCAGAACCCTACCTTTGACCCTGTAATCCACATTTAAATTAGTCCTACCAAAATGAATCACCTCACATTTATCAGGGTTAAACTCCATTTGCCATTTTTCAGCCCAGCTTTGCATCCTATCTATGTCAGTTTAATCAGTTACTGCAAGATGTGCCAGACTTGCAAGACATCCTCAAATCTACCATTTTCTTCGGATCATTGTTGGGTCAATTAACAAAATGTTGTATTACTTGAGTAGGTTAGGGAATCTAAAAAGAAGGGCAAGAAAATAATAGAAATATGTAATCAGTGAGACAATGAGCAGATGTATAATCTTGCTGCAGACTGCTGAGGAGTTGTTGAAAGTAGATGGTATTGACTTGTTCACATTTGCACAAGTGGCTAAGCTTTGGGTCCTTGTGTGGGAAATTGTGTGAATCTCAAGTGTAAAAATCCTTGTTACTGGTTTGGGAAGAGTCATCGTATTATGATATCATGTAAGGATGACTGAAATGGCTGACTTGACAAGCTCAATATTAGTTGTAATTGCTGTGACTACTTAAAAATGAACTCTGGTTTCTACTTACTGACAGATCCTTTGCTTCTAATCTGCCTACAGCATGCTATTGGATCTAGCATCATATTATTTCAATGGTGTGAGAAGAGATGTGCTTCGCTTTCAGCTTCACCCCTTCTGAGTGTGATCTTCACACTTGGTATTATTTTTAAATTAGCAAGTACTGATTCAGTGTCTGGTTTGATATTAGTTTTGTCTGCCAAAGCGATAATTAAAGGACCAGAGATAATAGAGAGACTGTGTGGCAGAGTGAATTTGAGTACAGTACTTTCACCTCTGGGATCTGATCTCGAATGCAGTCTGGCTGATCGGATCAAACTTTAGTTTATATCTTTTGCATTCAAATAGAAGCTAAAGATGTCCATACCATTTCAGTGCTGAAGCAGACAGTGAGAGACCATTTTCACAAAGTAACTTTTGAATTTCTACGCTAAGCTGTGCATCTACATAAATAATGGACAGCAAATAAAAAATAGCCCATCTCTCTTCAATCTTAAATCCGTAATTTTCAATCTTGTTCCTGGTCTTGTATTTTTAATTTTTTTTCTTTTAAATGAGTCAATTATTGTGGTATTATCTGTTTTTATAGCGTGCATGTGCCTCATATTTGCCACTCTGGGTAGCATTTTTAAAATCATTTTACGTTCACATCTTTTAATTTTGTACTCCCAATCTATTGCAAATGATCTGTTTGCATTGATATTATCCATACTTCTTTATATTTAAGACGAGGATCACATACTCTGTTTTCAATTGTGAACTTAAGCACCGTGCGTCTCTTCATATGTTAGAATGTTAAGTTTTGGAATCATCCATCCTCCTTGCCTGAATCCTCTACTTAGCCACAGTCAAAGGTTTATACAGTATTTCAGCATTTCCTCACTCCATGATCAATGTGAGGCTAAAATAGCAGATTATAATCGAGTAAACCAAATGTCAAACTGGTAACAGTAACCGCTGTTATTTCATAAATGGGACTTTAGAATCAACTTGCTTTACTGATATTTGCACTGTTTGCAGCTTTATGTTGCATATGTGATTGCTCAATTGGCCTAGAGCTGATTAGTGATTTTTAAGAAGAAATTCGTTGGCATCAGCAGCCCTCTTCAGTTGAAGCTGCACAGAACTCTCTTCCACAAGTCATAGTCATATGTAGGGTATACTTTTGTGTGTAATAAATGTCTCACTCACTTGGCAATGAAATTCTGTACCCTTGAGACGATCTGTTTTATGGAGGCCATAGTATGGTTTTGAAGAAGTGCTGTCACAGAAGGTTGACTCAGTCGTGATTTAGGAAATCTGGCAACCGAGTGGATCTGGGAGCAGAAATATTTGTTGCTTGTCCTTATAAACGACACATAAAGAAAATATAAAATGCATATTTTCTAGCATTTTTGGTGAAATTATTTTTAAACAACCCACTGTAGCCTTGCATGTAAATTAATTCAGCTCCCTCACATTGTTTGCTCCTTCTAAGATAGTAGCTGCATAATCATGAAATGAAATCAGAAAGTGCTGAAAATACTCAGCAGATCTGGCAGTATTGTGGAGAGTGAAATTGAGTTAATGTTTCCTATGTGATGAAGGGTGACCTGAAACATTTGGTGGGATTATACGGCCTCGCTCGAGCGAGACTGGAAATTCCTGTCTGAGGTCAACGGACATTTCCATTGCCCACCACTCAGTCGCTCTGATTCCGTGGCGGGTGAGGCGGTAGGAATTCTGGTGATTAACTCTGTTTCTCTCTCCACAGATGGTGCCAGGTTTGCTGAGTGTTTCCGTAGTTTTCTGTTCTTATTTCAGATTTCCTCCTTTTGGAGTACTTTGCTGTTGTATTAGCCTCATAATTGTCTTGTTGCTTATTGTTTAAAAAAAAACCTGATGTAAATGGAACAAAAGGCTGTTAGTTTTAATTCTTCTCAGCTGACTTCCAGAAGTGATCCTGCTGGTGAGATTCTAAAGTAAGGCTAATTGGCACTTGTAAGCATTAGAAATAGAATGAAAAAATGCAAAGCTGGAGAGCTGGCTAACATTTGTACACCAAATCTTAAATTCTAGTGGATATGCAATGTTAATGCAGGAAATAAATCATGAGAATGGACATTCCTAAACTTTCACTCACTCTGAAGAATGGTTATTGATTTGCTTCAATGTAACTAACTGTTAGTTTACAACGCTATTAGTCTTAAAACTGTAACCTACCAGATGGTAGATATAGAAAGGGGAGTCAGTTAGCTCAGTTGACTTGATGGCTAGTTCGTAATGCAGAGCGACGCCAACAGCATGGGTTCAATTCCTGGGCTGGCTGAGGTTATTCATGAAGGCCCTGCCTTCTCAACCTTGTCCCTTGCCTGAGGTATGGTGATCCTCAGGTTAAGTCACCAGCAGTTAGCTCTCCCCCTTCAAAGGGGAGAGCAGCCTCTGGTTATCTGGGACTATGACGACTTTAGATGTAGAAAGTCACTGCCCTCATCCAATACCATCAATTCAGTAATTTGTTGAAAATTTATAATTCACTCATCTAGACCCATTGTCAATTTATAAATTACTTGAACTATTTTTGTCGCTTGAATGGTATGCAGTGATTACGTACTGGTACCATGTATTCTCATACAACAGTTTTAGTTTTCATGCCCTAAATTATAGAACATATATTTTAACTTTTATTTGTATCTGTTTACTATATGTTAGTACACATTTGGAATAGGATTAAACTTGTTGTGTCCTCCTTTAGTGAACACTGCTGATGTACTGTCTCTAATCTACCCCAAAGGTTGTAGCCTTGCTATAAGCTTGACTTCCTTAAACCTTGCATTTACTTGTATCCTGTATTTGGACAAAGTGTTGAACTAAGGTCTGATATGTCATTTTACATGAAAGTGGGTATTAAAGGTCCCATGACTGGGTAATCCAAGAAAAGCTGGAATCTCCCAATGTCCTGGCCAATGTTTCTTCCGCTACTGTCACCAAAATCAGATTACAAAGTTGTTCTTCATATTGCTGTTTTGGGATTTTTTAAAGCATAAAATGGTTGTTGCATTCTCTATTCGCCAGTATATTTCAGAACAGTTAATTACATTTGTGGTATTTTGAGATCTACTTGTTTTTGGTGAAAAACTCCTCTTCTCCAATAATATATGTTTCCCGACTCTTTTCTTGCCAAAATAATCATTTCCCCTTATGTATTGGTGAAGCTGTAATCGTAGTAATGTTATATGATACAGCCCTTGATTCTTGTAAAAAGAATGAGACAGTATGAAATTCCTGGCTGTATGTTGCACATAAATAATATCGTACAGGAGACATTAAACCTGGTCCTTTCCTTACAACAGTAGTAATGCACTGCTTTATGGGGCTGACACAGTCAATACATGATTCGTTTCTCTATAACCTGATTGCAAGCTTCAGCAGATTTTAAAATTTAACTTATTTTAAAATTTGTTGGATCACTTGAATAACTAGTGACAAGTGCAGCCTTTGTATGTTCAAGTTCTCACTTGACAAGACTTTTGAGATGTGGACCTTTACTCTCTGGACTTTGAAGAATGAAAAATGATTTAATTGAAATATAAAAGATCCTGAGAGGGCTTGACAAGGTAAATGCTGAGAGGCTACTTCCCTTGGCTGGAGAGTTTGGAACTGGGGGCATAGTTCAGTTTAAGGGAAAAGTCATTTTGGACTGAGAAGGGAAGGGATTTCTTCACTCAGAGGGTTCTAAATCTTTGGAATTTTCTACCCCAGGGACTGCAGATGCTTAGTAATTAAGTATATTCATGGCTAAGATTGATAGATTTTTGGACTCTAGGCCCAAGGACAACGAATGAACATGGGGACCAAGCAGGGAAGTACAGTTGAGGTCAAGGATCAGTCATGATCTTGTTGATTGGCAGAAAAGGCTTGGTGGGGTGTGTAGCCTGCTCCTGCTCCGGCTCCTGTTTCTTTTGGCAAATCATCATTGCGGGTTAGAGACAAGTTTACATGATCCAAAGTGTTTTAATTTTGTCCTCAATATTGATAATTAAGAAAAAATTGAAATGTATGGTATAATGTCAGGGGAACCATGACATGCAACCTTTACTACCAGTCCAGAGATTGTTTCACTTGTGTTATCTGACTAGTTTCATTTAAAGAAGTATGAATCCCATTTACAACTTAGTGATCTACCCTATATTTATTTTTAAACTTCCCTTTTTGCTCCTCTTGGTTGAAAGATCTGATTAGTGACCTGTTTCCCAATCCTGCACTTGGCCAGTAGTAATAGGAGTAGTCTGGGTTCACTCACCCTTTCCTCCTTCCCGTTTGTGGGGAAACAGCTTGCTACTGCTAACAATCTGACTGAAATTGAAAAATTACTCTGTGGGAGAACAAAGCCATGTTTTATTTCCCTCTGTTCCAACATGCAAAGATACCAGTGAAAAACTTTGCCAGGCCAGCAATTTGTATCCTCAATTTCTGTTTCATCCAGTCTGATCGCCACGGTTTACGACTATTGCCATGGAGAAAAATGTGTACTGTGATGGGTGTTAGGTATGCTATTTACCAGTTTTGCTGTAGAATCAGGACATCATTGTGCAAGCCTTTTGTTTCCATGAGTTTTTTTTAGCTGTTTGGAATTATTTTGCCACTTTGCATATCTGCTTGACTGAATCATGAGAAATATCACAGAGTACACATATTTACTGCAACATGGTTCCCTTTTATAATTATTCTGGTATACGTTGTTTATCATACTTTTAATAATCCTAAAATGGTCATTGCAAAATCATTTTTGTAGAATTGTAATCATAGAATCCCTACAGTATAGAAAGAGGCCAAATAATGTAGGGAGGAGTTATACAATAAATGGCAGAGTCATCAGGAGTATAGAAACACAGAGGGACCTAGGTGTGCAAGTCCACAAATCCTTGAAGGTGGCAACACAGGTGGAGAAGGTGGTGAAGAAGGCATATGGTATGCTTGCCTTTATAGGACGGGGTATAGAGTATAAAAGCTGGAGTCTGATGATGCAGCTGTATAGAACGCTGGTTAGGCCACATTTGGAGTACTGCATCCAGTTCTGGTCGCCACACTACCAGAAGGACGTGGAGGCATTGGAGAGAGTGCAGAGAAGGTTTACCAGGATGTTGCCTGGTATGGAGGGTCTTAGCTATGAGGAGAGATTGGGTAGACTGGGGTTGTTCTCCTTGGAAAGACGGAGAATGAGGGGAGATCTAATAGAGGTGTACAAGATTATGAAGGGTATAGATAGGGTGAACAGTGGGAAGCTTTTTCCCAGGTCGGAGGTGACGATCATGAGGGGTCACAGGCTCAAGGTGAGAGGGGCGAAGTATAACTCAGATATCAGAGGGACGTTTTTACACAGAGCGTGGTGGGGGCCTGGAATGCGCTGCCAAGTAGGGTGGTGGAGGCAGGCACGCTGACATCGTTTAAGACTTACCTGGATAGTCACATGAGCAGCCTGGGAATGGAGGGATACAAACGATTGGTCTAGTTGGACCAAGGAGCAGCACAGGCTTGGAGGGCCGAAGGGCCTGTTTCCTGTGCTGTACTGTTCTTTGTTCTTTATTCGGCCCATCAAGTCTGCACCAACCACAATCCCACCCAGGCCCTACCCCCATATTCCTACATATTTACCCACTAACCCCTCTAACCTACACATCTCAGGACACTAAGGGGCAATTTTAGCATGGCCAATCAACCTAACCCGCACATCTTTGGACTGTGGGAGGAAACCCATGCAGACACGAGGAGAATGTGCAAACTCCACACAGACAGTGACCCAAGCCGGGAATCGAACCCAGGTCCCTGGAGCTATGAAGCAACAGTGCTAACCACTGTGCTACCGTGCCGCCCATAATAATTGACAATGTTGTGTTTTTTATTTGTGTTGAAAAATTTTAAAGAACAGCCTGCATGCAGTTTGGAAACTATGAAATTCACAACTGTTTTTGTTTGCTATTGTCAAATTACGTACCATTTTGACTTTAAAATGAGTTTTTAAAAACACTTATAGGACAATTATGTTGATATTAATGATCAATTTTAGAGAATTATCAAAGCTAATTGTGATTTTATTGTGAGCAGGTAATTTACAATTCCCTTTCTTGTTTGAAAATGAATAAGACTATCAGACTACGATTTCTAAAGATACTGTACTTAAACTGGTGAAATACTTTTTATATGAAAGAAACACTTGTAATGTAAGGCAGCATCATCATGAAAAACAGCAGATACTGAAATGATCTAAGTGTGCTTGTTACTGCCCTAAGAATCTAAAGCTGTTAATTCAACAATGCTAGTTCTTGGTACAGGGACAAAATAACCATCTAAGTGCATGCTGCTTAGTAGCTATTGCTGTGGTGATACTGCTTGAACTTGAATACATGCAGCTGAGTGATTGAAAGTAAATTGTAATTATTCTAGGGCATGTTAGAGCACCATTTATTAAGTCGTGTAGAAGCAAACTATTTGTTACATTTCTGACTCATCAGACTAGGTTTGTGAAAATAATTAGTCATCCTTTAGCCAGCTGAATGAAGGGTATTCCATTTGCCACAACAGGTCTTTTCTATGTGGTATGGCCTCAGCTAGTCTGATATGGTTGAGATTTGAATGCTTGATATTAAGCGTAATCTCCCCATTCAAACACTTTTAAAAATGCTGACTTGGGGTGACTTTATCAAAGTAGTCAGGTGATGGAGTTTGATTTCCCTTTGCATCCACCCCAAAAAAGCTATGGAGTTTATTATGTATTGTCACGTGGGTAGATGCTGACCAAAAAAGCAAAATGCATTTTAACAGGGTGAGATCTAAAAGAGTATGTCGCAAATGTTAAAGAAGTCAGCTGAGAGCACTGTTGACAGAGGCCAAGGAACTGTCTTGGCCACAGGTTTTGTGTATTTCATGTAGATTGGGGAGGGAATAGGAAAATTTGTTTCTTTTCAAACAAAGGATCAAATATAAATACAGATTGAGTATGTATTAATATGTGAATCAGAATAATTGGCTTGGACTAAGTGGAAGTTAGCTTCCAAAGGAGTAAAGGTGTAATGTTGGAATTGTATGATTCACTGGTGAGGCCACAACTGGAGAATTGTGTGCAATTCTGGTCATTGCAATACAGGAAGGACGTAATTGCTCTGGAGAGAGTGCAAAGAAGGTTTACAAGAATGTTGCCATGGCGAGAAAAGTGTAGCTATGAGGAGAGATTAGATATATTGGGGTTATTTTCCTTGGAACAAAGAAGGCTGAGGAATGACTTGATTGAGGTATACAAAATTGAGGGGAAGAGATAAGAGTGGACAGGATAAAATTGTTTCCCTTGGTGGAGAATTCTAGAACCAGAGGATATGTATTCAAGAT
This sequence comes from Mustelus asterias, assembly GCF_964213995.1. NCBI lineage: Eukaryota > Metazoa > Chordata > Chondrichthyes > Carcharhiniformes > Triakidae > Mustelus > Mustelus asterias. Next base: position 31,718,472 of record NC_135827.1, read on the forward strand.
TAGTGGCAGAAGGTGTATTGTAGAGGGGACTTGAGGAAGAACTTTTTCTTGCAAAGGGTAGTGGGTGTCTGGAATTCACTGCCCGAGTTGGTAGTATAGGTAGAGGCCCTAAACTCTTTTAAAAAGTACCTGCATTCTGCACCTTAAGTGCTGTAAGTTGCAGGGCAGTGAGTTGGGTGCAGGAAGGTGGGATTAGAAAGGGCACCTGGGTGTCCTTGGGCTGGCATGGATAAGATGGGTCAAATGGTCTCCTTTGTGCTGTAACTTTTCTATGGTTCTATGATTCTATTATTTTGCTGAACTTGGCAACTGCATTAGGCTCCTTCATAATGTAAAAGCATTCACAGTTGAAATTTTAAAAATCACCACTGCAATGAACAGTTAGAGAGGAAAGGATTATCAGCATTTTCTTAGAAATGGGCAGTAATTGTGACCTGTCCGGCATTGAGCTCTCCTGAAAATATTTAAATATTAAAAAGTTCATAAAAATAAATTTAACTTAAAACTAAAGTTGAAGATAAAAAGATATCAATGCTGATGCACCCTTTAAATGATACAGCTGATAGGTTTGATGGCAAAGCTGGGGTTGTAGATTTTAGAGTAGAGGAGATTAATGGGGGATATGCAAAAAGTGTACAAATCTCCTTCTTCGGCGATCACTCATTAATGAGTATGATTATCCATCTAAGAGACTCTGTGTTACTGGTCATGGGTTCTGTGGATCCTTGCATGGCTAATGAGCCTGATCCTAGAGCCGTATCTTTGACCGCATACTTGGCAGGTGTTCCTGGGAGGTGGATTGGGTCCTTGGACTCTAGATGGCAGGTACTTCTTTCTCAGGCTCCTTTTACGGGCCTCCTCTTGCTGTTGGATGTCCTCAAAGAATTGTGTCCCTTTGATCAAGAGGTTCCTCCAAGCAGGTCTCTTGTGAGCAAGGGTCTCCCAGGCATTGACGCCACATTGCATTTCTTGAGGTAAGCATTCTGGATGTCATTGCACTGCTTCCTTTGGTCTCCTCTTGTTCAGGAACCTTCCTTAAGCTGGATGCAAGAGGTTTGCTTTGGCAGTCAGGATTCTGACATCCTAAGCAGATGGCTGGCCCAGCAGAGATGGTATCGGATGATCATGGCCTCGATGCTGGTGCCCTTGGCTCCTTCAAGGACACTGATAGTATGCCTGACCTCCCAGCTGATGTGGAGAATCCGTCTCAGACAGTGTTGACGGTACCTTTCCAGGGCCTTGAGGTGACATCTGTACATAACCCAAATTTTTGAGGAGTTGGCAGGATGACTGCCTTGTACAAAAGGATCTTGGTGTTATCAGAAGTGACGTTCACGAGGGGTCACGGGCTCAAGGTGAGAGGGGCGTAGTATAACTCAGATATTAGAGGGATGTTTTTTACACAGAGGGTGGTGGGGGCCTGGAATGCGCTGCCAAGTAGGGTGGTGGAGGCAGGCATGCTGACATCGTTTAAGACTTACCTGGATAGTCACATGAGCAGCCTGGGAATGGAGGGATACAAACGATTGGTCTAGTTGGACCAAGGAGCGGCACAGGCTTGGAGGGCCGAAGGGCCTGTTTCCTGTGCTGTACTGTTCTTTGTTCTTTGTTCTCTTTTAGCACGAATGTCGTGGTAGTCATAGACCCTTGTCCTTGGGGTCCAAAGGCAGCGCTCGTGGATTGGATACGATGCTGCATCTCTGCATTAATGTCAGCCTCTGGTGAGAGGTGGCCCCCCCAGGTCAGGGAAATGTTCCATGTTTGGGAGAGTTTCTCTGTTGATCCTGATGGAGGGAGAGACCAGATCTTGCTCTGGGGCAGATTGGTACAAATATGACACGTTTAAATAAGGTTAACAAAGAAAGGTTTTCCCATTAGCTGATGGTACAAGGGCTGAGAGATACAGATTTCAGATAAGAGATACAGGGAATGTAAGGAAGAATGTTTTTATGCAATGAGTGTTAATAATCTGGAACTTGCCTATAAGATTAGTGGAAGTGGAGATGGTTGATTTATACAAGGAAATTGAATAGATACTTGAGGGAAATAAACTTACAGGGCTACAGGGACAGAGCGGAGGAATAGGACTAAATTCTGCCACAGAGAACTGGCATGGACTTGAAGGGCCGAATGGCATTGTTCAGTGCCTTTATGATTCTGTAATATGATTGATCTCTGATTCTTATTTGTCAACATTTAGCATTAGTTTAATTTTAAATGTGATGCTGTTTTTGAATTTGAACTTTTATTTGGAACACTCAGTCATAGAATCATAGAATCACTACAGTGCAGAAGGAGGCCATTCGGCCCATCGAGTCTGCACCAACCACAATCCCACCCAGGCCCTACCCCCACATATTTTACCCGCTAATCCCTCTAACCTACGCATCTCAGGACTCTAAACTACCTGAACTAAAAGTTGCAGAATATTTTAAAGCTTTCACTTCTCAGGAAAGGGGCTTTTATTGAGTCTGATGTGGGAAGGAGGTCACCACTGCAAATAGATTCTGCTGCAACCCAAGTCAACAGGCTTTCCAATGAATGGGTATACTTTGCAGAGTACGTGCTGTGTAAATATCATTCCTGCAAACAACCATTCATCGTTTTGAGAATTCTAATGATTCTTTGCTGAAAATCTTGCTAATTATCTATCCTTTTATAATGTCATTTTAAGTGTTTCCACATACTGAGCTAGCTACAGGTTAATAAGGTAAAAAGGTGGATCACAGGGTGAAGTTTAGTGACAAGAACAATAATAATTAAATTATAATACTATTGAACTTCAAGTGTAGCAAGAGCCAACTGTTTGGTCCATCAAGTCTATACAATGTTTTTCTTTACGTGGGTCAACCACTTCACCTGCTTGTTCCCGGTAATAGTTCACTTTTTTAAACAAATGTCATTTTTATTTAAGAAAAGCATTTATAAATTCTGCTGCAACAATTGTTGGTGACAGAGAATTCCATGCTTCAATTCCATAATTTTTTTTCTACTCATTCATTTAATCCATTTTAATTCTTTTGGTGGTTATCTTAAATTTATACCCATTTGTTATTGTCCTGCCATTGGTGGAAACAAATTCTCCCTGTGACTTTTTCATTGCCTGTGCACCTTTATGACCTTGATATTTTTCACCCCTCATCAGAATTGCAATCCTCATTCCTTGTAACATTTTAGTGAATCTGCATTGCATTCCCATTGCTTTTATGGGATTCTTTGGCTCCCCGCAGCATGTTTCACGTGACAGGAGGAGGCATGCCATTTAAAGGTGGATTTCTCATTGATTGCACCCAATTCCACCCACCATAAATCCCCCGCAGGGGTGGGCCGTCGGCGAGACTAGGAAGTTCCCGCCGCCATGAACAGCTGGAAATTTCTGGCAATAGCTTGCCTACAGATATGTGCCCAAAACTGTACATGATACTGCAGCATATTAGCAGGCTCGAGGGGCCAAATGGCCTACTCCTGCTCCTAGATCTTATGACTGGGGTTTGCAGTCATTAAATACTGCCGCCTTGTTTCTCTGTTCTATGTTTCTAGATGCAAAATCGAGGATTCTGTTTTTATGGCTTCTGCATTAAGCTTCTATTGACTACAGCACACACTAATGGAGAGCACAGGAGGGTTAAACAGAGCTCCATTTAAGCAGTAGACCACTTTCCTCTAGGCAGTGTATTACAAAGTAGCCTTTGTAAATTATTTGTTCCGTTTATGCATTCTGCAAAGTGAAAATTGAATGACTTCATCTATCACTAGAAGAAGGAAAACAAAATGCAGCATTATGTATCATTTGAATTGTTTTTCTCCTGTCTCAATGTTCTCCCTTATCTCCTGAAGGTGTTGATTCCTTGCTGAGGTATGCCTCACACAAGTGGCTATTATTCAAGCCTGAGTGCAGAGAGTGTTGACAGCCTAGAGGTATTACAGCTGAGCCCAGTTCTGTCTTCACCATACTTGCATATATGTTTCCAACTTGAGGTCGCAAGCTAGAAATCAGGAGCAGGAACCCTGACTCATTTCCCCCCTCCTTGACCTTAGACTGCTGATGTCATTTGTATCATTTGTAACACCTCTACCGTCATCATCCTGCCTGAGATCAGCTTAGCAAAATCTTGGTCGGTATGGCTCAGCTGCTATCTTAAATCCTGGGGAGCTTTGAGCTTTTCTTTTGTTACTGTTTGGAAATTGAGGTGAATTTCTGTGATCATTATTGCTTGAAAGCTATATCTGTAGGTCCTAGTAGTGATGAGTAGTCAAGCTGAAATAGGAAAACTATTGAAGACCTCTGTAGGATGACTCAAATGTATGGGAGAGCGGCATTGTTATCTGAATAAAGCCCCATGCCGCTTTGAATGTAGTTCGAGCATATGTCTCAGCACTATGGTATGTTTCATTTTGATGGTCACCTTTTCGTGCCCACTTCAGGTTATATTTAATAAACTCCAAACATTTTTTTGTGTACCTGTATACCCTGAATGAGATTAGTCTATCAGTATAAGAGACAATTGCATAACATATTTTTATATTATAAAGCTGTGGATGCGATAATTGCTGAAATTCAAATTGGGAGATAATACACTTATTTTTACAGGTGAGGTTTGACAGAACACCCCACTGAAAGATGTATACAAGGTATTTGTTAGCTTAGTTTGCTGCAAGCAAAATTTTTCAGATTTCAACATTCATAAAGACAATACCCTCTTACCTATTGCTCTCAACAGTGCAAATTATTTTCAAATTCCCTTCTTTTGGTAATTGCGCCCAACCACCCAATCTGCTTGGATTTAGCTGGAAGCCGCGATGTTGGATATGGAATCTGTAATTTGGCCAACAGGGAATCTTAGGCCCAATCCCATGTTTCATGCCTCAGTTTCACTACTGAGTGCAGCAACTTTTCAAAATCAAGATTGTAATCCACAAGCATTATTTATAGTGAGTTCAAACCTCCAAATTCAGTTGTAATTTGGCATTGCACATTGACATCTGACTCCATATAATATTTGTACAATTAACGCACCATCTCTAGTGAATTTATTAAAATTGACAGCAGATTGCAACTGACGACTGAGATTACTTTATATAAAAAGGAAATATTAATATTTTTATCATTCAAAATGAGTTTGGTTACAATTTGTTTTTAAAATGTGATTTTAAAATATTGGGCTGGACTTTGCAGGTGTTTTGGTTCAGGTCAGAAACTCCAAAGTGTTTTATGGAGCCTGCCTGGATCATAAGTTTTGCATCTTGAATTTGGCTAGGATAAGCATGAGATGTTTCACTTCAGATATTATTCAAATGGCCCACAAGGGAGCTTTTATCCAACAAAGTTTATTTAAGAATATAGTTAACATGTATGCAAAGAAAATTAGCAATAACTTTTATCAATTACAACAAAAACAAAACAACCACAGGAATGTATAAGATGTTCCAATCAAACCAATCCCATAAACAAAAACCCTTCCATAGGTTTAACACAGCAAAGACTAATGCTCACGTGATACTGGAACTGAGTCCTTTGGATGAATGCTGCAGTTCTCTTGATACGCTCAGAATAGCTTCTCGGAACATCAGGGGGGGACTTTGGTCAAGCCACCAATAGCAGATTTTCTACTGCAGGAAGGCTAGAAGCCTGGCTTTCAGCTAGCCAGCAGAACTTCCAAAACCCAGGGAAGGAGAGAGAGAGAGAGACACTTCTTTCCAGCTTGATGCCCCTTCTAAAACCTGCAGCTCAGAACTGAAAATGAAAGATCTCCTGTCACCTGACCTGCAAACATTCTTCCTCCTGACAATGCAGGGTCATAAAACGAATTCCCAAAGTAACCCCCATTTAAGCCACTTAAGGAGCAATAAAAGGGCACCTAGTAGACAACCCGGCAAAAATGACATCAGCTAGGGCTATGAGCTACAGAGAGTGAGTTTTAAAAAAGTCTTGAAGATACACTAACATCACACAGCATCTAATAGAATTTGCTATTAGTCAGTTTGGTTCCTGCACCATTCAGCTCACAAACATGTAAACAATGCAGCATGGGAGATGTGTGTTCAAGGCAACCAATAGAATGTATCTCTGAAACCATTGAGAGTTACCAATTGGGAAATAAGTAGCAGAAGGAGAAATGGATAAAAGCAAAATACTGCGGAGGCTGAAACCTGAAAGAAAAACAGAAAATGCTGGAAAATCTCAGCAGGTCTGACGGCATCTGTGGAGAGAGAATGGAGCCAATGTTTTGAGTCTGGACGAGTCTTGGCTCTGATGAAGGGTCATTCAGACGCAACGTTAGCTCCATTCTTTCTCATGCTGTCAGATATGCTGAGGTTTTCCAGCGTTTTCTGTGTTTGATGAGAAATTAGGATTAAAAGGGATGAATTGAATGTCAGTTCAGCTAGATAGAGAAACGAGGAGACTGAAAACCGTGGATTACGACAGTGACAAAAAGGAAAAGAAAGATGAGGTAGACAACGAGATGCCATTTTTGTGAAACTAATGACAGAGTAACATAACCCAAACATTAACTTTTGGATGTTAACTTTTAGCTACACATCTATCCCTCGCCTAAAGTTGCTGTATCATTTGCACATAAATAACAGCTAACTTCATTGCTACCTTAATAGCAAAATCTTGTCTTTTATCTCCTGCATTTCCCGGCCTGAAATATTCAAAATGTTCAATTTTTAAAATCTGCTTCAGCATCCTCCATCTATGTAAGATGATAGACATGGGATGCATTCATATGATGCACTTTTGCTGATGGCTGAAGAGACCAATCATGAGAGGCAGGTTCCGCCACAAGTGCTGCATATGAGGTGATTGTCAGGTGTGGTTGTGGTTGTTGTTTTCGGTGTTGGAGCCTGACGTGAAGCCGCGGTGTCCACTGACCATCACGGTGGGGCAGGCAAGTCATCGTCTCCCTATGTCTTTGGCTAGTGTTTCCCAGGTGGTGAAAATTGAGGTTTAGGGTCTTCATGTCAAACTTGCAAGTATCCTTGAAGTGGAGCTTTGGCTGACCTACAGCTTTTCTGGCTCTGGCTGTCATTCAGAAAATCCTTAGGAGTGCATCCACCTTCCATCCTGCGAATGTGCCCAAGCTGGTGAAATCACCTCTGCCTGATGAGTCGTAGCATACTTCAGAGGTTTGCCTTTGAGGGGACTGTTGCATTCTTGATTTTGCACTTCCAGGAGATGCTGAGGATGTGCCCCGGACAATGAAGAGCAAAATTATTGAACTTCCTTTCTTGAACATGGAAGTCATCCATGCTTCACAGCCGTACAGCAGGATGATGAGAACACAGGCCTTGTAACCCAACTTCTGGACTCCATGAATACAAATCCTTTTTACGGGCCACGCAGTCTTGATTTTAATTGGTGAGGATATGTTTAGGGTGGGGAGTTGGTGTGGGAGCAATGTATAAACCCCCACGGAGAGCGCAGAGTGAGGCTTAGACCATTTTCATTCCCAAGACTTCATTTAAATAACGCAGACACCACCACGTGCAAATTCTCCTCCAAGCCACACATCATCCTGACTTGGAAATATATCGCCATTCCTTCACTGTTGCTGGGTCAAAATCTGAGAACTCCCTTCCTGACAGTACTGTGGGTGTCGCTACACTACATGGCCTGCAGTGCTTCAAGAAGGTGGCTCATCATCATTTTCTCAAAGGCAATTAAGGATGGGCAAAAAATGCTGTACTACCTAGCGATGCCCACATCCTGTGAAAGAATAAGGTGGGCAAGGAAGGTGGAGACTAAAATTGAAGCCCATATTTTGGACCTCCTTGTAGATGGAAAAGAAATAGAACTGGATGTGAAATTAAAAGTTAGAAGATCGTACAGGTTGCCTTGACTGAGATCAGTTGATTTCTCTCTTCCAACCCTCCTTATCCTTCCCAATCCATAAACAAAAGTTTTCCTCGTCTAGTTTATTTTTTTCTAAAAATTGTGAATTAACAAGTAATGTGGATCCTGAAGCCATATGTGGAGTTTGTTCTTTTGGTTATGATACTTAGAAAAATTCAGGCTCAGTATGAAATGTTACATTTCAGCTATTTTATACATTTTATGCTCCAGTAGTCCGTAAATGGAACAGCGAAAAGTAAACATATTTTTGAATTTTTGTTGCTGCTTATTTGAAGGAAAATGGTTGGTTTTGGCTGAAGAAAGTATTTACTTCTTTCCTGCAACTAACTGACCTGTGTTTAAACGATCGTCTCACCTCTGCCCCAACCCTGAACTCATGGCCTTGTCTAGTTCTCTACCATCTCCCCTTATTCTTTCTCTTGAGCTAATTTTGTCCATCCCTTCCTGTCATGATCCTATTGAAAGGGCAAAAAGTCAATACTGTCAATGCTCTGGTTATTATCGGAGAGTGAAACCAAAGGAGAGCAGTTCCACTTAACTAGAGCAGTGATTGAGAGGATTTGGAGGAGGCTGGCATGGTTAAACTTTAAAAATATGCATTCCATTGGAAAACCAGTAGCCGTAATGTGGTATTTCTGATGTGGTCTAACCAGAAAGTTATATGGCAGCATTTTCTTTTCATTTTTGATATCTGCCCAAGTCTCTGATGTCTGGTTGTGTTGATTTGTGCATGGATTTGTGGTAATTTTTTAAACTTAGTGTTGCAAAAAAACATTATTTTGCATGTTGTTCTTTTGCACACTAACAATATCTGCTAATCTGCTGCTATCTGAATCTACCTTGTGGTATATGGCATTTTGGTGATGGATTTGCACTTCCTACTGCCCTCGATGTCACTTGACCAATATACTGGCAGCAGCTGGAAAATATCTGTGGTTTGACATATGGCACATGAATTGACTGCCAACAACCAAAGATTGGAAGTGGGAAAGAATTGAGTATCGTTCCTGGTTATGGTTATTGCAATTATTTGTCTCTTTTGTATTTGGTTTAAACAGAGATTGCGTTTGGTGTGGTAGTTACAACATCAGCGTGAAGTGCTGATTTGTGCTGACATTGCAAATGTAGTGTAAATGCAGCCAAAGGCAATGTAATGATGTCATATATTGTTAGTAATTGCATGGACTTTGGTTTCAAGCAATATATCTTTACTTTTAAAGTTTTGAATGGAGTTGCATTGTCCAAAATCTGGCTGTCCGAAAATTGGAAAATTTTGTGAGTAAGCATGTGAATGAAGAGGCCATTCTTGAACTTATCCCAGTGGACAGAATCAGGAAGAGTTGTGCACTCATGGAACCTTGGTGCTTCAGTGGGAAAAACAATCAACAATTAAACCTAGTTTCAATCCTCAGTCTATGCTAAATCAGCTAGTCTTGGAAGGCATTGCTATAGTTTGCCACAGGATCCTTGAGCATAAATTCAGCCAGAGTTCTTTCTCTCAATATCTGCGCCCTGATGTATATTTTCTGTAAACTGCATCAGTTGAGAGATATTGAAATGCAAAGCGGTGGTGGGGTGGGTGGGGAGAATGTGGGGTGGCAGGTGAGAGGGACCGGTTTCTTCCTGAGCTCCATCAGCGAAATGGTTTTGTAATGCACTGGTGGAAGGATACGGTGGTGACCCAGAAGCTGGGGATATGCTCAATGAGCTGGTCACGGCGCTCAAAAGTGCAACCTGTGCAGCTAGCTGTTTTTCTGCTCTACTGTAGGCTCTCCTTGCTTGTTCAGCGTCTGTCACAACTGTCTTTTTAGTGATTAGACTGCATCTTTATAATGTTTAACGGTAACGTCTGTGCAAACCAAGCTACAGTGAGTTGGGAGAGGGGAATCAATCATACACGCAAGCTGCCCATTCCATGGATAGGTAATCCAAAATCCAAGAAAATCTGAAATCCAGCAAGGTCTTCATCCCGAGGAAGCTGTATTTTGGTTATTATACCCATTTGAGACCTATTGATGCACAAATGTATTGTTTTATGTGGTGGTAGGATGCAGTTTTTGTCTACAATACCCTTATTTCCCTCAGCTTTGATTCTAGTGTAGCTTTTGGAAAGAAGATTGAAGAGAAATCCTGAGAGGACCTAAAGCCCTCTGGGGAAAGAAAAAACGGAAAATGAGTTAACCTGCGCTCTTCTTGAGCATCTCTCAATAGGGAAGGTGAAGAGTTTAACCAGTAGAAGGATCAGAGTGGTGTGTGGCGTGAACACCTCAAAAAGTTAAGACATTAATTATCTGCAGAACAAAGGGAGATACCTAACCATTCAAAAACGATCTGATTATATTTTGTAATAAGTAGGTTTCATCTATGTGATATTGCAGGATATCTCCAAGCAAAACAAGGTTCGGAATTTGCACGGAAATGGTTATGGCTTTGAATCATAGTTAGGAAGAATTAACTAGCAGTGTAGGTAACTTGAAGTGGTTGCAGGTAACCTCCTCCAAGTGAGAGGAGGAATATAATTTTCTACAAATGTATTTTTTTTCCCCAGTTGTATTAGTTGTAGTTTTGAGTGAGTTGTGCCTCTCCTTTCATGTCCATGGCTGTAAAAGAAACATGAGTTTAGATCCTGTTTGTCAATACATTATTAAAACAAATGACTGGATATATTTGAAAAGGTTATTGATGTGATAAAAGCCTCATGTTCAACAATGGCCGTGCGTGATTGTGATGTTGGAACCACTAGTTAAAGAATTATCTGAAAAGGAGGACATCTAAAGATGTCAAAGGATTGAACTTTTGATTTCAAAAAACATCTATTCCTTTTTCAACCTCATTTGAAATAATACTATAGCTATTTTTTGATATATCTGCTGAACAGCAATCCCTGCTGAGAAACTGTTTTAGAATGATACTCAGTCAGGCCTTAAAGCCATTACTGTTGATTGTTGCTTTACTTTCCTCGTGTCTGATCATGTAACAGAATGAATTTTTGTTTCTTTGTTTCCTCTGTTGGACCCCCACCCCCAACCTTCTCTCCCAGCTGCACTGACTTCTTTAGTAATCTGTCTCCCCCGATGGAGGTTGTCTCCAGCACCTCATTCCAGGTTACTGCTGCAGGAAAAATTAATGCATTTCAAGATCAATTTTTGCTTTAGTAAATGAAGGCTGGAGTACTTTAATAAAACATCACTGGAAAGTTATTTCCAATTCCACTAAAAAGAAAAGTTCGAAGTTATTTTTATGTTAAATGATTCATTGAGTTGTGACTCTGCGGTTTTAATCATTAAGTCAGACTTTATTATTACTTATTGAAACAATGCATCGACTGTTGGGTTTGTTTTGGAAATCTAAAATTGTAAGACCATGTTGCAGTCATGTGTCTATTTGTCATTGACATTTGAACTTGTAGAGGAGTGGTTCCCAAACTTTTTTCACTGGGCCGCACTTTCGGAATAAAAATTTGCTCGCGCCACACCAAATTCTTTATTGAGATAAGAAATACATTCAAAAACAAAAAAAAACAACGCCTAGCAGTGCTTGGTTCATAACATAGAACACAACTACTTTATAATATGATCATGGGACATCCAGAAAGTATAAAACAATGCTTGTTTAAACCATGTTTAAATGTTTCTTCGATTGTCCTTGAATCTTCCCGCCACACTTGCCATCCTCTCTCGCCGCACCAGTGTGGCACGGCGCACCCTTTGGGAACCACTGTTGTAGAGATTCAGATGATCCAGTCCAGACCAACTAAATAAAAGTATCCCCTCTCTGGCCATAAGGGATATGCTGTGAATTTTGACAATTTCAATTCAATCAACTACTAATTTAACACTAAATTGGCAATTCTGCTCATTGACCTCCTCCACGTTCCCCCTTTGATAATTAGCTGTTGTTTCCTATGTTATAACCACAACCCTTTATTGTCTGGAAAGTGCATTATGACGTCCGCTGGTTGGCGAAGGCGCTATATAAATGAGACCATGGATGACATGGAAGTTGGTGAAGTGTTTCAGTAGTGCATGAGAGAGCGTTTCTCTGAGGTAGGGACTGAATCACTTGTTAGGTTAGGGTCGAAGGAACTTTGTCTTGCATTTAGCTTTGCTATTCACTGTAGTGTTTCAGACTGTTAATGTAATTGCACATCTATCCCAAAGTTGGAGGCGAGTCATGTAGGTTATACATTTGGTAGGCATCTTGCTTAAGGCAGAGGATCAACCAGTCAATACAGTGTTGAAGGCATATGCACAAACTCAGTGCTCTTTTACAAGGGAAAATTTATCTTCAATTTAATTTGATCATACCTACTTACAGCCTCTCTCTTGCAATTGAATTCCCCTGCACTAAAATCCTCTGATCAACATGTAGATTCATTATTATTTAATAAAATATTGAAACTTCTTTTTGATCACAAGTGTCAGAGTCATTTTTAAGACACTGAAAAAAAAGCTTGGTGTCTTGTCAATGCTGTTTGATCAGTTTTTCACTGGATAGCTGCAAACTTCCAGGAATCAACAGACATGTAAATTGTTATTGTTGAAAGGCGAAAGGGATTGGAAGTTTCTGTATTCAGCAACATCCTGATTTTTAGATTTAGAAGCCAGAGTGCGTATAACTGAAAATACAGATAAATATTTTGCATCCTCAAAATGTGGCTACTTTTGTAAGAGTACGTTCATGTAGAAGCCAATATAACAACTCATTTGTACTGTAGAATGCTTTAGCTTGTTCAGTTAACAACAAGGTGAAGCCTGCAGCAGTAATTACATAACTTGTTTCATTGCTTGAAAGTATCGACTTCTCAAAGATGAGACCAATGGAAGAGGGGCAATTAAAACTGTAGATATTTAGAGTGCAGAAGATCATCATTTGGTCCTTTTTGTCTTTGCTGGTTCTGTGTTAGACCAATCCAAAATTAATCCATCTGCCAGGGCTGCTTTCTCCTAAAGCCCTACAACTTCTTTGCTTCAAAAAGATTAGGTTGTCACCAGTGTCATCCAATTACAATGCAGCTCACTTTGTAATGAAATCTCTAATCTCTTTCCCTTAATCTCATGGTAAATTACTGATCCCTTGTCATCGATTCCCTAAGCAAATTAAATAATCTCTCCCCATTCACCCCTTCATAAATTAAAAATAACTTTTATGAGTTATTCACTTGGCTTTTTCAGCTCTGATGGAAATAACACTAGTACTTTCAAATCTTACCTTTTATAATGTTATTTATATATGTACGTTCTTACAATTGGAAAACCATAAATGTGCAAAGGCTTGAGCACAAAAATCAAAGTTGATACTGTAATGCTGAGGATATTGCGCAGTTCAAGTTATCATTTTTCAGCTGAAACATTAAATTGGGGTCCTGTCTGCTGCTTCAGGTGTTTGTAAAAGATCCTTTGTCATAATTTCGAAGAAGAGCAAATATGTTATCCTTGGTATTTTACCGATTATTTATTCTTCAATCAGCATCGCAAACAGATTAGTATCAAATTGCTGTTTGTAGTAGCTTGCTGCTGCCTATCTACTAGTGACTACACTTCAAAAATACTTCCTTGGCTGTAACGTACTTTGCGACATTCTGAAGTCATGAAAGTTACCATTTCAATGCAAGTCTTTCTTTGCTCAGTGAAAAGTAAGTCCATTATAGAGTAGTGCCAGAGTACATAATGTTCTTTGTGCTGTAAGCCCCAAATTCCTTTAAATGCCAATTTAAAACCATCAATCATCATTGTCCCATTGTGAATAATTTGTTCTATCATGCCATTGTGAAGCAACATGATGTTTTATTATGTTAAAGGTGCTAAATAAGTAAAAGCTGTTGTTGCATATTCAACTTTGCACCTAAGTAAGCTCTATGAATGTGAAGTGTGGCTACCAATTTAAATCTCATTAACAACCCACATAACTATCTAGAGTAAAGAGGTTCATTACATCAGTCTGAGTTTTATATGAATCCTAGTTCCAGAGCAGAATGTGCTAATCTGCAAGTGGAGAGGATCTCCAAGAAGATCGCGCGTACTAATCTGCAGTGCCATTTTACACCTGTTGGGTTACTTATATTTTTTCCCTTTTTTATGACTTTTACACTGCATACAGAAATGTTCTATAAATAAATATTTTCTTGATCCATGAATTACCATATGAAAATCTAATTTTATACTGATTGTTTGCATGTGCAATGAGATTCATAAATCTAGAGTGCGTTCTGTCACTGTAGGGAAGGTCTTTGTTTTTAGTTTTTTTTTACAATATTCATTTCAACTACTAAAGGCAAATGGACATCAAACTTGACATTCCTTTCATACTGTTGTTCTAAAAGTCCTTGTGGTTTAGGAAGATGAGGCAGATTGAAGCAGAATAGAGAGTGCGGCATGCACTGTGTTGTATTTGATTTGAGATTGCTGTACTAAATTCGGGTTCCATTTTCAAGCACTGACATTCTTCACCCTGATGAGCAATAAAATTCACAAACGAATTTTGAGTTTTTTCAGAAAGTGTTTTTCCAACTTAAGAGGATGCGTTAATTGACATGTTCTCAAGTCTCTACTTCCCAAGTAGCTTCCTACTCTCTCATTTGGAAACAACATTGATTTCCAGTTTGATACTTTTCTGGAAGTACCTGGGCTTTGCAGTGATTGAGGGAAATGTGATGGGCATTATCAGTAGAAATTCCCTGCTGCATGATGTCACTAAAATGTATTGTGGAGAAAATAGTGTAAGTAATAAAAAAAAAGTTCATTTCAAAGCTATATTTCTCCTCCTAGTGGCATATATCTCTAGGAAGTGATGCCTTTGTTTTGGAGCTGAAAACAATTTCCAACAGCCAACACATTTTTCCCAGTTTATTAGAGCCTAAGAAAAGTTTTGAGAACCACAGAATCCCGACAGTGCACAAGGAAGCCATTCGACCCATTGAGCCTGCCCCGCAACCCCATGCATTCATCCGGTCAGTCCCCGTTTGGAGGATGTGCCCTGATGGATCTTCAGTAAATGGTAACATTTGTATGATTGTGATGATTCTGATGTGTGCTTTTCACTTAGGTTGACCAACTGTCCCTTTTTTTAATGGGATTGTCATATATCTGAGTCCACTGTCTCGTGTCACAGGCTGTATTCCGCTGAGATGCTGTTTGTCCTGTAATTCAGACCTTTGAATTCCATGCATGCGCAGTACCTGCTTTCCACCTGTTTGTATGTTCTCTCAGCTCTGTCAATATCCTGCGCTCACAGCTCTGATACCGCCTGCTCTCTCAGCGCTGGCAGCACATGAATTATTTGGTTATAACTTATAAAAGTGCACTATTTCTTTCAACTGTATTGAGTGTGTTTGTATGTATGACTGTGTGTGAATGAGTGCTGCAGTGTTAGATTTCAGTATTAGTGTGTAAATAAACAATCCTCTTTCTTTATTTAAACCCAAGAAAATCTTGCTTCTGGTTATTCAAAATGTCCACTCAATTGGGAGTTTAGAAACACATGCACAAATCTTCCTCTCAAAAGCTTATTGATTACAGAGTTGGAAAAGGAACAGTGATTTCAGCAGTTCTGTCACCCTTTGTGTGGTACTCTCCAAAATCAGACTTTATTTCCTGGGGTTAAACAGCTAAAGAATTGTTGCTTACTTTGCTTCATGACATCTGTGTGTCTAATAACGTCACAATGGATGGGCTCTGGACAGTTAGTTAAACTTAGAATCAGTTAAGAATATTTCCTCCATTATCTGCAGGGAGGAAAGGTCAATTATTTAATCCTTTTTATATTTTCTCAGCCTTGCTAGCAAATCTCTAGCTGCGTTCTTGCTTTGTTCTAAATTTCTGAGTCCTGGCTGCAAAAGGGTTGTGTTCAAGAAGTTTGGCATCTGCACTTTGGGTGGGGTGGCTCCAGTCTGATCTGCTTTGAGATCAGTACCCGAGTCTCTGTTTACACACCAACTTTGCCATGCAGCAGAAACTGCTTTGCTATGACACTGAAACTGGTGTGTGAATTAACCCTCAGTGATTACCACATGGTGCAATGTCAAGGTCACAGTTATTAATTCCTAATGATAAGTGACATTTCAACTGTACCATGTAGTTCCTTTGGACTACATGACCTGGTAACACTTCCCACACAAGTCTTTTGATTGAGGTCATCAGCATTGACTGTTGAACAAAAATATTTTAAAAGTCAGATAAAAACATTAATGCAACTTTTTAAAGTTAGCACTATAATTTTATTTATCGAAAAGATTTTATGTTCATATTTAGTATGTATTTCACAGAAAAAGAAAGGCATGCATTTATATAGAGTCTTTCATGGCCAATGGATGTCTCAAAATGTTTTTCGGCCAATGAAGCACTCTTTGAAAGTTAGTCACTGTTGTGATGTAGGAAGAGCAGCGCTCCGAAAGCTAGTGGCTTTTGCTACCAAATAAATCTGTTGGACTTTAACCTGGTGTTGTGAGACTTATTGTACTGTAGGAAACACAGTGACGAATATATGCACACCACAAACTCCCATAAACAGCAATGTGATAAGACCTGATAATGTTTTTCTATGATGTTGAGTGAGTGATAAATATTGACTAGGACACTGGGGATAACCCCTCTGCTCCCCTTAAAAATACTGCCCTGGGATCTTTTATATTCACCTAGGAAGGCAAATGGGGCTTTGGTTTAATGTCACATATGAAAGACGGAGAATTGATTTGGACCATATCATCATTAAATACTATTTACAAGTAGTTTTTATTATGAAATATATTTTTAAAATTTGAATTCATGCCTGCCTTGATCAGATGCACCTAGTCTTTGATTGAAACAGCTAGTGTAGTTTGGGTAATGTTATTTTATAGTAATGCAATGCTGTATTCCGATATTGAGTTTCAGTGACAAACACGGTTTTCTCTGTTGAAGCCAGTGCCCTTCATAGAGATAATCTGTGGTTCTCCATTTACAGTGAGATGAATGAAGGCCATTTGATAGTATGACTGAGGAGTCCCTTGCAATTTATGTGCCTCTCTGCATTTCTCAGTCAGAATAGTAGTGTGCAACATTTTAAAATATCTTCACCTTCCAAGCTACGAGCTATTACAGCTTCTTGAAGTTGCTTGTGCACACACCTTGTGCAAGAATTCTATTACTGTTGCAGTTGTATGCATAGGAAATAATGATGCTGAATAGGCAGCCGATAGGTAGGTTCGTCGCATACAGAAAATAACTTGCACATAAAAGAAGTTAACCATTACATCTTTCCGGTGGCTTTTTGACAACCTCAAGTCTTTAAAGTTTGTGACGAATCCATTTTTTACTGTACAGATTATTGTAGAAGGCCACTTAACAAAAATAGTTTGGTAAAACGTAACATTTTTTAATGGTGCACTAAAAATATTTGGGGGAAAATTATGAGTTTTTAACTGAAAGTGGATACGGGAGTGCAGTATTAAAAGGGCTGTTGCAATAAAGATATATGTATAAAGTGAAAGTGGGAAATTTGTAATTCATGGTGGATTGCACAACCTATCTTAAATTGTATCCAGACTTCAGAGTTGACCTCTTTAAGGTATACAGTCGCATATTTGCACTGTACCAACAAATTTAGATCTTCAAAGTACAGAATACCATTTTCAAATAAATGGGAATGTTCCTTATTTTGTGTTGCAAAATGTGGTTAAATAGACTTGCTGACCTTAAACTGCAGAGGAAATGAGATGAACAGTAAATGATGTGTCACTTGTTAGTGAACCTCCTTTTGTTTCCCACAATAAACAAAATAGGCAGTGTTGGAAGGTGATTCTTTGCAGTACTGAAGATGACCTAGAAATGTCTGCCAAGCAGTAAGGGCAGGCAATTGACATTATCAGAACTGGTGTTCCTGACAGTTTGAAGCAGCAGTTCAATGCAATGATATCTTCTAATAAGATTGCAACTACTGTTCCTCCAGTGAAAGCTGTCATTCAGTGCTATTTTGGATTAAAGCTTGGATTAAAGTATAGGCCTGTTGATCAGCTGCAAATTCAGTACTGGAATGTTGTTTTCCAATAGATTATAGGTCTTGATAAGAGTCATAGAGGTTTACAGCCTGGAAACAGGCTCTTCTGCCCAACTTGTCCATGCTGCCCAGTTTTTAACATTAAGCTAGTCCCAATTGCCCACGTTTGGCCCATATCCCTCTATACCAATCTTATCCATGTAACTGTCTAAGTGCTTTTTAAAAGACAAAATTATACCCGCCTCTACTACTATCTGTCTGGCAGTTCGTTCCAGACACTCACCACCTTCTGTGTGAAAAAACTGTCCCTCTGGACCCTTTTATATCTCTCCGCTCTCACCTTAAACCTATGCCCTCTAGTTTTAGACTCCCCTACCTTTGGGAAGAAATGTTGACTATCTACCTCATCTATGCTCCTCATTATTTACGGAGATCTATATGATCACCCCCAGGCTTCCTACGCTCCAGGGAAAAAAGTCCCAATCTATCCAGCCTCTCCTCATAACTCAAATCATCAAGTCCCGGTATTGTTCTAGTAAATCTTTTCTGCACAAGTAGATAGATTAATCATTGATCAATTTGCAATGGCTGTTACCCTGCTGCCATCTGTATGGAAAACATTTGCTGTATGTGATCCTCACAATATTTGATGGTAGCCAAGTAAGCATAAAGAATGCCACACAAATTCCACAATATGTGAAATAATTACAACAACTGGTAAGACTGGTTTTAACTAATCTCATCTTTGGGCTCTGGTAAATGTTAGTTATAAAGCAATTACCTGTCTCTCTGGACCCAGAGTCTGAAGTGATAATGATGGAGAACCTGTTAATGCTCGCTGTCTCTACTCCACTGAAACTGACAGCAGCTTCAGGAGTCTGCAGTGTGTGGAATAAAGTAGAAATCCAGAATTTGATTTCAGTGATTCTACTCAGGAGGCTGCATCGTTGAGGTCCCTCAAGAATGCAGTCCCTAAGCAGTTGGTGAATTAACAAAGCTTCAGCCTGTGTACTGTTAGCCTCGCTGTAAAGACCCTTGAGAAAAATTCCACCTTGTTGAATAAGGTGTAACTGGACTTGTAAAGGTGTACTATGTTCATAATAATTGCTAACCTCCTTCACTGGTCCTGAAAAGCTAATTTTATATTTATGGAATGTCAGATCTTTCCATTATGATGAATTCTGACTTTTAAAATATATTTGAGGTTTTATTTTATAATATTTTCTCTTCTATCTTTATTCAATTCACGATTTTATTATCTGAAAATTTAAATTGGAAGTGATGGGACTCAGTGATTTTAACTTCCTGATTTGCTGGGTGTGACAGTGCTTCAGTGTGATTGTCTACTTAAAGTTTATTTATTAGTGTCACAAGTAGATTTACATTGACACTGCAATGAAGTTATTGTGAAAACCCCCTACTTGCCACACTCCGGTGCTTGTTGCGGTACACTGAGGGAGAATTTAGCATGGCCAATGCACCTAACCAGCATGTCTTTCAGACCATGGGAGGAAACCAGAGCACCCAGAGGAAACCCACGCAGACATGGGGAGAACGTGCAGACTCCACACAGACAGCGACCCAAGCCGGGAATCAAACCCGGGTCCCTGGCGCTGTGAGGAAGCAGTGCTAACCACTATGCCACCATGCTGCCTGATTTAACCTGTTCGCTGGCATCATTACTGCTGAACCCCCTGGAGGGATTTGGCTTTAAACTGAAGTTGGGAAAGGGAAGGTCCATGCCACAGAGATTACCATATATGTGAGGGCAGCTTTCTTGGTGATCAGGTGTTGCTTTGCTGCTGATTGCAAAATCCAGCCCATGCTTTCATGTCATTACAGGTAATGCACATATACACGCAGATAAAAGCAAAATACTGCAGATGCTGGAATCTGAAACAAAACACAAAATGCTAGAAAATCTCAGCAGGCCTGACAGCCAACGTTTTGAGTCTGGATGGCCCTTCGTCAGACACTGATTTTCCAGCATTTTCTGTTTATGCCCAGATACACACTATTCTCTAGATTATTACCTTTAAGTAGAGGTTACTTTAATTATTAAATGATTTACAAAAAAAAATTAAATGATTTGTTCTCCAAATGCTTTCAGTTTAGTAATATTGGTAGTTATTGTACTCAATGGGAAAAATCTGTAAAGGACTATTTCTTTATTTCGTTTAGCTAATGCAAACTCCGTAAGCAAAGCAGTATCCTCAGGTCCTGCTGTGTTGAGTACTTAAAAGCCTCCATTGAGTCTGTGGATTGGACACTCTTCTATGATGTGGTGCAGAGTTTGCTCTACCCAGAGGCACACAAAAGGGCTGGCACTAATACCCCATCTGTGGATGTTGGCCAAGCATATGGTAGGTCCTGAACCTGTTGAGGGTGGACCACTATTTCCTTGGAAGGTTGAAACTAGGCAGTTGTTGGGTTGGGTTTGAGATCAGGTACTTGATTGTCGTGTCCAATGATTCCCATTCATTTGTCCAGGTGGAATTTGCATTGAAGTCCTGTGTGAGAGGGTTTTACCAGATCAGCCTTCTTAATGGGAGTCATACCTTGGATGGGCTGAATAGATCAGCATGAAGTGGTAGGTGGGGGTTCATTATGAACTTTTCCTGTCATTTTGTGGATTGTTGCAAGTTCTTGGATATGTGGAGGAGTGATGTTTGCCAGGGTAGGAGCCAAGGGATTGGCGTTGAGCATGGTTTTCCAGTAAAGATATGCATGGTAGCATTCAGCTGGGTGTCAACTCTGTGGGAAATCTGCCACCCTTACCCAGTCTGCTCTACATGTGACTCCAGGCCCATATCAATGTGGTTGACTCTTAACTGCCCTCTGCAAAGGCCTAGCAAGCCGCTCATTCAAGGGCAATTATGGATGGGCAGAAAATGCTGGCTTTACCAATGACACCCACATCTCATGAAAGAATAAAGATAGAAAACAACAATTCCTCAATTGAGAAGACAAGCTAGAGACTGGATGTCCAATTAAGCATAACAGACAGGCTCTTGAAGGGAGGCCAATCAAAGGTCTTCCAGCTTGAGAGAAGCAGCTGGCTGCAGTAAAGGATAAGTAGCTGAGAGCTACTTGCAAGTGTCCTTTCAGCAACTTTAAATAAAATTTAAGTGAAAAATAGAAAAAGCAGCTAGGCTATACTGTGAAGAGATTTCTTTCTATGGGTGACATTTCGCCAGGGAGGGAAGCCTTGCACATCTCGGTGCATCTCCCCTCAGACAGTTGCATCGAAAAACTGCAGCTACACTTGCAGCTACTCCTATCAGGAAATCGGCTGTCATAGTATGTCACACCCATCTGTCTTACACCATCCTCAGATGACCAATGTGGCTGTTCTGCAACCGCTCTGTGACGTCCCTCATCTAATTATGTGTGGGACCTTCTGCTGCTCTCTACTTTTCCTTCTAGAAGAGATCTCTAGCTTTTCAGCTCGAAAATACCCAACATAATGACATTTTCTTTTCTGGATGTCACTTTTTAGAGTTTGTTTTGTTCTTGCAATTTCAAGCATCACTTCATTGGCCTTGTATTCTGTATATGGAATTTGTAGCATACATCTTGGCATCCACATTTCAAAGTCTTCCGTTTTCTTCTATCATTGTCTGGGTTTCTGAAGCATACATGAAAATGGATAGAATCTAACATCTTATGAGTTTTCTTCCCCCTTGTTACAAACTTGAATTTTCTTGTTGTTAACACATCCTTTATCTTCATAAAATTACCTTTGGCTATATCTATCTACTTCTAATTTCAGCATCGCATCTACCATCTTCTGTTATAATTTATCCTAAGTAGACAAACTTATCTATTTGTTCCAGTGTGGGACACCATCTACTTCAATCTTCGCTCTAGTTTCTTCTAATGTATCCCTTTTTAATTGTGCCGTTATTTTTGTCTTTTTGGTGGTCATACTCGATCCATGTTCTAAATTTCTAGATTTTTCTTGATCTGTTATTTTGTCGGGCTTCTTATGGTTCTGCAAATAGCATTTGTGTTGTCAGCATATTGCAAGTTTTTTATGTTCTTGCCTCCAAGTTTTATCCCTGGAAATACATCTAATTTACTGAAATATTGTTAACAATTCCAGCAGATTTTAAGACTAGACAAATCAGATCCCAGAGTGAAACCTGGTTTGATAGATCATAACTTTTTTAGAAGGCCATGGAGGAAAGTTACTGAACAAATTCAGAGGAGCCTACTGATGAACTTTGACAAAGAATAAAATATTTATTAAAATAAAAAAAAATGGACAATGTTACACCAGACAAAAGTTCAGAAAGATCTCAATACAAATTCAAGAAGACAATTCAATTTCCCAGATTTCCCTTACCCTTTGCAGACACGCAAACCAGTGGAGTGTTACCACTAGCTTGACACATGGGCTTCCTGCTTGGGACTGGCGCATGTGCAAATGGTTTTCTCCTGTACATTCTTGAGCATTCACTTGATGCTCCTCACCCAACATTTCTTTGTCCCTGAGACAGCTAAGAATAACTGCACCTTAAACTCACTGTTTCAGTGGCAACACAGCTAAACTAATCATGTCACTACAAGGCCTATAACTGACTATTCAGTTAACCAGTGTCACACTAGCCTTGTAATTTTTCTTCTCAGAGATCTGAGAAACTGTTTTCCCCCTCTGACATGTACTGAATTGCCTCTCAACTCCTGTGTTTCTTTGCCATTGTGTCACTTAACCACTGTCGCTAGGCAACAGTAAGCTTTCTACTTTGCTTTTGAGTCCCTAAACTCTCAACCTCTCCAACCAATCTTTTGATCCTCAGGGATTGCAGAACCTCAGTGGTATTGTCACTGGACTAGTAATCCAGAGCAAGATCTAGGGACCCAGGTTCAAATTCCACCGCGGCAGATGGTGAAATTTGAATTTAATAAAAATCTGGAATTTACTATGAAACCATTATCGATTGTCATTAAAAACCTCATCTAGTGGAAAGGAAATCTGCTGCCCTTACCTGGTCTGGTCAACACTTGGCTCCAGATCCACAACAATGTGGTTGACTCTCAAATGCCCTCTAAATGGAGGGCAGTTAGGGACACTCACATCCTGTAAAATGAATTTTAAAAAACCCAGACCATCCAGACTTCTAGGCGCCAAGGCTCATAAACCAAACCTACATGAAACCGAAACTATTCTAACTTCCTTAACACAAAGACACACACACACATATATAATAGATATAAATTCCAACTTATTTAAACACTTGTCAGCACAATGTTTGTTCTGTGAACAGATTAAATAATTTTGATGACAGCCTTGTCACATTCCTCTCTTCACTTGAAACGTGTCTGGTTGTCCATCTTGTAGCCTGATGCTCGTTAGTTGGTTCTAAGATTGGCTCTGGATAAATCTCACATCTTTAATGTCAGTGTTACATTTCAGCCACACCATCTATTAGACTTTGGTGATAAACACGATCAAACACTTTTCGTTGTCTGTGAGGCATTAATATTTTACATATATATAATATATGTTCTTATTTACTTCTAGAAATTTATCGAAGATTGTTCTTAGGTTAAACTTTCCCTCTCTTATTCCTACTCCAGCTCTAAATCCAGACTGTGGTTTACCAATTTACGCTTCAAATATGTTATTATTTCTTTCTATTATGATTTTCAAGATTAATTGAATAAGATGACTAATCAAGCTTCTAGTTCTAAATTGATTTCTCTTCATTGCTTCAGGTTTCTTAGGTAACTTAATGAATAATGAATGAATGTCTCAAGTCACTTGGAATGTATCCTTTGGTATATATTTGATCATGAATTTCCGTTACCATTTCTAATTCTGTTTCTTCAAGGACTAAGCTCTTTTGTTACTTCTATACCTGGAGCTTTTCCTGTACTCATCAATTTCAAAATATTCTTTATCTCTGTTATCATAATGTTTGGTCTTTCATTTGCCTTCACATTTTGAAACATAGAAACATGAAAATAGGAGCAGGAGTAGGCCATTAGGCACTTTGAGCCTGCTCCGCCATTCATTATGATCACGGCTGATCTTCCAACGCAGTAACTTGTTTCCACTTTCCCCCATATCCTTTGATCCCTTTAGCCCAAAGAATGATCTCTGACTCCTTTTTGAAAACATACAATATTTTGGCGTCAACTGCTTTTTGTGTTAGTGAATTCCACAAGCTGACTACTCTCTGGGTGAAGAAATTTCTCCTCATCTTGGTCCTAAATAGTTTACCCTGTATCCTTATGCCATGATCCCTGGTTCTTGACTCCCCTGCCATCGGGAACATCCTTCTGCATCAACCCAGTCTGGTCCTGTTAGAATTTTAAAAATTTCTATGAGATCCCCCTCATTCTTCTAAAGCCTAGTGAATTTAAACCTAACTGACTCAATCTCTCCTCATACGTCAGCCCCACCATCCCAGGAATCAGCCAAGTAAGCCTTCACTGCACTCCTGCTATGGCAAGAACATCCTTGCTTGGATAAAGAAACCAAAGCTGCACACACTATTCCAGGTGTGGTCTCACCAAGGCCTTGAATAATTGCAGCAAAACTTCCCTGTTCCTTACTCAACTCCTCTTGCTATGAAGATCAACATACCATTTGCCTTTTTTACTGCCTGCTGCACCTGCATGCTTACTTTTAGCAATTGCAGTACAAGAACACCTAGATCTCATTGCACATACCTCTCTCTAAATCTATAGTGCTTCAGATAATAATCTGCCTTCCCTTTTTGCTCACATTTCCCCACATTATGCTGCATCTGCCATGCATTTGCCCACTCACTCAACTTGTCCAAATCGCACTGAAGCATCTCTGTATCCTCCTCATACATCACCTTCACACCCAGCTTTGTGTTATCTGCAAATCTGGAGATATTACATTCAGTTTCCTCACCTAAATCCTTAATATATATTGTAAATAGCTGGAGTCCCAGCACTGACCCCTGTGGTATCCCACTAATCACTGCCTGCTATTTGGAAAAAGACCCGTTTGTTCCTGATCTGTTTCCTGTCTGCGAACCAGTTTTCTACCCATCTCAATACATAACCCCCAATCCCATGCACGTTAATTTTACATTTCTTATGTGGGACATGGTCGAAAGCCTTCTTAAAGTCCAAATAAACCACATTCACTGGCTCCCCCTTGTTAATTCTACTAGTTACCACAAAGAATTCCAGTAGATTTGTCAAGCATGATTTCCCTTTCGTAAATCCTTGCTGATTCTGTCTGATCCTGCCACTCTTTTCCAAGTGCTGTGATTTAGATTCAGAACATTAGTCTCAGAATCAATGTCACCCTCCATCTTGATGAAGAATGCTATCATGTTATGGTTGCTCATCCCCAAGGGAGTCTCAAAACTAGATTGCCAATTCTTCCTTACTCATTACACAATAGCTGTTCTAGGATAGCCTGTTCTCCAGTTGGTTCCTCAATGTAAATGGTCCAGTAAACCATCCAGTATACACTCCAGGAATTCTTCCTCTACGGTATTGTCACTAATTTGATTTACCCAATCTATATGCAAATTAAAGCTACCCATAATTACAGATGTTCCTTTGTCGCATGTGTCACCAATCACCATTCCCAACATCACCTCTACAATTTGGGGGTCTATATACAACGACACTAATGTTTTTTGCCCCTTGATGTTCCTCAGCTCTACCTTTACAGCTTCCACATCATTGGAGCTAATATCTTTCCTCACTATTGCACTAATTTCCTCTTTAACCAGCAATGCAACCCCACGAACCCTCAATTTGGATCATCATACATATATTCTGTCCATCTTTTTGCTGCTGTATCCCTTTTAAATAGTACTTTCCCAGCTTTGCCTTTATGCACCCACTAATTGTTATTATCCCTTTCCATCAGTCAAAGGTTTCATTTTCTGGTGACTAATCCTCATTTTGTGATTTCTTTCCAGCTCTAATACATCACATAACCCATCATAGCATTTCTCTTTAGCCTGCCTACATGTATTCTTTATTTTCTTTTCAGTTTCACCTTGCTTGTCTGTGTTTCTTTCCTCTTTCTATCTTCATTGCTAGCATCTCATCTGCCATCCACTGCTGGTTACTTTTTCTTTTCTGTTTTGTTAATATTTCTTTTGCAGCATGTTGTGTGCTAGCTTTCATATTTTTCCATTTGTTTCTATTTTTGGTTCTAAGACTCTGCTTGTTCTGTTTCCTCAGTCCTGAGACATTCATACTTGTTTCCTACTTTAAGAGTGAATGCTTCTATTGTGTTTTCATCTTTCAACATGTTAAGGTCTAAATGGTTGCATGTTTTTTCTTTTTTGAATATCCAGTTGGCCTCCTTCAAGCGCTTTCAGTTAGGCTCCAAATGAGCCTAATTGGCTGCCAGCTGCTAGGCCCTGAATGTGTCTCCCCCAAAATGGCTAGTTCTGGGAACAGTGTCCAAGGATAGTGGATGCCTCACTATTTTTGGGCCCTGTCCGCCTTCATTCCGACCTCATTGGGACGCGAACATCCTACCCATGGAGTCAGTAGGTTCACCAAATAAAACACTGAGGTTGAGAACAGGGTGGTTCAACTTAGGCCAACTTGGGAAGGGAGATGGAGTCGCTGTTAAGAATATGGGGTGATGAGGAAGTCCATGAGTTCCTCATTGTTGTTAGAATGTGAGAGTGGTGGATTTGTGGTGCAACCACTGAGAAAACGAGGAATGACCATTCTGAGAATGCTTTGCTTTCAGCTGCTCTTTATATACAGCCAGTTTCTGATAATTTAAATCTGTTATTTTTGATGAGAATCAAAGTGTCCACTATTTTAAATTAAACAATGTGAATAACACAGCAAAAAACACTGCCTAAAAATTGCATTTTAGATAATTTGAGTCAGACAATTTAAATTAAGAGTAGACTGTACAGTAAATCCTGTAGTTGAAAGGACACAAATAAAAGTGCCGCCTTGATGCACCACACACTGCAGAGCAAATCTGAAAATGGATGTTACTTAATATCTGTATATTAGTTCTGAGAGGATACTCCTTTCAATTTGCTAATCTTAAATTTATAACAGAGCTTTTCTCCATGTTATCAGTTTCTTATTGTTCTCCCTGCTAAAACAGCATGCTGGGTCGATTTTTGTTGTTTACTGTTCTGCTCTTACTAATGTGCCTCAGGTTTGTTATCAGTAGATTTACAAGGGAATTCTTCAGTTTGGCTCAGTTGACGAGCAAATGCCTCTCATTTTAGACTCTTTTTGGAAGAAAAAAACGATACATTGAAATACTACCAAAGAGTATAGTGAAAATTATAAATTCTGTATGCTTGGATGGTATGAATCCTTGGAATTGTCACTGGGTCAAAAACCTTGAATTCCTCCCTAACAGCACGATAATTATACCTATGCCACTTGGACGGCAGTGGTTCAAGAAGTTGGCTGTCCACCACCTTCCCAAGGGCAATTAGGAATGGGCAATAAATGTTAGCAATGCCAGCAATGTTCGCATTCCAAGAACAAATAAGAAAAGACTTGTTTTAAACCAAAAATCAGCACGATTCTCTTTTAATTAATACTGCTGATAAGATGGATTTGAAGCACCTTCTGTTGGATTTCAGTTTAAGCTGTTTGATGTTTTTGTTGTGTTTGGTGTTTCCGCTTGTCCTCCTCTAACAGGAGTTTTGTTGATGGAAGTCACTAAATTAAGAGAAAGCGACGTTGTGTAAGACTTTTTGTCTTGCAGGAATCCTCAAAAAGAATCAAAATAATGCAGATACTGGAAATATAAAATAAAAATTGAAAAGACTGAAAATCCACGTCAGTGTTTTTGTTCTTTTTCCCTTGGTCTGCACTATCCTGTGCAGATCCAGTGAGATTTTCCTTTAACCAAAGCAAAGCTGCCCTATGGTTATATGGAACAGGGCTTCATATATTCCCAGGTGTTTAAAAGAATGTGCAGCAATCTCATTGAGACGTAAGAGAGGTGCTGGAGGATGGTAACTGTTGTTTATTTGGGTGGGGGAGGTGTGTGGAACTCTGGGTGTGTTGGTCACAGTTTCAGAATAAAGGGTTGGCTATTTCGGACCGAGGTGAGAATTTTTTCCGCTCAAAGGATTGTGAATCTTTGGAAGTCTTACCCCAGACCCATAAGTATTTGGATACTAAGGAAATGGAGGGATATGGGGATAGCATTGGAAGATGGAGTTGAGGTAGAAGATCAACCATGGTATTGAATAGTGGATTAGAGTCCAAGGCCAAATGGCTGACTTCTCCTATTTCTTATGTTATGTTCTTGCTTGATAAATGAGGTCACTACAAATAGCGTGACTATTCTCCACATACTAAAACTAGCTTTGTTTACCTTCATCTAGAACTAGCTGATGGAAAGGAATTTACAGGCTGAGTCTTGTCAGGACTGAGGATTTGGATTACTTCTGATCTTGTTTGTACTTATTGATTTGTGTGTGCAAAACAAAATATTTTAATCAACTTTATATTTTTAGCACTAACAACACAACTGGTTATCTATTTCTCTTTAATGATTTTTCTAAATGTATAAATCATTTGAGGAATGTTATGCAGCATTACACTAAGTTTTTACTGAAGTTCTTGTAAACCTCTACAAAACATGAGTTTGGTTTGGCCCCAGTTAAAGTATTCTGTCTAATTCTGGGTAC
Organism: Mustelus asterias; assembly: GCF_964213995.1. Classification (NCBI taxonomy): domain Eukaryota; kingdom Metazoa; phylum Chordata; class Chondrichthyes; order Carcharhiniformes; family Triakidae; genus Mustelus; species Mustelus asterias. The sequence goes on from NC_135827.1 coordinate 31,746,942, forward strand.
CATATTTTAGGAAGGATGCAGAAACTTTGGAGAAGGAGAAAGGGTGGCGGCGGGTGGGTGGTGAGGTAGTCGGGTCACTGGAGGGGGAGTTATAGGGGTGGCAGTTGGTTGTGGTCCTCAGTAGGGTTTATCAATGTACAACTAATCAGTGTGGCACGATCACCTTGTTAAGAGAATTGCCAGTAAAATTTGTAACATTGATTGAATAGAAACAGCTGCAACATTTTGAAGGTTGAGCTCCTTGTAGGCCAGCAACTCTGAAGTAGAGGCTTACAATAAAATAGCTTGAACCTAAAGATTGATGTTAAGTGATTCTTCCACTACAATCATTTATTGTGAGTAACAGGGTTACCTTTGCTAACCACCAAGTTAAAGCAGGTATAAACAATGCAATATTTTCTGGGTAAGTATGCAGATAGATTCTGGGTATCTGGCCTAAATCTCCTCCCTAAGCTCAGGGACGGAGACATTCGTGGGCAGTAGGCAATCAACCCATCTGAAGTTTAAACTTCTCAAGCAATTTCCATGTATGTTTGTGCATCAGGACCCTGACGTGCATCTAACAACTTGCATCTCATCTCCGACGACCCAGTGGTGGAAGATTTGGACCATAAGTCATACTTGGGCGTGACTAGGTGAGGGAATAAGATGACAGGCATGTTGTGGGCCCAACCAGTCTTGCGCACATGCAGTACCTTCACTATGCAATAATGTCTGACTGTATAGATTGTAACTTTTGTTTTTGGGCTCCAGCAATGATCCTTTTTCGTGTATTTTCGTATTACTGAAGTTGAAGGATGTCACTACTGGAAACTGTGCATATTTTCTCTTTTGATATCAAATATTGGTATTAAAATAGATGCAGAATAAAGTACCCTAAACTCTGCCCCTTTAATCTGCTTTCCCTACAAGCTGTAATGAGTAACCCTATTATATAAACGTAATATTTTCTTTTAAACACGATTGCCATCCTGTGATCACTTTCAGTGAGATAGTCAAATTGTACTCAATTATGAGTAGTTATGTGCTAAATTATACTAATTTTGCAGCAGAGGAGGACATTTCATATCCTAAAAGCCCATTGTGTAAAGATAATTTCTGCTCACCCTTTGTTTTATTACTGGTGATCTTAAATTTACGCCCTTGGTTAGCATATAATATTTTTTTTCTACTTACCGTTAAGACTCCTGCAAAGTGTTTCATTTGGGATCCTTGCAACCTTTACAGAGAAGAAACTTTTACAGAGCTGAATTTTGCTCAGCTTTGCTGCCCATCCTCATTACCATTATGTCAGCAATGGACATTTTTGAAGCATAAAATTGTGATGGATCAATCATTTTCCATTTGCTTCTATATTGTGTAATCTCTTTGGACGTAAGAGTTACTGCTTTGTTGGATGCTGGCATTGCATTGCTGCCAAATCCACCTTGAACGGAATGGAAAATGCTGAAAACCTTGTTCTGAAGAAGGAAATGGTCTGAAATGGCAATCTGGCCTTTTCTCTGCAGAAACTGATTGACGTATATATCCTGCATCTTCTGTTTTTGTACCAGAATTCCAAAATGTGTTTTTTACCCCCCCATTTGTATTAAACTTGTATAGCTAATTCACATATAATGTGCTGCATTTTGTGAAATCCGAATATGCTCATAATATGCTTTCACTGGTATTTTAAGTTTATTTTATTTATTAGTGTCACAAGTAGGCTTACATTAACACTGCAATGAAGTTATTGTGAAAATCCCCTAGTTACCACACTCCAGCGCCTGTTTGGGTACACTGTAGGATAATTTAGCATGGCCGGTGCACCTAACCAACGTGTCTTTTGGACTGTGGGAGGAAACCGGAGCACCCAGAGGAAACCCACGCAGACATGGGGAGAACGTGCAAATTTCACACGGCTATTAGTAAAGTACAATTCGTGCAGTGAATGTAACTACAAATCTGAGAGTTTACATTACCTTAAAAAAGGTTTCAGCATGGAATCTATTTTCATTTTTAAAAACCTATGCTTTATGCATAGATTTTTTTTTGTCTATGCCTTTACATTCAGGTGACGGGTTGATGGAGAGGCGAATCACTCCAACCTCCTTTTAATTTTACTAGGAAAAACAACCAGAATGAGAATTTATTTCACTTTCGTTATTAGCAACTGTGGAAAAGTGTGCAAGGGGCTTAGTGCTCACACTTGCTTAGGGCTGCTGATTAAAATCTTTCACCCTGAAGTGAGTTGGGCTTGACAGGTGACAGAATGCTTGCTGGCTGCAGCAGTGATTAATGCTTTCGAGCTAATGTATATTTTTGTCCTAAAATAATTGGGAATAATCATGTCTATTTGATCTAAATGCTATTACTGTGTAAAGGTGAAAAAGATTGTTTCAAGTTTGTATCTTTGTTATAAATAATTGGTTTCAGAATCATCTGAATTCAGGTTGTTGCACAGATGCATTTAACATGTGAGGGAGAAAGAAACAAGATTATGGTGATGTGGGTAGATGAAGAAGGATTGGCGATGTTTTGTGGGGAATGAAAATAGTGGCATGCACTTGTTTGACTTGAATGGCCTGTTTCTATATGTAAGGTTCCTTGTGCAGTGACCATTGTATGTAAGTTTGTTGCTTGGCTCTCATAAGATGATGAGCAGGAAGTTTGCTTACTCAAACAAATTTCCCCAATTTTCCCTGGCTTTTTCTAGGGTACATTTCCACAGGTTTTGGTAGCCATATACATTTCCTATGCTATCATACTTTGTGTATGTTGAAGAATGTGTTGACAGGCGTAAAGGATCATCACGGTTGAGCAAAATGAATTAGTCTCAAAGTTCATTTGCACACTTTACATCGATATTGTTGGAATGGGAATCTGGTTTATGCTCTTTTTGATGTGCCTTTCCTTTCACTTTTATTAAGGCTGTGTTCTTTGCATATTTTATGTCCAGTTTTGCTGCTTTCTATGAGGAAGGTGCTGAGGCAGGAAAAGTGAATGTTTGTTACGCAAACATGAGGGGATGGGCTATTCCATTCACCCCTGATCCTATTCCTAACTGACATCTGCACAGGGGCATTTTTCAGTTGGAGTCCCTTTAGCGTGATTTGGAATCCCTATTCATGATTTCCTTTTAGTTTTTTCTATCCTGTCCATTCCTAACCCTGATGTGGTGATGCCGGTGTTGGACTGGGGTAAACACAGTAAGAAGTTTAACAACACCAGGTTAAAGTCCAAAAGGTTTATTTGGTAGCAAAAGCCACAAGCTTTCGGAGCCTTAAGCCCCTTCTTCAGGTGAGTGGGAATTCTGTTCACAAACAGGGCATATAAAGACACAAACTCAATTTACAGAATAATGGTTGGAATGCGAATACTTACAGCTAATCAAGTCTTTAAGATACAAACAATGTGAGTGGAGAGAGCATTAAGACAGGTTAAAGTGATGTGCATTGTCTCCAGACAGGACAGCCAGTGAGACTCTGCAGGTCCAGGCAAGCTTTGGAGATTACAGATAGTGTGACATGAACCCAGTATCCCGGTTGAGGCCGTCCTCATGTGTGTGGAACTTGGCTATCAGTCTCTGCTCAGCGACTCTGCGCTGTCGTGTATCATGAAAGCCACCTTGGAGAACGCTTACCCGAATATCAGAGGCCGAATGCCCGTGACCGCTGAAGTGCTCCCCAACAGGAAGAGAACAGTCTTACCTGGTGATTGTCGAGCGTTTTTCTAACCCAGCAGAGCTATTATCCCCACCCTCTGTTTCTATCCTGGGGTCAGTAAACTTGAGTATTGTACAGATATTGAACCTCTGATTAGCCTGGTCTGTACAACACAGTATTATATTAGCTGATTGCATTTACCAGCTAAGACATCAGACAGTATTATTTTCGTGATAACCCTGAATTGAACTTAATTATTTCAGAACAACTTTATTTTAAGAATGGTGACTAAAGAAATTGATTAAAATAAATTAGTTTATTCAAGAGTTTGAACTATCAAGCATTTCAAATGAAATAAAAAGCCGCATGTGAGGTTGAAACTGGTGGGACTATTAATTGGGAAGGTCTAAACAGGAGGATTACATTGACTGAAGGAAGGGCATGGTGGTGTGATCCAGTGGCGTCATGGTCAACCAGATTATAAAGACAATGTGATTCTGCTATATTGAAGTATAATGCATTAGACTTTGCATGGATGGTATTCTGTGTGGATGCTGAAAATTTCCATACACAAATTGCTTCAGTCTTGTTGAGTCAGTTTCCTGCAGCTAAATTAAGGAATGTATAATACAAATTATTACAGCAAACTTAAAATTCAAATTTATAACATGTCTAGATTTTTTTTGTAAACTGTATGCCTTAGCAAATGTGCCAAGCTCGATTGAAGCTAATAAGGATGCTGATTATTTAAAGGAACAAAGGAAGTAAAAGGAAATGGGCTATTGAATTTCTGCAGTCTACGTCGTTCCTTTTTATTCTATAGCGGCAGGGTGTCAGGGATACTCTGTTTTGCGTCATAGTGTCGGATCTGAGAGCACTGATTTATGAGATGGTCAATCCCAGGTTCAGTTGAGCCTCCAGAGATTATTAAATTGGTTTTATCATGTAGGGTTGAGACATCATAATCGTAAATGAGTCTTTTGCCAGATTAATGGCAGTTCAATTAACTCAATGAATGCTAAAAAGCTTCTTTTTCAGTTATAATATGGCATGGAAGACATTTATCAACAGAAGCAGTAATTCAGTCTGGTAGTGTTTATATAAATAAACACATTTATTGTTTAAGTCAAAGTCAAATCTCTTGTATAAAATGTAAAACAATTCAGCCTAATCACTTATTAAGGTATATTTCTGGCAATGGGTTCAAACAATACTTGCACTGAAACTGATGTTTATCATTTGTGCTACTTTAAAGGAACAATAGGTTTAAATGTATTTAGGAAAAATGAAGCCAAACGAAGCACGTAATTTGAGTACTGTAAACCTGTCAAATGTAAGTTTTTATTTACAGAATTACTGAAGGAAAATGCTGCAATTTTGTACTTTGCTTAAGATTTAAAAAAAATAGTTGATGCGGATTCAAGGAAACCAGTTGAAAGATATTGTGTGCTCGAGAAATTGCTGCCTACATTTAAGGAGCTGTATCACTTGGAAACTGGAGAAACAGCAATACAGAACATTCTGAAATCTCTGATCACCTTTCAATGGTTTTAAATATTATGAAACCTGCATATTTTTGAAAGATTTCTTATTATTAATAACTTAAGTTTGCCAGCCATTTTGAAACCAAGTGATTACTGAGAATTTTGATCATATGATATTGGGAAGGTGAAGCAGACATTTCCAGGATGACTGTACACAACTGGAATTGCATGATTATTGATGTATTCTGGGTTAATGACCATCGACTGCTTTACATTCCTCAGGCTGTGAAAGGCACATTGTAAATCCAAGTTTTTTTTATTCTGTGTTCTCTACAATAAATCCTTCAAGCCACTGACGTCATTAGCACTTACCATTTAAACGAACTATTCACAATCCGTACACCTTTCCTCTTTCCGTTTTCTTGAAAACCATTGTTTTAATCAAATTATCTCCTTACTCTCCTATGTTAATCATCTGTTGGCTCCCGACAATTAATGTACCTGCCATGTTATTACAGAGTTTGAAGCAATTATAAATTCCTCCAAGGCACAAAAACCCAAAAAAAGAAAAGTCCGTCAACTGTGGCTAACAAAGGAAGTTAAGTAATGCATGAGATTAAAAGGAAAGGCCTATAAAGTTGTCAAAAATAGTAATAAACCTGAGGATTTGGAGCATTTTTGAAAACAGTAAAGAGGACCAAGAAACAGATACAGAAAGGGAGTATAGAATGTGAATATAAGCTCACAAAAACATATAAACAGACTGCAAAAACTTCTAGGTATGTGAAAACGAAAGGTTTGGCATGGGTCCATTACAAGCAGACTCAGAAGAATTTATAATGGGGAACACAGAAATGGCAGAGAACCAAAATTATTACTTTGCATTGTCTTCACTGAGGAAGATATAAGAAATCTCCCAGAATTTGAGATCCAAGGGACTAAGGAGAATGAGGAATTGAAGGAAATTAGTAATAGTAAGAAAGTTGTGATGGAGAAATTAATGGGACTAAAGGTTGATAAGTCCCGGGACCCTGATATCCTACATCTTAGTGTCGAAGCTAACGATGGAGTTAGTGGATGCATTGGTGACGATCTTCCAAAAATTGTGTAGATTTTGCAACGCTTCCAACAGATTGGAAAGTAGCAAATGTCATCCCACTATTTAAGAAGGGGCAGAGAGAGAAAACAGGAACTATAGGCCTGTTAGCCTTGCATCTTTAGTAGGGAAAATGCTAGAATCTCTTATAAAATGATGTAATAAATGGACACTTGCCTCATAATGATTTGACTGGCTATCGTGAGCATGGATTTGTGAATGGGAAGTACTGTTTGACCAACGTGTTGGAGTTCTTTGAAAATGTTACTAACAGGATTGATAAAGGGGAGTTAGTGGCTGTAGTATGCTTAGAGTTTCAGAAGGTTTTTGATGAAATTCCCCACAGGAGGTTGGTTAGCAAAATTAATGGACATGGGATAAGAAACGTTACAACTTGTCCCAAGGTGAGGTTCCCCAATTTGTTAAATTTTAGATGGGTGCCCCCAAATTGTTATGCCCCCGGTGAGGAGGGATGAATTACCTCCTTTTCTTTATTCAACCCCTTTGGTTGGTCGCAGCATGATTAATTTACAAAAAGGATTGATCCCTTCCCTTGCAGATATTTTTTCTCAGTCCCAATACGAATGTGTTAAAAGAAACCAATTTAACTAGGCTTTCTTGAGTTAAAGAAAGAGTGAGTTTATTAAAGCCCAAGAATGAGAAAAATGATAAATCACATGCCCTTTACATTCATACAGATTAGAAATGAAAATTAAGTCTGAAAGTAAAAATAAACCGATGTGAATCAGTCTTTGACTGTATTGTGAGGAGTAGATGGTGGAACGTTGCAGCTGTTGCGACTCATGATTCCAGTAGTGCTGACTTTAGCAGCTGAATAGTCAGGTTTGAGATTCCAGTGTTCTGCCGTTTAGCTGAGAAGCTGCCCTGTTTCCTTTTCAACTGTGGCTTGACTGACTTGGCTTGTTTCAGCAAACACACAGAGAGCTACCTGCAGAACATTTGCAAGAGTCTTCCTGTATCACACGCTGACACAATAGTCAACACTGACCAGGTTTTACAAGTGACTTTTATCCTCACCTTTATTAGACCTGGAAAGTGAAAATGCACAAACTGGTCTGGTACATTGCTCACAGGATCTCATTCCTGCTGAGATGATCATCACCTCCCATTATCTCCACAGGAGATGGCAGTTCATTTCTGTATGGCATTTATGCTTTTGATGTGCCTCTGTCTGAAATCAGGGTGCAATTCCATTGCCTTTTTCTTAGTATGACCTACCAAAAAATCAGCCAGTGACTGAATTTACATCCTTAGCCATCTTTGGCTTGTAAGTCAATTTTTAAAACCACATGCTTTATTTAAAAGTTCAGTATGTTCATATGCAATTTGGGGTTTTCTGGTACCACCATGACAGAGGCAATATTATGGCATGGATTAAAGATTGGATAACAATCATGAAACAGAAAGTAGAAATAAGTGGGTCATTCTCATGTTGGCAGGTTGGAACTCGGGGCCCCAGCTGTTTACAATATATATCAATTATTTGGATGTGGGAACCAAATTAATATTTCCAAGCTCATGGATGACACAAAGCTAGGTGGGAATGTGTGTTGTGAGGAAGATGCATAATGGCTTCAAGAGGATTTGGGCAGACTTGGGGAGTATGCAAAAGCTTGGCAGATGGAATATAATGTGGAAAAATGTGACGTTAGTCACTTTGGTAGGAGGGACAGATAAGCAGGGTATTTTGAGTGTAGACGTAGAAAGGGACCTGGTTGTCCTCATCAATAAGTCACTGAAGGCTAACATGCAGGTGCAGCAAGCAATTAGGAAGTCTACTGGTATGTTAGCCTTTACCATAAGAGGATTTGAGTAACAGCAGTAGCGAAGTCTTGCTTTAATTGTATATAACCTGAGTCAGGCTACACCTACAGTACTGTGTGTTGTTTTAGTCCCTTTTTCTTTGCCACTGAGGGATTGCTACAAAGTTTCACCAGACTTGTTCCCAGAGTGACAGGAAGTTGGGGGAAAGTGGGTCTATATTCTCTATAGAGTTTCGAAAGGTGAGAGGTGACCTCATTGGAGCCTGCAAATACGTAAAGGGATAGAAAGGGTAGGTACAGGTATAATATTTCCCCTGGTTGGGGAATCTAGACACAATTTCAAAATAGGGGGAAACCACTTAGCACTGAGATGAGAATTTGAGGGTTATGAATTTTTGTAATTTTTTTATCCCAGAGGGCGGTGGAAGCCCAGTCAGTGAGTATGTTTAAAGTAAATACCAATGACATGAGGGGATATGGGGATAGTGTGGAAAAAGGGCATTGAAGTGGATGATCAACCTTGATCGTATTGTAAGTAGTCTCACAACATCAGGTTAAAGTCCAACAGGTTTATTTGGTAGCATGAGCTTTCGGAGCACTGCCCCTTCATCAGGTGAGTGCAGGATTTGTTTCACAAACAGGGCATATATAGACACAAACTCAGTTACAAGATAATGGTTGGAATACGAGTCTTAACAGACAATCAAGTCTTTATAGGTGCAGACAATGTGAGTGGAGAGAGGGTTAAGCACAGGTTAAAGAGGTGTGAATTGTCCCAAGCCAGGACAGTTAGTGAGATTTTGCAAACCCAGGCAAGTTGTGGGGGTTACAGATAGTGTGACATGAACCCAAGATCCCGGTTGAGGCCGTCCTTGTGTGCGGAACTTGGCTAACAGTTTCTGCTCGGTGATTCTGCGTTGTCGTGTGTCTTGAAGGCCGTCTTGGAGAACGCTTATCCGAAGATCATATTGAATAGCAGAGCAGACTCAACGGATTCAATGGTCTACTTGTTCCCCTATGTTCCCGTATCATTTTGCTTCCTTGCACTGGGGCGCACAGTAGACCATAAAGCATAAGTTGAGAGAAGGCCATCTAGCAGCCCCCCCCTTCCACAGAGCAAGCTTTTATAATCTGTACAGCTCGACATGCTGCCACAAGCCATCCTCAGGTCACCCAGATTGTGATGATGAGGCTCTGGCAAAGTGTGTAGAGTTGTCATTTATATTTTAGACATGTACAGAGCCTATAAAATTATTTTCTTAAATGCACTGAAGTATGTTACTACATTAAAGGGCAATAAAATACTAAAACCACTTGAAGTTCATGGGATGTCATGTAGACATTCAGTGGGTCATAAACTGAGCTCCAAGCTGCTTTCGGTTGCAGAGTTGCTTATTGATTTGATGTGATCACTGTCTGCAGTGGAACTCTCATCTTCACCCATTGTCTTTTCTGTGATTAAAAGCAAATGACTGCGGGTGCTGGAATCTGAAACAAAAACAGAAAATGCTGGAAAATCTCAGCAGGTCTGACAGCATCTGCAGAGTATAGATCTACTTTTTTCTCTCCACAGATGCTGTCAGACCTGCTGAGGTTTTTCAGCATTTTCAGTTTTTGTTGTCCTTTCTGTGATATAGTTTTGTTTTGGAGATGATACTCTCAGCAATCTGGTTTTGAGAGGAATGGATAACACTATGATGGATAATCTGATTTTACTTGTGTTGGGCTGAATTAGCTGATTCTTAGCTTCTAATTTTGAAGCCATTGCTAATGAGGACACATAGTTTTTCATACCCTAGTTATAAAGAATAGTAGTGTGATGTTACATCACACCTTATCCTACACCCAAAAACAAATTCCTGAAACGTTTCTAAATTGATGATCAAACGCACACTCTAAATGTTGTGGATTAAGGATATAATTACAATGCCACTTTGAATCGCCGCAGAGTATATTGGATGCAAATCAGCACAAAAGTGGCAGTGTAACTTGACAGACTGTCAAGAACACTTAAAACTAGGAGGTGAAAAATTCTTCCAGGAGGCTGTGTCAGACCACTATGGCAGTAAGTGTAGCATATTTCATCGCTTCTCGGCCTTTTGGCTAAGATCAACCCCCAGATGGGGTGCAATGCCTTATCTTGTCAGCTTGGATCTCGTTTGTCTCCCTTGAGGGGATCTTGAATTGGATTCAGTTGGATTTTGAATTTGGCTTGTGGAGCAAGCAAGCAATAGATTTGGGTTTGCCCGACTTTGTAACCCAGGATGGAGTTTTAAAAAACAATTTAAAAATCTCCAGCATGAAGGTTTAACATTTTTTTTAACCCAAAAGTGTAAAAATGTAAGATTTGCATTCTTGGGAGTTTTATTTTTAAATGCCTAGTTCTGTTTCAAGGCAGCCAGGAATCTCTCTAGAAACATTGTTAGCCTTTGTCCTCAAAGAACCTACAGTTTCATAAAGCGCTGCATTGAATGATTCCTTAATCCTGCTTGCTGCTGCACAACCATGTGCAGTCTCGTGGGACATAACTGGATTAGAGTTTGCAAACCAAATTTTAAAGTTTCTCTCACACTGTTGCAATGACCGGACTTTTTTTTCCCTCAACTTCTTGACCTACTTGCTGTCTTCCCTGTGATACTTTTAACTGATTGTAGGGAGAGGCCAAGTGGCAATGTTAATTTGTCTTGTTCAAAGGTTACTCTTCAAAAAAAAGATTCGCATTTATATAGCGCTCTTCACAATCACTGGATGCCTCCAAGTGCCTTATAGCTGTATCTCACAGTACTTCACAGAATTGTTATATCACAGAAGGATGCCATTGGGCTTGTCGAGTCTGTACCTTGTATTTCTATAGGGGCAGTTTTCCTAGTGCCATTCCCTTGCCTTCTCCCCACAGCCTTGCATATTCTGCTTTTTCAGGTAACAATCCAATTCTGTATTGAATGCCTAATTGAACCTGCCTCCACCACACTTTCAGGCAGTGCTTTCCAGGCTCTAAGCATGCACAGCATGTCATGTCACCATTGCTTCTTTTACCAATAACCTTAAATCTGTGCCCTCTTTTCTTGATCCATCCACAAGTGGGAACATTTTTTTTCCCTATCTACTCTGTCCAGACCCCTCATGATTTTGAATGCTCCAATCAAATCTTCTCCAAGGAAAATAGTCCCAGGCTCTCCAATCAGCTCTGTAACTGAAGTTCCTCAACCTGGGACCATTCGTGTGAACGTTTTTTACGCTCTATATGATGCCTTCATATCTTTCCTAAAGTCTGCTGCCCAGAACTGGAGGAATACTTCAGTTGAGGATGAACCAATGTACAATATAAGTTTAACATAACATCCATGCAAATACACTAAAGCCTAGGATGCTGTATGCTTTGTCAATCGTACTCTCAACTTGTCCCACCACTTCAATGATTTATGCACATATATATACCTAGGTCCCTCTGCTCTTTAGAATTGTTGTTTGTTTTATATTGCCTCTGTGTTCTTCCTACCAAAATGAATCACTTCACAATTCTCGGCATTCATTTTCCTCTACCACTTGTTTACCCATTCCACCAACTTGATGTCTGTTTGAAGTTGTGCTCTATCCTCCTCACAATTGACAATGATTCCCAGTTTCGTATTATCCATAAATTTTGAAATTATGCCCTGTGCATCAAGTTCTAGGTCAATCTGTATATTTTTATGGCTAGATCAGTTTTATTTAAACATAACACATTGTGATATGAAACAAAAACAGAAAATGCTGGAAAATCTCAGCAGGTCTGACAGTAACTGTGGAGAGAGAATAGAGCCAACGTTTCGAGTCTAGATGACCCTTTGTCTGAGCTAAGAGCAAAGAAAATCAGAGATTTATACTGTGAGGGTTGCAGGGGGCGGGGGGGGGGGGCTGTAATTGGACAAAGGAAATGTAAATGAGGACGAAGAAGGCTGAGAAAGATGCTAAAAGTGTCCATTAAGTGATCAGAATGTATGAATGGCAGAACAGAGCTACAGATGGTTAAGGGACTGCCTGAGGAATGTGGCAGTTACCCTGAAAGCAGGGTGTGGGGGGCAGGGGGTGCAAAAAGGAGAGCTGGAATGGAGAAGTGGAAAAATGGAAGTGAGAAAGTAGGATGATAAAAATGGACGAATGTGATGAAAGGAAGAAACAAAATGGGATAAAATAAATGGAAATGGGCTGAAGGTGGAGGGGAGAGTTTATGCTTTGAAGTCGTTGAACTCAATGTTCAGTCCGGAAGGTTGTAAAGTGCCTAATCTGAAGATGAAGTGCTGTCCCTGCAGTTTGCGTTGAGGTTGACTAGAAAATTTCAAAAGGCCAAGGACAGACATATGGACATGTGGTGTGTTGAGGTGGCAAGTGACAGGAAGGTCTGGGTCCTACTTGCAGGTGGACCGAAGGCGTTCAGCCAGTCGATTACCCAGTCTGTGTTTGGTCTCTCTGATGTAGAGTAGACCACATTGGGAGCAGCAAATACAATAGACCAGATTGAAGGAGGTGCATGTGAAGTGCTGCTGCACCTGAAAGGGGTGTTTGGGACCTGGGATGGTGAGCAGGGAAGAGGTAAAGGGGCAGGTGTTGTACCATTCTGCGATTGCATGGGAAGGTGCCTTGCGCAGGGGGTGAGGTGTTGGGTGTGATGGAGGAATGGACCAGGGTGTCCCGGAGGGAACGATCCCTGTGGAATGTTGACGGGGAGTGAGGGGAAGATGTGCTGAGCAGTGGCACCATGCTGGAGTTGGCAGAAATGGTGGAAGATGATCCTTTGAATGCGGAGACTGGTTGGGTGAAAAGTGAGGACAAGGGGGACCTGGTTCTGGGAGGGAGGGGAGGGGGTGAGAGTAGTGGCCCGGGGGATGGGTTGGACGTGGTTGAGAATCCTGTCAACCACAGTGGGTGGAAAACCACGATTGAGGAAGAAGAAGCACCTTAACGCTTTTCCATTTCTTTTTAAAAACATTTCATGTGCTTGGGATATCCCCTCAAGTGCATTACAATCATTGCAAGCAATTAATTATTTTGAAGTGTATTTCTTCAAATCTGCCTTTTTGGAGGTGACAATTGAGGGAGGAATGTTTATTGGGATAACAGAAATGTGTTTTGAATTCCTTTTTGAATCGTAGCAGGGTGATGCGTAAATGGGGCCTTGATTGAACATCTCACTCAAAACGCATTCAGCACAGTTAACATTAACTTCCTTGTAGAAAATGAATACCCAGTGATGAAAATAATGTTGTGCGTAGTCCACAGAGAAATGCATGCCACAAAGATATTTTCATTAACATGTTTCTACTGTTTTACAATTAACAGATTGCTTATGATGTGTTGGCAAATAATTGATTTGGCAGAAATTTGAACATGTGATGCCTGTTTTGGCAAGATCAAACTATTGGATTTACGGTTAATTTTCTTGTGTTTATGAGAAAATTCTTCAGTGATAGTTATACTGTTGAATCCTAACTAGTCCAGATAAAAGATTAGTGACTGAAAGTTGCAGTTGTTTGAAGCAGATTATCAGCAAAGTGATATGGTACCTTTGATGTATGGCTTATGAAGCCAAACTTGGGGCTTCAACTGTTTGTTGGTCTCTGATTACATGGTGTAGTCTGTTATTTCCTCAGGGCATTGTTAAACGTTGTTGGGCACCAAGGTCACTGATGAAAAGGTGGCCGACAGAGGTCAATTTATACTGAGTCAAGGTTCTCCTTAACAAAATTTATCAGGATTGAAATGTGTTGATACTTATTTTTATTATTTTATTTATTTGTGTTACAAGTGGACTTACATTAACACTGCAATGAAGTTACTGTGAAAATACCCCAGTCACCACACTCCGGCACCTGTTCGGGTACACTGAGGGAGAATTTAACGTGGCCAGTGCACCTAACCAGCATGCCTTTCGGACTGTGGGAGGAAACTGGAGGAAACCCATGCAGACATAGGGAGAATGTGCAAACTCCACACAGACCAAACTCCACCCAAGGTCCCTGGCGCTGTGAGGCAGCAGTGCTAACCACTGTGCCACCATCCCGCCCAAATGCTATATACAAATACTATTCTGTGATCTCAAATTTTATGTATCATGAGGCTGTAATGTGTATAGCTGATTAACATTGAAAAAGTTGCATGGATACCTCATTGGGGACTGAATTCATGCTGAATTGTTGGAATCGTAGAAAAGAATCATAGAGTCCCTACAATGCTGAAGGCGGCCATTCAGCCCATCGAGCTTACACTGGCAACAGCCCCACCCAGGCCCTATCCCTGTTAACCCCACATATATACCCTGCTGGTCCCTGTAACACGAAGGGACAATTTAGCATGGTCAATCCACCTAACCTGCACATCTTTGGAGTGTGGGAGGAAACCCATGCGGACACCGGCAGAACGTGCAAACTCCACACAGACAGTGACCCGAGAACGGAATTAATCACGGGTCCCTGGCGCTAAGGCTGTGCCAACCACTGTGCCGCCAAATTTTGATTGGAAAAGTGTACTGTATGGAATGTTTGTAACCATTTATCTGCTGTGAAAGGATTTATAATTGGATAGAAATTGTATTTGAAATCTTTGTGAGCATAAATTAAATTTCACAGCTTTCAAACAAAAAATCAATTTGGATGTTGTAAATGTTTAGATACTAGCAAATAACAAACTTTCACAGCTACCAAATAATTTGGTTGAAATGATTTCCTTATAGTGCATGACCATTCTGTGACTAACCGCTAATGATGAAGGTAATGTGGAGAATTGTTCCTCAAGGCATAGTTCACAAGTCCTGGGTGCCCTAACTAACCTTGTCTCTGGCATTGTCAGACTGAGAAGCAACTATGGCGGTGTGATATTACAGAGTCAATAAAATAAACTGAAGTTAATGCATTTACTTTGTGTGAAATAGAACCCTACAGTGCAGAAGGGGGCTATTTGGCCCATTGAGTCTGTACCAACTCTCCGAAAGAGCACCCCATCCAGGGCCATCCCCTGGCCCTATCCTTGTAACCCTATCTATTTTACCATTGGCTATCCACCAAATCTACACATCTTGGGTCTATGGGAGGAAACCCATAGAGATGGGGAGAACATGTAAACTCCACACAGCCACCCAAGGCTGGAATCGAACCTGGGTGCCTGGTGCTGACATACAACAATGTTAACTATGGTTTTAAATGTGCTGTGATTTTAGTGTTTTTTGTCACACAATGCTGTCTTCTATTTTTCAGTCATTGTTATTATATAAGATTTTTTATCTTGAATGTTAATCATGTTTTGAGATTTAAAAAAATATTTTTCTCTGCAAAAGGGATTTAGAAAGTTTGCTCTTTTTTCAAAAGCAAGGTAGGCGACATAGTTGTTTCCCTAAGGGATGAAAGTAACAGGAAATTCATTAGCCTATCTCAGCAATTGATAAAACTTCACACCAACTGTCCTGGGAAGACATTGGTCACGGACACTTAGAAGACCTTATTTACGTCTTCTTGTTGTGTGTCAGCGCCAGGCCCCTTGTTCTAGTCATTAATAACACACAGATTAAATCAGGACAGGAGAACCTTGTAGACAGTCAGATTTTCAAATAGATAACATGCAAGGATAGACTTTTGCTCTGTGTCAAGGTTAGAACACAGTAAGAAGTCTCACAACACCAGGTTAAAGTCCAACAGGTTTATTTGGTAGCAAAAGCCACTAGCTTTCGGAGCGCTGCCCCTTCGTCAGGTGAGTGGGAGTTCCATTCACAAACAGGGCATATAAAGACACAAACTCAATTTACAAAATAATGGTTGGAATGCAAGTCTTTACAGGTAATCAAGTCTTAAAGGTACATTTCTGTTCCTTTCTGTACATTTCTGTACCTTTAAGACTTGATTACCTGTAAAGACTTGCATTCCAATCATTATTTTGTAAATTGAGTTTGTGTCTTTATATGCCCTGTTTGTGAATGGAACTCCCACTCACCTGACGAAGGGGCAGCGCTCCGAAAGCGAGTGGCTTTTGCTACCAAATAAACCTGTTGGACTTTAACCTGGCGTTGTGAGACTTCTTACTGTGTTTACCCCAGTCCAATGCCGGCATCTCCACATCAAGGTTAGAATGCAGGAGTTGTGCACACTGACCATCTGATATTAGGAAGCATAGCATGTTTGTTATTTTTTATGACTATGGAAAGGCAAGTTGTTCTGATTGAATTATGTGATTCCAATCATACCTAGTGTCCACTTGCTGTCTAATAAATTTTTATCTGGCTTTGTCTTAACCAAGCGATTCTCGGACTTCCTTTGAAAAGACTGGAACTATGTATTTGGTGGTTTACACAAAAGCCACAATTACCCAGTTCCAATCATTGGACTTGTAACTGATGGTGGAAAATTAGTTTATATGCTTCACAGATGCTGTAATTACCAATCCTTCTACTCTTTTTAAGCATATATTTATAAGACAAAAGAATACACTTTGGAAACAGTCAGCCACATTCGTGTTGTAGTCATTTGCTGCTATGTGTTGTTATCAGAATGAACGAATATGTATGATGTATCAGTTGAGTGACTGTTACTGGGCTGGAGCCTTCTCTCTCACCATCCCACCACTACCTGATAACAATCGAATGACGCCTGTTGAGGTTTGAAAATTGAATGTCAGGTTTAAAGTAAGGCAGAAATAGTTACTGTAAAGATAAATGAAGTGTGTTTTTGGCATTATTTACCATGATTGAATGTATTTTGATCTTGTAGATCGTTTAGTAAGATCCATCATGAAGCTTACCAATCTCAATCTTTTGTATGCCAACTTTTCCCTTTCCTATAAATTTGATGAAGGATATGAATGCTGAAGAATAGACTATTTCCAATTTCAGGCACCTAGTGCCTGAACATAAAGCATTCTCAGTTGCAGAATAAGGTATACTGCTACAAGCACTGATTGCATGATTTTGACATTCTCAATGTTATATTAAAGGCAGATTTCTGCTGTGGGCTTGTGTGTTAGAAACAGATCAAGATTACTGAGACTCATTTCATGTGGGACTTTTTTTTACAAAAGATAAAGATTGGAGACCTTCATTCTATTAGTTTGATTTGATAATTAGCACTCATACTGCATGTATGCTAGGCAGCGAGCACTTCCAACCAGAGAGAGTTAGCCATCTCCCAAGAAATTTAATTGCATTGTCATCATCAAATCCCCTATCATTAGTACGCTGAGGTGTCACTATTCACCAGAAATGGATGCCACATGAACACTGCGGCTACATGTGCAGGTCAATGACTGCAATTCTGTAGTGAGTGACTCATTGCTTGACTCCCCAAAGCATTTCCACCACTTTTAAGGCACAAGTCAGGAGTGTGATGGAATATTCTTGACTTATACAGATGAGTGCAGCGCCAACAACACTCAAGAAGCTCAATACAGGGGTAGCACGGTGGCACAGTGGTTAGCACTGCTGCTTCACAGTGCCAGCGACTCAGATTCGATTCCCGGCTTGGGTCACTGTCTGTGTGGAGGCTGCATCGGTTTCCTCCGGGTGCTCCAATTTCCTCCCACAGCCCGAAAGATGTGCTGGTTAGGTGCATTGGTCAATGCGAAATTCTCCTTCAGTGTACCCGAACAGGTGCCGGAGTGTGGTGACTAGGGGATTTTCACAGTAACTTCATTGCAGTGTTAACGTAAGCCTACATGTAACACTAAGAAATGCACTTTAAACCATCCAGGACAAAGCAGCACACCCACCAGTTTAAACATTCACTCCCACCTCGATTGACATGTGGCAGCAGTGTTTACCATTTATAAGATGCATAGCAGCAGCTCACTAAGGCTTCTTCAACAACATACCTATGACTCTAGCACAGAGAGGAACAAGCGCAACAGGCACATAGGAACCTTACCACCTCCATCTTCCCCTCCAAGTCAAGCAACATGCTAATTTAGAACTATGGTAATATATCACAGTTATGGAACTCTTTATCTAACAGTATTGTGTGAGTATCTTCGCCAAATAAACTGCAGTGCCCCAAAGAGGCGACTCAATACTACATTCACAAGAGTAATTAGGGATGGACAGTAAATGCTGGGCTTGCTAGTGATGCCCGCAATCCATTAATCATTAAAAAAATTCAAACCCAAGCCAGAGAGGTGAATGAACTGTGTATTAATAATCCACTGTGCTACTTGGTCTCTGATTTATTCATGCTTGGGGAATACAGGATGTCTGTGAGTGAGTTATGAGGCTGCAATTAAATTGAAGCAGTTCAGAAGCTATACTAAACCACAAGATATTGTTTGAATGTTTCATGAGTGTCAGAATATTAAGATTGAATTAATTTCTTTCGCCGCAGGTAGACATTTATAATATATTAAAATCTTATGATTGTGTGCATTTCCTGTATTTTTTCTGTTGTAAGTTTATAATATGTAATTAATTTATGATGCTTATGTAACATGTCACATGGAATTGTATTCTTTTGTCATCAATATGTAACCTGTTAGTTGCGTGGTCTCTTCAAGATTGTTGTGCAGTCGCACAAGTGCATGTCTAAATGAATTCTTTCTAATATACTGCTTGCTTGTTCCTGCTGCCCCTGTGCATCTTTGAAGGAACATTTAGCATCTTAGCCTATACTGCAGTGGAACTTCTTTGCTCCAATCACTTTGCATCTCTTTTCACAAATTATCTTATGTTTTGCTGTTTAACTTTAAATATTGTACACTCAATCCATAGAATATGCAACTTTAAAACAGGAC
Source organism: Mustelus asterias (assembly GCF_964213995.1). Lineage (NCBI taxonomy): Eukaryota > Metazoa > Chordata > Chondrichthyes > Carcharhiniformes > Triakidae > Mustelus > Mustelus asterias. The sequence continues at coordinate 31,765,687 of NC_135827.1, forward strand.
TGAATTATGTCTATATGCCCTGTCTCAATTTTATTCCCTGTCTGCAAATCCTTCTTCACCTGAAGACTACATTTGGTCCTGCCTTCATATCTACAATGCCATGGAAAATCAGTGCCATGGAAAGTCTGACTGGTAACGCCACAATTAATAGTGGTGGACTGTTTTCTTGATAGGGGCTACTTTAGAGTGTCAAATACGTGTTACGTAAGTCCAAGTTGGGATAGAAAATTCCCTTCTTGACCACGGTGAACCAGTTGTTCATTTGTGACAATTCATTTTTTTTCTGGTGCTTTCCCCCAAATGATCACATTTACTGAAATCACTTTCTCACTGGCCAAGATGGGATTTGAGCTCTCAACATTTGGGCTGCGAGTCCAGTACCATAATCATTACACCACCATATCCTGATATGTAATATTCATTTTTGCAATGTATCCCTGCTGCATAAAGTAAAAGTAAAAAAAAAAGTAAAAGTAAAGTTTATTTGCTAGTCACAAGTAAGGCTTACATTAACACTGCAATGAAGTTACTGTGAAATTCCCCTAGTTGCCACACGCCGGCACCTGTTCGGGCCAATGCACCTAACCAGCACGTCTTTCAGACTGTGGGAGGAAACCGGAGCACCCGGAGGAAACCCACGCAGACACGGGGAGAACGTGCAAACTCCACACAAACAGTGACCAAGTTGGGAATCGAACCCGGGTCCCTGGCGCTGTGAGGCAGCAGTGCTAGCCACTATGCCACTGTGCCGCCCCAGGCTATGAGATCGAGGTAGTCTCAGGATATAGCAGATGTTATATGTCATGCAGTGGGTGGCACGGTGGTTAGCACTTAATTCCTGAAATTGACCAACTCAGTGCCAATACTGGAGAAATAATTATGACCTTTTGTAGTCCTTGTAAGGTCATTTGAATAGCTGTACCTGAGCTGAGCATATGAATTAAGCAACGTTTTCTGTATAAGGTGGATAAGAGATTTTGTATCTGAAGATTTCGGTGGATTATTCAGTCATCAATTTTGTGATTTCTATGTGGGAAGCAAAGCTGCTCCGTGACTCATACAGCATTTAAAATGGTTAATATGACTTTAGATGGAAGTGCGTTTCAAAATCAACTGTAGTTACTCTATTCTTAGACTAATTCTTTCATCTTTCCGAGGGGAAGAAATTACGCAAACATTGTTAAAGGATAGCTGTTAATTTCAGGGAAAGGCAACCTCCCTTTCATCAAAATGTCATCTGATAAAGCTTCTTTGACGCAGGCTGTTTAAATAGTGTGTGTACATTTGCCTATGTCTGATTATTGCAGCCAATGAGAAAGTTTAGCTGTAGACAAATTCTCATAGCCTTTGTTACAAGTCCACCAGACGTTGGCTGTTCAGATCCCATACGTGAGATTGGTAGAAAAATTATGCTAATTCTCGGCTTTAAAAATAGAGGTGTAGAGTACCAAAGCAAGGCAGTTATGGTAAACCTTTATAAAATCCTGATTAGGCCTCAGCGAGAGTTTGTGTTCCATTCTAGGCACCCCACTTGAAGAAATATGCTGGGACTTTGGAGTGGGCGGGTAGAGATTTACCAGATTGGGACTGAAGATAAGGGGTCGGAATTCTTCCAGTTTAAGACTAAGTGCTGTGCTGGGGGCATAAATGTGGAGTGTTTCCAGCTGTGGAGGCTGGTGGGAAAACAAGTCACCCTCATTAATTATGCATCTAAGTGTTTTATGCCGTATTCCGTGCTGGGGAAAGCCTGGATGGCATGTAGTCTGCAATCATGTTGGGGTTCCATCTTGAAAAGGCACCCAACATCATTGACCCACTATTGAAGAAAGAATGTGGACCTCCTGAAAATGAAATTGCTGGCCGGGAGCACTTTTGACACCATAAGATGTACCTCCTGAGAACGAAAATGGATCCCCAGGAACATACTGAGGCTGGAAGATGGACCCCCTCCAGGTACACCAAAGTTGGAAGATCCACCTGCAGATGCACCCCTGACCCACTGCTGTGGTGTTCCAGGGTCCAGGATTGAGAGTGCCTCCATTCTGAATGCCAAATGCAGCCCTAGGCATTGTTCAGATGAGTCCCAACTTCTGCACCCCACATTGTTCCAAATCTGTTTCAGGCCGGCATGTGTTCTCTGATTGTTAACGTAGCAAACATGGAAGCTGGCTTTTATTGTGACCGTGAATAAGGTGAGTTAGGAGGGAGCCTGGTTTGTAACAATTTTTTCTCTGACTCTGTGCCTATGATTATTGAGATTATAATGGAAAGAATAATGGTGTTAGTTGTTTGTGGGACACTGTTTGCATTACGGAGCAGTCTCTCTGGGTTTAAATTATAATGCATGATGTGCCAAAGTTAAATCATACCATGGGTGTCTCTGGACTGTAACAATTATAATTTTAAACAGAGAGCCATACACCCCTGTCGTACATTTACACTGTCTTAACTATAAGACACCTACCACACATGGATGTCTTCTCTAAGAGTGACAGGAGTAATTTGGCATGTCATTAAATTAATGATTCATTACCGAGAGTATATTGTGACATCTTATAATTACCTTCATGATGAGTAATCATCTATATTACACAGAAAATAACTAATAAGGTACTTCTCATGTAATTATATTTTAAAATCAGAGAAAGTTCATCTGCGTTTTTCATTTAGCACAATTCTAAGGACAAATTTTAACTAATCTCTGCTGTTAGTAATTCACAAGTGATGGCAATTGTCACCGTTTAAAAAAAAATCCTCTTCATATTTTGCCTTTGTGCAGTTACTTTCTGGCATGTACATGAAACTACATTTTGTGTAGAAGTTCTATGTATCAGCATAGAATCGTATGAGATCAGAGAGAAGAAAAAGGCGGCTCAAGAGAAACTTGTGCCAGGAAGACAGCATCTACAGGTTGAAGATGATCATTTTGCAGCTGGGCATGATCGGAGAGCTTCCAGCCTGAGACTGTCATACTGGAATAAATGAGTGTTTCAGCATTTTGTTATCTCCTATTACATTTGTATATTTAAAAAATAAAACTTCCCTTTTCCACCTGCCCACTCCCTACCCCAGTCAAAACTAGCATTATGTCCATTCGAGCTTCGAGTGTTTAGAGAGGCTAGTGGAAGGAACAGGTCTGGTAGCATCTGTGGGAAGAGAAACAGAATTAACAATTTGAATCCATATGATTCTTCTTGAAGAGTTTCCCCAACATTTTCTTTTTTTTATTATAATGGAAAGACATCTCCACAGAACAATACAACCTGCTGAGATTTTCTGGCATTTTCTACTTGTGTTCCACAGAACAATATCAATGTTGGTTGGTGAGGCTAGTGCACTGGGAGGTTTTTTGAGTTGTCTGGGTAGTGAGCGCCCACATTTTCTTCTTCAGATCCTCTGCAGAACACCTGTCAATGACTGGAATTAAAACTGTGTTATTTTCTTCAAATTCAAATTCCGGGAGACCATTTGTTCCATGATTTGATCTGGTACTTACCCTACTAACTTCAGCTTCTTTACCCCAACTGCAGATTCACACTTCTGTGGTCTCTTGGTTTGACTTCAATCTTACAGTTAAAATGCAACAGTTTGCTGAGACCACGAACAATTTTGTACCATTGCACAAAAAAAACTAATGCTGACTAATATCCTGTAATTTGAACATTCTGAATACTTGGAATCATTTAAGTTTGTCAACCCAGACGAAAAAAACATATTTAGAATTCACACTAAGGACTAGTGCTTGGAATATTAGTACATTTTTAATGTGGGAATATTTAGTATAAGCATAAAATACTTATGCAGAATTCTCCCATCTGGGACTCAGTCCCATGGTGAGGGGCGGGAACGGGGAATGATTCTCGCTGCTCAGGCCAGCGGGAAACCATGACCCTGACCTGAGGTGGATGGGGGCAAGGCAGTGGACGTGGTATATATGGATTTTAGTAAGGCGTTTGATAAGGTTCACCATGGTAGGCTTCTGCAGAAAATGCAGATGTATGGGATTGGGGGTGATCTAGGAAATTGGATCAGGAATTGGCTAGCGGATAGGAAACAGAGGGTGGTGGTTGATAGTAAATATTCATCATGGAGTGCGGTTACAAGTGGTGTACCTCAGGGATCTGTTTTGGGGCCACTGCTGTTTGTAATATTTATTAATGATCTGGATGAGGGTATAGTTGGGTGGATTAGCAAATTTGCTGATGACACCAAAGTCGGTGGTGTGGTAGACAGTGAGGAAGGGTGTCGTAGTTTGCAGGAAGACTTAGACAGGTTGCAAAGTTGGGCCGAGAGGTGGCGGATGGAGTTTAATGCGGAGAAGTGTGAGGTAATTCACTTTGGTAGGAATAACAGATGTGTTGAGTATAGGGCTAACGGGAGGACTTTGAATAGTGTGGAGGAGCAGAGGGATCTAGGTGTATGTGTGCATAGATCCCTGAAAGTTGGGAATCAAGTAGATAAGGTTGTTAAGAAGGCATATGGTGTCTTGCCGTTTATTGGTAGGGGGATTGAATTTAGGAGTCGTAGCGTTATGTTGCAACTGTACACAACTCTGGTGCGGCCGCACTTGGAGTACTGTGTGCAGTTCTGGTCCCCACATTACAGGAAGGATGTGGAGGCTTTGGAGAGGGTGCAGAGGAGGTTTACCAGGATGTTGCCTGGTATGGAGGGGAGATCCTACGAGGAGAGGCTGAGGGATTTGGGATTGTTTTCGCTGGAAAGGCGGCGGCTAAGAGGGGATCTTATTGAAACATATAAGATGATTAGAGGTTTAGATAGGGTGGATAGTGATAGCCTTTTTCCTCTGATGGAGAAATCCAGCACGAGGGGGCATGGCTTTAAATTGAGGGGGGGTAGTTATAGAACCGATGTCAGGGGTAGGTTCTTTACCCAGAGGGTGGTGAGGGATTGGAATGCCCTGCCAGCATCAGTTGTAAATGCGCCTAGTTTGGGGGCGTTTAAGAGATCCGTAGATAGGTTCATGGACGAAAAGAAATTGGTTTAGGTTGGAGGGTCACAGTTTTTTTTTTAACTGGTCGGTGCAACATCGTGGGCCGAAGGGCCTGTTCTGCGCTGTTATGTTCTATGTTCTATGTTCTGACCTCATTAGTTAAGCACCTGGTGGGTTAGCACCATATTCTGTGGAGGCAGCCCCAGGCATTGTTCAGGTGAGTCCCAAATTCTGCACGCCACGCGTTCTGGACGGGTGTGTTTTCCTGCTGGTGTCACGGAGAATCAGGCATGGGTGGAAGCTTTCATCTGCATCCCATAAGCAGGGTGTAAATCAGTTGCACTCTGGCCTCCAGTGGGTTTCCTGATCCATCACGGTGGACACCAATGGAAGATCCTGCTAGAAATTCACCCCAGTGTAAAACAAATTTTCGGACTCGCACCAATTTCCCCCTGCCTGCCTGCCATTGAACCTGCCAGAATTCTGCCCTTGAATTCTAGGAGTTAAGTAGGTGAATGCTTTTCGTTCAGTGGTCAGATAAGAGTCTGACACACCATGACCTTTGATACAACTCATTTTCTTTAACTTCCCGACTAAATTAGAATTTGTATGAATTCTGCTTCTCTTATGAGTTCAGTTCAGTTTGATTTCCATTATGTGAAGTCTAACAGTTGCTTTGGAATCATCAGGAAAAGCAAAGCGTTTTGAAGGAAAACATCAAAGATCCATATTATCTTGTGACAACCTTTTGCTTTGCACCACAACCAAAGTCGTGAATAAGGAGCCAGAGTCTCTCTCACTATCTCCTAAATCACACTTATTAACCTAAACCGAGACAAGAAGAACGACTTCCCTTGAAAAAGTATACCAATGAAGTTTTTAAGCAGCTCAGCATTTTTTAATATCCAGGCTGTGCTTAAATTGTACCCAACAATAAACAAAAAGTAATGATGTGTAGAACATATCTTGACATCAAAGGTCTGTGTGAATGATTTAAGTTATTAAGTGGTGACAGGGGTTTCCCCAGGGTAGTTTCTAAAAGAAAAACAGCAGCCGCACAAACAGCAACACTGCTATTTTGATGTTGTCATGGTAGGCCGCAAATTATATTTAAAAAGCAAATTATTCTGCACTTTGCAACTAAGCTATTGGTAAATTGTTTATTGTGGTTTAATTTTTTTTCAACCAGTGTAAAGTTTTAAAATCTTTCACGGGATGTGGGTGTCGGTAGATAGGCCAGTGTTTAATACCCATCCCTACTTGCTTTTGAGAAAGTGGAGGTAGCGGTGAGCTGCCGCCTTGAACCACTGCAGTCCAGGTTTGTAGGTACATCCATAGTGCTGTTAAGAAGGAAATTCCAGTATTTTGACCCAGTGACATTGGAAAAATGGCGATATATTTCCAAGCCAGGATGGTGACTTGGAGAGAAATTTGCAGGTGTGGTGTTCCCATGCATCTGCTTTCCTTGTCCTTCCAGGTGGTTGAGGTCGCTGTTGAAGGCCCCTTGATAAGTTGCTGCAGTGTATCTTGTAGACAATGCACACTACTACCATTGTGCACCGGTGGTGGAGAGAATGAATGCTGAAGGTGGTGAATGGGGTGCCAATCAAATGGGCTGTATTGTCCTGGCTGATGTCAAGTTTCTTAAGGGTTGTTGGAGCTGCATTCATCCAGGCAAATAGAGAATATTTCATCATGGTGGACAGGCTTTGGAGAGTCAGGATGTGAATTATTTGCCACGGAATTCCCAGCCTTTGACCTGCCCTTATCGTCACAGTATTTATATGGCAGGTCCAGTTTAGTTTTTTGTCAATGGTAATCCCCGTGATGTTGCTAGGGGAGGGGAGGTGGGACGGTTAGCAGTAATGGTAATGCCATTGAGTGTCAAAGGGAGATGGTTAGATTCTCTATCTTGTTGAGATGGTCATTGCCTAGCACTTGTGTGGTGTGAATTTTACTTGCCCCTTATCGGCCCAAGCCTGAATGTTGTCCTGGTGTTGCTGCATGTGGACACTGACTGCTTCAGTATCTGTTGAGTTGAGAATGGTGCTGAATATTGTGCAACCACCATTGAACATCCCTACTTCTGATCCTTATGATGCAAGTTCACTGAAGCAGTTGAAGATGGTCGGTCCCAGGACACTACCCTGAGGAACTCCTGCAGTGGTGTCTCGGGACTTAGGTGATTGGTCTCCAAAGCCAAAACCATCTTCCGTTGTGCCAGGTATACCTCCAGCCAATACAATGTTTTCCCCCTGATTCCTATTGACTCCAGTTTTGTGAGGGATCCTTGGTGCCACACTCAGTCAAACTTTGCCTGAATGTCAAAGGCAGTCGTTCTGACCTCATCTCTTGGGTTCGGCTCTTGGGTCCATGTTTGGGTCAAGGCTGGAATGAGGTCAGGAGCTGAGTGGCCTTATCAGAATCCAACCCGAACATAATTTATAAGTAATTTATAATTTGTTACTTTGGCTCAGCAGGGAAGAACATAAAAGGAAAGATATATGTACTACATAAACTTCTACTTGTTGAATCTTTCCTTTTGTGTGGAAGACAAAATCTTGGTTTATTTTTTCTTAATTTTGTAGAAATTGAAAAATGAACATTGATCGCCCAGAATGTTGAAAATCTATGATTGGCTAACGAACTGGTCACACCGGGTTGAAGTAGATCAAAAATGTCAAAACTGTATTTTTTTTCTTCATATTGTTTTCTCTCTGCCCCTGTTGCATTACTCATTCCTGCTTGTAATTTTTTGCTGATTTTGTTTATTATTCAAGTGAGATAGGATCAGATTACTGCTATGGGAAGTAGGGCATACCCATGTTTCCTAGTGCTAGTGAAGCTCTGTATATAAGGCAAAAAAATTGTTTCGCTCAATCTAGAGGCATGGCTAATCTCTGCCTGCCATAGCAGAACTTAGTCTGTCTTTGTGAAGATACTGAACAGAAGGGACAAGGTTTGGGGATGCCCTTGCAGTTTCATAAGAACATAAGAAATAGGAGCAGGAGTAGGCCATCTAGCCCCTCGAGCCTGCCCCACCATTCAATAAGATCATGGCTGATCTGAAGTGGATCAGTTCCACTTACCCGCTTGATCCCTATAACCCCTAATTCCCTTACCGATCAGGAATCCATCTAACCGTGATTTAAACATATTCAACGAGGTAGCTTCCACCACTTCAGTGCTGTTTGATGTTCTTAAAATGCTTTGCAATTACTTTTCAATGTAAGGAGTAGAGATAGCGGGGAAGACTTGCACCAGACACTGAGAGGTATTTTAACAGAGGTGAGTATGTGGATTGGGTGTGGTAGAGGGTTAAATTGGGAAATTCTGGATGGGATTCTCCCTAAAAAATTCTAAGTGTCGAATTCTCATAAAAACTGTAGTAAATCACGCTGTTTTTTTCAGCGGGAGTTTCAAAATAAATCTGCCATCTTCTGTGTACTAGTGCTGAGTGCACTAGCGTGATTCACTCCAGAAATCGGGGAGCGGGCCCCATTCCCGCTGGAGAGTCCGGCAGCATTGAGCTGAGCCGGCCACTGCGCATGCACCGATCGGTCGGCGCCGCGATTGGCACATGCGCAGTGGCCTCTATTTGTTGGCCAGCTCAATCGCTGGCCAGCCCCGCAATCCCACAGCGCTGTCCAGCCCCGTAATCCTGCATTGCTGGCCTACTGACCCCCCCCCCCCCTCCCCACCTCACCTCAGCCCGACTGTTGGCCCCTCAAACATGTCTGGGCCCAGTCCCGAAACCCCTCACCCGGCCTGCCATGATCTCCCTGGAGTGAAAGATTCCAGGGGGGCTAATAGGATTTAAATTATATTAAAATTACCTGCTGCATATATTGGGCAGCTCCGTGCCGATTTCCGGCATGGAGCTGACGGCGTCGGAAATCCGGCGCTGGAAGACGCGTGGAGGCCTGAACGCCCAGCGTGAATTGGCTGCCGCTAGAGTCTCCTGGTCCGCTGCGCTAAAAACGTAGCTCAGCGGGATGTCGGAATCGCCCCCTCTGAGTGTGCAGGGAAGCAGACTTCTGGGGTTTACAGAAGAACAAGGAGGAGGCGGCCAACCCACTCCCAGGCAATGTGTTGGTAATTTAAACATATTAATAAGGCTGAAAGGCTCTGATTTAATGTAGTCTGCAGACTTAACAATGCCGCAGAATTCTTAAGACTCAGGAAACTCAGCAACTGAAGTTAAGGTGAGGACAACTTTGGGGAGAAGCAAAGTGTCTTCTCTGCCCTGCTTGTGTTCCAGGATGAGCAGAAGTGTTTCCCACTGGTTTCCCCCACAACATGCATCACAGACACCACCCCCCTGCACTGTGGATGGGACCTACCTGGTCTTGTAACAAACTCTAAAGTTTTCTTGACTTGACTAGAAACCAAGCTTGCCAATCCGGTTGACTGCTGGATAAGGAAGATGTTAGGGCCCAAAGACGCTGGAGTTAACCTCACAACAGGTAGGAAACCCAGACATCTGGATTCCTTGCCCAAAGCTCTGCACACACCCGCCTGTGTAATTTGTCCCTCGAATGTCCAGAACTCTTGTCCAGTGAAACCACCTCTAAACATGTCAGTCGTGACAGAAGACTAGTCAATAAGAAAGTAAAGACAGTGAAATGCCATGAATAAATATATCTGAGTTTCTTCTTGAAAAATTGAAACATTATTAAAATGAAAATGCTACAAAAAGAGGGGAAAAAAAATGGAAAAAACTAATCAGCGTTAATCTCGGGTGGATTTGAGCCCATGCCTGGGTAGCGGCATCCAAGTCCCTGAGGGAAGGGCAGTTCCCAATCAGAAGGGGTCTTCTGACTGAGATCAAAGGTCAAAGCTTTTTCAGTTTCCCCATACTCAGTCATTGGTTGCCCACCAGCCCGAAAATTGAGGCTCGGTGGGAAAAAGCCCTTAAGTGGCCATTAATCACATCTGGGTCGGGGCAGGCGGGAATCCGGAGGGAATCTAAATGGTGAAACTTGATGCACCCCCAGCTTCAACTCGCTGGTTTTGGGGGAAGGTGGCGGGGGGTGTAAAATTCTGGCCATGGCTGCCAATGGTGGGTCAAAGAGTGGGAATGCGTAGGAGTTCAGAGCTGCAGGGTTGGGAGCGACGAGGCCATAAAGTGAAATGAAAATATTGAAGTTTAAGCATGGGGGGGGGGGCATTGTCAATTGTCTGTGATCTCTCTCTCTCTCTCTCCTTCTCCTTCTGCAGCCCCCCCCCCCCCCCCCCCCCCCCCCCCAAGCCCGTTCATCATATTGATTTTTGCCATTGTGTAACTGCAAAGATGAAATGTTTTTTGGAACATGGAAGTCATTTACCTATCTTTTTGCTTTTCAATGCATTATACTGAGTGTTAGTAGGCTACTGATATTAATATGGTTTTGTGACAATTAACTTGAATAACTTATCAACATATTTATATCTTTCTACCATGGGCTTTAGATTGGTTTCACTGGTCGGCGCAACATCGAGGGCCGAAGGGCCTGTACTGCGCTATAATGTTCTATGTTCTATTTGTGTTTTCTATTCCAGTCGGTCTCTCTCTCCCTACCATAATTGTAAAAGGGAAATAAATCCAGCTTCACAAGATGGCTAACGTCTCTGAGGGATTAACATCTTTCTGAAGTAGTTTAGACGAGGTCCTGTTCCAGTGTTTAAGATCGCATGACATTCGTAGTAGAACAGCAGCAGGGAGCTTTCTTGATTTCCTAGCCAACATTTCTCCCTCAGCCAACAACGCAGAAGATCGTTGGCTGTTCATCTCATTGATGTTTCTGCAGCCTGCTTTGTGCAAAATAGTGTTTATTCATACAACAGTATTAGCCGTTCACATCTTTCTATGTGAAGCTTTGCAGGACAATTCTGAGACCTGTGATATAACATATAAGTGCAAGTCTTTCTTTCAAACTGAAGCAATAGCCCAATTACGATTTTAGTCCAGTATTGATACATTTCCAGAGAACTTGTTTTGACAGTACAGGAAATCACCTTTATTTGTTGGGATTAAAATTTGATATTAGTTTTCTAACGAATAAAAGTTCTCTGTTTATTGGTACCATTGCCAGAAATTGTCACAAAATTCTGCCCAGAAGTCTGGTGGTTGGGGGGAATTCCATACTTAGGGGAAAGTGGTGTGGTAAGAGTGTTGCTACGTTGCTTCCCTGATACAGGGGAAATTGGGTAAACATTTAATGTTAGTGTTAGATTTTTAGTCATTATTGCAATTGAATATGTCACTGCTGACTGCTATTTGCATCTTTGGATTCCCAGATCTCAAATTGACGTCTTTAGAGGTTTCTCCCATCTGTCTGTTGTTTATATATTTATCATTTCTATCAGCCAATAGATTTTCCATCTCAATCGTTATGAATGTATTTTAAGAATATATTTGACAGAGGTCTCCAATGACATCCCTAATTCTTGCTTCCTAATCTGGATTTATCATGGGGAAAGTTTTAAAAGCCTTTCTGTGACAAAATTTTCAAACTACTTTGGTGTTGGATTCATGGTAGACTCTTAATGATTAAATAGCTTTTCGTAATTGAACTAAACATGTTTTTTTTAGATTTTTGTTTTAATATATTTGACCGCTTCATTTTCAAAAGCTTAGAGAAGAAAGAAGAATTAAAAATAGATACAACCTGTTTGTATTTAATGAGCTGTGTATACATTTGATACATATCAAATATGTATTGTAAGTATCAGAAGTATGTGTATAACACTGAGATGCAAAATGTTTTCTTGGATGAGGCCTTTATTCTTTTAGTATCAGAATCTTGTGTAAATACCAGTGACGTACATACTTCTCAGATCTCTAGGAAAATATTGCTCATGCTGTTGTGGAGATTGCAGTTCCAAGCTTGAAGGTCACACAAACTAAAATGAAAGTATAACTTATACACCATGAGTGGGATTCTCTGTCCCCGCTCGCCCCAAATTGAAGAATCCCACCTGAGGTCAATGGACCTTTGCGTGGTCCGCCCCCTTACCCACTACGATCCCCCCCATATTTTATGATATTGTGGTCCTAATGTAGAAATTTGGAATTTATGTATTTAAATAAAAATTATTTGGAAAATAAATATGTACCTGGCACTCATCACTACCTTCTCAAATGCAATTAGGAATGGGCACAAATGCTGACTTTCCCACTGACGCTCACATCCCATGAAAGAACTTTGAAGAAGTCTTTTCGCCAAGCCCAGTAAAACAAATGGTGGTAAGCAGTGGCATAAACGTGTGGAGCTGTCACCGATTTTTCTACTTTTCACTTTGACATGCACAATGAAATTCTCTTGACATGTCTATCTTCTTGCAAGAATTGTTTTGGATTAGCCTTGAGTACGTGAGGATATTATAATGCAGCAATAGCATCTTACATTGTAGTAAGAAGTCTCTCAACACCAGGTTAAAGTCCAACAGGTTTATTTGGAATCACGAGCTTTCGGAGCACTGCTCCTCCTGGACTTTAACCTGGTGTTGTGAGACTTCTTACTGTGCCCACCTCAGTCCAATGCCGGCATCTCCACATCATCTTATATTATGTAGTACCTTTAACATAATAAAACATCCCAAGGTATTCCACAGAAATGATTATTGAACCAAATCTGACACAAAGCCACTTGAGAGATTGGAAAAGATGCCTAAGCCAAATGTTTGGCTGAAGAGGCAGGATTTATGGTACGTCTGAATGGAGGAGGGAGAGGTAGTGAGGTAGTAAAATTTATTGAGGGAATTGCAGAATTTAAGGCAAGGGTGACTGAAGTCATGGTATATATATATATATATATATAGATGTCCTTTCATAGGTAGTTTGATTATTTCTGGAATATTTCTTGATTGCATCATTCATATTGTGTGAGTTATGAAGTGTCATTGCAGGAAAAAGATGAGTTCACCTAATGGTTCAGTGCCATGAATACTTGAAGGTCCCAGGTGTTGAGTTAACCGATCTCAGCTTCAGTAAGAGTTGGGGCAATATATCTTATGTTAGCACTCCTGGATTGGTGGAGTGAAAATCAGTTACTGTCCCAACAATTGATGGTTATATGGTGACATCTGTTGGAAAGTGACCATGTATAGATATCTACTAAGGATAAGATTGGGTTTCGCTGTCATCCTATGAACTTCCCTTCTCCCCGCACGCGCACACCAAGATTGAATAATTGCTGACATCCAAGAATGGCTATTTTTCTTCTTTATGGTTGCATTAAATCAGTAGGATACAGGATTGTGCCTTCAGTTTTCAATATGCTGAACTGTTTATCGCAGCTGTGGCGCAGTGCTGAGTGATGGTAATGTGTTTCCCCACAAGAAGAAGGGGGGGAGATGCACATCAGAGATAAAATCACCACAGGCTACTTGGGCCAAGTATCTTGTTCCCTTTGACCGAGTGCAAACCAGTGGCCCTTTAAACTCTTTCCACCACTCCACTTCAAAGTCACCCGAAACATTAATAATATTTAAATTGCTCAAACTATATAAAATCTTAAAAAATGAACACATTTGTATTTTTCTGTTACTCGCACTTAAATAAGTTACTTGTATATTTTCCCCCTGGGTATTGCAGTTCCAAAAGAAAGGGTTGGAAATTGCAACTCCCACATGCAGTTCTCTCTCTTTGTCTCTCTCTCTTTCTGTGTTTGTCCGTAAAGCACCAGAGTTCTGAGACATTTTTAACTTGGTTGTCATATGACGTTAATTGACCTTGTGCACTTTGTGCTTTGTAGTTGCACAGGAAGGTGGTGAAACAACTCCCATCATTCATCTGTCAGACATGCGCTGAATTTAGCAACTAAGTTGGGATTTTTATCACGCAGGTTCAGATGAAATTTCCAACTCGGAGACTAAAAGCAGAACTTTACAGACATATCTAATATAATTAATAGATTGTTTTATTCGAATCCGTTGTTAGCTGTATTCACTCATCTCAATGAAGATAACTGTGGAAGAAATTTGTTAATTAGCCAGTACCGGAACTGCATAAAATGGTTTGCTTGTCCAGTTTTCTCCTTGATTTTTTCCCCGCTGGTGATGAGCAATTGAATCGAGCGCTTGTAAAATAATTGGCCTTTACTCATTTCAAAATGTAGTCATTGAAAAAGTCTTCATTTCAGCCAGTCGTTGGCTTGACATATGGATGCATGATACCCTGAAGTGTTGTATATTTAGGGGTGTGATGTGATCGCGAGCTTTTGATTATTCAAGTAGATATTGCAGACTTCTAATTGCTTTGTGGTGGGGTGTGGGGAGGCTGAAGGGAAACATTTTTATAATATGCTTCCCTTCAGGAGGTAACCTTTCAATAAAAACAAAGAACTGGAGATGCTTGAAATTTGAAACAAGAACAGAAAATGGTAGAAATACTCAGCAGGTCTGACAGCATGTGTGGGGATAGAAGCAGACATTACGTTTCAGGTTTGTGGCCTTCAGGACTGAGTAACATTAGAAATGTAATAGTTTTTGAGTAAGTGAAAGGGAGAGTGTAGGATGTGTCACAGTCTCGGTAGAGACCGATAACTCTTAAAAAGGGACTTGAATTGAAAGCTTTGAAACTTTCACTGTATTAAACTAAAATCAACATCTTACTAAACATTACTTAGTAAGCAACTAATACACTAAACTGCGGAAAATTTGCCTCTTTGTAACATTTCAACATACCCCATGCTGCATTTATACATTAGTTATGCTCTCTGCAGAATTATAGACTTTTCAGGAACCAGTTCAAAATTACTCCCAGCTTTCAATGGGCTGGCTTCTCCCATTTCGCTGAGTAGTAAAGTCCTGTGTTCATGGAAGGTCCCCTTCCTCCGTCTTCTGAGAACCTCCAAACTCCATGTTCAGCAGCATGGCCAGGCCAGGGCAATTCTTCCTTTAATTTCTACCGGTGCTGTCCCTTTGACCAGAGGACACCCTCCCATCGGTGTTCTGCCTGGTAACTAAACCAAGAATAGCCTTTCCCCTGCTGCTCACAATGGCTGCTGCTTTCCTGTCTCTCTCTCTCTCTCTCCCCAGAGTTTTTAATCTGACTGCCTGAGAGTCTATAAGTCTTCCCATGGTAAAGTCAGCTGTTCAGTTCTTTGTTTTCAAGTATTAAACATGGCACATGGATTTCACGAGTACTAGATTTGGCCCCATGTCCCTATGTTAACCTGGTCACATTAGCTTATTACCAGCAAAACTAGCAGGAGATCACATGCTCTATTTTTATTTAAAACATAACCATCTTATAAAACCTGTATTCTTTACAGAAGATGTGCGGGTTAGGTTGATTGGCCATGCTAAAATGGCCCCTTAGTGTCCTGGGATGCGTAGATTCGAGGGATTAGTGGGTAAAATGTGTAGGGATATGAGGGTAGGGCCTGGGTGGGATTGTGGTCGGTGCAGGCTCGATGGGCCGAATGGCCTCTTTCTGTACTGTAGGGTTTCTATGATTTCTATGAAGAAGAACAAAAGGGGAAGGTCTGTGATACGGTTGAGCGTAATACAGATTAAACAGAAGGGTTCATGGTACAAAGCCAAAGCGCGTGGTAATGGGACAAGTAAGAAAACAAAAGGGCCGGGATTTTCTGGCCGTGCTCGCCCCGAAACCGGCAAAACTTGCCCGAGGTCAACGGGGCTTTCCATGGTCAAAGTGGGAGCAAGATGTTGGGAAAAGTGACAGGAAGCTCAGTCACGCTTGCAGACTGAATGGAGGTGTTCCGCAAAGTCGCCACCCAGTTTGTACTGGGTCTCCCCAAAGCAGAAGAGATGACATTGAGTAGCGAATGCAGTTTATTAAATTAAAAGAAGTAGGAGTAAATCACTATTGCACTTAGAAGGAGTGTTTAGGGCCTTGGATGGTGAATAAGGAATAGGTACCAGAAGGTGCTGTCTTACACGGAAAGGGAGGAGAGTCTTGGGTGTAATCTTAATCCTTGCTTTGCTGTTCATGTACTTATTTTGGATTGTCCAATACAATTATTTGTGTAGTTCAAAATTGTAGCGATTAGTACAATTGCTATTAAAATACACATAGGTTGTGCATACCAAATTATAAATTAAATTTGACAAATAGGAGTAAATATGAGCTTCTAGTTGTTCCATATTGATTGTTGGTGGAAAGTACTTGGTTGGGAGTGCCGAGAGGAAAGGCTCAGCCTTGACTGTGATGTTGTCTCTCATTGAAAAGCCTGTCTCAATATATGCACAGTAAGAAGTTTAACAACACCAGGTTAAAGTCCAACAGGTTTATTTGGTAGCAAAAGCCACACAAGCTTTCGGAAGCTTTCGGTTCCGAAAGCTTGTGTGGCTTTTGCTAGCAAATAAATCTGTTGGACTTTAACCTGGTGTTGTTAAACTTCTTACTGTGTTTACCCCAGTCCAACGCCGGCATCTCCACATCAATATATGCACACAGAGTAGGCCAATAGGTGAGTTACTTAAGTGCATCAGATACCAATGGAACTCTGCCTCTGGATGAGTCAATGCCTTCAGGTGAACTTGAACTGTGTCTTATATAAAGTTCAGTTGGGTTGGATGTAAACCTGAACTGTCACTGATGCCACACCTGATGTGCAGAATAATTTGTTTATGATACAGCATTAATTGCTTTTAGGTTGGTGCCTTGCCATACTAATTGCATTGGCTCCCAACATTTGGATCATACATGGCCAAAAAGAACCTCATAATAAATTTGCTGTGATCACTACTGGAATAATTGATTTAAAAAAAAAACGAATCTAACAGTCCCAAATTTATGATGGTGGCAGTAAAACAGTTGATTAGCATAATTGAGCTTATGAACAGTGATATGTGAACCCATATGATTTGGAGTTGGGGACCAAGTGTAGTGTGTCAAAATTCACAGATGACACTGAGATGAGTGGCAAAGTGTGCAGAGGAAGCTGAAAGTCTACAAAGGGATATAGATAGTCCCTTTGTGACTACGTGAGTGGGTGAGGGTCTGGCAGATGGGGTACAATGTTGGTAGATGTGAGGTCATCCATTTTGGTAGGAATAACAGCAAAATGGACTATTATTTAAATGGTGAAAAATTTCAGCATGCTGCTGTGCAGAGGGACCTGGGTGTCCTTGTGCAAGAATCACAAGGACTTGGTTTGCAGGTGCAGCAGGTAATTAAGAAGGCAAATGGAATTTTGTCTTTCATTGCGAGAGGGATGGAGTTTAAAAACAGCAAAGTTATGTTGCAGCTGTATAAGGTGCTGGTGAGGCCACACCTGGAGTACTGTGTACAGTTTTGGTCTCCTTACTTGAGAAAGGATATACTGGCACTGGAGGGGGTGCAGAGGAAATTCACTAGGTTGATTCCATAGTTGAGAGGGTTGGCTTAAGAGGAGAGACTGAGTAGACTGGGGCTATACTCATTGGAATTCAGAAGAATGAGGGGCGATCTTATAGAAACATATAAGATTATGAAGGGAATAGATAAGATAGAAGCAGGGAAGTTGTTTCCAGTGGCGGGTGAAACTAGAACTAGGTGGCATGGCCTCAAAATAAGGGGGTGCAGATTTAGGACTGAGTTGAGGAGGAACGTCTTCACACAGGGTTGTGAATCTGTGGAATTCCCTGCCCAGTGAAGCAGTTGAGGCTATCTCATTGAATGTTTTTAAGGCAAGGATAGATAAATTTTTGAACAGTAAAGGAATTAAGCGTTATGGTGAGCGGGTGGATAAGTGGAGCTGAATCCACAAAAAGATCAGCCATGATCTTATTGAATGGCGGAGCAGGCTTGAGGGGCCAGATGGCCTACTCCTGCTCCTAGTTCTTATGTTCTTATTGACAATTTGAGGCTCATTTCACAGCATTGTGTGCTGTGATAAACCTGCTATGAATCAGTGCTGTGCTATGAAACAGAACTTGAATTAACATTGAAAAAAATCTCTGCAAACTGTGATATAGGGAGGGATTATAATTTTTTTTGGCACAAAAGGATAGGTCTTATGAGGAAAGGTTGAGGGAGCTAAGGCTTTTCTCTTTAGAGTGGAGGAGGATGAGAGACGACTTAATAGAGGTTTATAAGATGATGAGTGGATGTTCAGAGACTATTCCCTCGGGTGGATGTAGCTGTTACTAGGGGGCACAACTATAAGGTTCATGGTGGGAGATATAGGAGAGATGTCCGAGGTAGGTTCTTTACGCAGAGAGTGGTTGGGGTGTGGAATGGACTGCCTGCTGTGATAGTGGAGTCAGACACTTTGGGAACTTTCAAGTGATTATTGGAAAGGCACATGGAGCACACCAGAATGATAGGGAGTGGGATAGCTTGATCTTGGTTTTGGACAAAGCTCGGCACAACATCGAGGGCCGAAGGGCCTGTACTGTGCTGTACTGTTCTAAAAAAAATTAAAGTGTGTACATACCATCTTTTTTTAAATGACTCTCCAAGGAAGCACTATCTAATTTATCTCCAGTATCTCTACTGGACCTTGGCTGTTAGCTTCACAATAACATTCCTTCTCTTCTGGGACAAAACAATTTCACATTCATGATTCTGTGTCTACAAGAGCAGGTCAGAGGCTGGGAATTCCATGATGAAGAACTCACCTCTTTCCTCCCACAGCCTGTCCACCATTGACATGGCACAAATCAGGAGTGTGACTCGCCATTGCCTGGATGAGCATAGCTCCAACAACCACTCAAGACGTTTGACACCATCCAGGACAAAACAGCCTGTTTGATTTGTACCCTATTGCAGCAACTTAGCAAGATTCCTTTGACAGCAGCTTTCAAACCCACACCCTCTACCACCTAGAAGGATAAAGGCAATAGGGGAATTCAGTGTAGGGGAAAACCATCACCTACAAGTTCCCCTCCAAACCACACACCACTTTGACTTGAAAGTATATTGCCACTCCTTCATTTGCTGGGTCAAAATTCTGGAGCAACTTTCCATGACAGCACTGTGGGTGTACCTACACCACATGGCCTGCAGTGGTTCAAGAGGGTAGTTCTCAAGGGCAATTAAGGATGGGCAATAAATGCTGGACTACCCAGCAATGCCCACATCCCGCGAAAGAATAAATAAAATAACAACTTAGGGCAAGGGGGAGGTTAAAATTGATGCCCACAGTTTGGACGTGTGGATGGGCATCAGAAAAGGAACAGAATTGGATGTAAAATAAAATGTTTGAAGATTGCACCAGATTGCTCTGATTGAAATTAGCTGATTCCTTTCTTCCATCTCCCCAACCAGTACTTTGCCTGGTCTACTTTATTTATTTCTAAGACTGTGAATTAACAAGTAATGTGGATTCTGAGCCGAGCCAGAGATGCCTACATTTCTTGAAAGAATAAAAAAGACAGTTCACGTGGATTGTGTTCCAGTGAGAGTGGAGTGATTTTCTTCCACCTTCAATTTAATTATTATGCTCAGTCAGTCCTCTGAAATCTTTGACAGCATAATGCAAATAGTGTATGTGATTTTGACAAAAGTTGGGCAAATTCTTGTTCACTTTGATGGTGGAGGGAAAGAGCCTTGTATTTCAGTTGAAAGTTGATCTTGGGGTATGATGTGGAGATGCCGGTGTTGGACTGGGGTGCACAAGATGAGAGGTCACACGTCACAAGGTCATAAGAACTAGGAGCAGGAGTAGGCCATCAGGCCCCTCGAACCTGCTCCGCCATTCAATAAGATCATGGCTGATCTTTCCGTGGACTCAGCTTCACTTAACCGCCCGTTCACCATAACTCTTAATTCCTTTACTATTCAAAAATGTATCCATCCTTGCCTTAAAAACATTCAATGAGGTAGCCTCAACTGCTTCACTGGGCAGGGAATTCACAAGATGTTCCTCCTCAACTCAGTCCTAAATCTGCTCCTCCTTATTTTGAGGCCATGCCCCCTAGTTCTAGTTTCACCCGCCACTGGAAACAACTTCCCTGCTTCTATCTTATCTATTCCCTTCATAATCTTATATGTTTCTATAAGATCGCCCCTCATTCTTCTGAATTGCAATGAGTATAACCCTAGTCTACTCAGTCTCTCCTCATAAGCCAACCCTCTCAACTCCGGAATCAACCTAGTGAATCTCCTCTGCACCTCCTCCAGTGCCAGTATATCCTTTCTCAAGTAAGGAGACCAAAACTGTACACAGTACTCCAGGTGTGGCCTCACCAGCACTTTATACAGCTGCAACATAACCTCGCTGTTTTTAAACTCCATCCCTCTAGCAATGAAAGACAAAATTCCATTTGACTTCTTAATTACCTGCTGCACCTGCAAACCAAGTCCTTGTGATTCTTGCACAAGGACACCCAGGTCCCTCTGCACAGCAGCATGCTGAAATTTTTCACTATTTAAATAATAGTCCATTTTGCTGTTATTTCTACCAAAATGGATGACCTCATAGTTATAGTCCAACAGGTTTGTCTGAAATCACAAGCTTTCGGATCGCTGCTCCTTCATCAGGCGAAGCTCCGAAAGCTTGTGATTTCAAACAAACCTGTTGGACTACAACCTGGTGTCGTATGACCTCTGACCTTGGGGTAAACTTACATTTGGTTCAGCTCTGGAAGGCCAAACCAAGAATATGTATTTCAGGAGCAAAGTTGCCTTCGTGGATCCTTGAGTAGTCGCTTTACAAATGACTTTGAGAGAAATCTTTGCTTTTGTTGGACATACTGATGGTAATTTTCAATCTGGTTGAAAAAGTGGCAGTTGTGGAACCACCGGCATTACATATCCTGTGCATTTTAATTTTCAATAGTGAACTTGGGGGCGAATGGGATCAGAGGTTATGGGGAGAAATCAGGATTAGGCTATTGAGTTGGACGATCAGCCAAGATCGTGATGAATGGCAGAGCAGGCTCGAAGGGCCAAATGGCCTCCTCCTGCTCCAATCTGTTTCTATGAACAAAACCTATTAGTAACCTTTAGTAGGAAGTCTACTACAAGTTGGATTTATGCCTGTAATTTAGCAGATGTCCTTAGGTGCTGAATTGTTGTTGGAGGGAAGGAACAAAACATACATAGGAATAAACACTCAACTAGGTTGGAAGAGGTAACTTAAAGTTTCATAGAAAATATGTTTTATGAGGAGGGTTTTAAAGGTGGGAAGTGCTAAAGCTATGTCACCAATAGTGGGTAAAGAGAAAGCAAGATGCAGAAGGCCAGAGTCACAGGAGAGCAAATAAGGCTGCAGGAGGATTCCGTGAATATCATGTTGGGAGAGGTGAATTGAAAGGACTTCAGGATGAGGACTTTAAATTTTATCTGGGGGAGCAGGGCCATTGAAGGTTACAAGCTTGGGAGTGAGGGACAAACAAAATTTGTAATTGAACAGTTTATAAATGGCTGAACTTTAAACAAGTTGAAGTTCATGAAGGATGGAAGATGGAGCAGGTACATAAAATTGAGTGTTGAAATTTCAGGTTGAGAAGGTTTCAGCAGTACCAGAGTTGAGGTAGTCACAGAGAGAGATGGCTGATGCTACGGCAGTCATGACAGACTCTACTTGATGGTAGATAGGATGTGGAGTTAAACTTAGCCAAGTTGCCAGAAGATACTAAGTTTTGAGTTAGTGGTCGCACTCTGATTAAATCAATAGTACTGCAGTAAAGAACTGTGAATAGTCCACTATATGCCAGTGCTGATGATAAACAATGTGATCACTATTAACAGATAATTTAATGGACTGCCTATTGAAGATTTCACTATTATTTTGTCTTTTATACACCCCCTCTGCTTCGGGAGTATAATGAACAGTGGAATCCCTACAGTGCAGAAGGAGGTCATAAAGCCCATCGAGTCTGCAGCTACCACAATCCCACCCAGGACCTATTTTCGTAACTCGCCATGTTTGCACTACTAATCCCCCGAGTCTAAGATTAATTTAGCATGGCCAATCAACATAACCCACACACCTTTGGACTGTGGGAGGAAACCGGAGCACCTGGAGGAAAGCCATGCAGACACGGGAGAATGTGCAAACTCCACACAGACAGTGATCCAAGGCCGGAATTAAATCCGGGTCTGTGTTAAACCTCCCCCCCTTCAAAGAACAGTTGTTCTTTGAAGGGGGGGAGGTTTAACACAGATATCAGAAGGACATATTTCACACAGAGGGTCGTGGGGGCCTGGAATGTGTTGCCGGGCAAGGTGGTGGAGGCGGACACACTGGGAACGTTTTAGACACAAAGATGGCTGGAATTGCGGATAGCGAAGAGCATTGTCGGGCAATACAGCAGGATATAGATAGGCTGGAAAATTGGGCGGAGAGGTGGCAGATGGAATTTAATCCGGATAAATGCGAAGTGATGCATTTTGGAAGAAATAATGTAGGGAGGAGTTATGCAATAAATGGCAGAGTCATCAGGAGTATAGAAACACAGAGGGACCTAGGTGTGCAAGTCCACAAATCCTTGAAGGTGGCAACACAGGTGGAGAAGGTGGTGAAGAAGGCATATGGTATGCTTGCCTTTATAGGACGGGGTATAGAGTATAAAAGCTGGAGTCTGATGATGCAGCTGTATAGAACGCTGGTTAGGCCGCATTTGGAGTACTGCGTCCAGTTCTGGTCGCCGCACTACCAGAAGGACGTGGAGGCATTGGAGAGAGTGCAGAGAAGGTTTACCAGGATGTTGCCTGGTATGGAGGGTCTTAGCTATGAGGAGAGATTGGGTAGACTGGGGTTGTTCTCCTTGGAAAGACGGAGAATGAGGGGAGATCTAATAGAGGTATACAAGATTATGAAGGGTATAGATAGGGTGAACAGTGGGAAGCTTTTTCCCAGGTCGGAGGTGACGATCACGAGGGGTCACGGGCTCAAGCTGAGAGGGGCGAAGTATAACTCAGACATCAGAGGGACGTTTTTTACACAGAGGGTGGTGGGGGCCTGGAATGCGCTGCCAAGTAGGGTGGTGGAGGCAGGCACGCTGACATCGTTTAAGACTTACCTGGATAGTCACATGAGCAGCCTGGGAATGGAGGGATACAAACGATTGGTCTAGTTGGACCAAGGAGCGGCACAGGCTTGGAGGGCCGAAGGCCTGTTTCCTGTGCTGTACTGTTCTTTGTTCTTTGTTCTTTGAAGGGGGGGAGGTTTAACACAGATATCAGAAGGACATATTTCACACAGAGGGTCGTGGGGGCCTGGAATGTGTTGCCGGGCAAGGTGGTGGAGGCGGACACACTGGGAACGTTTAAGACTTATCTAGACAGCTATATGACCGGAGTGGGAATGGAGGGATACAAAAGAGTGGTCTAGTTTGGACCAGGGAGCGGCGCGGGCTAATTGTTCCTTGTTTCTCGTTTCAAGGCTTCATTCTATGATCATCTTGCTGGTGCCAGTACAGAGCGAGACTGCGGATAGTTGGGAACCTGTCTCGGGGGCAGGGAATTCATATGGTGTTCATGGAAGTGGAAATGACTAGGGTTGGGAAGCATTTTCCGATCAGGGCCATTGTGATCTCCTGGACTCGTTTCGATCGCCTCAGGGGGTCGGAGAGGAATTTCCCAGATTTTTTTTTCCCCATATTGGCCCTGGGGTTTTTCACTCTGGGTTTTCGCCTCTCCCTGGGGATCACATGGTCTGGAACAGGGGGGTGGGGGTGAGTTAATAGGTTGTAATGAACAAAGCATCGTAGCTGTGAGGGACAGCTCGGTGGATAGGATATTGGTATGTAGATAGGCTGGAAAATTGGGCGGGGATCCTGGATTCAGGATTCAATCCTGGACCGGGGAGCGGCGCGGGCTTGGAGGGCCGAAGGGCCTGTTCCTGTGCTGTATTGTTCTTTGTTCTTTGTCTCTGGCGCTGTGAGGCAGTAGTGCTAACCACTGTGCCGCCGTGACGATCGTCCATTATTTTTGGGCTTGTCATAATGTCGGCTCAAATCTGAATTGTCTTCATTAGTGTATCTTTATCATAGTTTTTATTTGCCTTTAAATTAATTTACTAAATAATGTTTTTCTGCCCTAGAAATGGCAGAAGATACTTGTAGTTGATGGATTGTGAGCTGAAGGACGTTTGACACTTGGAATCACTTCGGAAATAAAATTTAGCTCACTGGGTTAAAAAGGACTTCCCTTCTAGTACAATAAAGATCAAATTCAACTTCAAACATTGTTCAGGCTGATACCTTTATCTTTGGTTCTGACTGTGAGCCACACATTTCAGGATAATTGAGCCACTCTTTGTGACTGCGTTCAGTTTGTCGATTCATGCTGTGCACAGTTAGATATAGGATTCTGGAACTGAGAATCCATTTAAGCTCTCATATCCAGAAGTCAAAGTGCGACAAGTCAATGCTTTAACCTGTCCATGAGCTTGATTTATGAGCACGTGCTGCTATATGCTAAATGGGTTAAACCCTAGTAGCAGGGCATAAATACTAACGGAGCTGCAATAGCATATTGACCGTCTACCTTGTAATTCATCACAATCTGTTACATGGTTCAACATTTGGTTGATCTAATTCTTTAAGTTGCCTAAAGCCACAGTCTTTTCCCTCCCTGCCATCTGCTCCTTTATGCTTGTGGACAGAATTGAAATAATTCTACATGATTTCTACATATGTGGTACCATTTATAATCAGGTGTTACCTTTTGTTCTTGCTGCTTCTGCATTAATTGTGAGATATTAGATCAGTTCAAATACTGTAGAGATAGCCAGTTGTTCTCCAACAATCTGGAAACCACAGTTGTTGTCTCAGTGGATCGTCTTGTCTGTTTTAAACTGTACAGTACTTTGATTTTAATCAACAAAAATGAGACATGGTTGTATACTTATAGCAGCAGTAATTTTGAATCATGACCTGTAATGTCTGTCCTGGTAACCCTGTGTAGCATTAAGGGAGTGTTGCTTAGTTGGAGCATTGTAACACTCCAGCTAAAGGTTACATTGTATGGTTATGCTTTTTCCTCTCGTCTCTAGGCAACCTAGTCTTCCCTGGCAAATATGTATCCTGCTGACGTTGTTTCCCCTCTTTTTTGGATACTCTGCATTTTAGATATTGGCCTCAGCAAAAGCATCCTTGTTCATCTGTACGCCTACGCTTACTTTGATGTCTGCCTCTGTATGTAAAAAAGCAGGGGTACAATTATGATAACCCTTTACTGACTGGGCAATGCTCGCTGAGAAATCAGACTAGTTTGCCTTGTGCTGTTAAATTGTTTGTGTGGGTGGACCATCTCTGTTAAGTAGCAGCAATAATTCAATGTATTTCATCAATCTGCATTACATAACAGAGTGCAAGAATACTTGTAATTGCTGCCCTAGCTTATTAGAAACAATGGTATAGTCCGCTAAAAGCGTGGCCGATGGGCCAGGTCTAAGTTGCTGTTTCCCATTATATTAAGTTTACTTAGGCAATGCTTCAAAAAATTACTTGAAAACAAAACTGCAGTCACCCCTGTGTAACTTTACATAACCGACTACTGTCAATATTTTTTTCTTAAACACAGATTTTCTCTGAATTCCTATTAATCAAAATTAAGGACATTTTCCATTGTTGTCAACAACTGTCTCTTATTTTTATGTTTTGTTGCTATTTTCTAAATTCCGTCATTTGTCTTTGTTTTTGAATTGTATGCTGCAATTATGATGTACCGTGCAAAATTGAAAACCGTGAATGACATGTCGTGTTTGCAAACCTTTAGACTTTAAAATTTTAGTCAATTCAGAAAAAGAGACATGCTGAGAAAATATATGAAAATATCTTCATATAAAGAATGGATTTCAGATAAGATGGTGGAAGCAAAAAAAACATGAATCATAAAAGAGAATTTGATGCTATCAGGTGACATGGGCTATTTCTCATGGGTGAACTTGGTTGGGCTAATTCCTTTCCTTGTGCATATTCATTTTGAGTTGAGCAAAGTTGATGTTTCTTGATTGTTTCACTCAGAAAGAGATCTTGTTAAGAAGTCCAAATTACAAATTCTCGATGTGATTACCTTTGGAGAAAATCCGAATCCCAGATTAGCAAGAAATAAAGTTTGTATATTTCTCACAATTCTTAACACATTACCATATGTTGCTGAAGGCAGTTAATAACAAAACTATTGTTGTATTGATGTAACTATTAAAAGGGAGAGCATTAATGCTGAATTACCTCCCCTTTGGAAATCGAGAAAAAGCTTAGGAATGCTTTATTTCAAATGGACTCTTCTGAAACCAATATTATATAACTAGAACTCTCATATTGCAAGACGTAATGGGCAGAGGATTATTAAAAAATGTAAATCCAACTTTCGCACATCTTATTAGTAGTTCAATGGCAAAAGGCAAAAATCGAAATGTCTTTTAAAACAGCTTTTCAGATGCAATTAAAATTCAGAAGTTTTATTTTATTACAAGCAAGGTTATTTTATAAATAAGGTATCTGTTTTACTTTAAAGGAAATGTAAACTGGTCCAGTGGAATGTCTTTGTGCGGTGGTCAAAGTTGTACAATATTTACTGCTCAACCATCTTTTTCTAAAATGCATCAATCTTCATTAGTTTAAAATGACATTAATTGGACATTTCTATAAATTTACATGCTGTCTGAATTAAAGTTTAATCAATATGTCAAAATAAAATAAGGACTGAATATTTAATGAGGGCAAAGAGTATACTGCCGACACTATAGTTAAGAAAGCCCACCAACGCCTCTACTTTCTCAGAAGACTAAGGAAATTTGACATGTCAGCTACGACTCTCACCAACTTTTACAGATGCACCATAGAAAGCGTTCTTTCTGGTTGTATCACAGCTTGGCATGACTCCTGCTCTGCCCGGGACTGCAAGGAACTACAAAAGGTCGTGAATGTAGCCCATTCCATCACGCAAACCAGCCTGCCATCCATTGACTCTGTCTACACTTTCTGCTGCCTCGGCAAAGCCGCCAGCATAATTAAGGACTCCACGCACCCCAGACATTCTCTCTTCCACCACCTTCCGTCAGGAAAAAGATACAAAAGTCTGAGGTCACGTACCAACCGACTCAAGAACAGCTGCTGTCAGACTTTTGAATGGACTTACCTTGCATTAAGTTGATCTTTCTCTATACCCTAGCTATGTCTGTAACACTACATTTTGCATTCTCTTGTTTCCTTCTCTATGAACGGTATGTTTTATCTGTATAGCATGCAAGAAACAATACTTTTCACTGTTAATGTGACAATAAATCAAATATATTCATAAAGCTCTTCTTGCTTACATTCTATCTGTACACTGGGAAGGGGCATTTTAGGGTGCTCAACATTATTATGCATCTCTTGAGAGGCTGTCTTTAGTGTTACATTGGCTGAAGTTTTGAGGGCAGCTCACTTACCCCATTAGGAATGGTGAGTGGATCACAGATCCATAAAGGGAAAAAAAAGCTTTTTGTTTTAAAATGGCAGATTGTATATAGTTGGCTCTCCCCCTCCATTCCTGTAGAGTAGTCATGAAAAAACT
Source organism: Mustelus asterias (assembly GCF_964213995.1). NCBI lineage: Eukaryota > Metazoa > Chordata > Chondrichthyes > Carcharhiniformes > Triakidae > Mustelus > Mustelus asterias. Next base: position 31,793,025 of record NC_135827.1, read on the forward strand.
GTCCAATCCATCTAGGGTTTTGCCTGTTTTACTTATTTTATAAGAAACTTAAACTGGTCCACTGGAAGGTTTTAACATTGGTCGTACAGCTAATGGTATTGTTGATTCAGGTTTACCATTTGTTAAAAGTACCTTCTGAAGAAAAGATAACACTGAGACATCTGAAAGTAGCCTAATGGATTAATGCCCTTTAGAAAATGGTATTCAAAGAAAAACATCTGAAACACTGTCCGCTGGCAGATTTATTGTCATAAATTGCTGGCATTAAAATTTCTTACCAGCATTGTCATTCTGGTGAGCTGTTATTCATGCACATAAAAGGTTGTGAATGGCAGCCTTAATAATTGGGCCCATTTTGATGCAGTATTAATGGTATAATTTACATGCAACTGGATGCTTATCCATCAGTCTTGTCAATCTAGGGCTTCCTCAGCAATGTTTCTGGCTGTAATATCGTGGTGGGTATGCATTCATGAAATTGTTGGTGGAGCTGACCATGTAAATCATTTTCATAGGGGAACAAAAAACAATCAACATTTTACTTGTTGGTGAAACCTGATTTGTTCTTTGATTACACATCTTTTATAACATATTTAATCATCATTTTTATGTATTATTATGCATAATATTTTACATTTACTTTGTTAGCAGTGCAGTATTTCAAAATGGTAACCAGGTGTATTGTAGACCATGGTGAACCGTGCCTTGTGAAATATAGAATACTATTTTTCTATTTGAGATACTTTAGAAAAAGTATTTTGTTGTGCAGCTTTCTAACAGAATAAAACTTGAGCCATTTTATAGGGTTTGCAAAGCTGATTTAAAAGGGATTTTTACTTATGCCTTTTGCAATGGAGCTGTTAATTAGATGGATGAAATAGTTAGATTTGTATTTTTCACAAATTATCTTCCTCTCAATTATTAGTGAGAGTTCTAATTGTATGGTTCCAGAAGAATTGGTTTTGAAGTATAAGATTGCCAAGATTTGGCTTGTTTTCCAGAGGGATGATATTCAAGTACTTTCTCTTTTACTGTCCATGAAAGTTTTGATACTAAAAACAAAAGCATTCAACATCAGACCTTGAAGGGGTCACGTGATGTAAGTGTGGGAGCAGCTGCATTTTTGCAAGTTCTGGCACTACTCATCTTTTAATTCATTTTTTATCCTGATGCACAACCTATAATTATCCATTCCTGATCTGTATAATTTGTGCTATGATCCTGGAAGATCCTGGTTAAATTCTGGCGAAGGGGAGCCGGGTTAAATCAATAAAATCCTTGTTTGATCGAGGTGGTTGGAGATGGCCGGGGTGAGGCTCAGTTCGCAGTAGCGGTTTCACTAGTGAACAGGCCTATGCTTGGGTGATGCTGTTGATGTTGAGGTGATGGCTGCTATTATGAGTGATGGTTTTGACGATGATTTTGGTTCCCTGACACAGATGTTTGATGCTCATTTTAATGAACTGTGAGATATCCTAAAGAGAATGGATGAAACAGAGAAAAAAAATCCTGTCAATGGGAAGTGCAATGTCCTTGTTGAAGGCTAATCTTCAGTTCTTGGAAATCTTGCTGCATGGTATATTGTACATCCTGGCTGACTCGGGGAGATGGCACCAGAGAAGGAGTATCCTTGTGCCTAGTCTCCCTAGGGGAGGTGGGGATGAATTTCTGGCTGAATTTGAGAATCAACTGCCATGCTTTCACAATCTCGATTTGAAGGTTGGGCATCTTGAGTTCGATGAAGCACATTGTGTCCGGTCTTCAAGGTTTGGGGTCGGTTGAAGATGGCTGGGCTGTTGATCTAGACTCTGATTTGTTGTAGTTAACCCTAGAGGATTTTCCTTATCTTGTCGGGAGGAGGGGGGCTGTATCCTCTCCCCGAGATATCCTGTTGATGGGTGTCTTGACGATTCTTGCTCTCCTTGTTAGGGGGGGTTTCCTTGGTGGAAAATGGTTTAAGTTTCCCGGTGACGGGGAACCTGAGCGGTGACTCTGATATGGCTGGAGAGGAGGGAGGTTTATAACGTTGCAAGCTTAGGAGAGGTGTACGAGTTCTTGTCTTACTAGTTCCTGTGCATGAGAGTGTATGCTGACATGCCACATCTTGTACCCACAGTAAGGAAACCACTCCATCTGACGAAGGAGCAGCACTCCGAAAGCTAGTGGCGTTTGCTACCAAATAAACCTGTTGGACTTTAACCTGGTGTTGTTAGACTCCTTACTGTGTTTACCCCAATCCAAAGCCGGCATTTCCACATCATGACGTCTTGTACCAACAGGGGTGTCCTGAGGTTCCCCTTTTTCTGGCTTATCCTTTCAATGCTTAGAGGCCTGGGATGTTGAATCAGGCCCCAGTTGGTTGTATATTATCCCACAAGGGATCCCGTATAGTGTAGTTCTGTTCCCTGTGGAGGAGGGTGTGCATCATGGGGCCACGTGCTCACGATCGTATCCTGTTATCCTGAGATCCCCCAGTCTTCTTTGTATCGCCGACTACAATGATTGCAATTGATAATTGGAATCACTTATATGAATATTCACTCGTCTTTTCTGTATGTTTATGTGGGATAATAGTCGCTACTGTGCTAGATTTTGTAGATTATGGGGATTTGTTGCATTTTGTGGCAATTCTAAAATTAAAAACATCTAATGAAAATATTCTTTAAAAGCATCAGACCTTGAGATTAAAATCTAGTTTCAGTTAAACTTTTTCTACAAATATTTTTAACTGATATGTGAATGTGTTTGTTTAAATTTGGTAAATAAAGTATATTTTATACTCGTGAAGGTAATAGTGAGAGAAAGCATTTGGTTTATCTATTTATTTTTGCCAGCTTAAATTCTTGGGCTGAGACAAGTTTTCATTTCTTCCTGCCTTGACAGCAGTACCATATCCATTTACTCCCTGCTGAATCAGAATCTTACGATTTGTATATTGAATTGTGCTACCAAGAGGGTTTACACTCTGTTTTGTTGACAATCTGTTCTATGATTTAGTAACTTCTAAGTGTGAATATGTTATTCTGTAATTTAAAATTAGTTTCTGGTGTCCTCAGTTTACATTTTCTAATTTTGCAAACAATAATTTTTCACATCTTTATATTGATTCTCTTAATTGATTCTCTTTTATTCATCAGCCAAACCTGTCTTTGACTTTTCCCTGCCAGTTTCCTTCCTTCCTCCTGTTGATACTCTCCAACTCTTTAGTACCTTGTCCCAATGGTCATTACTAATGTGTGAACCATGGCAATGAATGTAGAACAAAGAAAAGGAACAGGCCCTTCGGCCCTCCAAGTCCATGCCGATCATGATACCTTAACTAAACTAAAAACAAATGGGTGGGGCAGATGAGCACTGGGGTTACTACCACAAAAACCTTAACCTTCCCCTCACCTGATGCATGCATCAGAGGGTGAGAATCATTTGTTCTGTTTCAGGAACGTATAGGCTGTTATGGTTAGGTGATCTTCAAAATAACATTATATTTTGAACTGCGCCAGTGTTTTGTTCGCTATGCTCATTGACAGCCACCTGTGTTAAAGTGACAGTGTCCATTTCAGGCATGGGATGGTGTGATAATTTTGGAGGCGCAGAACGAAGAGAAAATCTAAAATGGAAAAGCAGGAAAATTTATATATCTTCTGTTTAAATGTGCCCTACTTAGCAACTTTTGAGAATAAGGTGGATGGAAATACAGAATGGGAAGTGTAAGAAAATACAAGGGAAAGCTTAATTTAATAAATTAAACTTAATGTTTGAACAGTAAAGCTGCTGTTGGCATTTAAATATTTATAGATTTTTTTGCTGCAATACTGATATTTGTTTGTGTCATATTGTGTGAGCTGCAAAACAAAATGTACTGACCAGGAAAACTCCCTTGATCCTCTTAAGAGTTAATTATTTTGATTTGTGTGTTATTTTAATCGCTGTAGAATAATTTTGTTTTTTTGCATTGAAAATTTGGTTTGAAATACTTTGGGCAAGATTTTTAGAGAGTAACTCAGAGGATGCAACAATGGCAGGCTGTAATCCTGCTGCATGGCCCACTGATGGGCACTGTACTTATTGTAATGGTTATTTACATTTTTTGTCTTCCTCAAAGTGCAGTGCTTTTAATGTAGTCCATTTAGCAGCTGATTGAGCTAACATGAGTCAGAGCATATGTGGTTGGCATATTCTAGTGTGATTCAGAGATTTGAGTTATTAATGCCATTTTCTCTTAAATCAGAGACTAATTAAAATATATAATCAGAATAGGCCCCATGTGGCTCAGGGCAGACCATGGCTTTGATTAACCCTATAGTTTTAAAACTAAGAAATAATTTGCTATGTCAACCTAAATGTAGAAAGCATTTCAGAGTGCTTTGTAGTTGACAGTGAGTGACATGCTGAGGATGAGGAACCAGTATTAGGTAACATTGAATGATCTCTGGAGAATCCTAGTAACAGAACCTTTGACCTCAAGCTAGTTTAACAAGTCCTTACCAGAAACTGGAATATTGCTGAAGCAGTTTTGGTTTGTGTAATGAAGCCTACCTCTGCAAGTTCCTGACAATTCTCAGACTTGGTCTTCATTTGCATTGAATGCAAATTAAATACTTTCTTGTTTACTTTATAACCCTTTGTTGTACAGAACACAGTAATGCGTTCATTACTTAATTTCCACAAGGATGAAATCCAATAAAATATTGTGCCATTGAGGTAGGAAAAGAAGAAATTTTACCTGGCACTTATTTCCAAAGCATCCAAATAAACTACTGGTGATCCATTTTCCCGCTGCCTTGGAAAAGCAGCCAGCATAATCAAGGACCCCACGAATCCCAGGCGTAGTCTCTTCCACATTCTTCTGTTGGGAAAAAGATACAAAAGTCTGAGGTCATGTACCAGCCGACTCTAGAACAGCTTCAACCCTGCTGCCATCAGACTTTTGAATGGACCCACCTCATATTAAGTTAATCTTTCTCTATACCCTAGCTATGACTGAAACAGTACATTCTACATCCTTTCCTTCTTTATGAACGGTATGCTTTGTATAGCGCGCAAGAAACAATACTTTTCACTGTATACTAATACATGTGACAATAATAAGTCAAATTGAATACCTTTAACTCCAGATAGTTGCTGCTTCTCCCGATTCACAAAATGCTAGCTTCTTTTTGGCCATAATCGAATTAACATCTGCAACTTTATCTCCTATTGTCATTTTTGCTGGTTCATCATCGGAAAAGGCAGCACGATGGCATACGGTGCCAGCACTTTGTTTTGCATTTCCTACAGCTAGTTCTGACTCGAACTGGATGGTGAGCAACGGATAAGTGCTGTCTCTTTGGAGAGAGGAAAAATCAGAATCATCTACTTCCTAGTGGATGGTTATAAATGGCACAAGTAGACTTTCTGTTTTACACTTGCCCAAGGAGTGATGTTTAGAAAGTGAAGATAGAATTTTTAAGAATCAGATTTGAGAAAAATTGCTTATGGCTTAGCTATTGCTAATACTGACGTAAGATGATACAGTCAGAGAATGTGGGATCTTTACCTAGAAATCCCCATGTTGTGTGTTCTTGGCACATCAGAGAAGAAAACTGTCAGATTGGAGTTGCTTCCCTTTGAAACTAGAAGGGAAATTTATGCTTGTTTTGGGATCCATCTCCTCATAGTAGAATACCAGAAACAAGTTTATTGGATGGAACAGATGCACATGTGGAATGGGGGAAATCATCAAACCAAATTTTTTGTGGCATTGTTTATTTCCAGTGGGTTTTAGTAAGTTTTTCATGCATAAAATAATTCAATTAATTTATGTACTCTGATGTGCCATGTTGCAGAATGGTCAGATTTATTTTGTTGAGGCAACACCACTCTCATTACTTTGGCGTACATCAGATGTTTGGTGTCTACGCATGCATAGTCACAGGTGAAAACCTGGAGGATGCTGTCAGAGATACTCCACTGAATGCAGCATTACTGAGTTTGCTGATGGACTCAACATTGAAATACATGCAATGATATAAGGTTGAGTTATTTGTGAGCGAGTCCCCCACTAAAAATGCCAGAAAAAGCGAGCGAATTTAGGAGTAGGTGAATTTTTAATGTATGATATTTGGTGATGACTCCCAAACAACATCTCTGGTCCTGAAAATTTTATTTTACAAAGTATGTGCCTTGTTCCTTCAGAGGTTAATTGGTGTTTAAGATTAAAATACAATTGGGGGCGATCTTATCAAAAAAATTCTAAGTGCTGAACGAGCGTGAAAACGGGAGCGAACCATGATTTTTTTGGGTGAGTAAAAAATCGAATCTTACCTCACTCTGTGGAAAGAAAGAGCAAGATCTGTTTCCTGACAGCAGGGGGACAGGAAATTGGGCGCAAACCCAATTTCTTGCCTCTCTTGATCTTACCGGCTTGCTCCGCCCATCGGCTGGCGGGGGCGAAATGGTAAGACCGCGGGCAATTGTCTCTCTTTTATCTGTCTCTTAATCCCATCTGTTTTTTCCAATCTTTAGTTTGCTTTCTGAACTTGATTTAAATCAAATTTATATTTACTACTATCTACTTCCTGATTTGGGCTCTTGTGTGAATTCTTCAATGTGATTGTTTGAGGCGCTTCATTCTTTCTGGGTCTTCTAATTGAATGTTCTGCAGAGGGCACCATGCTGTATAGACAATTGATAAAGCCAGTCTTTGCTCTAAATTCCACAAAACCTTGTGGACAGTGAGCACTGTTCCTTCACAGCTGACTGCAAAATTTGGACCACTGACTCTAATGTTGTCAATTGGGCAGCACACTCTAGGCATTGACTGGCCACCTGGGGGCTTCAATGGCCTCTGAGCCCCCTGGTGTGGCCATTGTGCCAGGTCACTGCTAGTGGAGACTAGTAGTGATTTGCGCTGATGCGACCTCACCCTGGAGAGGTGGGAGCATTCCAGGAGGCTGGACGATTGCTAATGAGACAATCTTGTGCAAATCGACTTTGTGCCCTTTCTGGCCATGATCTGGTTTGCGTCAATGGAAAGGAGCCAGGACGATCGCAAACTGGTGCGAGGTGTGAAATCGATTATTAGGCCCATATGCTATTCTCTGGAATTGTCGCGATTTGCACCAGGCGTGGCAATGTCAGAGAATCATCCCCATTATTTTACAAACTCGATTTACCAAGTACAGTAGTGGAAGGAAAGTAATCTGAAAGGTTGAACATGGCTTCTGAAAGCTCTAGGAAACATGTAATGGCAATTGGAAGTTCTTGCCTGGTTTTTGATGTAGGCTTAACTGATGACACAGAAGTGTAAGACACTTATGCAGAGCATAATTGACAGACTATCAAAGTGGGAACAAACATTTGTGCTTTTACACAGTTAATGATTTATGCTTTCTCTTAAGAAAAGATGAACTATTGATTATTGGCCTCAAATTGCTTTGATTATTAAGACACAAAATAATTTCTGCATGCATTTTTATTTCAAAATCAGCACTATATTAAAATAAATCCAAGTAATAAAGTGGTAACTAACCTAACAAGGCAGCACTTACAAGTTTTGGAAATTACTGGTGTATTGCAAATGATTTCAGCTACTTAGGATTTACACACAGAATTTACCAGTTCCTATACAATGCCATTCTGTATTTTAGCAATTTAATTTGACCCCTTCTTCTGCTGATATATATTTCTGATGGCCAAGAGTCATATGATGATGCATATTCATATTCTAGCCTGTGTGAAGCTATTATCACCATTGTAAATCAATTGCTAAGCTATATCTCAAGGACATTTAAAGAAGGTTGCATTTATACTTTGTTACAGTGCCAGTATGAAGCAGTTTAATTTTGTGCAAATGATGAAGTTGCGGTAAAAATGTAATTGGACTGAACAAAACAACAAAACTTCTGAATGTTGACCCCTGACTTGATCGACACTACAACTTCTTTGCAACATTTGAAAAATATTAACTTGATTTGGTTGCAGGTTTTATTGTTTCATAGTTTATGTTCTCTAAGTCAATAAGCAGCACTTGCCTTAAAATTCTCTGAGCTTCAAACTTGAATTTTTTTGCAGCTCATCTAAATGCAGCTTCTGAAATTTTTAATAAAAAATTACATTTATGCAACCAACATGAATAATAATGAATTAAATCCTTATTTTTGAGTATACCTGTATTACCATACTGACACTGACTAGCCAACAGTGAGAAAGCTAGCTGTAGGTATATGACGGTGCTGCTTTGTAACTAGATTAAGAGATGCATATCGATGTTGGAAACTCGACCGATGGACTTCACATTGTAGATGTATTGAAAAATCAGCATATGGAGATTTGAAGCTGTGGATATACGTTCGGTACTCAGTACTTTATTACAGTACATTAGGGTTTTAATGTGCTACATTGCCATCTAAATGGCTTTTTAAACTGCTTTTATGCATCCTGGAAGAGAGAACTTGTATTTTTGAGTCAATTTTCACATCTCAGGGTATCCCAAAGTACTTCACGGTCTATTAATTACTGTTGAACTGTAGGCAGTTGTTTAGACACTTGCAGAGGGATTTGCATACAGCAAGGGCCCAAAAAGAGCAAATGAGATGAATTACTGCATATTTGTTGTGTTAGTATTGGTTGATGGATGAAAGTTATCCAACTATAAGTCAAAGTCACAATGACTCGGGTCACCTGAACAGGCAGAGATGGGAACATCATTTAATATCTTCTCTAAAAAGAGAGGAAAATAAATGTTAATATCTTCTTCACTCTTAAACATTACTTGTAACTGGTGGAGTTGATTAATAATCTGAATTCTTGGTTTCAAATTGCAGTAGCACCTGTCATCTGGAAGGAGGAATAGTAGAATATGTGATGTACTGATTAGTGGTATTGTATTTCTAAATGACCAGGGGGCATGATTTGATGTAACTGTTAGGAAAGGACAATCCTGGCAGTGTTTCTGTACCACACTTTAGTTGAGTGCTAGTACAGGCAGGCAGATGATTGAATATGCTGGAATTTGAGCTTGTGACAATAAGTATTGGGAATCAAAGGCTGCCTTTTATGAATCCTCATACTTTAATACTGTTCTGTGATTTAGATGCTCCATTATTGTTGCCTAAAATTCTATAACTTCTTAACGGAATATCTTAACTGAAATGTTTACCTTTACAGCACCACCTGCTGGTTGTGAAAATGATTTGTATCAAAGAAAAATAAAATGTAAACTCAGCCAATAAACTGAAACTGGTTAAGGCAAGCTACATGTCTAAGTCCTTACAGCATAAGAGGATTCACTTCTGGCTTAGATAGAATCCCCAGACTTTTAATAATAGGATTTGAAGACACGTAGTGTCTTTAATTAAGTTGGCCTTTATGATTGTGTTGAAGGTTAGGATTTAAAATGCACATCTTATGAAAACGGTTATGATGTATTGTAATGTTGCTGTCTTCCACATGGACGATGCATACCAGGATCCTGCTGGACTTCAATGTCAAATTACATGATCTGTCATCAAAATGGGATTGACTTTAACTTTGTGCTTGACATAATTGTGGTGCAGCTTTTTTTCATACAGTTTTAATGTTTTGCTGGATAAGCTATCATTTATTTTCAGCTTCATCCCATGCTACTCCTTTCTAAAGGCAACGATTCAAGCTATGATAGTTTCATAGGTGGCAGCAACCCTCTGATATTTCACTCCAGATGATATTCCTCGTGTGTGCAGTGTCAGTGAGCATCTTGAGGGAAAGAGAGGGAAAATGTTGTAGCTGATCCTGTCGAGACCAAATGTTGGTATATCTGGATTTTCAACAATCAGTCACTGAGTAACGTTTGGTGATTTGAGGACAGTGTAATATCATTGTTGTCCTGGCTAAGGTTGTTAAGATGTGGAAATGCCGGCGTTGGACTGGGGTTGTGGAAATGCCGGCGTTGGACTGGGGTGATTTCCACTCCATCTGACGAAGGAGCAGCGCTCCGAAAGCTAGTGGCGTTTGCTACCAAATAAACCTGTTGGACTTTAACCTGGTGTTGTTAGACTCCTTACTAAGGTTGTCAACCCAGTACAGATTTTAACTTAGAACACTGCACATTCCACTTTTTGTGACCCAGTTCAGGAGTTTGTTTTTTCCTTCTAGGACTGGACTGCTCATACTTCAGATGGTAGAAGGAATAATTGGTATTCTTGGTAATGTGATTGTACAAGAAATTGTTCTAATAAACTGGAAAACACACAGTGAATACTGCGTGTTTTCCAATTTACTAGAACAATTAAAGCATCCTAAAGTTAATAATTTTGTTTCATTATTGAAGTGAATCACTTTTGATCCATTCTGATTATCATGTTTCTTGGTCAACATTTATGCTTCAGCCAGCGCTACTGAAGCATATTTGCAGGTCATTTATCTATTTGACCTTTCTTGGGAGCTTGCTGTGTACAATTGAATATTATGTTTGTTTACATAATGATGATACTGTGCCTTTAAGAAATATATTTATATCATGTTTCTTGTAAGGGGTAAGTTTAGAATTCAGATCTGTTTTGCAGGATGCCGATTTCTCTAGGAAAATCTTCAAATTAGTAGTTAGGAGTACAAAATAAGTAATGATTTTAGACATGGAGTGTTTGTTTAAGCAGAGCTGATGGATTTGTGTTTACTTGGGTTGCCCCTCGGGTTTCAAAGAACAGAGTAGAGTTTTGATTAAGTTGATTGACAGAGACAGTCATGTGATTAATAGGAGGATCTAAGCTTGCAGGAAAGAAAAGGGTTTAAGGTTCATTTTAAAATACAAGCAATTGCTGCCTGGGCTGCCAGAAGAAAGCAATGGCTCTCTCTCTCTTTCTCTCTTTCTTTCTCTCTCTCTCTGAAAAGGCTTCTCTGAGAGCTTCAAGATTGGTAACCTAAGTCACAGCAAGTATGCCTGTTTTTTGCTAATTTTAAAGAGGGGGGTTTAAGTCTAAGAGGAATATTGCTTGAATTGGGACTCAGCGATAGGTTTGCAATTAAGACTTGTATCTTGTCATGTTTAAGTACTGTTCAACTGTTAAAGGTTAAGCTAATAGCACAGTGGTTAGCACTGTTGCTTCACAGCTCCAGGGACCTGGGTTCGATTCCCGGCTTGGGTCACTGTCTGTGTGGAGTTTGCACATTCTCCTCGTGTCTGCGTGGGTTTCCTCTGGGTGCTCCGGTTTCCTCCCACAGTCCAAAGATGTGCAGGTTAGGTTGATTGGCCATGCTAAAATTGCCCTTAGTGTGTCCTGGGATGCGTAGGTTAGAGGGATTAGTGGGTAAATATGTAGGGATATGGGGGTAGGGCCTGGGTGGGATTGTGGTCGGTGCAGACTCGATGGGCCGAATGGCCTCTTTCTGTGCTGTAGGGTTTCTAAGTTTCTAAGATTTGTTATAGTTAAACTGTGTTGTTAAATACAGTTTGCTTTGATAAAAGCTTTCCAGTTTGTCAGTAGAATTGTGCCTGAATTGAAACATCTCATCCTCACACTAATGCCAAGATAGAAAATTGTTGGGGTTCAGTCTGGTTTCACAACATACTTTGGGGTTTCTGATCTGCTACCCTAACAATAACAATGATGACTAAACTTAAAAATGTAATGAATTGGTTAGGAAGTCCTTTGGAACACAGGAGTTTGAGATATGCCATATAAAAGTAAAGTTCTTTCAATCTTTCTATTTTGGAATAGGAATTTAATGAAAAGTATGGCTGGCTTGTGCAATGCTTCAGTGCTGTGTCATTTCTCTGTGGCTACTAAAGAGTGCAAAAAGATTTACGAGGATGTTACTGGGACTTGAGTTATAAGGAGAGGCTGGATAGGTTGGGACTTTTTTCTCTGGAGCGTAGGAGGCTTAGCGGTGATCTTACAGAGGCCTATAAAATAATGAGGGGCATAGATCAACGAGATAGTCAATATCTTTTCCCAAAGGTAGGGGAGTCTAAAACTCGAGGGCATAGGTTTAAGGTGAGAGGGGAGAGATACAAAAGGGTCCAGTGTGGCAATTTTTTCACAGAGGGTGGTGAGTGTCTGGAACAAGCTGCCAGAGGTAGTAGTAGAGGCGGGTACAATTTTGTCTTCTAAAACGCGTTTAAACAGTTACATGGGCAAGATGGGTATAGAAGGATATGGGCCAAACGTGGGCAATTGGGACTAGCTTAGGGGTTAAAAAAGGGGTGGCATGAACAAGTTGGGCTGAAGGGCCTATTTCCATGCTGTAAATCTCTATGACTGTAAGGAGCATCCAGGAGGGCTTCTTGAAACAGTATGCAGATAGTCCAACTAGGGAAGGAGCCATACTGGACCTGGTATTGGGGAATGAGCCCGGCCAGGTGGTCAATATTTCAGTAGGGGAGCAGTTCGGGAACAGTGACCACAATTCAGTAAGCTTTAAGGTACTGATGGATAAAGATAAGTGTAGTCCTCAAGTTAAGGTGCTAAACTGGGGGAAGACTAATTACAGCAATATTAGTCAGGAACTGAAGAATGTAGATTGGGGGCAGATATTTGAGGGCAAATCAACATCTGGCATGTGGGAGGCTTTCGAGTGTAAATTGATAGGGATTCCTGTAAGGATGAAGGATAAATATGGCAAGTCTTGGGAACCTTGGATAACGAGAGATATTGTGAGCCTAGTCAAAGAGAAAAAGGAAGCATTTGTCAAAGCTAGGAGGCTGGGAACACACGAAGCAAGCATGGAATACAAGGAAAGTAGAAAGAAACTTAAGCAGGGAGTAAGGAGAGCTAAAAGGGGTCATGAAAATCATTGGCCAGCAGGATTAAGGAAAATCCCAAGGCTTTTTATACATATATAAAGAGGGTAGCCAGGGGGCGGGTTGGCCCACTCAAGGACAAGGGAGGGAATCTATGCGTGGAGCCAGAGGAATTGGCGAGGTATTAAATGAGTACTTTGCGTCAGTATTCACTAAAGAGAAGGACTTGGTGGATGATGAGTCTGGGAAAGGGTGTGTAGACAGTTTGAGTCACGTTGAGATCAAAAAGGAGGAGGTATAGGGGTTCTTGAGAAACATTAAGGTAGACAAGTCCCCAGGGCCTGATGGGATATACCCCAGAATACTGAGAGGCAAGGGAGGAAATTGCTGGGGCCTTGAGAGAAATCTTTGTATCCTCACTGGCTACAGGGGAGATCCAAGGCGGATCTCCAAGGCGGCCTTCGCGACACACGACGGCGCAGAGTCGCTGAGCAGAAACTGATAGCCAAGTTCCGCACACACGAGGACGGCCTCAACCGGGATATTGGGTTCATGTCACACTATCTGTAACCCCCACAGAGTTTCACTGGCTGTCTTGTCTGGAGACAATACACATCTTTTTAGCCTGTCCTGATGCTCTCTCCACTCACATTGTTTTGTTTCTTAAAGACTTGATTAGTTGTAAGTATTCGCATTCCAACCATTATTCATGTAAATTGAGTCTGTGTCTTTATATGCTCTGTTTGTGAACAGAATTCCCACTCACCTGAAGAAGGGGCTTGCAGCTCCGAAAGCTTGTGTGGCTTTTGCTACCAAATAAACCTGTTGGACTTTAACTTGGTGTTGTTAAACTTCTTACAGGGGAGATCCCAGAAGATTGGAGAATAGCCAATGTTGTTCCTTTGTTTAAGAAGGATAGCAAGAATAATCCAGGTAATTACAGGCCGGTGAGCCTTACCTCAGTGGTAGGGAAATGATTGGAGAGGATTCTTCGAGACAGGATTTATTCCCGCTTGGAAATAAGTGGACGTGTTAGTGAGAGGCAACATGGTTTTGAGAAAGGGAGGTCATGTCTCACGAACTTGATCAAGTTTTTTGAGGAAGTGACGAAGATGATTGATGAGGGTAGGGCAGTGGATGTTGTCTACATGGGCTTCAGTAAGGCCTTTGACAAGGTCCTTCATGGCAGACTGGTGCAGAAGATGAAGTTGCATGGGATTAGAGGTGAGCTGGCAAGGTGGATACAAAACTGGCTCGGTCAAAGAAGACAGAGGGTAGCAGTGGAAGGGTGCATTTCTGAATGGAGGGCTGTGACAAGTGGCGTTCCTCAGGGATCAGTGCTGGGACCTTTGCTATTTGTAATATATATAAATGATTTGGAGGAAATGTAACTGGTTTGATTAGTAAGTTTGCGGATGACACAAAGGTTGGTGGATTTGCGGATAGCGATGAGGATACAGCAGGATATAGATCGGTTGGAGACTTGGGCGGAGAGATGGCAGATGGAGTTTAATCTGGACAAATGTGAGGTAATGCATTTTGGAAGGTCTAATACAGATACGAAATATACAGTAAATGGCAGAACCCTTCGGAGTATTGATAGGCAAAGGGATCTGGATGTACAGGTACACAGGTCACTGAAAGTGGCAATGCAGGTGGAGAAGGTAAAGAAGGCATACAGTATGCTTGCCTTCATTGGCCGGGGTATTGAGTTTAAAAACTGGCAAGTCATGTTGCAGTTTTACAGAACCTTCGTTAGGCCGCATTTGGAATATAGTGTTCAATTCTGGTCGCCACACTACCAGAAGGATGTGGAGGCTTTGGAGAGGGTACAGAAAAGATTTACCAGGATGTTGCCTGGTATGGAGGGCATTAGCTATGAGGAGAGGTTGGAGAAACTTGGTTTGTTCTCACTGGAGCGACGGAGGTTGAGGGGCGTCCTGAAAAAAGTCTACAAGATTATGAGAGGCATGGACAGAGTGGATAGTCAGAAGCTTTTTCCCAGGGTGGAAGAGTCAATTACTAGGGAGCACAGGTTTAAGGTGCGAGGGGCAAGGTTAAAGGAGATATACGAGGCAGATTTTTTTACAGAGAGCAATGGGTGCCTGCAACTCGTTGCCGGGGGAGGTAGTGGAAGCGGATAAGGTAGTGACTTTTAAGGGGCGTCTTGACAAATACATGAATAGGATGGGAATAGAGGGATATGGTCACCGGAAGGGTAGGGGGTTTTAGTTAAGTCGGGCAGCATGGTTGGTGCAGGCTTGGAGGGCCGAAGGGCTTGTTCCTGTGCTGTAATTTTCTTTGTTCTTTGTTTTTTGACTCTTGAGTTGGCTAGGATTGCTGTAAAGTCAGCTTTCCCACTGTTACAGCTGCTCTAGTCACTAGCTCCACCTGAATGATGAATAATGTCCAGAAGTACAATAACGGATTTTGCCCTTCCAACCTTGGGTTGTGTCTCGAGAGTTTTTTTGGCTGGATAACATTAAAGAGAAGTCCTGGTAGTTCTTGACGTCAGTAGTGCTAGGAGCAATTGGAGATGAAGAATTAAGAATTTAATGTAAGGAGCATATCTGTCTCTATTTGTAGCTACTAGGAGATTAGTTGTCATGGTATGTCACGCGGATCCATCTTGTGCCATCCTCACACCTCCCGCAGTAGTCCATCTACACTTTGTGAAATCCATCAGCTGACTACAACCAGGTGAATGGACCCCACTTTCTGCCGTCCTTCGCTTTGCTCTCTAGCAAAGATTTCATTAAAACGCAGCTTTTCCTAAAATATACTCATAAGCCACAACACTGTAGTGAAGGGTTGAACTGTGAATTGTGACTTGTAGATGGTGAAGTGAAAAATGAAAGTGGTGAACTGACTGGTGGTGTTTTAACCCGAGGGTCACTACATCTCAGGTGAGGGGCAAGGTTGAGAAGACAGGCCTTCATAAATGACCTCAGCTGGTATGAGATTTGAACCCGCGCTGTTGGCGTTGCTCCACGTCACGAACCAACCGTCCAGCCAACTGAGTTGAACAAGTTCACGATAAATGATTTACTTTGGGAAAAATATACTCTATTCATAAAATCTCTGAAAGGAAAGTTACAAAACATTTCAAATTGTTATAACTATAAAGTGCAATGATATTCACATTTTCTCCAGGGGTCAAGATGCACTCTGAGGTGCGGCAATTCAGTAATGAGAATATTACAAGCATTTTAATACTTCCATTATAGAGAGTACAATTCTTTCCCAACTATATATATTGGTTATGTTCTATTCTGCATTGCTTCATTGCAGTTGCATATGGTTTGGACTAGGCACTGTCTGAGGCTTTTTTATACCATTACCAGCTCCTCGGTGAACATTAGCTGAAAGGCCTTACACCAAGGCCTTTCTCCATTGCATCTTGGTGGCTGCTCCAAGCTTGAGTGCATCCCTCAGCAAGTAGTCCTGGATCTTGGAATGTGCTAGTCTGCGACATTCGATCAAGGACAGTTCTTCGCACTGGAAGGTCAGCCAGTTTCAGGGAGACCAAAGAGTGTCTTTCGCCAAGTTGATGATCCTCCTCCACCATAAATAATCTTGTCATCATAACTGTGCAAGGTTTCCTTTGAGAAGAACGCAATATGCTTTAGTCAGGTCCATTAGAATCTTAGAATCCCTACCGTGCAGAAGGAGGCCATTCGGCCCATCAAGCCTGCACCGGCAACAATCCCACCCATGCCATATCCCCATAACCCCATGTATTTATCCTGCTAGTAATTCTGCAACATTTGTTTTGGTTAGAGTAGATGAGTTCTCTTTTACTTTCCAATATTAAAAACATTAAGCCAGTGATATTTGGTGAGAAATCTTCACTTGGGTTAACCAGTTAAACAGACATCCAGTTCATGTCTGTAAACCATCCACCTCATGTTGGTAATCACAACCCAGCTACATGGAGGAGGGGAATAGACACTTGCGACAGCTAGAAAAGTTGGTAGTTGGAACTAAATTGAGAATTGTTAAGGAAACTGGAAAAGAAGTGGAAATGGTTCAGCTTAGATTATTGCCTGACAGAGCCATAAATGACTATACTCCCTGGCCCCTGGTAGGTGCTTTATTAAAGGAGAGTGTTAGTAGATCAATATATTTCTGCTGTGGAATGTTGCATCTTATAACGTACTACTTCTGCTATCTCCGTTAGCCCTTTAACACAGACAGTCCTTGACTTTATGGCATTCGAGTTACGAAGAACGGCACTAAGGTTTATAGATTGATACTCCACTTTGACTTTATAATGTCGGTTTTGACTTTACAACGCCATGCTAGCATGTTCATAGGTGTGCATTGACATTTTGTGCTGCCCATCTGTATGACTGGACAGGTCGCACTGCCTTTGTTAGGTTAGAAAGTAGTGTTTTATTCTTTTGGCTCAACATTCAAGATTTTAATGCAATTATATACTTATATTGTATTTAATATGCACACAGAAGTTCAAGATTAAACAGGGAATTGCCTTAATTAAAGCCCACACACTAACTGAGGAACTTGTGCTAAGGAGTGCAGACACCAACAGCCACCCCAGCGACTTGACAGGGCAGGAGTCAAGAGCATTTCACACCACTGAATGCCGCGTTAGTGATTTCTGGCTTCGGTTCAGGAAACAATCCCCCAGTTGTACCATTGTTCCCATGGGAAATTTGGTTCCGACTTGCGACGTTTCTTGGTCCCTGAAAACCACATTGTGTCATATGTCTGAGAACTGCCTGTAATGCTTATTCTACGAATATAAGAGTTGGGAAATTGTGGCTATATGAAATCTTGGTTAGGCCGCATTTGGCGTATTGCATACAGTCAGTCACCACACTACCAGAACGACATGAAAGCTTTGGAGAGAGTGATAAGAAGGTTCACCAGGATGTTGCCTGGTCTCGAGGGTGTTGACTATGAGGTGAGGTTGAATAAACTAGGGTTGTTTTCACTGGAAAGACGGAGGCTGAGGGGAAACCTGATGGAGGGCTACAAAATTATGAAAGGCACAGACAGGATGGATCGTCAAAGGCTTTTTCCCAGGGTGGAAGTGTCAATTACAAGGGGACACAGGTTCAAGGTGAGAGGAGGAAAGTAGCCTTGAGTTCTCATGGAAGGTCATTGACTTGGAATATTAGTTCTAATTCTCTCTCCACAGATGCTGCCGGACCTGCTGTGTATTGCCAGCATTTTCTGTTTTTATTAGGCCGGGAAATATAATGTTTTCTGAAGAGATTCTTTTGCATTTAAACCCGAAATGGATATTAATTCCTCTAAGATTACAACATTATATGCTTTTTCCCCCACTGGCTGACTGTGTGCAATTCTCCTATCTTAACAATAGATTTTAACACAGTTGTAAAGAATCCAAGTTATTAAAGTGCATGTGGTAGTTGGAGTATTGTCTATATGAATTCCTAATTGGTATATTTGGAACAGTTGTCCCATGCAAAATCCCTATGTAACCTGAGAAATAGTGTCACTGTGGCAAAATGAAGCTGTGCTTTCTGCCTATGTTTGCCTTGAACAGGTATTAAGCCACTGTAGATCCATGATGGATTTGCTGAAGTTAAATCTTACTTGGCCTTGTTTGGACATGATTTGAGTTAAGTGACTTCTTGAAATTAGTTACTATATTGAACTAGCCTCACTGAGGTATTTTCAGTTTCACCCTTTTAAAAATAATTGTTAACGCAGTACACCGTTGCACATTTTTCACAATTTGTAGATCAGTGGATCATTCAAAGGAACCACAGCATGTTGAAAGTCAAACAACAGGAAATACTACTGCACACTGCCAGCTACTGTTCGTCAAAACAGAATTAATGCTTCAGGCTCAACAATGGAGACATTATGTAGGGGTCAGATTAAAATGCATTATTACTGGCTTAAGAAAAATATTAAATTGCCAGCCACAGCTGGTCTCCTCCATATTTTTAATTAGCTTTTACTGTAGCCACAGATCTGCAGCTCCCCTTGATGTTTTCCTTTGGCCTAATTCATACTTTTAGTGCTTTATGTGAATCATGCTGTGGAAAGCAGTCCGAGTAACGGTTGTGTAGTTCGCCTTTTCTATCCAAGTAAAAAATATTTTCACTGGACCATTTCAGCCATTGCCAATTTTATACACTTGCTCTATCGGGTGGTTCAAATGCATATTTATTAAGTTCAAATCTAACTTGCTAATTTTTTGCAATTATGAAAACGATATGAATTATCATTTAATTGTTCCTGTGTTGTACACAGAATGAGGTCATCAAGCTCAGTATAATCATATGTAGACTTCAGAGTTTATTAGCATTAAATTCTTCTGAACTCTTTCAACCTTGTGCAGCTTTCCTAAACTAAATAAAATATTTAATTCATCAACGCTTATAGCCCAGTTGTTGAGCTGCTAATTTTAATTGTTGACTGATTGGAAACAGCCTAAACTGTTTCAAATATTCAGACATTTCGATCCAACTGATTAGTTTGAGTGCTAGTTTCCAAAAGAGTACAGCATTCTGAGCATTTTCTTTTGGTAATGATTACCAATATTCCTGTTTGAAATGTGTGCCAAATGCAATCCAAAGAAAACAACGTTGTTATTTGGACAGTGCAAGCATCTTAGCAATAGTAGTGGTTGTAGTGTCTGAACAGTTCAGTGATATTGTTGATTCTGTAGTTGTGCAGGGGTAACCATTACTGTAAGATAAATGATCAAACTGTAAACATCTGTGAAAACCAGGTGAAGGGTCAGGATGCATAATGCACTTCTAGACCAAAGCTGGAATGATTAGGAAGCATGAATAGTTAAAGAAGTTGTCATTAAATTAGAACAAGTGTGAGCTTTAAAAACTTGTGCATTATTGTCTAAGTAGTATTGAAGACTGAGAAAGCTAAGCTCCACAGATTTGGAACCAGACTGAAATAGTGAGATCTCAATGGTTGCAGGAGGAGAACTAGTATCTAGGTTCGTGTAGCATTCAGAAGGAATGAGTTCAGAGAAGCAATAACCATAATACTGTGGATTAAACATTAGCGACAAGAAAGATTGAAATGCAGAAAGAGTTTTTAGTGACTAGAAGACTGTACATCAGATGATGTACTGTTTTTTATTGCATCGCCTCATAGTGCAAGAGCCTACCAGAATGAACATAGATAAGATTCTGAAAAAGGCATGATCTTTTGTGCTTTTGGAGCAATGTTGAAGTTACACAGAGCAGATTGCTAGGGCCTATTGCCACTCCCACTCTGCCAATCCACCCATTTCTCTTTGCTTTCTGGCTCCGAGCAAGCACAGTATTAATGCACTGATATCCTCTCTGCACTATATCTCAATCCCTTAAATGGCATATTATCAACCACATGAACATTCATATATATTAACTGCATTTGCTTTTTTCTTCACACTGATTTCCTCAAAGTTAAGTTAGTAAAGCATGACCTATTCGTTTACAACTCCATGTGGTTGGCCCTTGATTTCCCATGGATCAAGCATCCTCCACTTTCGTTCATTATTATGTATTTTAGAAATTTGTCTACAGCTGAAGGCGAACTAGTTCATCATTTCCCTCTTTTTGAACAATGTTTCACACAATTCCATTGGGAAGCTGTGGTTAATCCTCTTGCGCCAGTATAGAATCCCTACAGTGCAGAAAGAGGACATTCGGCCCATCGAGCCTGCACCGACAATAATCCCACCCAGGCTCTATCCCCGTAACCCCACATATTTACCCTACTAATCCACCTGACATTAAGGGTCAATTTAGCATGGCCAATTCACCTAACCCACACATCTTTGGAGTGTGGGAGGAAACCAGAGCACCTGGAGGAAACTCATGCAGACATAGGGAGAACGTGCAAATCCACACAGTCACCCGAGGCCAGAATTGGACTCTGATCCCTGGCGCTGTGAGGCAGCAATGCTAACCATGAGCCGCCCTTGCAAACCAATCGACCCAGTGACTTCTATTTTCAGTCTCATTGCCACTTTTAATACATTTCTTTTGAATATTTGTTTCCTGCCGTCGCTCCTCCATATTTTCCGAAGATATTCCTACAGTTACATTGTCAGCTTCTTCTCTAAAAACAGAAAGCATTTCTTGGTGCTTTATTTACACAGCTCCATCTGCTTCCATCCATATACAACAAATAACAGATCAGTAGGACATATCATCATATTTATTGATTCATAAATGTTTCAGGTAATTGTTTAACCTGTTTAGATAGTGTTGGCCGAGGGAGAAATGTTGGCCAAGGCACTATCCTGCTCATTTGGAAATAGTGCCTTGGGATTATTTATGTTCTACTGACTAGAAGGATGGCACCTCTGCTTAATATCTCCGCAGAAAGAAGACACCTCTGATAATGCAGCATTCCTTCAGTACAACACTGATTTGCCAGCCTAGATTTTGGGCTTGAATCTTGAGCAGAACTTCAACCCACAATTTTTGCACAGAGGCAAAAGCTGATCACAGAGTCAAGCTGACACCTGAATGAAGGTTTTTACATTTGAAATCTGAAGGAAATTGCTAATGCAAAGAATATGTTTATATAGTAATAAATTATGAATGATCGTTTAGATTGATTTTCCCCTTTCTTTCTGTCCTGTTGTTGTCTATCTGTTAATCATAAGCATTAACTTTGTACTTCAACTAAAGCACTTCATGCGGTGAATTAGACCACCCATTAATGGATAAACTTTCTGAAAGATTCAGAAGATGTCCACCTTTGAAACGTGATAGAACTCATCTTCCTGAGCCAGAAGGTTATGGGTTTAGGACTCGCACCAGAAACTGTTCATGTGGAGTTTGCACGTTCTCCCTGTGTCTACATGGGTTTCCTCCGGGTGCTCCAGTTTCTTCCCACAGTCCAAAGATGTGCGGGTTAGGTGGATTGGCCGTGCTAAATTGCCCCTTAGTGTCAAGGGAACCAGCTAGGGTAAATGCATGGGTTATGGGGATAGGGCCTGGGTAGGATTGTGGTCGGTGCAGACTCGATGGGCTGAATGGCCTCCTCTGCACTGTAGGATTCTATGATTTCTATGAAATGTGATCACACATTGTGTAGGTTGGTGCTTCAGTGCAGTACTGAGAGGGTACTGCACATTTGAAGGTGGTTTTCTTGATGAGATGTCAACCAAGGCCCCATCTGCCACTTCAGATTAATGTAATAGATTTCATGTCGCTATTTTAAATAATGTTAGGAAATTTTTCCAGTGCCGTTACCAAATATTACTCCGCAACCAAAATTTTAAACAGGAACAGATGATCTGGTCATTATTTCATTGCTGTACAATGGATCTTCCTGTGCAGAAATTGGCTGTTGATTTTCTGTTAGGGATTTGCATCACTTTTGCTTTAAATTGATGCTAGAATGGAGCAAGTGTTCTTGCATTCTATTAGTTGTATCGGTATCAGGTCAAAGTAAGAGCAGCAATTGGGAACAGGAGAAGACCAATTGGCCCAATAAGTCTATTCTTTACGCCGTGGGGATGTTAGCTAAAAGGTTAAGTTGGAGAAGCTGAGGTTGTTGTGCCTGGAGCGAAGGATGTTGAGGGGAGATTTGAAAGAAGTGTACAAAATATGACCGAATAAAAAAATTAAGACATTAAGTTACTAAGCAGGTATTAAATTGATTTAAATATGAACAAATCAAGAATAGCAAAAGGTAGTGATGTGGAATCTGTAACCAAAAGGAAACCAAGAAACCAAATCCTTGTGTTTTTGCAAAGCGCTTTATGAATCAACAGACACGACAATTGCTCACAGTGAACTTGATTATTTTTTCTACACAGATATTTTAAACTAGGCGGCACAGTGATTAGCCTCACAGCGCCAGGGACCTGGATTCGATTCCTGGCTTGGGTCACTGTGTGGAGTTTGCATGTTCTCCTCGTGTCTAGGGGTATGATTCTCGCTTTGAGTGTTAAAATTCACAAGTTTGCGAGAGGTCCCAAGTGCAAATCACGGATGAGCCCTCATTTAGCTGTTGTCACCGATAGGCCAAGTTGTGGGTTTTGTTAGTTTATTGGAAGACACAGTGGTTAGCACTGCTGCCTCATAGCGCCAGGGACCTGGGTTCAATTCCCGGCTTAGGTCACTGTCTGTGTGGAGTTTGCACATTCTCCTCGTGTCTGTGTGAGTTTCCTCCGGGTGCTCCGGTTTCCTCCCACAGTCCAAGGATGTGCAAGGTTCGGTTGACTGGCCATGATAAATTGCCTCTTAGTGTCAGGGGGACTAGTTAGGGTAAATGCATGGGCTTATGGGGATAGGGCCTGGGTGGGATTGTGGTCGGTGCAGACTCGATGGGCCGAATGGCCTCCTTCTGCACTGTACGATTCTATGATCTTTTCTATTTGCGCAAAGTCCTTTGTTGACCTTATGAGTTGTTAAAGGTGACTGGTGTAAATTCAAGAGAAACGATGGGGATCTATAACAACTGAGAAAATAAATTTGAGCTGACAAGATTGAACGGGTGAAATGATTGCACCTTAAGCAGATACTGCAGATTCACCACCAGTGGTGGAACAAAATTATAAGTAACCAGTAATGATGTTTGGGGAGGAAAAAGTGAGCAAAATTGTTTACAAATTTTGTAAAGTAGGTAAATCATGTTACATTTGTTGCATTTATGGAACTAGATGCTACAACATTACTAATGCGTGTCATATTTTTACTTTCGCCCAGTTATATTCCGTATGTAAAATTTCTATATGACATTAAAGAATAAGCATTCACGTGCAGCCAACAGCTGAACCACAGTAAATATCATAAAATTAATTTTAGGTCCTTGACTAGCTGTGGACAATACGACGGAAGTTTTAATAGTGTATAAATATATGTACGCTTTCAGACTCGCATCATATTTCAGTTTCTTCTTATCTAGAGCCAGAAATTTACAAACATCCGCCAATCTCCAAACTTCCCTCAGCAACAGCAATTAATCTGTAATTGATCTCAGGATGTTTATTACGGAGAGATTTCATGGCCTTAAAAGGATAGGCCTGTTAAGCTAAACACTGCCATGACAGAAGAATAATAGATTTTCATTACATTAGACAATGCTTCGGTCATAAACAGCATACTTTCCAATTTACAAGGAGTAACACCATCGAATATCCATTGCTTTTAAAACAAGTATTGCACAATGTCATATAACATAAAACATTGATCCAATGAAACCAGCAACAACAATAAGTAGTATTTAGGTGCAAATCTTTTATTGGTATAAATCTCTAGACAAATTGTTTATAGTTTAAACATTTGCTGTTCTGAGTGAATCTCTAGTGGATAATAAAGATGTTCTTTCCCCTCCCCATTCCTAGTGTTCTCCCGTCCTATGCCCTCTCCTCACCTGAAGGCATTAATTATCATTATGTATTGGTTCCATAGGGCAGTTCAGATTCAATATTTGACCATTATTCAGTTGTAGACTTTGATGGTGAGGGAAGCTATCGCATTCTGTCTTCACATGGAGCACATTTCTATTCGGGTATTATTATGCAAAGATTAGGTATCTGAGCCACACTTTATTTTTCCTTTGTTAACCAAAAGCTAATGCCAGTTAACTCCAGCATCGCTACTGCAATCTTGCCTGAGATTAATCACTCATCACAGACTGGGGGTCAAATTGGGACTTTTCTTGTCTTTGTGACTGAGAAGCAGACTTGTACCAACAGGTAAGGTATCATTACTTATTGTAATTTTTGAGTTGGCTTGGCTTTAGGGAATTTCAAACGATGATTCAGATAAAGCTGACTGACCCAATTGAACTCTCAATGTGGGCAGTGCTACTTTCTTTGAATGCTTATGTGCTGTTCATGAGTTTTTGTATCTTCCCCTTTTTGTGGCCTCCACAGAAAACGACTATTTGAGAATAGAGAATAACAGCTGAATTTTTGATCCATTACTTTCCATGAGATCAGCCAAATGCTTCAGAAAGACTGTTTAGACTGATACTTACCATCTTCGGGCAAATTCTTTATAACAATTAACAGGGGAGTGGTTGTTTGATCATGGCTAAACTTTAGGTTCCTGTGATACAGATCATTGCTGTATCAAAGGAAAGTGGAAAATGTTGTGATGCTTGAAGGTTCTGGTGATTCTCAAACTGCTTGTTGATGATCTGGAAATAACTTGAATTTAATTTGTCTTCATGCTTTCCTCCTGTATTGATCCACATTTTTGATTAAATTTCCATGCATTTCTGCTGAAAAGGCCTGAAATTTTAATATTGACAAAGAAAAAGAATCATTTTAATCTAAATGTTTTTCAGTTTCCTGTTGTTGCAAAGAAATATCTTGTCCGCTGCTTTTGAAGAAAAAAACTCTTTAACTAGTTCATGGATTTACACCAATATTTATATCATACTTTACTATGTCACCCAAAATGTTGTGTATATGATTAAACTTGGCAGTTATGCAAGCAATATAATAGCAATACCCTACAAATGCACTTAAGAACCTGTGAATTTCTAGACAAAAAAACACCAAGTGCATCTGGTTTGCCTTTTACCATCATGGTGGCTGAGCTGAACAATGCAACAGTAACAAAGTTGGAAATGAATCATGGGCACCAATCTTTATGAATGAGTTCGTTTACAGACTCAGACATAGGGGCGAGGAAAGACAGACAGTCATGAAAAGCTTTGGCAACCATAGGTTCAGAATCACCCATTTCATTGAAACATGCTACATTTAGCTTATTTTGTGTGTCCGATTTCTTATATGCTGTATCGCAAAATATTACTTTCTGCAAGGTATCTATCTAATTTTAATCTAAATATCTCCTGCTCCCACTTATAGGGTGCCTATTACTTAGATTCACCCATGATTCCAGATCATTTAAGAAGATGTGAAACGAAGAGGTCCCACAAACCAACCTCCCCCAAGCCCCACTGACAACATTCTCCCAGGGTGATGATATTCCCATATTGTTTCTGATCACCATCTCTTCCCCAGGGTGTAAACTAAATCTGGCTCATTACTAACTCTAATATGGCCTGGTCTTTTGTTCATAATAGGACATATTGCAGAAAACTACCCTGACAGCTATCTCAATAATAGAATTGAATTTGCTATTGAAGTTAAGGCCGACATACACAAGTCCAAATAAGAATTATAAACAAAACCAGTTGCTTAAATGAGAGGAGAGCCTTGATTGGGTGAATAGACTTCTTCAAAAATCTCTTAACTATGTTGATTCAACTGATTCCATTATGATTTTCTAAGTATCCTGTTATAACCTTAATGATGGATTCTAGCAATTTCCCTATCACTGATGTTAGGTTATCTGGCCTATAGTTTACTTGTTCTGTCTCCCTCTATTTCTGAATAAGGGTGTTACATTTACAATTTTCCAATCAACTGGGACCCTTCCAGAATCGAAGGAAATTTGAAAGATTATAACCAACACCTCTACTATTTCTGCAGCCATTTATTTTAAGACCCCAGGATGCAGGCCATACGGTCCTGGGAATTTGTCAAACTTTAGGTCGAATATTTTTCCTAGCGCCTTTTCCCTGGTGATGGTGATTGTTTTAAGTTCCTCCCTCCCTTTCACCTCTTGATTTTCAGGTCTTTGGGAAGTTTTCTAAGTCATCTACAGTGAGTCCGAAGATTGGTGAGTTTTAGAAACCAGCAAAGGGTGATGAAAAAGTCGATAAAAAGGGAAAAATAGAATACAAGTGTAATTTAACCCAAGTATAAAAACAGGAAGTAAGGGCGTTTACATGTATATTAAAAAAAGGAGAATGCCTTAAGTAATTGATGGACCTTCAAAGGTAGAGATGAGAAATTAGCATGGGAATAAGGAAATAGCAGAACGAATGTTTCCTCTTGTGGGGAAGAGTATAATTAAAGGTGACAATATAAGGGAGGAGTCATAAGGGAATTCAGAAGAAACTTCTTTACTCGAAGAGTGGTAAGAATGTAGAACTCCCTACTACAAGGAGTAGTTGAAATGAAATGAACTTAAGAGGAAGCTAGACAAGCATATTAGAAAGAAGGAATGAGAGGGTTATGATAGATTTACCCATAATGGACCTCCTAATTAATGTCTGTAGTTTACTGGGTTGATTTTGCTATCCATAAAAATAAAAATGCAACATAATTTTTTCCCAGTCTCCAGGTGCCTCTCCAGTTTTCAGTGATTTCTGGAACATTCATATTAAGCAGTCCTGCTGTTTCTTCCCTTAGTTCCATAAGGATTCTTAGGTGCAATTTATCTGTCCCCTGAGATATATTTGACAGCCATATTGGTAATAATACGAATAATGTATCAGCTTGCTGTTGCAAAACCTTGAGTTTACTTCCAGGTCAACTTGTGTCCTCATTATCCTTACATTTTCTGGTTAAGTTAAAATCTTTACTGTACTGGGTCCTTTACAAATGCCACCCTTCATATATTTCTAGATAGAGGCTTTCATTATAGCATGGATCCAAGTAAAGCACAAAGTTAAAATTTATTTAGTAGTCACAAGTAAGGCTTACATTAACACTGCAATGAAGTTACTGTGAAATTCCCCTAGTCGCCACACTCCGGCACCTGTTCGGGTCAGTGCACCTAACCAGCACATCTTTCAGACTGTGGGAGGAAACCGGAGCACCCGGAGGAAACCCACACAGACACGGGAAGAACGTGCAAACTCCACACAGACAGTGACCCAAGCCAGGAATCGAACCCGGGTCCCTGGCGCTGTGAGGCAGCAGTGCTAACCACTGTGCCACCGTGCTGCACATACACCCAATAATTGCTTATCTCTGTTATCACCTATTAATCCCGCAAAAAGTGATTCTGCGTCTTTATTTTACTGTTGTCGCCTTAATAAAAGCTGTGGCAAAGAATTTTTTAAAAAAGCTACTGCAGGCTATGTTTAGGATGAGGTTGGAGGTGCAGGGAAGTGTTTAGTTATAATTCTCAAGTCATCGTAAGGTGAGAGGCAGGCTTAATGGACCAGCTGGTATGTTCATCGCACCTTTTGCCATTTCCTTACTATCTTCCGTCGGCAGCCCCCATTTTTCTTTTTCTCTTAAAGCAATTATATTAGCATCCTGAGGGATCTAGGCGTGCCGATCTACAGTTCCCTGGCAACTCAGGTGGACAAGGTGGTTAAGAAGGCATATGGCATGCTGGCCTTCATCGGTCGGGGCATTGAGTATAGGAATTGGAAAATCACACTGCAGCTTTTTTAAGACTTTGGTTAGGCTGCATTTGGAGTATTGTGTACAATTCTGCTTGCCACACTACCGCGAGGACATTGATGCATTGGAAAGGGTGCAGAAGAGATTTACCAGGATGTTGCCTGGTTTGGAGGATGTGGACTATGAAGAAAGGTAGAACAAATTTGGATTGTTTTCATTGGAGCGTCGGAGGATGAGGGGGGACCTGATCGAGGTTTATAAGATTGACAGGTTTGGATAGAGTGAATAGTCAGTCTTTTTCCCAAGGTTGCAGGATCAATTACCAGGGGGCATAGGTTGAAAGTGAGAGGGGGAAAGTTTAAAAGAGATGTAAGGGGAAAGTTTTTCTTTCAAAGGGTGATGAATGCCTGGAATGCGCTGCTGGAGGTGGTGGTGGAAGAAGATTCTGTAACAATGTTCAAGAGGCACCTGGATAGATACATGAATGGGCAGGGAATAGACAGATATGGACCATGTAGAGGCAAGAAAATGTTAGATTAGAGAGGCATCTGTGTCGGCACAGACTTGGTGGGCCGAAGGCCTGTTCTTGTGCTGTATTGTTCTTTATTCCTTGTTCTCAATTAATTTTTTGTTAATACCCTTCATTTTTATTGCCAGGTTCAGTTTGAATTATTTCTTGTTATTTTAATGTCTTACTTTTATAATTCTGACTTGCTTTTTGCTTTTGGATCTATTTTAATTCTGTACCATTTTCCTTAAAGTCTTAATCCTCATCCACCTTATTGCTAGAGATTTGATTGGCCCTATTACTCATGATCACGATGCAAAACTGTAGGCTTTTTTTACAAACTGAGTCACAGTAGTCCTCCATTAACTCTAGAAATCACTTGTGTTTTCATCCTAACATTTTCTGGTTAAGTTAAAATCTTTACTGTACTTGGTCCTTTACAAATGCCACCCTTCATCACATATTTCCAGATAGAGTCTTTCATTATAGCATGGGATCTAAAACTACACTCAATAATTGTTTATCTGTATTGTCATCTATTAATCCTGCACAAAGTAATTCTGCATTTTTATTTTGCTTTTTTAAATCATCTCACTAGTGTGCCTCAATACTAAAATGTATATACACTACCACACCACCTCCATTTCTCCTGATGTGTTCTTTTCTAAACAAATTATTCCTTCCACATATGTTTCCCATTGATTTGAATTATTCCCCGATGCCTCTATGATTAAAATGATGGTTAACCTCTAACCTCCTGTGCAGGCCACACTTTATATTTGTTAGATTCCTTTCATGAATGTAAACATAGCCCTATTTCTCTTTACCTTTTCTGCATAATTTATTAGTATCTTTAGTTTCTTTCACCCACCCGTTAGAATTTGTTTTTATTGCACCTTGATTTATATTTTCACTAGTATCCCTTAAATTTGCTGTGATCAGTGCAGTTGTGCTCTTACACCTACTGCAACAACCCAAATCTCATTTAACGCTTGCTTTCCTGTAAACAAACAGCTCCACGCCTGTATGTTTAGATGGAATCTATCAGATTGGATAGGGTCCTCTTACTGCAAAAGGTGTCCCACTGAAGAACTAAAAGCTTGATTCTGTACAACATACCCTTAGCCTTGAGTCGGTCTGTCTAGTTGTTTTCAGTCTCTCCTCATTACTAGACGGCACAGATATTATTTCAGTAAATACTACTTCTCCTTTGCAGCCATCTTTTGAGTCTTCAGTATATCTCTCAAAAGGAGAGGACCATGGATGACTACACTTATTCCACCATCTGATCATGACCCATTAACATCCTAGGGGCCACCATTGATCAGAAACTTAACAGAATCACTTGTATAAATTATGTGGATCCAAGAACAGGTCAGAGGTTGACAATTCTGAGGTGAGTAACTCATCTCCTGACACCCCAAAGTCTGTCCACCATCTACAAGACACAGGTTGGAGGTGTGTTGAATATTCCCTTCTGCATGGATAAGTGCAGCTCCAACATTCAAGAAGCTCAACAACATGCAGGACAAAGCAGCCTGCTTGATCGGTTCCTCCATTCACCAACCTAAGCATTTACTCTCCCCACCACGAATGCACAATGGCTGCTGTGTGTACAGGGTGCATAACAGCAATTTGCCAAGTCTGCTTTGACACCACCTTCCAAACCTGTGACCACTACCACCTAGAAGAACAAAGGCAGCAGGTGCATGGAAGCACCACTTGAAAGTTTTCGTTCAAGTCACACACCATCCTTACTTGGAATTATATTGCTGTTCCATCAGTTCCTGGAGCTCACTACTCCTCCCCCACTCAGCACCTTCCATAGCACTATGGATATACTTATACCACATGACTAAAGTGGTTCAAGAAGACGCTACCTTCCCGATGGTAATTAGGGATGGATAAAAGATGATGCCATTGGCACCGTGAATGAATAAAGAACACGAGGCTCAATTTCCAGTATGATATTTTCTAATACCTAATTTATAAAAGCTTGAGGTGAACTACTGCATAATATGGTTCAGAAAGGTTTGTGGGTCAGGACAGTGAAAGATAAAAAGACAAAAGATTTGCATTTAAACAGCATTAGTATCCACATGGTGTCCTAAAATATTTGCAGCAATGAACTACTTCTAAATTGCACACACTGTTTGGAGCCAACGCGACAGAAAAACAGTTGAATGATGAGCTATTCAACTGTTGATATATTTTAAGGAAAAATGTTAGTTTGGACATCATGAATAGTGCATCTGATCTTTTACACCCAACTAGTAGAGACAGCCTGTGTTCAAATTCCAAATGCAAAGGCAATTATCTCCAGCAGCGGAGCATTCCCACTATATTTCACTGGAACATCAGTCTTGCTGTTGGAGTGGAGCAGAAACCCACAACCTCCTTACTCAATGATGCAGGTGTTACCAACTGAGTCAAGCTAACCAGTATTAATTTACATCGAGTCTGTGCTTCTGTTTTACCTTTCCTTTCTATCTTGTATTGTACAAACCATCAACATTGAAGACTGAGGCAGGAGTACTTGTCTTGAAATTAATATCAACAGCTTCAATTATGGAATAAATAAGAAAATGATACATGACTTTACCCTAAAATAGGTAAAAGTTTATCATCTTACTGTCAAAAAGATGACAAAATTTTGTCAGCCACAGTAATAGTATTCTTTATTGGAACTTCATGTAATTATATAATGATAAATGAGCTACTGTACTTCAGTGACAGTGTACCTTCTAAGGATAGTGAATAATTTCCTTCTGCATTCTTAAGACAGTATAATTGCATTAGAGTGGGCTGGGTTGGATTTCTAATGCAGATATTAAAACGTAAACTATATGAAATGTCAAAAGATACTGAATAAAAATTAAGAAAATTATAACATTTAAAACTACTTAGGACACGATTTAGTAACTTCAAAATAATTTAATAGGGAAGTTTTGCCCAGTCTTGATCAGGTACTGATCAGCATTAATAAGCCATAGCTTATAACGCTTTGAACTTCTGTTGTTTTGAGGGACAGATGTAGGCAGAGAGAGAAGATGCCATCCCTTACTAATCTGTACAGGTTGCTATGCCACTACTTTGAATCATCATCATCACTCACCCATCAATATAATCATTCTTATCTCTCCTCATTATGAAACAAACACATAATAACTGTTCAAAAAATGATAATAATTCTAAATGTTCACTGGAGTACTCTGACAGACTCGCCTGACAGCAGGGAGTGAGTCACTGCACAAACCTTGGCTGCAAAATCTTGAAGTGCTTTTAAAGTTAGAGTACTTAGAATAGTTAAAGTGGTCAACAGTCATTCATTTCAATTAAATTTTATAAAAGAAGCTAGCTAGTTGATGCAGTTTATGTTGCTGCTTGTTCATTTTTAATATGTTTTATTGCAGTTTTTTGCTTATAATGTGTTTATGTACGCTCATGGTGTTAAGCATTTTGGAGTGGTAGGTTCAATATTTGTGCTGCAATCAGTGAGTGGGTTGAATCTGATTAGGGATGCTTCTGCACTATAACTTGACCGTGGGTGCAAAACAGAAACTACTTTGCCCAGTGCCAATGTTGTACTTTCTTAAGTTGCACTGTCCTTCATTTCAGCCTCTGTCAACCCCCCTTCATTTGAGACTCTCCATTCTTCTTCATTTTAGACCCGCTCTTTTCCTTTACTTCAATGTCTCTTGCTGGTGTGACGTTAAACCCTGGCCCACCTACCACCCAGGTGGGCATAAAAGATCTTATGATTATTTTCAAAAGTGCAAGTGAGTGCTCCAATATTTATCATTCCAAGTCCAATATTTATCATTCAATCTGCATAGCTGAAATAGATTCTGTTCATTGTTACTTGTGTAAGCTTGCTGTGCATAAATTGGCTGCCATGGTTCTCTGCACAATAATATTGACTATACTTAAAAAGTACTTAATTGCCTGTGAAGCACTCTGAAATGTCTTAAGGGTTGGATTATTATACATGTCTAATGCAGAAATGAGAATGCGAACTATCTGAAATGTCAAAATTCTAAAATAAAAATTAAGAAATAATGTCAACGTTTAAAGGGTTTTCGGAAATGATTTAGTAACTTCAAAAATAATTTAATAGGGAAGTTTTGGCCAATTTTGATCAGTAACAGATCAGCATTAATAAGACGTAGCTTCTAACGTTGCAAGATATGAGTCTTTATTTCTTTCCTTTTCTCAGCCTCCCTACGGTCCTCTTGTTTTATTTTCTCCTTTCCTTCCTTATGTTTCTGTTTTTATTCTTACTGTCTTTGCCTCTGTCATTATGAGCAGTGAGGGGCAACAGCATTGGAGCTTGAGTTAGTGACTCACTTGAGAGCAACATAAAACAGGTGATCAAGGGCTGATTAGAAGCAACAGCATCACAAGTAGAATTTCAGGAGTAACTTAAGAGGCTTTACTTCACACCTCTTTCGCAGGCTGCTTGTGCTGTGCTTATATTGTAAGGATGGCACAAAGGTGAGGTTATAAGATTGTATTGGGGCTGTGTTTCTAATTTAGGATAATATGAAAGGGGTGATGTGACTTGTTCTGAGGACTGCCAAACAACTGGACTGGGTGCCCTGACTGTTAAAGGGAGTTCCGGGGTGCTTTGCTGGGAAGAAGGTGCAAGGTTTTCATGCTTGGTTTAATGGCAGCAGTATCTGTGTTTACAGTGGTTAGATTGCTAGTCCTCCAAGTCCCTGGAAGGTGTTGAGAATGTTAGGTTGTAAATAGTTATGCTTTAAACTGTCCATTTACTTCCAAGGTAAAAGAGAACTGCAATCTGTATTGCAATTTTTGTGCTTTGCTTTTAAATTATCATTCAGCGTCAAACAGTGAATTTGATGTCCGCATTTGTTATTGTACAAAAAAAAGTAAAGAGCCATTTTTAATAAAACTATTGGCCAGTTTACACAGTGAATGTACTCTTGCAAATTGACTGCCAAAATTCTTACTGCATGTGTGTATAAGTTTTTGCGTATCTGATTAGTTACTTTTATAAGACTTTGAAATCTTCTACCTTGTGAACATCAGACAAGATCCCAAACTCTGGAGTCTTGGCACATGTTGTTTAGCATGGATTGAGATCATGCAGATCAACGTTCAGCTGACATGATTGTGGCATTTCTTGAGGATGCGTAATGGCAGGCTGTGTATGATTGTCTTCTACTGTGAACTGAAAGAAGATAATGAAGGGCAGTTCAAAAAAAATATCGGGACATATTACCAAGGCACCATGATTGGATTCTATTGCTATTGGGTGCTATTCCACCACGTTCCTATGTAACGCGGTGGAATAGCACTGATCAAGACTGATGCTGCTTTGACAGCTGTCACATTGAAGCTCCACTAGAGTAAATGAGAAACAAAAGTGTCAACAAAACATAGAAAATAGAAGGAGTCGGCCATTCAGCCCTTCGAGCCTGCTCCGCCATTCATTTTGATCATAGTTGATCATCAAAATCAATATCCTGATCCCTTTGGTCCCAAGAGCTGTACCTAATTTCTTCTTGCAATCGCTCAAAGTTTTGGCCTCAACTACTTTCTGTGGTAGTGAATTCCACAGGCAATCTAAAAGCTTCTCAGTAATAAGCTCTCAGTCAGTCGAAAGCACGTTGGAGCATCCTGGTCATAGAATTGCAGCCTGTTCACACCTTGTTTGATCTTGCATATTAATGAATGCTTTGACCAAGCATGATCTGATTACGTTTAACTATTTGCATCTTTGTTGCTCTATAGAGTAGGTACCTCACTACATCTTGTAGTCAAGATTGATTCTAGTGGGTTCTGCTCTGTTTTGAAGATTTTGAGATTTCTAGCTCCTTTGACGAATCTTTCTGTACAGGTTATATATAAATTTATTACATAATACAAATATCTCCATTATTCATTTATTCAATATTCATTAGTCTCTGTTGTAATACTTCAGTTGTATTTTTTTAGAAGTTTTTACTAATTTTTTGTGGTAATTTTTATTCTTCTGATGTGATCATGAATGTTGTTGTCCAATATTTCACTAAATCAGACTGGAACATCTTTCTGAAATTGTCAAAACTGGGGTACAATCTACAGCTTTCCAAAATAAAATGCTATACGAGTAATGAAAATTGCTGAGTAATTAAAGCAGCTTTCAAACTTCTTCTAAACCAAAAATCCATGGGGGTGATTCTCCCAAAGAATTCTGTCAAATTCACATGAAAGCTGGAGTATATCATGCTGTTTTCTTTTCAACGGGTGCTTAAAAATGAATCTCCTACACTCTGTGCATTGCAGAGTGCACTACCATGAATCACTCAAAAGCAGTGAACTATTGTTCTGGAGAAACCGGCAGCATAGCACTGAGCGAGCCACTGCGCATGCGCTGATCTGTCAGCTCTGAGCTCCGCGGCCCCCGCAATGCCGACCCTCTCACCCCCCCTCCCCCGCACTCTGATGATCAGCCCTGATCACTGGCCTCCCTCCCTCCCCACCGATCCCACAGATCACCCCCAGAGACCCCATCCTCTTGGCACTGCCTGATGGTCAGTGGGCAGTGCCGAGGTGCCCACTGGGCATTGGCACTTTGCCCCTTGGGTAGTGCCAGGGGGCCCAGGCTGGCACTGCCAAGGTTCTAATGCCCGGGGGCACTCCTCCACAGCCTGACTCTCTGAGGGGCCTTGATTGCCGCCCCCCCCTTCACTCCAGTGGGGTCGGGCTGCCAGCTCCCCATTCGTGGGGAGCTACTGTAAACCCTGCTGGAGTGAAATATTCCCAGCAGGAGGAAGAGGCTAGTGAGCCTGAGGACTTCAGTCCCGGGCCCGCTAATTATATTTAAATTATATTAAAATCAGTGTCTGCATATATATGCAGCTCCGTGCCAATTTCCAGCACGGAGCTGATGGCGCTGGAAATCCTGCGCTGGGAGACGTGCTGAGGGCCTGACACCCAGCGCAGATCGGCCGCCGCTCGAGTCTCCCAGCTAAAAAAGCAGTGCAGTGGAATGGGCGAATTGCCCCCTTTAATATTGAATGTCTCTTCATTCATTTTTTAACCTGACCTGTGTTAAAAGAAGTTGATCAGCTCTGGCGAAGAGTCAGCCAGACTCAAAACTCTGTTCTCTCTCCATAGATGCTGTCAGACCTGCTGAGATTTTCCAGCATTTTCTGCTTTTGTTTCAGATTCCAGCATCCGCAGTGATTTATTTTGATCAAGGCTTTCTTTAGTTCAACTTAGTTCCTGGTCCTTCCTTTATGATTTCTTTTAAAATATGTTTCCAATCTAGATTTTGAAGCATTCAGTTTTTTTCTTGGAAGAATTGACATGTTATCCTTGTATTTGGAAGTGGATTTTTCTTTTTTCGAAAGACCTTTTTTATACAAAACTGCCAGTACCATCTTCATTGTTTCCACATGACATCACCTTAGCAACAGTGAGTTTGTTTCTAGCCCTGTTGTATCTCGTGATTTAAGGTAGCATCTGATGGCAGGTCAGACAAGTTTATTGAGCACACTCCATTCTCTCAGAACTGTTAATCAAGCTTCAGATTTTTTTCTTTGTTCCGAGCATGTGTACACCTTGATGTGGAAATTTGAGCTCCCTTCAGTAGGTGAAACCAATCCAATTATAAATTAAAATGCATGTTTAATGCTTTGATTTCCAACTTGTTAAACTGACAGTCACTGTGTTTACCAAGCCTCCTCCTCCTTCCGAACACACATGATGCAAAACATGTCAACATTCATTGTCAATTATGTGACATCAGAGTGGAATTAATATAAGATCTTTCTACCCTCTTCCCTGCTGCCATCAGACTTTTGAATGGATCTACCTTATATTAAGTTGATCTTTCTCTACACCCTAGCTATGACTGTAACACTACATTATGTACCTTCTCCTTTCCTTCTCCCCTATGTGCTCTATGAATGGTATGCTTTGTCTGTGAAGCGTGCAAGAAACAATACTTTTCACTGTATCCAAATACATGTGACAATAATAAATCAAATTCCCAAACACACAAGTTTGGCAAACTTGCCACTTTGGAATGAAAGTATAATAACAAAAAATTCCTTTAAATTGTCAACTACAATTTGTAAAATTTACCATGTGAAATAGGTTTGTACACTTCAAATAGTATTGATGGTTTCAAAATGACCCTAATAATAATATTTTTATCAAAATGTAAATGATTTTACCGTAGATACAGCAAACCAATTTAACCTTTGGCACTGCTTTCATTACATTATCGCAGAATATAAGCATAGATTTTTTGTATATAAAAATATCCTGTAATTCTTCTTTGAAAATAAATTTTTATGGTAGGCCTTGATAGTAAACTCTGAAGTTACTCGAATGGATTGAGCCATTTAATTGTTTATACTCATGCGGATTCCTTTGCTCCTGTTTGCTTTGTCCTTGTTATGGTGTGGGGCAGTCTGAACATGTTCAGTGTGAATTTATTGTTGTGATTGATATGGTTAAATAAGAAGTATGATGGTAGCATGTTTGGTTATTCTGCAAGAAATTAATACAAGGATTAGCACATATATAATGGGCAAAATAGCGTACTCTATTCTGTAATGTGATATGGAACTGATGAATAAAAGCTGCAAAAATGATTGGTTTCCTGCATATTAAAACAAAAATAAATTCGAATGTTCTGTCCTTTCTGAAAACTGGTTTTAGGTTGTACAGATATTTTGGATATTTCTGGAAAAAAAACACATTTTGAGAGAAATGGTTAATGAGTGTAGTTGAGCACCCTTGTTTTAGGAAATATAACCTGGAAGTAGGTCAGCCTAGAAATATAAATATTGAATGTGAAAGATAATTTTGTTTGTGTTTTTCTGTAGAATTATAACCAGTGATTTAAGCAGTTAGTTAATAGATATTTAGACTACACATTTTATGTTGTAATATATTGAAAGTTGTGCCTATAGGCCATGAGTTTCCGGGCCTGTTGGCCATGGACGCAAATCTTGCTATGGCCGTTAACTCTCGCAAGAGATTGTGAACCTGATTACCATCAATTTGCATGTATTTAAATATTTCTAAAAGGCATAACGCCGTAGCTTCTGGGGGGTGTCAGATGTTCCGGCAGGAACCACTACTACTTTCCAGCAGTTGACATGACCACTCTAGGGGCACGGAAGCCAGTGTAACCCCTCGGTGGTCAGGAAGATGACAATGGGGGTGGAGGTGGGAATTGGCTGCGATGGTGGATTTGGGGGGTGGTGGAAGGTAGTAGAGAGAGAGAAAGAGGCAATGAGAGAGAGATTGCCAGCCATGGAGAGGGGGGTGATTACAGGCGATGCTTCTCCATCCCACTCTAAATTTGACCTCTCTGCTTTTGTTTTCCGACAATGAAGTCCAGTGGAAGCACGAGGAACAATAACCTATCTTTTGGTTGGACATTGTTTTCACCTTCTGCTTCCATATTTTGGGAGAGCAGTTCTTGGCAATGATTTTGTTATTGCCATTTAATCTCCTCTAAAGCCACCTTTTGCTTACCCCTTTCTCTCTTTCCTTTTTCCCTGCATTTTACTTGTCAAAATTTCAACCAGCTCTAAGCTTTTATGAAGAATTTATTGACCTGAAACGTTAGCCTTGTTTTTCTCCCTGCCTAAACTGCCAAGCATTTCCGGCACTTTCTGGTTATTCTGCTTTACCAATTTGCCCTAATCCTTTTGTAATCTGCTTCATTTTCTCTTGTTGGTGAAAGTGACAGATCTGTTGGTACCAGCTTTGAGATGCCTATACCCATAAAATTGTGAAAGTGTCTGTGACTTGACCAGACACATGTGGCCAGAGGAAAAACTGGTCAGATGAGTGTGCTGGCTGAGGACAATGGAGAAAATTATTGAAGATTTGGCTACACTAAACCAATAATGTTATAACCAGCTGCAGCTTTTGATGTATTAAAGATGTATTAAAAATACTTGTTGGATCATCTGTAAAAATTAGCATAGAATCTTTTAAGTTTTCTAATTTTCAGATTTTTCTGCCTTTCAGGTTGCTATTAAGATAGTCGATAAAACACAACTCGAGGAAGAAAACCTGAAGAAGATCTTCAGAGAAGTTCAAATCATGAAAATGCTCCGGCACCCCCATATTATTAGGTTGTACCAGGTGAGAGGCTTATACCTTTTATAAGGATTGATTTTCACTTCCTGTTTTCCATTAGTAGAGCAGAATATCAGGCACATTATTTCTCTGATTTTATGGAGGTGTTCCTCCTTGTAAAGGAAATTAATGACATTGCTTGTTGAAGTAGTACTTAACGTTATAGCTGAAGTACCACCATTAAGAATCCTTTTACACAAGAAAAATGCTGGGAGTTCTGCTAAAAGGTCACTGAAACGCTCACTCTGTCACTCTCCCCACAGATGCTTCCTGACCCATGAATATTTCTCAAATTTTCTGTTTGAAATAATAACAATGGCCCTTTATTTCTTTGATTGTAAAAGAACTTTAGTATATGCCATTTCTTACAAGTCTTCCTTTTCGTACCATTTTAGTAACCAGAACAGTTTATGCATCGTAGTTTTGATGGAACAGATTCTACTATAGTTTTAGTAAAATCCAAGGAATAACCTGTAATGCTGTTTGAAGTTGGACAATTTTTGTATTTTTGTTACCTTGTGACTAAAACGTTATATTCCAGTCAGATGAAGAAAATTAAACTAATTTCCTTCAAATCCTTAACCTGACATAGAATCCATGGAATCTCTGCAATGCAGAAGGAGGCCATTCAGCCCTTCGAGTCTGTACCACATAAGACAGTCACCCAAGACTGGAATTGAATCCGGGTCCCTGGTGATGTGAGGCCTCAGTGCTAACCACTGTGCCACTGTGCCGCCAATTTAAAAAAAACTTTCCTGTCATATTGATCATAAAAATGGCTGTTAGCGATAACAAGAAAACCAGTGAATAATTCCCAAACAGGAAAGAGTATTCGTACCATTTTAGTAACCAGAACAGTTTATGCATTATGCAGTTTATGGAACAAATTCTACTATAGGTTTAGTAAAATCCAAGGAATAACACCTGGAATGCTATTTGAGGTGAGACAGTTTTTTTGTATTTTTGCTACCTTGTGACTAAAACGTCATGTTCCAGTCAGATGAAGAAAATTAAACTAATTTCCTTCAAATCCTTAACCTGAGTGCTGCAGGATGGTGTTCAGGTGACTGTCACCTTTTCAAGTCTAATTTTCTGAACAGTTTTAACTATGAATACATAACTGCCTTATAACTTGTTCTCAAGAGAGTTTTAATTTCCATGAACTGCATATAAGAAAACAGACAGTAATTTATGTGACAGAAAGAGTTCTGGTACACTTTTAAATATTGGCTGTCTAATAATACCCTCAAACTCAAATATTGTACTGTGCCATGGTAAGATTTTTATTGTTCTTTCAGTCATGCTTGAAGCTTCATAATTGCCTGGTGCCTGTAATATTTCCGCCTTTTGCATTTCTGAAAGAACACTGAATATAGTGTCACCTGTGAAGTTTTATTTATTATGTCTTTTGACTAAAATAATAATAGGGATCATTTGAAAGTATGCCACTTGTCATAGTGTTTTTTTTACTATTTCCTATGAATTGGTGACTAGGGGATTGTAGAATGAGAACACTTGTCTGCTGATGTTCCAAACCACAGGCAATGGTCTGTGCACCAGATGTCAGATTTTGTAAGCTGTGTCAGTCGCTTGCAAAAAGGTTGAGTTGCAACGTTTTGTATGAAATCACCATTAAAGTGAATTCTGCCATTATTTGCAGACTGTTATCTTCAGTTCCTACCTTATCCGTTCTTGATCTTCAGTGTTTGTTTTAAAAATTCAAGGCACAGGGCATATAATAAAATGAACATTGGCTGAAGTTTTTTGACTAGGGCTTATTAATTAGTGTCACAAGTAGGCTTACACTAACACTGCAATGAAGTTACTGTGAAAATCCCCTAGTCGCCACACTCTGGCGCCTATTCGGGTACACTAAGGGAGAATTTTTAGTGTGGCCAATGCACCTAACCAGCCAGGAATTGAACCCGTTCACTATTGCTGTGAGGCAGCAGTGCTAACCACTATGCCACC
Organism: Mustelus asterias; assembly: GCF_964213995.1. NCBI lineage: Eukaryota > Metazoa > Chordata > Chondrichthyes > Carcharhiniformes > Triakidae > Mustelus > Mustelus asterias. The sequence continues at coordinate 31,833,447 of NC_135827.1, forward strand.
CATTGCCTTTAGATTGAAGTAGATGTAAATTAATACATTTTGTAGTGTTTGGCATCTACTTCATTATATAACAGAAAAATGCTTCTCTTTTACTTAATGTTCCCTGTGGACATGAGAAAGGAAAAAAAAGAGCAAATTGATAGGTTAAAGAAGGAAAAAAAGAGAACAGAGTATAAAAGATGGCGCAGGCATATAGTTTGGCTGATATATTGAAAGAAAAACAGACAAAAAGTGATACTGACACACAATATAGAGCAAAGCATAAGCTGCAATCCGTGCACAGAGGAGAAGGCATATAGAAGTGAGGAAACAGGCATATTTACCGGATGAGAGAGGCAAGGGTGAGGTTCAAACAAAGATGGATATATAAAGACATCAATATAAATTTATCTCAGCCAGGAATAAGGAGAAAAGTTGAAGACAGAAAGGAAAAAGTGAAACATGCACAATTTGTGAGTGGTAGATAATGAGAAGTGAGGAGAGAACCAAGTTTTTATTTGCTTTTTGTCTGTGAACATAAGAAATCAATTTGTTGATTTTATTGATGTGATATCTGGAGGTAAAAGCTTTCTTAGGGTATCTGCCAGCTGCGGATCAATTGGTAAACCTCTTGCCTCTGAATCAGAAAGTTGAAAGTTTAAACCCCACTCTGGGACAAAAATCAAGGCTGACATCCCGGTGCAGTATTGTGGGAATACCACACTGCTGGAGGTGTTGTCATTTGGATGCAACATTCAACCACGTCAGCCCTCTCAGCTGGATGTAAAGATTCCATGGCACTATTTCAAAGCAGAGTAAGGAAGGTATGCCCGGGTGATTGTCGATATTTATCTCTCCATCACTATCACTAAAAGAGATGAACTGGTTATTATCACATTGCTGTTTGTGGAAGTTTGTTGTGCAAAATGGCGCTCATGCGTTACAACAGTAACTACACATTAGAAGTATTTCATTAGCTGTAAAGTAGGCTGGAACATCCTTTGGTCATGGAAGGTGCAATATAAAGTCAAGTCTTTCTTTTCTCTCTCTTCATTTTCTTTTCTTTTTTTCCTTAAACCATCGAATCATAGCATAGTACAGCACAGAAGGAGGCTATTCTGCTCATAGAGTCATAGACGTTTACAGCATGGAAACAGGCCCTTCGGCCCAACTTGTCCATGCCGCGCTTTTTTTAAAACCCCTAAGCTAATCCCAATTGCTCGCATTTGGCCCATATCCCTCTATACCCATCTTATCCATCTAACTATCTAAATGCTTTTTAAAAGACAAAATTGTACCTGCCTCTACTACTACCTCTGGCAGCTTGTTCCAGACACTCACCACCCTCTGTGAAAAAATTGCCTCTCTGGCCACTTTTGTATCTCTCCCCTCTCACCTTAAACCTATGCCCTCTAGTTTTAGACTCCCCTACCTTTGGGAAAAGATATTGACTATGTAGCTGATCTAAGCCCCTCATTATTTTATAGATCTCTATAAGATCACCCCTCAGCCTCCTATGCTCTATAGGAAAAATGTCCCAGTCTATCCAGCCTCTCCTTATAACTCAAACCATCAAGTCCCGGTAGCATCGTAGTAAATCTTTTCTGCACTCTTTCTAGTTTAATAATATCCTTTCTATAATAGGGTGACCAGAATTGCACACAGTATTCCAAGTGTGGCCTTACCAATGTCTTGTACAATTTCAACAAGACATCCCAACTCCTGTATTCAATGTTCTGACCGATGAAACTAAGCATGCCAAATGCCTTCTTTGCCACTCTGTCCACCTGTGACTCCACTTTCAAGGAGCGGTGAACCTGTACCCCTAGATCTCTCTGTTCTGTAACTCTCCCCAACGCCCTACCATTAATTGAGTAAGTCCTGCCCTGGTTCAGTCTACCAAAATGCATCACCTCGCATTTGTCTAAATTAAACTCCATCTGCCATTCATCAGCCCACTGGCCCAATTGATCAAGATCCCGTTGCAATCGGAGATAACTTCACTGTCCACGATGCCACCAATCTTGGTGTCATCTGCAAACTTACTAACCATGCCTCCTATATTATCATCCAAATCATTAATATAAATGACAAATAACAGTGGACCCAGCACTGATCCCTGAGGCACACCACTGGTTACAGGCCTCCAGTTTGAAAAACAACTCTCTATAACCACCCTCTGGCTTCTGTGAAGAAGCTAATTTTGTATCCAGTTAGATACCTCACCCTGGATCCCATGAGATTTAACCTTATGCAACAACCTACCATGCGGTACCTTGTCAAAGGCCTTGCTAAAGTTCATGTAGACAACATCAACTGCACTGCCCTCATCTACCTTCTTGGTTACCCCTTCAAAAAACTCAATCAAATTTTTGAGACATGATTTTCCACTCTCAAAGCCATGCTGACTGTATCTAATCAGTCCTTGCATCTCTAAATGCCTGTAGATCCTGTCTCTCAAAATACCTTCCAACAACTTACCCGCCATAGATGTGAGGCTCACTGGCCTGTAGTTCCCAGGCTTTTCCCTGCAGCCCTTTTTAATCAAGGGCACAACATTTGCCACTCTCCAATCTTCAGGCACCTCACCCGTGACTATCTATGATTCAAATATCTCTGCTAGGGGACCTGCAATTTCCTCCCTAGCCTCCCACAATGTCCTGGGATACACTTCATCAGGTCCCGGGGATTTATCTACCTTGATGCGCTTTAAGACTTCCAGCACCACCTTCTCCGTAATATATACACTCCTCAAGACATCATTATTTATTTCCCCAAGTTCCCTAACATCCATGCTTTTCTCAATAATAAATACTGATGAGAAACATTCATTTAGGATCTCACCCATCTCTTGTGGATCCGCACACAGATGAGTTTGTTGATCTGTAAGAGGTCCTACTCTCTCCTTTGTTACTCTTATGCCCTTTATGTATTTGTAGAAGCTCTTTGGATTCTCCCTTGCCTTATCTGCCAAAACAATCTCGTGTTCCCTTTTTGCCCTCCTGATTTCTCTCTTAACTCTACTCCTGCACCCCCTATACTCTTCAAGGGATTCACTTGATCCCAGCTGCCTATGCATGTCATGTGCCATCATGCTTGCACTGGCTCTAAGACAATCCAGTTAGTTCCATTCCCTTGCTCTTTCCACATATTCTTCTGATTTATTTTTCATTCAAATATTTCTCCAATTCCGTTTGAGTATTATATGTTTAATGACCATGATTAGCCAATATTTTCAAAACTTGGCATTAAGTTTGGTATATTAGAATATTTCCCTTATCTGATACTATGTCCTTGTGCTACAGGTTATGGAGACAGAAAGGATGATTTATTTGGTGACGGAGTATGCAAGTGGTGGGGAGATATTTGGTGAGTAATATCTTTGTTTGAGATGAATGTTAGCGATGTAGGGCTTTAAAACATCCATCAAAGTTGTTGTTATGCTATGTTGGAGTTTTAGCAATCAGACATACTGAATCACTATATTTAAACATACAAACCTACCCTTGTATTTTGAAAACCCGTTTGTTAATTTTAGTCTGCAGCTGCAACAGATTATTTTTCTACTAAACTATATCACAGCTTTACTTAAAAGGAGGTAAAAGTTATTTGGTCCTTATTATCACAATACAGGTATTTATAAGTCAATGTTTATTTTCTGGTTTTTCAATGTTGCACTGACACTGTTTCAAATCATCAGGCTTTCTATTCCCAGACTCTTGCTTGGGTTTAGAATGCAAGCAATGCAACAATTTAAAATGGGGGGAGGTACCCTTCCTGTATACTTGCATGGTATGCTGTCCCCTTTTATAGAAATCCAACTAACAGTGGTTACGCCGTTCCTTTCCATCTGTTTCATTAATGTTTCATTGGTATCTCCTTGTATTGATCTGCTAATTCCTACCTTAGAAAATGCCTCCTATATGTTACGGCATTTACTTAATTACTTTCATTGTATGCCATGGGCAAGATACATACATCTACGTGAAATTTGTAGAGCTATCTGTCCCTTCTAAGAAAAAAAATTAAGCTAGTCATCTTTGCTTCCCCTAATTTTGCTGGAAAAGAATCATTTATATGATCATCTTCAGTTCTTTGCCACACAATATAACAGAGAAAAAACATTTTGTAGTTGTACCAAACCTGTTTTATTTATGACCTGCATGGCTGATCTATCCTGTAATGAAGCCTGACTGGTGTCTTATGGCAGAAGTGTAAGTTGGGACTACAAGTCATTCATTGCCTTCTACTATACCATGGGAAGAAATACCAGAGATTGAAACACTAGCCCTTCATCCTTTAGCAGAATATATTAACATTGAATTCGGTACGAAGTAATCAGAGTATGTACAACTTGAAAAACTGAAGGAAAAACCTATATTGAGGTCTTGGGTTTTGACCATCCTACACCATGGGCACTTATACGTTGGAATTTTTAATTTGAGTAATTGCACCTGTGAAACTCATTCCCCAGTACTGATATAAGCAAATATTCTGTGTTGCTGGGAGCTATTGGCTCTAAGTGACAATGCTGCAAATGAATATTAGGAGTACAATCAGTGAAGATTTCCACTAGGGGCATTGTACAAGTTCTTGGATTCGAGGATAATATATTTGCTTTTGAAAATGTACAGTTTCTCTGAGAAGTACTCAATCTAAAGCCAGATCTCATGTCTGGAAAAAAAATATTTAAATGCTCCTGAGGATTTACCTATCCACCTAAGAACAAAGAACAATACAGCACAGGAACAGGCCCTTTGGCCCTCCAAGCCTGTGCCGCTCATGTGCCCAACTAGACCATTCGTTTGTATCCCTCTATTCCCAGTCTGTTCATGTGATTATCTAGATAAATCTTAAACGATCCCAGCGTGTCCGCCTCAATCACCTTGCTTGGGAGTGCATTCCAGGCCCCCACCACCCTCTGTGTAAAATACGCCCCCCTGACATCTGTGTTGAACCTTGTCCCCCTCACCTTGAACCTGTGACCCCTTGTGTTCGTCACTTCCGACCTGGGAAAAAGCTTCCCACTGTTCACCCTATCTATGCCCTTCATAATTTTATACACCTCTATTAGGTCGCCCCCTCATGCTCCGTCTTTCCAGGGAGAACATCCCCAGTTTACCCAATCTCTCCTTATAGCTAAGACCCTCCATACCAGGCAACATCCTGGTAAACCTTTTCTGTACTCTCTCCAAAGCCTCCACGTCCTTCTGGTTGTGTGGCGACCAGAACTGGACGCAGTATTCCAAATGTGGCCTAACCAACGTTCTATACAGCCGCAACATCATATGCCAACTTTTATATTCTATGCCCCGTCCAATAAAGGCAAGCATGCCATATGCCTTCTTCACCACCCTCTCCACCTGTGCTGCCACTTTTAAGGATCTGTGGACTTGTACACCCAGGTCCCTCTGTGTGTCTATACTCCTGATGGTTCTGCCATTTATTGTATAGCTCCCCCTTACATTAAATCTACCGAAATGCATCACTTCGCATTTATCTGGATTAAATTCCATCTGCCATTTCTCCGCCCAATGTTCCAGCCTATCTATAACCTGCTGTATTCTCTTACAATGTTCATCACTATCCGCAACTCCAGCAATCTTTGTGTCGTCCGCAAACTTACTGATCACACCAGCTACATCTTCCTCCAAATCATTTATATATATCACAAACAGCAGAGGTCCCAGTACAGAGCCCTGTGGAACTCCACTAGTCACAGACCTTCAACCGGAAAAAGACCCCTCCACTGCTACCCTCTGTCTTCTATGGCTAAGCCAGTTCTCCACCCATCTAGCTAGCTCACCTTTTATCCCGTGAGATTTAACCTTTTGCACCAGCCTGCCATGAGGGACCTTGTCAAAAGCTTTACTAAAATCCATATAGACGACATCCACGGCCCTTCCCTCGTCAATCGTTTTTGTCACCTCTTCAAAAAATTCAACCGAATTTGTGAGGCATGACCTCCCTCGTACAAAACCATGCTGTCTATCGCTAATGAGATTATTCAGTTCTAAAGGCGCATATATCCTATCTCTAAGAATCTTCTCCAACAATTTCCCTACCACGGATGTCAAGCTCACCGGCCTATAATTACCCGGGTTATCCTTGCTACCCTTCTTAAATAACGGGATCACATTTGCTATCCTCCAATCCTCTGGGACCTCACTTGTGTCCAGTGAAGAGACAAAGATTTCTGTTAGAGGCCCAGCAATTTCATCTCTTGCCTCCCTGAGGAGTCTAGGATAGATGCCATCCGGCCCTGGGGATTTGTCTGTCTTAATGTTTCCTAAAAAACCTAACACTTCCTCCTTTGTAATTGAGATTTTTTCTAACTGGTCAACACATCTCTCTGAGACACTACCAGTCAACATGTCCCTCTCCTTTGTGAATACTGATGCAAGTTTCTTCAGTAACCTAGGATAACCATTCTCCTTTCTGTTAAGGAGACAGGCACAGTGGTGTTGTGACTGGGCTAGTAATTCAGAGACCCAGGCTAATTATCTGGGGTCCTGGGTTTGAATCCCACCATAACAGACAGTGAAACTTGAATTCAATAAAAATCTGGAATTAAGAGTCTAATGATGACCAGGAAACCATTGCCGATTTTTGTAAAAGCCCATCTTGTTCACTAACTTTAGGGAAGGAAATCTGCCATCCTTACCTGGTCTGGCCTACATGTGAGTCTAGATCCATAGCAATGTGGTTGACTCTTAAATGCCCTTGGGGATGGACAATGAATGCTTGCCCAGCCAGCAGCGCGCTCCTTCATATTCGGAGGTGTAAACATTAAAGACAAATTGGAGTATGTTGCCAAAGGGATGATTCTATTTGTCTTGGTTTGAAGTGAACGCATCAGTTTCCAATTCTTGTATGTAATGACTTTGCTACTTTGCTTAAGAAGCGGAAGAAATTGCTTCTGAGAAATTAGTCTTGCAAATCATATTTGCAGCTACGTAATTTAATTCCAAGGCATTTTCACACATCCAATGCATTTCTGAGTCTTCAGATTTATTGATGAGCAAGACGGGTGCCTTGCTTTTAGTCAGGATCAGTACGGTTTACCATTTGTAAATTGTTTGTTGTTGTAAGAAGTTTGCATTTTATCCCATCTTCGTGCAAAACACCTGCATTGTTTAAAAAGATAATTCAAAATTATTTCAGCAAGGTTAGCAGTAGTGAATTTTCTAGATTTTGGTCCTACCTAATTCTGCTTTCTTCCAAGTCATATAAGTTTCATCACTTGGTAATAAATGACAATATTTGCATTTGTAGTGCAAAGTTAATTTACTGTTGTAGTAACACACCTTCAAAAGAATGGCATTGCCTTTGCCCATCATCATGTCAATGGTCAAACAACAGGATTTTCTGCTATCTCTCTTTCTCTCTCTCTCTCTCTCCCTCTGAACTATTCCTCTGGTGGGTTCAGGGTGGTGTGTGTGGGAGTGAGTTAAAATAGCATGGTTACAGTGGGGGCAGACAGGCTTTGGACAGGAAGTCTGCCCAAACCCCAAGTAAGGGCGTTGGGGAAAGTTACAGAACAAAGAGATCTAGGAGTACATGTTCAAAGCTCCTTGAAAGTGGAGTCACAGGTGGACAGAGTGGTGAAGAAGGCATTCAGTATGTTTGGTTTCATTGGTCAGAATATTGAATACAGGAGTTGGGACATCTTGTTGAAGTTGTACAAGACAGTGGTAAGGCCACACTTGGAATACTGTGTACAGTTCTGGTCACCCTATTATAGAAAGGATATTATTAAATAGAAAGAGTGCAGAAAAGATTTACGAGGATGCTACCGGGACTTGATGGTTTGAGTTATAAGGAGAGGCTGGATAGACTGGGACTTTTTTCTCTGGAGCATAGGAGGCTGAGGGGTGATCTTATAGAGGTCTATAAAATAATGAGGGGCTTAGATCAGCTACATAGCCAATATCTTTTCCCAAAGGTAGGGGAGTTTAAAACTAGAGGGCATTACGTTTAAGGGGAGAGATACAAAAGTGTCCAGAGGGGCAATTTTTTACACAGAGGATGGTGAGTGTCTGGAACAAGCTACCAGAGGTAGTAGTAGAGGCGGGTACAATTTTGTCTTTTAAAAAGCGTTTAGACAGTTACATGGATAAGATGGGTAATGAGGGATATGGGCCAAATGCAGGCAATTGGGATTAGCTTAGGGGTTTAAAAAAAAGGGTGGCATGGACGAGTTGGGCCGAAGGGCCTGTTTCCATGCTGTAAACCTCTATGACTTTATGACTCTAAGGCAACCCCCGGACCTACCCTCTGACTGGGAGATCAGTGCCTTGTGACCCCTATAGAGTAGCCCCTACCCTGTCCTTCCCAGGACCCCGGTATTTACCATCATTGTGATTCCCAGGACTTTGGACGAAATTCTCTCATGGCCCTACCAGCAGGTTCGATGGTAAGGGCTGTAGGAGAATTTGGCGGGAGTGCAGAAATCGTGAATTTCCGCTGCGTATTCTGCTGGTCTCACTGGAGGAGCGGGAAACCTGCTGCAGGTGGGCATGATCTGCATTCCATCAATAGCTTGCACATCAAGGCCTGATCAGAATCTTCCACCCACCGTTGATTCTGTGCAACGCCAATGGGAAAACACACCAGTGCAAAACATGTCTGGAATGATGTGACATGCACATGTTAGGACTCAGCTGAACAATGCCTGGGTTTGCGTCCTAAGTTCCAAATGGATGTTGCCAGCAACCCTGGACCCTGGGACACCACAGCAGTGGGTGAGGGGCATAACTAGAGGTGGACCTTCCAGATTCAGCAGCATTGAGGGGGTCCATCTTCCAGCATCAGAACATTCCTGGAGATGCATCTTCAATTTCAGGAGGTCCAACCTCTTCAATAATGAACCAGTGATGTCGGGCATCTTTTCAATATGGCCCCTGGATACCATGGCAGACAACACACCATCAGGCTTGGCTCATTGTTGAATATGGTGCAAAACACCCAGTTGCATAATTAATGAGGCTGGGGCTGCAAGATATGGCGTGTGTTAGGGGCTGTTATGATGGTTTTCTTGTTGTATTTAAAACTATCGTTCCCCTCAAGTAGCCAAACAAAGTAACAGAGTGGTTTCAAGATGATCTTTACTATCGCCAGCTACACGACCCTGAATGTCCATTCAGGGCATTGAGTGAAAAATCAGAAATACAAAGATAATTAAAGACACAGTTTTGATTACAAGTAATTAGCATATTACCAATAACAGAATAGGAGTTATTTCTATCCAATCATAGTTATGGTTACATTATGCAGACGTAAGGGTATAATGTCCAATTAAAACTTTTGCATGTTATATCGTCAAGAAATGATAGCTATATCTCTGACCAGTGGTATCTGAACCTCCCTTTCCATTGTTCCTTGTTCTAATGGGCAGACATGAACTGCAGCTGCACGTCATTTGGTTAGATAGTCCTTGGGCTTTATCTGGGCTTACTTTACTCAAAATCTGTCATTTGCACATGGCTTTCCCTGTGTTTCTGAGGTTCAGCTGGCAGCTTACGTGATTTTTAAACTTGTGTGATTTTTAACCCTTTCACCATGGGTCCCACTGGCTTTCACAGCAGTGCCACTGGACTTGGTCCCAGATGGGAGAATTCCACCCTCAGCCTCAGGCACGGTGCTGCAGTATCTCTTCCGACAACTGCAGCACCCCACCGATTGGCCTATGGCTCTCCAAGGTGGGACTTCCTTCCAAGTGAGGAAAGAAGTCCTCCCGCCTTCTGCCAATCAATGCTTAATAGAGAGTGAAATAGCAGCAGGCCCGTTGGAGCCAGCGCGGACACATTGCCTGCTGACTCCTTGGAAGAAGGACACCGAGCGCTTGCCATCCTGAAAGTTCAGTTTGTGTACCAGTGATCTGTCCAAAATATATTACCCCAACTGTAGTATCTGGATTCCTGTTGAGTTTCCAGAGTTTTCTCTAAACTGGGGCTTGATTCCTCACAATCCAGAATTATTTCGTTTTTGGAGAAAGTATACCAACCACAATTTTTTCTGTTCTTGGGTGGAAAATATAAATGGAGTACCATGGGACATAGGAACGTAGGAATTAGGAGCAGAAGTAGGCAAACTCAGCCCTTCGAGCCTGCTCTGCCATTCAGTCAGATCATGGCTGATCTCTCCCTGTCTCAAATCCCCCTTCCCACCTGTTCCCCATATCCCTCTTTCCCTTCTTAGAAATATATCCATCTCCCTCTTGAAACCATTCAGTGATCCAGACTCCACCGCTCTATGGGGCAGTGAGTTCCACACGTTCATCACCCTTGCGAGAAGTAGTTCCTCCTCATCTCAGTTTTAAATCTACCACCTCGCAACCCATACCTGTGACCTCTTGTTTTGGATTGCCTCATAAGAGGAAACATTTACTTTATCAATCCCTTTTGGTATTTTATATACCTCGATTAGATCCCCTCGCATCCTTCTAAACTCCAGTGAGAACAAGCCCAAACTGTTTAATCTCTTCTCGTACATCAACCCCTTCATCCCTGGAATCAATCTGGTGAACCTCCTCTGAACTGTCTCCAATGCCACCACTTCCTTCCTCGAATAGGGAGACCAAAACTGGACACACTACTCCAGATGTGGTCTCACCAACACCCTATACAATTGCAACAACACTTCTCTACTTTTATATTCCAATCCTTTTGCAGTAAATGTCAACATCCCATTTGCCTTTCTTATTGTGTGCTGCACCTGCATCCTGACTTTCTGCGATTCATGAACATAGACGCTCAGATCCCTCTGCCCGGATTTTGAATCTGCTTTCCATTTTTGATAATTTGCCTTTCTATTTTTCCTGCCAAAATGGATAACCTCACACTTATCCACATTAAACTCCATCTGTCAAATTTTGGCCCATTTTGCTAGCCTATCTATCTATATATGTTCACCTCTACTGTGCATAATCCCAATTGCCAGTTTTATAATCAACTTCTTTGTAGTTCATTAATTCGTCTCTGCACAATCCAGGATGTGTGGCAAGGTGCTCCTCCAAACGTGTTGCGTAAAACTCATCAGAGTCTTCTGAGAATTCTTCTTCGAAGAAGTCTCACATAGCCCAAGTCTGTGATAACATGGAGATTATTTTGAAATAGAATTTTTTTTTTTCTAACTGGAAAATGTTATCATGAATAAACCATGTTACTTAGAGTTGTCCTTAATTATTATTGTTCTCATTATGAACAAGATGTTAACAAACCTCTTATGCAATATAAACTGTCCCTCATATTTGGCATTGTGCCCTTTGGCAGGGATTCTCAATTGTCTGAAAGGAGCAGAAGTGGCATTGCAGTAACCATTCTAACGTTTTATTCTGCAACCAAGCCACAAGACTGAATCTTTGATGAATGTGCTATCCTAATTTTGCATATGTAGATTTTTTTTAAACTGTTTGCGTCCTGGAGTTTAGCCTAAGTTAGGAGAGAACAGAAATTGATCACATGGGATAGTCAGCACGGATTCGTGAAGGGCAAGTCGTGCTTCACAAATTTGATTGAATTTTTTGAGGAGGTAACTAGGTGTGTTGATGAAGGTAGGGCGGTTGATGTCATATACATGGATTTTAGTAAGGCGTTTGATAAGGTCCCCCATGGTCGGCTTATGATGAAAGTAAGGAGGTGTGGGATAGAGGGAAAGTTGGCCGATTGGATAGGTAACTGGCTGTCTGATCGAAGACAGAGGGTGGTGGTGGATGGAAAATTTTCGGACTGGAGGCAGGTTGCTAGCGGAGTGCCGTAGGGATCGGTGCTTGGTCCTCTGCTCTTTGTGATTTTTATTAATGACTTAGAGGAGGGGGCTGAAGGGTGGATCAGTAAATTTGCTGATGACATCAAGATTGGTGGAGTAGTGGATGAGGTGGAGGGGTGTTGTAGGCTGCAAAGAGACATAGATAGGATGCAAAGCTGGGCTGAAAAATGGCAAATGGAGTTTAACCCTGATAAATGTGAGGTGATTCATTTTGGTAGGACAAATTTAAATGTGGATTACAGGGTCAAAGGTAGGGTTCTGAAGACTGTGGAGGAACAGAGAGATCTTGGGGTCCATATCCACAGATCTCTAAAGGTTGCCACTCAAGTGGATAGAGCTGTGAAGAAGGCCTATATTGTGTTAGCTTTTATTAACAGTGGGTTGGAGTTTAAGAGCCGTGGGGTTATGCTGCAACTGTACGGGACCTTGGTGAGACCACATTTGAAATATTGTGTGCAGTTCTGGTCACCTGACTATAAGAAGGATGTGGAAGCGCTGGAAAGAGTGCAGAGGAGATTTACCAGGATGCTGCCTGGTTTGGAGGGTAGGTCTTATGAGGAAAGGTTGAGGGAGCTAGGGCTGTTCTCTCTGGAGCGGAGGAGGCTGAGGGGAGACTTAATAGAGGTTTATAAAATGATGAAGGGGATAGATAGAGTGAACGTTCAAAGACTATTTCCTCGGGTGGATGGAGCTATTACATGGGGGCATAACTATAGGGTTCGTGGTGGGAGATACAGGAAGGATATCAGAGGTAGGTTCTTTACGCAGAGAGTGGTTGGGGTGTGGAATGGACTGCCTGCAGTGATAGTGGAGTCAGACACTTTAGGAACATTTAAGCGGTTATTGGATAGGCACATGGAGCACACCAGGATGATAGGGAGTGGGATAGCTTGATCTTGGTTTCAGATAAAGCTCGGCACAACATCGTGGGGCCGAAGGGCCTGTTCTGTGCTGTACTGTTCTATGTTCTATGTTGTTGACCTAATTCATTGTAGTTCCCTGGCTTTCTTGGGTTGGTTGTTTCAGCAGGAGTGTTCTCTGCTAAGCATATATCAGATCTTTTAAGAGAATCCAATATCTTTGTGCTGGTGGGCTTTAGTTTGAAAAGGTATGATTCACTCCTTTGCAAGCCTAGCAGCAAAGTGTTGATCCATTATATTTCTCTTCAATTTATACTGCCAACTGAAAGTAGTTTTAAAAAGATATACGCTGGAATTCTACTGCCCCATCTGCTACAGAAATTGGAGCGGGCGAAGGGTGGACAATGGGAAGGTCCGTTGACCTCGGGCAGGATTTTCCGGTCTCGGGTTGAGTGAGGCTGTAAAATCCCACCCAGATTTTCCTTACATTCAAGATCGGAAGTATTTTAAAACTGCTTTTAATTAGTAAAGCTGCATCCAGTATCTAATAGTTGATTGTGTGTGTGTGTGTGCGCGTGTCCAACCTCATGAGCAAAGTTCAGGTTAGTTATGGTCAGAATAGCACGCAGGATTATATATTGTATGGTTAAATTAACTAGTCATTGACCTCATCACTGATTGTGAGAATTCGTTGGGTGTAAAGTTACTACCAGTACTCTATACACAATTGTGTGTGAAGGACTTTGACAGGCTGGAAACAGCGTGGTGCTGTATAAATGTAACTTATTTTATTCCATTATTATAAATGAAATAATTAATTGCAAATTAAGTAATTGATGAAAGTTAGCCATATTTCACTTATAAATGGGACTAAGTTGATGCTCCTGATTATGTCAGTTTGAAATGTTATTATATTGTTATTGGTAAGTAATAAACAAATTATTTTAACACTATTTTTCATTGAAAAGTTGAGTTTCCTTTCATTTCTTAATCCAAATATTATAATTTACAATGTGAGGATGGGCAATAAATGCTGACCAGCCAGCGAAGCCCACGTCCCACAAATGAATTTTTAAAAAGAATTGAAACATCTATTTGCAAAAAAGCAGTTTAGATACAAAGTGAATCAGCAGAATAGCTTTGTGGTGGAATAGTTAGCTTGAAGCATGAAATGCTGCTGTTACTATATTTTGCCTTTGTGATTTTCATTAATGAAATAAAGCCATCAAAACTAACAAAATATTCTAATTAATTTGTCACATGCTGTCATAGTTGTCTCTCGACATTAATGACAAGCTATTTGATTGCAATCCACCAAATCTGCAGTGGATCTTTGATCATCTGTGACTGGTGCAAGATATTGGTGTTACATTTACCAGTTTACTGTCCTTTTCGGCATGTTCTGATTTATTTTGAGAGCTGAAAGATTATCAGTGGATGTGAGTTTTGCACAATTTCATTATTCTTAGTGTGTGAATCCCACATGGTGTTCTGGACTATTGCCTCACATGGCAAACCCTTGCATTGGTTAAATACTAGGGGTGGCAGGATGAGGCCCATAAGTGACCATTAAATGGCTTCTTAAGGACCTCAGTTGACCTCTGGGTGGAAAGGCTGTGACACCCTTCTGCCCTAAGCTTGATTATGGGAGGTGGGAAGATATCTGGGTCCCGCCTGCACTATCCGCCTGATCAAACATTTCCCCCTATCTCTGAACTCCTGTCCAGAGAGGGATGATTGGTTATTAAATTCCAGCCACCGTTTGATTCAAAGATTAGTTGTTAACTAGTGTTAGGGGAGAATAGTTTATTGAACTATTTGTATCTGTTCGCGATGCCCTTTGTTAGCCTAAGTGATTTTTTTTTTGCATTGTGTGTTACCTCTTGTTATGAAATATATTCAGGTAAATCATCTGGACTTGGATATTACTTTTAGAAAAAGAGTTTACTATATTGGAGATTTAGTAGCAGGTTCAGTTAATTTTAAAATTTACAAGAAATTAGGGTGATCACCCATCCAGTTTCAACTAAAGTTATTTTTGGCTAGCTGCCTGGTAAGCATATTTGAACATTAATGATGAAAACCTGGGTTTGAATAACAGAGACATGTTAAAGGTGTGTGTGCTCGTGTACACCCATATGTGTACGTGCGCGTGTGCATGCGTACTACTGGCTCTTTTAAATCATGTTGCAAATGATCTGATTGGCAGTCATTCTCCCTCAATCCAATTTTGATGATGGAAGGTGAAGTCCTTCCCAGCTATCTTTCTCTTTGCTTGTCATTTTCTAGTTTGATAATTAACTCCCCTCAATTCCTTACTCTGTGGAACCTCTGCTCCTCTGCTTGCTAAAACACACAGGTTGTTTATTTAATTAAAAATGTGCAGGAAAATTTGATTTATTATTGTCACATGTATTAGCATACAGTGAAAAGTATTGTTTCTTGCACACCGTTCATAGAGAAGGAAACGAGAGAGTGCAAAATGTAATGTTACAGTCATAGCTAGGGTGTAGAAAAAGATCAACTTAATGCAAGGTAAGTCCATTCAAAAGTCTGACGGTAGCAGGGAAGAAGCTGTTTTTGAGCCGGTTGGTACGTGACCTCAGACTTTTGTATCTTTTTCCCGACGGAAGAAGGTGGAAGAGAGAATGTCCGAGGTGTGTGAGGTTCTTAATTATGCTGGCTGCTTTGCCGAGGCAGCGGGAAGTGTAGACAGAGTCAATGGATGGGAGGCTGGTTTCGTGATGGATTGGGCTACATTCACAATCTTTTGTAGTTTTTTGTGGACTTGGTCAGAGCAGGAGCCCTACCAAGCTGTGATACAACCAGAAAGAATGCACTCGTAAAAGTTGGTGAGTAGCTGACATGCCAGATTTCCTTAGTCTTCTGAGAAAGTAGAGGCGTTGGTGGTTTTTCTTAACTATAGTGTCTGCATAGGGGGACCAGGACAGGTTGTTGGTGATCTGGACACCTAAAAACGTGAAGCTCTCGACCCTTTCTACTTTGCCCTCGTTGATGTAGACAGGGGCATGTACTGCTCTGCGCTTCCTGAAGTCAATGACAATCTCCTTCGTTTTGTTGACGTTTGGGAGAGAAATTATTGCTCCCGCACCACTTCACCAGATTCTCTATCTCATTCCTGTACTCTGTCTCGTCATTGTTTGTGAACCGACCCACTACGGTGGTATCGTCAGCAAACTTGAAAATCGAGTTGGAGGGGAATTTGGCCACACAGTCATAGGTGTATAAGGAGTATAGTAGGGGGCACTGGTATTTAGGATGATCGTGGAGAAGGTGCTGTTGGCTATCCTTACTGATTGTGGTCTGTGGGTTCGGAAGTTCGGGATCAGGTCGCAGAGGCTTAGGCCACAGAGTTTCGAGATGAGTTTTGTAGGAATAATGGTGTTGAGGCTGTGAAATTAACTCCCCTCAATTTCTTACTCTGTGGAACCTCTGCTCCTCTGCCTGCTAAAACACACAGGTTGTTTATTTAATTAAAAAATGTGCAAGAAAATTTGATTTGATTTGTTATTGTCACATGTATTAGTATACAGTGAAAAGTATTGTTTCTTGCACGCTATAAAGACAGAGCATACCGTTCATAGAGAAGGAAAGGAGAGAGTGCAGAATGTAGTGTTACAGTCATAGCCAGGGTGCAGAGAAAGATCAACTTAATGCGAGGTAGGTCCATTCAAAAGTCTGCGGCAGCAGGGAAGAAGCTGTTCTTGAGCCAGTTGGTACGTGATTTCAGACTTTTGTATCTTTTTCCCGACGGAGGAAGGTGCGAGAGAGAAAGTTAATTTGAAGGGTAGTTAAGGCATCGGAATAAAGTTTACGTTCTCATTGCAAATATCCAGAAATATCATCTCTTCTTGGTATAACTGGAAGCTTCTAACAATAAGTCACCAACGTAAACCACAAATTCTGTTTCCCTCATTGGAGGTGGTATTTCCAGTGTTGTTTTGGATTTCTAGCATCAGTAATATTTTGCCTTTGTAGAAGTTGCTTTAATTTATTTGCCTTTTTGTAATTTTCCCTTCTAATTAATTTTAAGCTTGAGCAGTGACTAGTTGTTTTGTTCTTTGGGCCAACCCGGTTTTTTTTTGTGTTTGGATTTTTTTTCTAAATTAAGAAATAGAGAGAGTATACCTGCACGAAGAAATATCAGTGTGAAGTTTTCATCCATCACTTCAAACTTGCCTTATGAGAGGGAATGTTATTTATTTGGGAAGGTCAGTGGTCTATTTGTGAATAGGATTAATTATCCAGTGCTCCTGTGTTTCTGTAGGTACTAAAATGTTAGGGAAATCCAGCACAAAGCAGGAGATTAATAAGCTGATTGTTGAGTGTTCCTCCTTATGCCTATACCCATACCTGAGCAGGAACCATTGGGTTAAGTTTAGAGATAGTTCTACTCATGCAGTATACTGTGAGCAGCATTTACAGAATACCTTTCAGAAGAAAACAATTATTCCCTCCCCTCCCCCAATTCAGAACTTCATGTTTAACTCAAAATCTGTGCTCAAATTCACCAGCCCAAACAGAGTCTCGCCTATCGTTGGATTCTTAGCTGGCTTGAGTTTATCATATTCCCTAACTGTCTGGATCCTTTTGTTCACAAAGCATCTTCAAGGTAAATACTTGTACTTCTGTGAATTGGTAACATTGTGATAAGAATTATTTAAATACGAATAGGAATTTCTCTGCCCTTTCTTAGAATAGTGGTTGATTCAAATCATTCATAAGTCTTTTGCTGTTGGCATAGTTTCTAATCAGCCATGCAATTTGCAATTAGAACAACATTATCCTCCAAAGCCTTCAGCAAGTTTGGTTTTGAATCTGCCATTTTCTCTGTGACTGCACTGAATTAACCTAATTATTCTCTACAACCTTTTGTGCAGATTGCTTTCGGAGGAGATAATGGAGGAATCTGTGTATTGCCTTTTGTCTCTTCATGCTGATTAATCCATCTGGTTATTGAGAAGTGATTTTTATGGTTTGATATGAGACAGTTACAATATAAGTTGTTGGGATTCCTCGTGCTGCATTGGATAGCTTAAAGAATAATTAATTTTTAAAATTCATTCGTGGGACATGGGCGTCGCTGGCTGGCCAGCATTTATTGCCCATCCCTTGAGAAGGTGGTGGTGAGCTGCCTTCTTGAATCGCTGCAGTCCATGTGACTGAAATCACTGTTCCAGTTTTTGCTGTAGCATGGCATCTAACAACTGCCTATATTAGTTTTCTTGCCTTTATATATTTAGGTTTTAAAAGTTTTAAGGTGGCAAAGTTGCTGAAAGTGCGAACAGCAAAGCAATGGAAACAGCTTCTGGGGACTAATCAAACAATTCAAGCAACTCGAGCAACTTGTGTATCTCTTTTAACGATCAGACTGAAGGATTGTGAAATAGCAAAGAATTGAGTAGCAAGTGTATATATTTGCGCAAACTCAATGTCAAATAGCGTAAAGGAAGAAAAAGAAAGACAAATTGCAGTGAGAGACAAAGACCTTTTTTAAAAAAGGAATGTTTTACATTTATAAAATCTCCAACAACAATTAATGCCTGAAGGAATGAGACTCCACACCGGTAATTTTAAATTTTCTGTGCCAGAGAGGTTGATTGGCATCAGTTAAGATTTATCACTTCATTAAAAGAATATTTGCACTTGAATTGACAAGACTTTGGCTTCTCCGTGAAGTGTCTGGGACCATTTATATATAAATATTTGCAAGCGCCATTAACCTCACCATTATTTTGATAGCAAAATCAGGTCCATTAAGATAATATGCATCGTGTAAAGATCTTGCTGCACTCAGTGATCTCATAAATTTACATGAAGAATATCTTTACAGTGAGCTAGCCTGTAAACATTTAAATACATATATATTTTTGAACAGGATTCCTTTTAGTGCATTGTTACTTTATTTGCTTGTTTTAACAAAGTTTATTTATTGTCCAAATATTTTGTAAAATATATGCGAGTGATTCAACGACCAGTTCATTAAATAAAAATATCTGTGACATAGCCATTTTCCTCCTCCGGGTGTTAGCCAGATTAAACTAATTCACCATATTAAAATTCTGTTAATAACTGTTGAATTGGTAAGTAACCCTCAATCTCAATTTTCACACTCCTGTGGCTCGAGCAGGATTTGGCTTAAAATGACTAAAACATTTAATGTTCTTTTAACTGAGAATAGTTCTATTCCAAACTAAAAGAACATCAATCTGCTTAAGTTTTGAGACTTTTGTTTTAAATCCAGAATGCTAGAGTAAATCAAGAAATGCTGTGTGATTCTGCATATTTTGTACTGCCTGAAAAGGTGAACGAAAAATTAGTTTCAGGTATTTAGCATGGAAGATATTTATATTTAAATGCAGCCAAAGACTGTGAATTCTGAAGTGAACAACTCGCTGAAGGCTATTCCTTCACTGGATCAAAACCCTGGGGCTTTCTTCCGAACAGCACTATAAGTGTATGTACACCTCTACAAGGCGCAAAGTCAGGAATGTGATGGAATACTCTCCACGTTCTTGGATGAGTGCAGCTCCAACAATATTAAAGAAAATTAACCTCTTCCAGGACAAAGCAACCTGCTTGTTCAGCTCCCCCCCACCCCCATCCACCAACCTAAACATTCACTCCCTGCACCACGGCTCACAGTGGCAACAGTGTATACCATCTGAAAGAAGCCCTTGGGCAACTCACAAAGGCTTCTTTAACAGCAATTTCCAAAGCCATGACCTCTAGAAGGTCAAGGGCACAGACCACCACCTGCACGTTGCCCTCCAGGTCATGTACCATCTTAGCTTGGAGTTATGTGGCTATTCCTTCACTGTTGCTGGATCAAAACCCTGGGGCTTCCTTCCGAACAGCACTATAAGTGTATGTACACCACATGGAATGCAGCGGTTCGCAAAGCTGTTAACACCACCATCGCAAGGACATTTAAGAATGATCAACAAATGCAGACCTTGCCAGCAATGCCCATGTCTCATGAAAGAATGAAAAATGAATACAAAAATGAAAAAGGTTTTTTAAAAGAAAATGAGTAAGGATTATGCTGGTATACTGTAAAGAAGATCTTTCATTGAGCTGAATAATGAAATCCTAATATGTAGCTTAACAAGCACATAATTTTCCCTCTTTATAGTTCTGTCCTTATTCTGCAGCTTCCCTTAACTGAAATAGAGGTTTGCCTTATTCTGTGATCAATTGATGTCCACTTCTAGCAGCCTAGCATTTGAATCACTAAATAAATTACTTTAAATCATGAAATTGAGTAGGCTAGATTTACGGTCAGGGAAATATTGAAAAGAGGAGCAGGAGTATTTGATTTGATTTATTATCACGTGTTAGCATACAGTGAAAAGTATTGTTTCTTGCGCACTATACAGACAAAGCATACCATACATAGGGAAGGAAATGAGAGAGCGCAGAATGTAGTGTTACTGTCATAGCTAGGGTGTAGAGAAAGATCAACTTAATATAAGGTAGGTCCATTAAAAATGGATGGCAGCAGGGAAGAAGCTGATTTGGAGTCGGTTGGTATGTGATCTCAGACTTTCGTATCTTTTTCCCAATGAAAGAAGGTGGAAGAAAATATGTCCAGGGTGCATGGGGTCATTGATTATGCTGGCTGCTTTTCTGAGGCAGCGGGAAGTGTAGACAGAGTCAATGGATAGGAGGCTGGTTTGTCTGATGGACTGGGCTACGTTCTCAACTAATCTGTGATGCATCTGGAAAGGATGCTTTCTATGGTGCATCTGTAAAAGTTGGTGAGAGTTGTAGCTGAATTTCCTTAGCCTCCTGAGAAAGTAGAGGCGTTGGTGAGCTTTCTTAACGATAGAATTCTCATGGAGGGACCAGGACAGGTTGTTGGTGAGCTAGACACCTAAAAACTTGAAGCTCTCGACCATTTCTACTTCATTCCCATTGATGTAGGCAGGGGCATGCCCTCCACTGCGCTTCCTAAAGTCGATGACTGTCTCCTTCGTTTTGCTGACATTGAGGGAGAGACTAATGCCTTGTACAGTAGCAACAATATTTTGTTACTTTTAGGTTCTATTCCTTTAGCAATGAATGCCAAGATTCTATTTGCCTTCCTTATTACCTGCTGCACCTGCACGCTAGTTTTCTGCGATTCATGCAGAAGGACACCCAGATCCCTCCACACCAAAGCACTTCGAAGCTTCTCTCCATTTAGATAATAATTTGCCTTTGTATTTTGCCTACCATATACCTATCCACATTAAACTCCATCTGCCAAATTTTACCCCATTCACTTAACCTGTTCATATTCATTTGCAAATTTCTTATTTCATTGTCACAACTTATTATTCCACATATTTTAATGTCGTCTGCAAATTTGGCTGTAGTACCTACTGTCCCTGCATCCAAATCATTAATATAGATTGTAAATAGTTGGGACTTGAGGATGAACCCTGTAGCACCCCACTTGTTACATCTTGCCAAGACAAGCAAAGGACTTCTAATTATGTATCCTTTTAACTTTCCTTGTTTCTGATATGTGTGTGTGAATGAGAAACATCACATCTTTTATTATTTGTGGATAATATACTTGTTCTTTCTTTGACTCCAGGAAACCTCATGATTGGTTCCTTATTGTTCACTGCATAGATTACTTGGTCATAACAATAGTGCCACTTGCTCAAGTAATTTTTTTATTCATTTGATTCTATATTCATAGAAGACCATTTTCCTGCTCTTTGTCTCCAATCACATTCTTGATGCCTCTACAGCAACTCTTATTTTTCAGCCAGAAAATTGCTGGGTTAGGATAACCTGAAGCGATGTATGGAAGCTCCGTGGTTTCTTAGTCTACCACAACTGAAATGGAAATTTCATTGAGAAAAATGTTTAATTTCATAGTAAGGGGAATAGTTTGAAATTGCATTGTGTGGCAGGTCTCTTGTCCTCTGGACCTGAATGGGTGATAACGAATTAACAAACTGTTTCACTCCTTATTTTATTTATTTCCCAAAGACCATTTCACTTGCATTATATCTACACAGCTAACATAATTCTAGAGCAATGGAACTAGCATCATTGGGTATAGCATGCATGCTACTAACTAACTTTTGCAATCATGACGTTGGAGATATTGGTCGGAATTCTCCCGTCCTGCTTGCCACGGGAATTGTAGTTTGCGGGGGGGGGGGGCAGACCATGCAAAGATTCATTGACCTCAGGTGGGACTCTCCGGTTTTGAGGCGGGCGTGGCTGGAGAATCCTGTCCATGGTGCTTCTCTCTTAGTGCCTGTCCTGCTTGGAGACTCAACATGACACTGTCTTTCAACTTCCTTTTTACTCTCGTATCCTGGAACAGAGTAATTGTGGGTCTTTACTTGATTCTGTTGCCAATGATGCTGTCTTGGACAGACCTTTGCTGAAGATAATGCACTATTATTAAACCGTGATTATTTATAGTCAATTCCTTGCTGTCTTATACTGATTTAATTGCAGATACAAATGCACTGAATGATATCTTGTACTCTTCACACACAAATCTTTTTGTGCCTTTTGGTCTGAAGATTCTTTTGAAGCCTCCAGCTAAGAGGAGCGGTCTTGACTTCACTTATAAGGACTCAAATTTTTGGACCTCTTTTCTGATCACAGATCTGCTTTTCACTGTCTTAGACTGATAGTTGACCAAGCATAGTTCCTCTTGGATCTTTTCACCGATGGTTCATTATGTAAGAAGACCAGACGTTCTTTAAGTGAAGGTTAAATACACTTGACTTTCTGAAAGTTTGGCATGCCAAATGGATTGTACGATGTCGGAGCAATTGCTTTATCTATAAATGCTGCCCCAAAAGGAAATTAGGCTTTCCTTTTACCAAGTGATTCTGGAACAAGTTTTTTGTTTTGTTTACGCATTTCTCATCAGTAATTACTAAATTATGTAGAAAATGAAGAAGAAAACGTTCAAATTAGAAAAGCTTGCTTGCTTATATTATGGAAATACTTCCCTAACCCAATCGTTTTAGCCTGTTTGACAGCAATGCAGTATTTTTATTAAAGTTTATGATGGAACTTAAAAGTATAATGAATAGCCCCTTGTTTCAAGTTTTGTTGCAAAATAAATTATAAATTGCAGAAGAAAGATGGAAACAACCACAGCCGTCTTCGCTGAACAGCCCGTGTCACATTCCTTTGGCTCTCCTTAATTGAACACTGTACAAAGGACTAACTATAACGGCACACAAACAGCACTTTGCCATATACTGAACAAATTCTGCAGTCACATGAAGGAGATTGCATGGTGTTTACTTTATTCGATAACCCGTACTACTGCTGAAGTTAAAGTTCTCAATGTTTCCCAGTCATTTTAGACATGTATTTTTATTTGAAGAATAGGACAGGATGTGACATTTCATCTGTAACCAATAATTACAATGTTGTGCAATCCATATTTGTATGGATTTCCAAAATGAATTCCACAGCAGTAGACTGTTTGTCTGGGAAACGTGGATAGCAAGAGAGAAAAATGCAGCAGGGAAAAAAAAATTGCTCGTGGCAGGGTGAAGGATGCTGGTATAAGTTGAACCCTCACAAAATTAACATCTGCCTTATTACTGAACCCCAGTACAGAGTGAGGTCGAGTGACAGGGATAATTCAGCAACCATTGAATGTTAATGCAGCTCTTGTATTGATAGTTTGAAGAGTGATAGCTGTAGATAACCTTTTAAATTATGCTTCAGTTGCGTTTACTGCTGGAATTAATGATTACCAGTAGATTCTTTACATTTTTTTTTCCACTGTTAAACTTTGGTTATTTTTCTTCTTCGCTCTTTATAAAAAAAAAAGTTAACACTTCAATTATTTTTTAAAACTTGCGAACAAATTGTCATGGTCCATGTGCTGAGAAAAGCCTGCATTTTCTGTTGTGCGATGTCTCTTAAAGACCACAGTGGGATGGGCAGTATTCTGAAAGAGGGTTAGTGTGTTCCCTGACTATGATATCATTAGGTTCCAAGAAATGCTGAAATGACCCATCAGAGGGGATGGGCTGATGAGAAGCAAAGAGTAAATAGAAAGCTAATTGCAGTGGGGTTGGTTCAGCCTGTGTTGTCTGTTTGGGAGTTAAGAATACACAGAATTTGTGAAAAAGAAACTAGCAAAGTTCTCTCCGGATAGAACAATTTTCTGTTTGGGTTTGAACAGATCCTGGTACTGCAGCAGGTCTCTGGGGCAGAGACTGTTCTACTTTGTGTGTTATCCAACTGGAAAGAGCAGAGAGCTGATGATAGGAAGGGCTAGGGTTTATGGATTGGACAAAACCCATTACTGCTTTTGGCGTTGCCACTGATTTCAGGCTCTATGGGCATCAAAAATAAATAGGGGTATGTATTTTTAAAGATTTTCTTTGAGAATGAATGGGTCACTTAATTGCTATAAATGATGAAAGTTCATGAGTTTTGACTCATCTTTTTTGAACTTTTTAAAGTCTTAGTGATATCCTATACTACGGAGTTTGACACTACCTTTTGTAAGAAGCAACAGATAAGTAATTTGCTCGCATCCTGTTTAGCAATGCCAATATGGCAGTTGATGGCTAATTTAGTAAACCTAAATGTTTCCTGTTCATTTATGTTTCCCCATACAAATGAATAGGCTGTCATCCAAATGAGAGGGAAGAGAGATAATTACAGGACACTATCCCTTAAGACTTTCCTTGCAGTAGCTAAGTAAGTTTATGTTAACTCTTCCAGTATATAGTTTCTTATCCAACATTCACATCTTGCTCCTTGTTTATCCTGTTGTTAGTAGCAGTTCTGATGTTCTTTGCCAAGAACAGCAATTATTTAATTGATCAGTTAATTCTCTCCTGATTCATTTCACTAATTGTCAGGTTATTCCCTATCGAAGTTCTTTTAGATGATTTATATATTTCTTTCAGTCTTGATCTCTACTATTCATTCTTAGTGTTATTTCATTATAGGAATTCATTTTATTTTCATTATGTTTCTCTGTCGAGTTGCACATTATTTAACATTACTACTCTGGTGAAACTGCTATGCCAACCTTTTCCACACTTCAATAAATAAATGCTGGTGACTAGCAATTTGACAAGTGCAGGTACTGGACCCCTTATCCAGCGTCCCAAAATCTAGGAAGACCTGAAAACAGGGTACATCCAAAGCTGATACCCTGAGTGACAATTTGAATAAAACCATTTTATTCTTTATTTTTCTTATTTTTATGTAGGCCGAGGACCCAAAATCCTTAAAATCTCCAAACCTGGCACATGTCTGGTCCCGGGCCTTTGGAGATGGGGGAGAGTTGTCTGGCACGTGTATCAATAAAAGTATCTTATATTGAAACACTGGGGCATTTAAACATAAGAGATTTGGTAATGTCTTAAGATTTCTCAAAAAACTTTCCTATAGTTAGTTATTATTCTACTCAGTTTCTTGATCTTATTTTTTATTATATTAAGGTTTTGAAGAAAATATCCTGGCAGCATTAAGATAAATAACAAAAAAATTGTTATTAAGAATGTAACATAGCCTTTGAGGTGTATTTTTTTGTGTGGAATTCACCCTGACTAAATTTGGGTTTAATTCTTGCCCTCGCCTGATCCCTTGGTATAGTTCTGCCTGTTAAGGAAACCACCACCTTCTGTGCCTTTGTCCTTCTGTAACCAGCCACTAGGCACTGGGGGTGCGTCTTAGGTTAAGTTGACTTTTTATTTTTTTCTTGCCCTCTTGGGAAGTAGCTGACCTTGGTGATGTCCTTTTATTCTTCCTGGTAACCTGGCTTAGATGTTGAATTTGGTTAGTGGGAGCCATTGGTGTAAACCCATGTGTTTTATTACGCTAAGTAATTACCCCATTAAATTACTAGCTTGTCTTAAAGGGAATGCCATTTTCTATTTTTGAGCTGATTTCATACTCAAATTGACCAACTTTATAAACAATCTTAGAACCTCTCCTTTTGCAAAGCAATTCTTAGCCAACTTGATCTATAAAACTGGGTGAGTTGCTTATCTCAAACTAGCAGTGATATTGATGGAAGTTGGAAAATTACATGTGGTGTGGTTAAAGTTAGAAAGCAAAATATTTAGCCAAAAGAAATCAATGCAGAAATGTAACTATCGTCATTAGGATAAAGGTTTCTACCTCAGAGATGGGATGGAGTTGTAAGACCTTATCTCATAGGGTAGAAAATGTAGTCTAATTATGTAAGTTTACATTTGTGTAATGGATGGCCAGCAGAAAGTTGCAAGGCAGTAATTGACTTGAACATTCTACTGCCATCCCAAACCATGGGAAGGAAGTTGGAGTTGGCCAGGATTGTCAGCAAAACCATATCATTGAAATCGTCTTCGACTTGCTGCACAGCATTTGTGATTTTTCAATTTAATGATAAGAGTAGATTAACAAGTCATTTTGAGAAATTTCAGTAACAGATTTGTAATTGTATTTTTGTTTAATGAAGCCAAAAATGTTTTCTCAACAATTATAAATTTCCTTGGGAAGCTGGTGGCAATTTGGAGCTCACTGCCTTTAGGATTATATAGTTTCCATCTTTAACTGTTTAATTTAAAATTAATTTTGATTATTGCTCTTTTGAATAAACATAACAAAAAAAAATAGAATGATTGGAATTAAAGGTTAGAGTGGAATAGGGGTTGAAAAAATTGATAGTGTATCATTGCCATTCATTTTTTTCATAGGGAATATACAGTAAAGGAATATACAGTGAAATTGTGATGAATCAAACTCTGATGACACAAACTTCTAGTTATCTCAAAGGCGTCAACATTCCTGCCATCAGAAAAACAAATGCAATAGAATAGTGCCCATAATAAACCAAAATCCTGCCTTGGTAACTCTGGATTAGCCAAACTTGTCTAAGCTTGTTTTCTGACTGTGAAGCAGAAAGCAGACCTTGCGAAGGAGTGGGAGATTCCACCATTGAATTTGTGTACCATTATGAAACGCAAGGTGAGCATCTTGGAACAGTTCTGCAAGAGATGCTCTGGGATTTTTGCACTGTAGCACGAAAACACCAAAAACATGTTTGACTGCTTTGATGACCAAGTGGACTGTACCACATGTTTGTGAAGACAGCATCCTTAGCAGAAAATGATTATCGAGTTTTTCCACAACTAACACCGGGCATTTTTCAATGAAATATTCCTCCCTTTTACAGGTTCAGGTCATTGTAAAGTATGAACAGATTGAATAAAGACTTTTTCACAAGTTTACTGTATTACTGTGTTTTCATTTGGCATTTGAATCTCTTGTTTTTGACATAGGCTTTGTTGCAGCCATATCGGATTACATAGAGATCCATTCCGTTTAGCACATTTCTGGGTGGATCCCCTGGGATTCAACTCAGCAGGATCTTATGGTGTACATTTTAAATGGATATATCTTATAAAATATTCAAAACTAAAAATGCATTGATCGGATTGTACTTTTGTTTAAAGTGGAATTTCTTCATAGCCATGCAAAATTGTTACAAAATGTCAATTTGTTGAAAAATGATGAACCAGTAAGGCAATGTTCCATTCCATGTTTCAGAACAGCAAAAGCTTGTGTAATGCTTATACTGTGGAAAACAAGTTGTTTCACAAGGCACAAGGGAAAAATTAAAACTGAACCTAAGGTCGGGTGATCAAAACTTGAATCACAGAGGAGAGTTTTATGGTTGGTCTTAAAGGAAGAGTCTGAGTTTCAGGAGTAGAAGAGCAGAATACCAGATCATGGGAACTAGGCAGCTAAAGAGAGCTTTCAGCTAATAGTGGACTTAGAGATTATAGCAATAGCGAGGGATAAGGTCATGGAGGGGTTTAATCAGAAGAATGAGAATTTCAAAATTGAGGCAGTGAGGAACTAGGAGCCGCTGTACCTCAGCGTGGATGGGGCGACTGACAAATTGGATTAGGTGTGGGGTTGGACACTTTTGGGTGAACTGAAGTTTTCAGAAAATGGAAGTTGTGAGGTCAGCTAGGAGAACATTGGAATAGTCAGGTGTGGAGATAACCGAGGCATGGATGAAGATTTCATCAGTAGATGTTGTGAGGCAGGGCAGGGTCTGGTGGTGATATAGGGTTGTATATAGCTGATCTTCACATTGGAAAGGATAAGGGATAGAAACCAGCTCAGGAGAGCACACAGAGCAGTACGGTTCTGCTGAAGAAGGTGGTCTAGCAGTCACATGTAATCAGTGGAAGGGGTACAGCATTTCGAGTTGCGGCTGAAGATGATGGCTTCAGTCTTCCCATTGTTTAACATGTTGGAATTGCAGCTCGCCAGAAAATAGTTGCCTGACAATACTGTTGAATGGTGTCGCAGTATACACGTGTAAGTTGATCCCATGTCTTCAGTGAGATTGCCAAGGAGGAAGAGGATGTGTCCGAGATCCTTGGGGAACGTTAGGAGGTAATTGTGTGAAGATGGGAACAGAAACCATTGCTGGAGATGCTGTGGTTATGATTGCACATGTAGAAATGGTGAGGATTGTTCCATTGAGTTACAGTGGAGGAGAGCAAATATAGGAGGAAGGTAAGATTGTTTATGTCAAAGGCTACAGAGATGTAGAGCAGAGATAATGCACTACAGTCAGTGTCACAAAGGATGTTATTTGCAACTTTGGTAACAGTATTTTAAGTATTGTAGTAAAAGTGGAAACTTGATTGAAGAGGTTCATGTAAGGAGTTGCAAGAAGGCTGATCACGGATTTGGGAGATAGCAATTTAAGCGGTTTGAAGAGGAAAGTAACATTCAAGATTGGTAATTTGCAAGCGCAGGTAGATTGTCTAGATTTTTAAGGAGTGGGGTGACCTGAAAGGAAGAGAGAGGATCATTACCTAGCATGGCAACCAGGAAGAGTCATAGAGGTTTACAGCATGGAAACAGGCCCTTCGGCCCAACTTGTCCATGCCGCCTTTTTTAAAAAACTAATCCCAATTGCCTGCATTTGGCCCATATCCCTCTATACCCATCGTACCCATGTACCTATCTAAATGCTTTTTAAAAGACAAAATTGTACCCCCCTCTACTATTACCTCTGGCAGCTTGTTCCAGACATTCACCACCCTTTGTGTGAAAGAATTGCCCCTCTGGACACTTTTTTGAATCTCTCCCCTCTCACCTTAAACATAAGAACATAAGAACATAAGAAATAGGAGCAGGAGTAGGCCATCTAGCCCCTCGAGCCTGCCCCGCCATTCAATAAGATCATGGCTGATCTGACGTGGATCAGTACCACTTACCCGCCTGATCCCCATAACCCTTAATTCCCTTACCGATCAGGAATCCATCCATCCGCGCTTTAAACATATTCAGCGAGGTAGCCTCCACCACCTCAGTGGGCAGAGAATTCCAGAGATTCACCACCCTCAACTCTGTCTTAAACCGACCCCCCTTTATTTTGAGGCTGTGTCCTCTAGTTTTAACTTCCTTATTAAGTGGAAAGAGTCTCTCCGCCTCCACCCTATCCAGCCCCCGCATTATCTTATAAGTCTCCATAAGATCCCCCCTCATCCTTCTAAACTCCAACGAGTACAAACCCAATCTCCTCAGCCTCTCCTCATAATCCAAACCCCTCATCTCCGGTATCAACCTGGTGAACCTTCTCTGCACTCCCTCCAATGCCAATATATCCTTCCTCATATAAGGGGACCAATACTGCACACAGTATTCCAGCTGCGGCCTCACCAATGCCCTGTACAGGTGCATCAAGACATCCCTGCTTTTATATTCTATCCCCCTCGCAATATAGGCCAACATCCCATTTGCCTTCTTGATCACCTGTTGTACCTGCAGACTGGGCTTTTGCGTCTCATGCACCAGGACCCCCAGGTCCCTTTGCACGGTAGCATGTTTTAATTTGTTTCCATTGAGATAGTAATCCCATTTGTTATTATTTCCTCCAAAGTGTATAACCTCGCATTTATCAACGTTATACTCCATTTGCCATATCCTCGCCCACTCACTCAGCCTGTCCAAATCTCTCTGCAGATCTTCTCAGTCCTCCACACGATTCACTTTTCCACTTATCTTTGTGTCGTCTGCAAACTTCGTTACCCTACACTCCGTCCCCTCCTCCAGATCATCTATATAAATGGTAAACAGTTGCGGCCCGAGTACCGATCCTGCGGCACGCCACTAGTTACCTTCCTCCAACCGGAAAAACACCCATTTATTCCGACTCTTTGCTTCCTGTCGGATAGCCAGTCCCCAATCCACTTTAACACACTACCCCCAACTCCGTGTGCCCTAATCTTCTTCAGCAGCCTTTTATGGGGCACCTTATCAAACGCCTTTTGGAAATCCAAAAACACCGCATCCACCGGTTCTCCTCCATCAACCGCCCTAGTCACATCTTCATAAAAATCCAACATGTTCGTCAAGCACGACTTTCCCCTCATGAATCCATGCTGCGTCTGATTGATCGAACCATTTCTATCCAGATGCCCTGCTATCTCCTCTTTAATAATGGATTCCAGCATTTTCCCTACTACAGACGTTAAGCTGACCGGCCTATAGTTACCCGCCTTTTGTCTCCTTCCTTTTTTAAACAGCGGCGTAACATTAGCCGTTTTCCAATCAACCGGCACTACCCCAGAATGCAACGAGTTTTGATAAATAATCACTAACGCATCCACTATTACCTCTGACATTTCTTTCAATACCCTGGGATGCATTCCATCCGGACCCGGGGACTTGTCCACCTTCAGTCCCATTAGTCTACCCAGCACTGCCTCTCTGGTAACATTAATTGTATTAAGTATTTCTCCCGCTGCCAACCCTCTATCGTTAATATTTGGCAAACTATTTGTGTCCTCCACCGTGAAGACCGACACAAAAAACGTATTTAAAGACTCAGCCATATCCTCATTTCCCACTATTAACTCCCCCCTCTCGTCCTCCAAGGGTCCAACATTCACTCTAGCCACTCTATTCCTTTTTATATATTTATAAAAACTTTTACTATCATTTTTTATATTAATTGCTAGCCTAGCTTCATAGTCTATCCTTCCTTTCTTTATCGCTTTCTTAGTCTCTCTTTGTTGTTTCTTAAATTTTTCCCAATCACTTGTTTCTCCACTATTTTTGGCCACTCTGTACGCAGCTGTTTTTATTTTAATACTCTCCTTTATTTCCTTCGTTATCCACGGCTGGTTCTCCCTTTTCTTACAATCCTTGTTTTTTGCTGGAATATATTTTTGCTGAGAACTGAAAAGGATCTCCTTAAAAATCCTCCACTGTTCCTCAGCTATCCTACCTGCCAGCCTGCTCTCCCAGTCTACCTCAGCCAATTCATCCCTCATCCTATCATATTTCCCTCTGTTCAAACAGAGGACACTGGTTTGAGACCAAACTTTCTCCTCTTCCATCTGAATCAGAAATTCGACCATATTGTGGTCACTAGACCCAAAAGGGTCCTTCACAATAAGATCCTTAATTCTACCTCGTTACACAATACCAGATCCAAAATAGTTCGTTCCCTCGTCGGTTCCGTAACATGCTGTTCAAGGAAACTATCCCGACAGCATTCTAAGAACTCTTCCTCCATTCCACCCTTACCGACTTGAGTCTGCCAGTCAATGTGCATGTTGAAGTCCCCCATGATTATTGCCGTTCCGTTTTTACACGCATCCCTTATCTGCTTGTTTATAGCCCTCCCTACCTCAACATTATAAACCTATGCCCTCTAGTTTTAGACTCCCCTATCTTTAGGAAAAGATATTGACTATCTAGCTGATCTGTATCCCACATTATTTTATAGACCTCTATAAGATCACCCCTCAGCCTCCTACGCTCCAGAGAAAAAAGTCCCAGTCTATCCAGCCTCTCCTTATAACTCAATCCATCAAGTCCCAGTAGCATCCTAGTAAATCTTTTCTGCACTCTTTCTAGCTTAATAATATCCTTTCTATAATAGGGTGACCAGAACTGTACACAGTATTCCAATGTCTTGTACAACTTCAACAAGACGTCCCAACTCCTGTATTCAATGTTCTGACCAATGAAACCAAGCATGCCGAATGGAAGGGAAGTACTGAGCAGTTTACTCGGATTGAGAATGAAATTGAGAGAACAGGCCATGGGGCTCAAGTACAAGGTGAGCCCTGAAAGGCCATGATAGGAAGGAAACTGGAGAAAGGTATTCGTTCAGGGATACGGTGGAGGGGAATCTTGGTGTGTTTGCCTTCCTGAGGAATGGGGATTTCAGCAAAGGCAGGTAAACAGATAGACTTCTCTGTCACTAAGATGAATTCTGTGTTTACATTTTTTGGAGGTGAGGACAGAGGATGATACAGCGCCGGTGTTTTTGTGAATGATTCTGTACTCTTGAATTATTTTGTAAAATTGTAAGTTGGCAGGATTAAAGGTGTTACTGGAAATGTGTGGGAGAATTTATATGAAGGAAAGGTTAACGTGTGACATGTGGAGAGTGTGTAGAGAGTTATGAGGCGGGATCAAGTCATTGTTGAGGAAGGGAAGATATCTTGGATGAGAAACCTAGGGTGTAGCTTGTGGTCATGGTAAAGGATGAGACAAAATTCCAGTTCTCCTTTCTGGAAAAAAAGCTAATTTTAGTCCACATATGCCATGAAATAATGAAAAGCGATCCTCTTGGTTAGAGGTAGCCTTATTTACAGATTTTTGTCAGCCTTAGTAGAATCTAACTTTTCCAGTAGTTACTTGTTCTGATTCGTTTGTACATTTGAACAAAATAAACTGTACTAACGTTAACTATGTCAGTCTCATTAGCAGAGCAGTAGCTTGCTGGCACATGCTCCCCTTCCTGGATTTATTTTACAAGTTTAACATTTCACATTGAAGTGAAATATTTCATTTTGTTGACCAGACGAATGTCATGAGATCCTTTTTCATCACATTTGGAATGCTTTGAATTTAGTTCAAATAAACATGGGAACATTAAGAACAGGCCATGAAAGCAGCCTCGGGCCGATTTGCATCGCAACTCTATTTCACACTTTGCTCCAAATCTCTCGATACCGTTAGCTATCAAAAATGCTCTGCAAGTGATAATTTCCCCAAAAGCTTTAAATTTAGAAAGGAAGTTTGTCATAGAAATTATACCATGATTTCTGTGGTGTGGCAATTTACATATGGAGTATTTACATATAAGCATTCAAGCTGTTTTGGAACGTAGGGGTGAAAAGGTTCTATTTATAAATTCCTGCCCTATCCTAAGATGCATTAATTTTCTACATTTTACCTGCTGAAATATTGCAACATCGAGGAGCAATAATTGGGGATCTCAAAGTTAGTGTAAGCAAGAATGTTCTCTGTGGAGAGAACTGGCAGATTTTAGTCAAGGGAAGAATTCAAGATTTTTGTTTTAGTTGATCATCTATCCTTCATACTGTCATTGTTAGGCTACCCTTGTATTCTTTTAAAGTTTATTACAGAAATGTAATCAACCAAAAGCGTCAAGTGGGTGATCCCGTAGGGCCTTCTCCTTTGGCCCCCATCATCAAGGATACCAATGTACAGCAAATTCCGTTCACTTCACATCACATTAAAAAGTGACTAAGTGTATCGGATACAGCAAAGACAATGATGCCTGAGAACTCGCTACTCCAGCCAAACTTTTTCAGTACAACTATGTGACACTGGTATTACCTGACAAAGTGAAAGATTCTTCAAGGATGTCTTGCCTAAAACAAATAGGACACACCTAACCTGACCACTAACATCACATCAGCATTCTTTCAATCATTAGTAAATTAATGCAAGAAGTCATCAATAGTGTCATCAAGCATTACCTACTATGAATATGTCAACCATCTTCAGTTGCATCATCAATGATCTTCCTTCCATTATAAGGTCAGAAGTGAGGTTATTCACTTACAATTCCACAATGTTGATCTCTATTCACAACCCCTTTGATAAGGAAGGAATCC
This sequence comes from Mustelus asterias, assembly GCF_964213995.1. Classification (NCBI taxonomy): domain Eukaryota; kingdom Metazoa; phylum Chordata; class Chondrichthyes; order Carcharhiniformes; family Triakidae; genus Mustelus; species Mustelus asterias. Next base: position 31,866,976 of record NC_135827.1, read on the forward strand.
TTGCCAGCTTACAACAGAACCTAGAGTAAATCTAGGCTGACAAATGGCATTCATACCAGAAAGTGCCAGACAATGCCCACCTTGAATAAGAGAGAGCCTACCTGCATCCGCTTGCCATTCATTGGCACCACTATCAATGTCCTGAGGGTTTCTGTTGACGAGAAACTAAGTTTTATTAGCTTTGTCCACATGATGCCTACGAGAGCAGGTCAGGGGTCTTTGAGTGAATCCCTTCTTTACTCTTCACAATCACTCTGCCATCTGAAAAGTCCAAATTAAAAATATGACGGAATACTGGTCATTTGTCAGGATGGGTGCAGCTGCTAAAGGCTTGAGAGCATTCAGGACAAAGCAGTTCACCTGACTGGTTCACTTATCACCAGACTGAGCATCCAGCATTTATTGGGCTCCAAAGTGTTTAGATCACAGGACATAAAGCAAGCACTTATCAAAGCTATGTCAGCAACACCTCTGTTCCCTATAAATGCCCAACCAAGAAGAACATCATCTCTCAGTCCTACAATTCGCAGGGCGTTCTGACTTGGGCATAAATCACTGTTTTGTTATTGTTGCTGGGTACAATTCTGGGATTCCACCCCAGCAATATTCTGGGAGCATCATCACTTCAAGCAATTAAAGGAGAAAGCTCACCACCACCTCAAGGCAACTATGGATGGGTAATAAACGTAGCCATTCTTGAGTATCAGCATCTACCAAACTAACATTCAGATATTATCTTGCATATGGAATTGGCATGGTTGTATTTAAGCTTCAAGCTGCCTAATATAACATTAAGTGATGTATTTGGCACTATTGTTGCCTTTCTTTTGAATTGAAAGTACATACTATTCTCTGAGAATGCACACTGTTCTTTGTAGGTGGCCATTTCCTCTGGTTGCTGTAAATATTGCTCTTGAATAACCACCAGGAAGTCGGAGAGCCCTGTCTGGCAAAATACGACTATTCAGTTTTTCCCTCCTAGCCTGAACTCCGGTGTCTTGCTGTGTAGTATGGCCGCAACCCGAGTAGAACATTGAACCAAATACAACCTGTCTCGTGCACAGAATGCTAATGCTGCACTGTGTACTGTGGTACCCACACTGCTGTAGACTTGAGTTTGAAGTCTAGACACCGGTGACATTTCTGAAATATGTCACTCGTTGGAATCATTTACTTCCCAACAGAACCTTACCATGGAGGATTATTTTCCATCTTCTCAGCATTAAGTTCTGCTTTGTGTTTGTTGAAAAATAGCTATAAAGGAAGCTGGGAAGGTATCTGGGTTGTTGCGTTTGCTCATGGAGATGCCAGTGATGGCAGGGCGCTGAGGGGAGGATTATGAAGAGGAAAATACCTTTAAAGTTAACAGTATGCTTTTACTAAATTTCCAATAATTGCTTCAGATATATTATATATATATATGTATATGTGCTTAAAAATATTTGTGTACTTCTTTGTTTAGTATCACCAAAATGTGGTGACTCCTATTTTGCCAAAAATTGTGATACCTTGAGCCTTTTCTTTATTACATGTTTCTCCTTCTATTTCCCTCAACCTTTCAAACTGTAGATCACCTTGTCGCCCATGGACGTATGGCAGAGAAAGAAGCCAGAAAGAAATTCAAGCAGATTGTCGCAGCGGTTCACTTTTGCCACTGTCGAAACATTGTACATCGAGACCTGAAAGCTGAAAACTTGCTCCTAGATGCTAACCTCAACATCAAGATAGCAGGTATATAGATGTTAATTTTCCAGAGTTTTTAAACAATGGAATTTTAGAAAACATAGTTTTGCTTTGCATTGTTTGAAGGTATGGAGAGAAAATGAAGCGGATGGGAGGGAATATAGTGTTTCATTGTTACTGGTGACCTGCTATGTTTGTGTCATCTGAATTTCTTCTCAAGTGTGGGACATCAACACTGATGGAAGCAGAGTCTTTTGAGTAATTTTAAGGCGGAGGTGGATAGATTGTTGGTGAGCAAGGGGGTGATAGGGTTATTGGGGGGGAGGTGGGTTGCAGATTTAAAATTGTTGTCAGATCAGCCATGATCTTGTTAAATGGCAGAGCAGACTTGAGGGGCATACTCCTGCTTCTTGTTTGGATGTGTTTGTATGCCTTTCAGCACCATTATTTAGTGCCATAGAATGAAAAGATGCCGATTTGGTATCCTATGCTTGAAGTTCCTGGCTTTTGTTTGGTACTTCCACATAAAGAGGAAAAATTGGAGATATGTGGTCATGAAAGGAAGTAGGAAACATATTTCTTCTTCCTTAAAATAGGAATTATGTTTTATGAAGACGAGAACAGGCAATGATGAGACCATCCAAATCACATCCCACTGGCACTTCACATAACCCATTGTTATTTTGAATTTCTTTATTATCTTTATGTTTGCTGGAAGTCCTTTAGCATCACAAAATAAGTTATCCTCCTTAAGTAATAGTGGTTAAAATTTGACAATATCGATTAAATAATTCATTACAACTTTACATAGAATTCAGTAGAACGTACAACGCAGAAACAGGCCACTTGACTCAATCGGTCTAAGTCATTGTTTGTGCTCCACAAGAGCTTTGTACCCCTTCTCCATTTTTCCTTTTTTGGATTACGTTCTATTCCTTACTCCCTCATATTTGTCTAGCTTTCCCTTGCATTTATACTATTTGTCTCCTTGTGGTAATGAGTTCTACATTCTAACCACTTTCCGGCTAAAGAAATTTTTCCTGATTTCTTAGTGACCGCCTAATAATTATGGATGTTGGTTTTGGTCTCCCCACAACTGGAAATATTTCCTTGTGCTAGAATTATAAACAAATTCTCTAACTACCCTTCTATTTCAATAGCAAAAAGGGTTTGCATGTATTTAACGTCCTTTGTTTTTCCACCTATGTATGGACTTTCCAAAGTTCTCTCCTCCTTCTTTCCTGTAGACTTTGTATAAATTATTTTTAGTCCATTTTATTTTGATTTTAATTGTGTTATTCAGGCATTTTCAGACCACTTGCTTCACTCACCCTTATTTTTCCTGGATGGCTATATTGCTGTTTTTGATATGTTTTAGAAATTTCCCATTTTTCCTGATCGGATGTTTTAGCTGATGCTATTCACCTCCTTAAATAAATGCAGCTAATTTGGCTGAAAATGCTACTTTTCAGAGTTGATGATGCAAATTGTACATTGTAGAAGAAACTGGTTTTATGGAATGGATTGCCACCCTACCTCCCAAAGGCAACCTCAGCCATTTGGCTTTAAAAGTGAAAGAAGATGCATTGTGTTAGCATTTCATTTGAGTGTCCTTTCTGCTTTAAATAACAGTGTGGTTTTATTGATGAGCCAACGATTAGCTTCAAGAAATCCTCCTGTTTTTAAATTACTCTGAATTGCTACCACTTAATTTAGATTTCCCTGCACCACACACCATTCTTTCACTTAAAGCATATGCAGTTGACCTGCAATTATAGGTGGAATTCTCCCAAGCCCTTGCTGGCATGATTGATGGTGGGAGAATATGGTATGAGGGCCAGAAATAGGCTTCATACCAGTGTGAATTTACAGCAGGATCTTTTGTTAAAAGAATGCAGATGAAGGCCCGACCGACCGACCCCCCCCCCCCCCCCCCCCACCCCCCAAGATTCTTTGTGATGCCAGTGGAAAAGCACACCAACATGAAACACATTTGGAAGAACTTGACCTGCAGATGTCAGGTCTCATTTGAACAGTGCTTGGGTCTGCCTCCGGAGTTCAGGAAAAAGGCTCCTGGACCCTGGAGCACCACAGCAGTGGGTCGGGGGACCATCCGCAGGTGGATCTTCTAGATCAGGTGTCCTGCAGTGGGTCCATCTTCCAACCTCAGAATGTTCCTGGCGATCTATCTTCATTTTCAGATGGTCCACTTTCTTTCTTCAGTGGTGGGTCAGTGATGTTGGGCACCTTATTAATATGGAACTCGGATACAATGGCGGACTACACTCCATCCAGACCTGTCCCACCACTGAAAATGATGCAAAGCACCCAGATGCATAATTGTTGAGGTCGGGGCTGGAAAATTTGATGTGTTTCTGCCGGCCGTGGCAGGAAATTAAGAAAGAGGATGTGTTGGAAATTTTGAATAGCATCAAGATAGATAAGTCGCCGGGACTGGATGGGATGTACCCCAGGTTACTGTGGGAGGCGAGGGAAGAGATTGCAGAGCCTCTGGCGATGATCTTTGCGTCGTCGATGGAGACGGGAGAGGTTCCGGAGGATTGGAGGTTTGCGGATGTGCTTCCTATATTCAAGAAAGGGAATAGGGATAGCCCAGGAAATTACTGACCGGTGAGTCTAACCTCAGTGGTTGGTAAGTTGATGGAGAAGATCCTGAGGGACAGGATTTATGAACATTTAGAGAAGTTTAGTATGTTCAAAAGTAGTCAGCACGGCTTTGTCAAAGGCAAATCGTGCCTTACGAGCCTGGTGGAGTTCTTTGAAAATATGACTAAACACATTGACGAAGGAAAAGCAGTAGATGTGGTTTACATGGACTTCAGCAAGGCGTTCGATAAGGTCCCCCATGCACGACTTCTCAAGAAAGTGAGAGGGCATGGGATCCAAGAGGCTGTTGCCTTGTGGATCCAGAACTGGCTTGCCTGCAGAAGGCAGAGAGTGGTTGTAGATGGGTCTTTTTCTGAATGGAGGTCGGTCACCAGTGGAATGCCCCAGGGATCTGTTCTGGGACCCTTGATGTTTGTCATTTTCATAAATGACCTGGATGAGGAAGTGGAGGGATGGATTGATAAGTTTGCCGACGACACGAAGGTTGGTGGTGTTGTGGATAGTTTGGAGGGATGTCAGAAGCTGCAGCGTGACATAGATAGGATGCAAGACTGGGCGGAGGAGTGGCACATGGACTTCAACCCGGACAAATGTGTAGTGGTCCATTTTGGCAAGTCAAATGGGATGAAGGAGTATAATATCAAGGGTAAGACTCTTCGCAGTGTAGAGGATCAGAAGGACCTTGGGGTCCGGGTCCATAGGACTCTTAAATTGGCCTTGCAGGTCGAGGAGGTGGTTAAGAAGGCGTATGGTGTGCTGGCCTTCATCAATCGAGGGATTGAGTTTAGGAGTCGGGAGATAATGATGCAGCTTTATAAGACCCTCGTCAGACCCCACTTGGAGTACCGTGCTCAGTTCTGGTTGCCTCATTACAGGAAGGATGTGGAAATGATTGAAAGGGTGCAGAGAAGATTTACAAGGATGTTGCCTGGATTGGTTAGCATGCCTTATGAGGATAGGTTGAGGGAGCTCAGTCTTTTCTCCTTGGAGAGACAAAGAATGAGAGGTGACCTGATAGAGGTGTACAAGATGTTGAGAGGTATAGATCGGGTGGATTCTCGAAGGTTTTTTCCCAGGGCTGAAATGGCTGCTACGAGAGGACACAGGTTTAAGGTACAGAGGAGATGTCAGGGGTAAGTTTTTCACTCAGAGGGTGGTGGGTGAGTGGAATCGGCTGCCGTCAGTGGTGGTGGAGGCAAACCCAATAGGGTCTTTTACGAGACTTCTGGATGAGTACATGGGACTTAATAGGATTGAGGGTTATAGGTAAGCCTATATATAGCCTAGGTAGGTAGGGACATGACCGGCGCAACTTGTGGGCCGAAGGGCCTGTTTGTGCTGTATTTTTTCTATGTTCTATGTTCTAAATACCATAAGATCATAATATATAGGAGCAAAATTAGGCCATTTGGCCCATCGAGTCTGCTCTGCCATTCGATCATGGCTGATAAGTTCCTCAACCCCATTCACCTACCTTTTCCATGTTTTAGCCTTTGCCACAGTAGATAGTCTCAAAATGGGAGAATACCACTCTATACCTCTGTCACCATTGGTCTGAAGCTTAATTCGTTGACCTGGGAAAATTACTCCCAGCCTTTCCCTGCATGGCTCTATTTGTTTGACTTGGAATGGCATTTATGGTGGCTGTGGAGAATGTTTGGCCAAAAATATTATTCCATCTGCAAAGATGTAAAGGGGCATTCCTTGTGTTCATAGTACTCTCCCATTTTAGAGGAAAAGAGCAATTTTGGGATATTTATTAAAAATGCAAATGTTCTTAGTTTCTCGAGTCACTCCCAGCAAGACTGGTTAAGTGATATTGATGGTAAGAATCTCTATGTACTAAGAAGTTCCTTTGGAATTGGAAGCAATGGCTTTGAACTTGAATGTGAACCAATCTGGAATCTTTATTTCCAGAAGTTTTGGCTCAAATCAATAGTGGTTGCCTGTTACACTCCCTCCCTTAGTGGTGACTGCTGCCTCCTAACACCCACATTGCCAACTGTAGAAATATTGGTACCTAAGTTAATGTCTCCCTTTAAGCAAATCTTGCCAAAAATCTAAGTCTGCCAAAAAAAAATCTTTGAGATTCCCTGCTGCTTTTAAGTTGTTTATAATGTGCATTAAGCTTTCCTGTAAACAGGTACTGTGATACATTCCACACTTGTTTTCACAACTTATTTAGAAAATGACAATTTAAACGTGGCAAAAGGAGTTACAAGGGGCTACCTAAAATAAGCATATCTATTAAATTCAATGGCACAACAACTTTCCTGTATAATGGAGATATGATACAGATCTGTCATTATCTAATTGAATGGCAGAGCAAGCTCAATGGAGGATAGGGGCGGGGGGCAGGTAGTACGAGAGCCTGAATGGCCTATTGCAGTGTTCCTATCTATAAGAAATATGATTTTGATCATTCATTTATTTATTAATTTGATTCCGTGATGAATGCTGTCTTTACGATACATTTTCTACTGCAATATTTCAGTTGTTAAGCTCTCAGCTAATGTTACTACCAGAATGTCAGGTCCCAGAATGGAACCCTGCCTCAAAAGACAGTAACTTTTATTTTTCTTTAAAGATGTGGATGAAGGCTGCCAGTTAACTTTTAACAAAATAAGAAAATATTAAACCTGAAAAGACTGACTATAATATTCCTTCACCCCACCAATATCTTCACAGATGGTCACAGACATTTGATAATAAGATAACTTTTTGATAATAAGATGACTTTTTAAGATAACATAAGTTACAAAATATATCTTATACTATAATGCTCTTGGTAAGTATGCAGGCCAAGTAAACCAGCAGACACTCTACACTCTGAAATCAAGTGATGGATGCCACCCAATACAAGTTCTGTGGTTTCTCATTAAACCCTCGTAGATACTTATCACGTTGTGAGCCAACTAGTCTCACTGGAATTCTGACTTCCACATGAGTATTTCCAAATTCCACACTCGAAAAACACACTGTATAATCTTCTCCCAAGCAATGCTTTCCCTTGAATGCATTCACCAATGATCCGCTTCCAGGATTTCAATCTCTCCTTTCAGTATTCCTCTGTCTTGGATCGCATTCAAGCTTACACCCAATCTCTCAGGTACTCAGCCATGCCAACAGAATACTATTGCTTCATAGGCTGTATTAAGGTCACTAAACTTTTGATTTACCTCAGATGTTTGGCTTCTTACCTAGCTGACTTTGAATCTGGTTCTCGAGCTGTTTCTTTAACTCAGAGTACTTCTTCTGCCCATTAATTTGACTTCTCCTGCATAGGACCTTGTTCAACTTGTTCATTGTTCCTTTAAATTAACTATCTTCCTGTGACATACTTTTTGTCTCAACTCCCCAGTTTCTGGACTACAATGTGTTCCTTTGGGAAGTCTGCTTTTTGTAACCCTTTGGTTTTGTCCAGCTCGTTCTGGCTCTAGCTTAAAGTTAAACTCAAAAGTTCTTTCTAACCTAGGGTGAACCCTGGTTACTAAGCAACAACACAGCCTTTCTTTAACCCTTGTTTTTTCCATGTCGTAAACGCTTTAATTAAAAAGCAGGGACAGTTTGAAATGAAACCAGAATCCACAATACATGCAAGCAGCTTTGTTTAACATGAGCTAACTGAAAAAACTTAAACAGTAACAGACAATTAAACTTACTTAAAACTATACCATGGCTGAAATCTCACCAAAAAAATGGCAGAGTATTGTTTCTGGTAAGAAAACTGGGCATGTTTCTCCCCAGATCCTACGACACTCTGCCTTAAAAAAAAAATCAAGGGGGCATGTTTTTGGGGGGTTGGGGGGGGGGGGGTGGTGGCTAAACACACCAGCAAAATCCAGCTGCACTGAGATCGGGGCGCCCTGTTTAAACCTATTCCCAGCCCACCATTTGAGGTCTCAGGCTACTGTCAACACACCTGATAAGAGTCGGCACCCCCCACCCCCCCCCACCCCTCCTGATTATCAGTTAAGTGAGCCTCTTGTAAATGGCGTCAGCTTGACATCACGCGGGTCATTGCTGAATATCCAGCGAGGAGGGAAGTCCCGGAGAGAGTGCTCGCTAATGACATGCTAATGTATTAAAATGAGCTTCCTGCTTTCCCGCGGTGTGTTTCATACCATTCCATTAGCGAGGGGCCAGTAAGATGGGAGTTCGGAGGTTCGTCGGTGTGAACATAAGAACTAGCAGCAGGAGTAGGCCATCTGGCCCCTTGAACCTGCTCTTCCATTCAATAAGATCATGGCTGATCTTTTTGTGGACTCAGCTCCACTTACCCGCCCGCTCACCATAACCCTTAATTCCTTTACTGTTCAAAAATCTATCTATCCTTGCCTTAAAGAATCATGTTTTCCGGATTTTGAGTGTGCCGTCATTCCCTCAGACGGAGAGTGCGGGCTCAAAATCGCCCCTTATGTTTCTAATGCCCACAAATACAAATATAGATTGCTTAAAACTGTCTTAGCTTCCTGACAAGTGGTGATGCCCACTTGCATTGTTACAAAGTGGGGGAATAGAAGAGCTGTGTTTGAACAATGACTTTCCAGCTTCTGACTCAGATCTTTCTTCTGCAGTTTGGAAGCAATGGTAAAGCAATCAGCTGCCAAATATTTTTTATTAATAGGCTTCACACCAACGGTAGTAAAGGGAGGCAGTCATCCCTTGAAGGTGTTCTCACTTCCTCCAATTCGGGACTGCACTAGCATTGTTTTACCATCTGTTGGAGCTAGCTTTGGCTCAGCATCAATGTGAAAGGTGCAGTATGGAGACAGCATATGGTTGAAGAATAAATGTTTGAGCACTGCCATTCTTTTGTTATGCATTTCTGTAATATTAGACTTGATGTCTGTGGCTGTTCACAAGTTTAAATTGCAACAAATACAGGTCAGCAAATGGAACGCAATATTTTCACATTTACTGTGGTTTTTACTGATGTGGTGGTCCATTAATGTTAAACTGTAAGGTGAAATGTTTCTGATGTTGAAACCCATTCTCTGAGTAAAATGGGATTAGTTCTCAAAATAACAGATGACAGCGGTTCAGTATTGAATTATGCCAAGCAGTTTTTATGTTAAATTTGACGAACGTTAAATTAATCCTTACCACGGCTCCATGAAAGTTCCTGATGAACTTATTTTTCCTCTCCTTTCACTATGATTCTGATGTTCATGTTTTAGCACCACAGGCTTAGCTTTAAATTTCTGTGTTTACATTTTTGCTGTCTGACTGTCAAGTTATTAAATGATCAATGTTAGCATTTACATAGAAATGTCTTAGATTTTAAAGAAATCTCTGCAGTGCGTGTGTAATTTTCTTCTTTTTTCTGGACTGGTACAGAAATCCCCTTTGAATCCTTCACCATATTTTCTGGATTATGGTTGCACTGTATTTATGCAGACTGGCACGAGTGATGTGATGAGTGCAAAACATGTTTTGGCACTAACAGGAACTAGTCCAGCTGAGTTCATATTCCAAGTACATTTGCTCTCACATCAGTGGTTATAAACATTTGCTTTGCACCCGTAGTCTCAGGTTTCAAATACAGTCGCACATGGAATTAATTCATCCGATTTCTTAGTTGGCTCCTTTCTTGGGTAGACTTCTTGATTTTTGATATCCTGTTGAAATAAACCAGGTGCGGTTAGCGCAAGTGCTTTGTGAATATATTAGGGGTAAACTAACATCCCTTTTTGGGTAGATTGAAACCAGCCGGCCCACCAATCAAAAAGAGGGAAGTTAAGTGAGTTGCTACGAGGTCTATGCTAATACTCTGGGATTTGCAGCCCTCCATCTCTCCTCCACTCTTCTCTTTTGCTTTCTCAATACCTCCCCTCGCACAGCCTTGAGGAAGTGCCTGGCTTTTACTGTTCTGTTAAACAGACCTTCATTCTTACAAACTCTTTTGGCTCAACGTCTAGCCAAATGTTCTAAATTCTGAGACATGTTATAGTTGCCCTTGCCAGATCTGTTAAAGCATATTGTTGATTCATAATATTTCACATCCATCAGGATCTTTTAAAATCAGTTTTTACTAATTTCCACTGGAAAATTGCTCTGTTTTATTTGGGCAGTGAATCTGTTAAAATCAGATTTCCTCTTAGATTTGTGGGGAGGGGGGAAAAATCTCCTGTTTCCCCTTTTTTTTTCTTTGCAAAAGTCAGGTCTGGAAATATGCATGCTTTACATTTGTAATGCCAGCACATGTGTTGAAGAGCTTAGATAATGATGACAGCAATGTCATTAACAAAATACAAAGATTCAGTACAATGGTCACAGTTTATCATTCATCAAACAGACTGGATAATTTAATTTTGTTATTAGCTATTCATATTTTCCATCAGACTTTAACATATTTTCTTCTTGATATTATGATAGTAATCTGCTGAGTTAACATACATTTCAGCAATCAACATATTGTAGCACTGTCCATTCACAACTATATTTAGTGCTAGTGAAACTTGACAGTATTTTGTGGCAGTCACTTTCGCAACTGCCAGTAAGCCCCATAAAACGGTGTCTCTGAACTATGCAAATAATTGAACATTTTGCTTAATTGCGACTTTGTGAAGCTCTTGTATGTTTACTTGAGGTTTAGTGATGTTGAAAATTAGAACCGAATTTTACAGATTTACTGTTTTTTTTAGGCTCTAATTTTCTCGGTTTTTTTGATGCTAAAATTAAAAAAGTGAAACACAGAAAATTCCAGGGTTTTAACTTGAAAGACACCTATTTTAAGGTCCTGCTTGCAAATACACAGATACTGAGATGCACTGGGAGGGAATTGGTTTGACGTCATGAATTCTCACTCACTGTTGCACAGATGTTCAGTCATTTGGAACAGCAAGAGCTGGAATTGGCAGTAGTGCTAAGGTGCAAACTTCTAGGGGGTGTACCACAGGGGAGTGCAAGTCTGAAATGGGAAGGGAGGGCATTAAAATGTGAGTCAGGAGGCGAAGAATGCCAGCGTGGAATGAAGAGTTGGGAAGAAAGGTGTCAAAGCATCAAAAAGATGTGAAAAGCAAATTTTGAATTCAGCTGGACTATGCATTGATAGGGTTAGACATTTAAAGGATTCATTGGGCTGAATGGTCATATCTCATCTTTGATACTTGTCAAACTGCAAAGGTATAGACGCTGCCATTTACTGATTATCTTTGGGCAGAGATCTGTAGTAAAATCTTGCAATCCTGCAGTATTTCAAAAAGTGCAGTTATGTTATTTGCATGCCATTTAAATTATTGCTATGCAGGCAATATAGGGTGACTTTTCTTTATCTCACAGTACTGTGTCGTAATGTAACTTTCCTAAGAACAGTATAGTAATAACTGAATTGTATTAGGTGGTTCCTAATTTTCTTGGACAAAAGTAAGGAAAAATTTGATTCCGTGCTCCTGCAACTAAAATGTTTTCTTTTAAATGTAGCTACAAATCTTCAAATGAGCCTCATATTGTACAAGTATCTTTCTGTTTTATGGTATTGGAGTTCCACAATGCTCTAAAGATGCAGTCACCTGCTAATCATTATTCTGTAACTGCAGGTCTTGAATATAGTTCTTAAGTGTGAAACTGTGCCATACAATAAATGGAATCAACAATGGGATGAGGCTTGCATTAGGCAATACTCATGGACATGCCTCGATGTTTACAGTTTGCATCATAAACAGTTTGTGAGTGCATGTTAAATGTTTTTGGAAGCTTCACTTAATTCCATGGTGGCCATGCACCCAGCATGAGATTGCCTCTAATTTGGCAGTAATTGGGCATGTTAAAATCCATGCTGATCATGCTCATGGGAAATATAAACACACATACACTAAAGAATGCTGCCAGATGAAGGGAACTCCAAATAGAGGTTGGGATACTAAATAGAGAGCTGAAAAATGTGTCTAACATGCACAATGTACTAATGCTACCAAAATTGAGAATAACTTTGAAGAAAATCTCCTTCACGATAGCATTGGAAAGAGATAGGGTCAGGCAGGCTAGGAAAGTGTTTCTCTGGAGTAAAGGGAAATACAGTGTCATCAGGGAGGAAATTAGACGGGTAAATTGGAAGGAGGCATTCTTGGGGAAAAGTACCGAAGGAAAGTGGAGGATTTTCAAGGAATGTTTGTCTGGAGCTCTGCATGACAACGTTCCGATGAGACAGGGGGGTGTTGGTAGGGTACGGGAACCGTGGTGCACGAAGGTTGTGATGAACCTGGTGAATAAGAAAAGAGAGGCGTACAGAAGGTTCAGAGAGCTAGGAGGTGTTAAGGATTTAGAGGAGTATACGCGATGTAGGAAGGAGCTTAAGAAGGAAATTAGGAGAGCGAGAAGGGGTCATGAGAAGACCTTGGCGGGTAAGATTAAGGAGAATCCCAAGGCTTTCTACAAATATGTCAAGAGTAAAAGGATGAGATGTGAAGGCATAGGACCCTTAAAAGGTGAAGGGGGAAAAGTTTGTGCGGAACCGTTAGAAATGGCGGAGGTGCTTAATGAATACTTTACCTCGGTATTCACGGTGGAAAGGGATCTGGGTGGTTGTACTGCTGGATTGCGGAGGACAGAAAGGATCGAGCATGTGGACATAAAGAAAGAGGATGTGTTGGAACTATTGAATGGCATCAAGGTTGGTAAGTCGCCGGGACCGGATGGGATGTACCCCAGGTTACTGTGGGAGGCGAGGGAGGAGATTGCGGAGCCTTTGGCGATGATCTTTGCATCGTCGATGGAGACGGGAGAGGTTCCGGAGGATTGGAGGATTGCGGATGTGGTCCCTATATTCAAGAAAGGGAACAGGGACAGCCCGGGAAATTACCGACCGGTGAGTCTAACCTCAGTGGTTGGTAAGTTGATGGAGAGGATCCTGAGAGACAGGATTTATGATCATCTAGAGAAGTTTAGTATGATCAAAAGTAGTCAGCACGGCTTTGTCAGGGGCAGGTCGTGCCTTACGAGCCTGGTTGAGTTCTTTGAAAATGTGACCAAGCACATTGACGAAGGAAGAGCGGTGGATGTGGTCTATATGGACTTCAGCAAAGCGTTCGATAAGGTCCCCCATGCAAGACTTCTTGAGAAAGTGAGAGGGCATGGGATCCAAGGGGCTGTTGCCTTGTGGATCCAGAACTGGCTTGCCTGCAGAAGGCAGAGAGTGGCTGTGGAGGGGTCTTTCTCTGCATGGAGGTCAGTGACCAGTGGAGTGCCCCAGGGATCTGTTCTGGGACCCTTGCTGTTTGTCATTTTCATAAATGACCTGGATGAGGAAGTGGAGGGATGGGTTGGTAAGTTTGCTGACGACACCAAGGTAGGTGGTGTTGTGGATAGTTTGGAGGGATGTCAGAAGTTGCAGCGAGACATAGATAGAATGCAAGACTGGGCGGAGAAGTGGCAGATGGACTTCAACCCGGATAAGTGTGTAGTGATCCATTTTGGCAGATCCAATGGGATGAAGCAGCAGTATAAAATGAAGGGTACCATTCTTAGCAGTGTAGAGGATCAGAAGGACCTTGGGGTCCGGGTCCATAGGACTCTTAAATCGGCCTCGCAGGTGGAGGATGCGGTCAAGAAGGCGTATGGCGTACTAGCCTTCATTAATCGAGGGATTGAGTTTAGGAGTCGGGAGATAATGCTGCAGCTTTATAGGACCCTGGTTAGACCCCACTTGGAGTACTGCGCGCAGTTCTGGTCACCTCATTACAGGAAAGATGTTGAAGCCATTGAAAGGGTGCAGAGGAGATTTACAAGGATGTTGCCTGGATTGGGGGGCATGCCTTATGAGGATAGGTTGAGGGAGCTTGGTCTCTTCTCCCTGGAGAGACGAAGGATGAGAGGTGACCTGATAGAGGTTTACAAGATGTTGAGGGGTCTGGATAGGGTGGACTCTCAGAGGCTATTTCCAAGGGCTGAAATGGTTGCTACGAGAGGACACAGGTTTAAGGTGCTGGGGGGTAGGTACAGGGGGGATGTCAGGGGTAAGTTTTTCACTCAGAGGGTGGTGGGTGAGTGGAATCGGCTGACGTCGGTGGTGGTGGAGGCAAACTCGTTGGGGTCTTTTAAGAGACTTCTGGATGAGTACATGGGATTTAATGGGATTGAGGGCTATAGATAGGCCTAGAGGTGGGGATGTGATCGGCGCAACTTGTGGGCCGAAGGGCCTGTTTGTGCTGTGGCTTTCTATGTTCTATGTTCTATGTTAAAATGTTATCTTCATCAGGAATATCCTCTCATATCTCGTTGGATGCTAGCCATTCCTCAGTCTTCCAAGTTATGAAGTCAGTGGAAATTAAAATCAAGAGAGATGTAGAAAGGGCTGGTGATTCGTGGCCATACATTTTACAGCGTGTCACGAAGTTAAAATAGGAGTGTGAAAGTTGAGCAAGGAAACAATTAGGCAGTGATACCTTCCAGAATGAAATAGCATGCCAACTCTAAAGTGGAAGTGTGGGGAATACAGTCTATGTATATGACATTGAAATAGCTAAGGACCAACAAGTCCAAGCAATGCAGCGAGGCAATCAAAATCAACAAGATGTTGAACTGTATTGACAAAATAGTAGCACACAATTCAGATGAAGTTATGACTAAATTGCAACACTAAGTTCAAGCCGTACCTTGTCTGATTTCAGTCATCGGGAGTAAAGGGAAACAGTCAAGCATTGAATGCAATGACAAAAAGGGTCAAAAATGTGCATGTTAGGTGGATTGACCATGCTAAATTAGTGTCCCTTAGTCCCTTAGTGTCCAAAGATGTGTAGTTTAGGTGGATTAACCATGGGAAATGCACAGGATTACATGGATAGGGCAGAAGAGAAAGCCTGGGAAAGATGCTCTTTCAGAGAGTCTTTGCAGACTTAATGGTCTCTTTCTGCACTCTAGGGATTCTGTGGTTCTTCTATGTTTCTATCATTTACACAAAAACAGTACAAAGATTTGCAGCTATAGACAATGAAGATGGAATATTTTCTATTGATTTTAAAAAGAACTAAAATTGGCTGCAATTTCTGTAATGTACAGTTTGATATTTTCATGTATGTTTCAAATTGAAGTTGAATAAGTAGCCTACATAGGATTAATCATTGTGACTGTGGATTGGTTCCACAAAATGGTACGCTTGACTGAATATAATCAAGGAGTATTTATTTCAGGAATTTTACATGATGCAAAACAAGGCTGTTCTTGGTTAGGTTTATAAAAGTGATAGTGTGTAATTTGGGCAAAGTGTCCATTCAGCATGTACTTGTGGGATTAAGTGAAAATTACAACCTCTCAATTGTCACTCTAAAATTTGTAATCCCTCTACGTTAGCGTGTTTTTTTAACAGCTCTGTCTCGTCACATTCACCAATGAACACTAATTTGTTGATACCAATGACAAAAATTTGCTCAATTATGAGCTTAGCTTGAAGGTGTCATGTTCTACTCAGACTGATTTCTCTTGAAGAAAGGCTTGTTCAGGTCTGCCCGCTCTAATTCAAATCTTGGTTAAACATGAAGTAGTTAACTCCATTGCTTTAAATTATTACTAAGTGCACGTTGAACTGATCGCATGAAAGGAATTTCCGCTCATGACCCTCTGGGCTCTTTGCGTACACGTCTACACTGGGAGCCATCAGTATGTCTGGCCATGTGCCTGGAGACCATTTTTACTTGAAAGTAATTTGTTACCTCAATAAAATGTCTGCAGGCTTTAGGTTCCTTTAGAAAATTGACTGAAAAGAAACAACATAGATGTCAACAAACAATGATATATTACTTACGTAATGGAAAAGGAAAATGTATTATTTATGTTGAAGTTAACGTATGGTTTCTTGCCATGAGATTTGTGTTATTTTGTCATGTTAAATGTCATCATTTTAGATGTCATATGTATGTGTCCATGTTCCAAAAAAAACTAAAGCCTCCCAGATTTTATTAGGCTTTTGTTTAGTTGAAAACAATGGTCTGGATATTAAATTGGGCATGATGTGGAGACATTGTGATGTGGAGAAATTGGGGACAGGAAGAGTGAAAGTGGGGATGGTTGATGTTACGTTCCTTGGTGGTGTGGTTAGAGTTTTGGTTGGAAGATGGGGGTCTGAATTTTCCTGTGGAGTTAAGATTTCTCAGCATATGCCTTTTGGCCCTGCAAAGTTCCCCGCTGGAAGTCAGCCTGATTGACAGGCTTGGTTTCTGGTTGGGCAGATGTTATTTGCTGAGCAAACCAGATTCTAGAGAGAAACTTGTCTTTTTTTTGTATTTTGAAAATGAAGAGGAAAACTACTGATCCCAGAAACATATTTCCTTTAGGATTATAAAAATTAAAGTATTTATTAATGAGGGAAAAAATGTAAGCGCATAATATTAAAGTTCCACAGTTACGACTGTGTCTGACAAAATACCTCCCCAAAAAACCCACTTAATCAGAACACACAAACTCCATTCTTAGCAACAACTTCCTAATTGATTTTTAACTAGAGAAATCCAGTTGAATTACCCAAGGCAAAAACTGCTGTCACTTTAATAGTGGTGTACCACACAACTCCTCTAACAATTCCACTTGGCTGTGGAAACCCAAGAAGGTTCTGAAACAATCTGCTCTCTGAAAACCCAGACTTCTCTGGCTTGACTGGGTGGCGGTTACAACTTTTACACTTTCCCCGAGCACAGAGCTGGTGTCAGGACATAGCCCTCACACCACAGTCACCCCAACTCAGCTCTACATCTTCCCTTAAATATCCTTTTCCCCTTTCCTCTCAGATTTGATTGTCCTCAAGCCCATTTTTGAACTCAACTTTTCCAAAATATAATTTTAAAAAATGTTTTCCTCTTGCCTCCACTCCTGAGTCAATAAAATTTAATAACCTTCCCCTGTTTACTTATGAAACCTTTGTAAATTGTAAAAGTCCCTTGTAACTTCTAACCCCCCTTTGAACTTTACCAGCTGAAAAGCCAAGTCCGTACCTATCCCTTCATGCAAATTTTAAACCCAACCTATTTACTTGGAAATCCAGCCTCACCATTGCCTCTCATACATGCACCTAGTACCGTACCAGTTTATCTCTCCGCTCTCACAGACAAGCTGTCTCTATTAACTTTCTCCCAGTTTAATTAATCGTGTGCACGCATATAGACATACAGATTTACAGAATACCACCATATTCTTAAGAATATTAAAAACAATATCCACCATCACAACAGTGAGTACTCAGGAGCAGGCTAGAGGACAAAGTGCATCTGACCTCTGATCCCAGAAATCAATCCTGTGGGAGGTGGGTCTCCGATCTTGTGGGGATGAGGTCCGCTGAGTTGGCAGGGAGGTGGAAATTGGACAGACCAGGAGGAAGCACTTCTGCTCCTCCTGGATAACAAGTAGTGGTATGAAGGCCATTGAAAAGAATTCTGCTAACCTATGCTTCTACTATCAGTTTCTCCCAAAGCTGTCATCGCCTTATTTCAACGACCAGGTTTCCTGAGGCCTGAGATCCCTGCTGGCCACTGTAAAACCTGCAAAACAGGTTAAATCAGAGGCTACTAGCCTTCTTAAAACAAGTAGTTTTCATTCCCACCTGGCTGCCCTCCCCTTGTCAAAGTTCCTCAAAAACCCGGAAGTGAGCAGTTTGGAGTCTTGAGTTCAGATTTAAAAAAATAAACATTGAACCTGAACCTGTTCTTGTGTGTTGAACTTCAGACCCATGAGTTGGAGAGGAAAGCAGTGTACATCTGTAAGAAAGAATTACATTAACAAACAAAGTAATGTAAATGACATTGGCAGGAGTTATCAGGAAATTAATGTAGATTTATACTATAAAAGAAAATTTCAATTTCTTGAAATATTTTACATTTTAATTAAATCTATAAAAATCTGATGCACAGCCAATTGTAGATAGAAAATTATCCATTTGAATTTTAGGAATATTTGTCATTTAACTCACCCACTCAGATTAAATGAGGTTCTGACCAAAGCACTGTCATTCATAGATTCATTGAAATCCTACAATGCAGAAGGAGGCCATTCGGCCCATCGAGTCCCACCCAGATCCTATCTCTGAAACGCCACATATTTACCCCGCTAATCCCTGTAACATACGCATCCCGGGAGACTAAGGGTCAATTTAGCATGGCCAATTAGCCCAACCCCCACATCTTTGGAATGTGGGAGGAAACCGGAACACCTGGAAGAAACCCACACAGACACCGGGAGAATGTGCAAACTCTACACAGACAGTGACCCAAGCCGGGAATCGAACCCAGGTCCCTGGAGCTGTGAGGCAGCCATGCTAACCACTGTGCCACCATGCTGTCATGTGGCAGGTTGATCATTTAAGTATTTTAATGAAGATGCATGCCTCCATTTTAATACAATTTTATTTTTGATATCTGTGGATGCGATTTCCCTAGTCTTGGGAAACGAGAAGGGAGGAATGCAGAGCTGGATCCATCAGGGAAACTTTTACAGCAGTGCTTGTGGACCAAGAGGAGCAGAATTGCTTCCTCTGGCTCAGCAAGCTTTCCTGTTTTACTCCCTTGTGATCAGAACCCTGAGATAGCTCCATTCCACACCCCCCCCCCACTCACCTCTCCCCGCAATGTCAGACTGACGTGCTCTCTGGCTGCTTTCGGGCTTGAAAAAAGCTGTCAAGCTGGTTGGCTATCAGACAGGAAACTCGGAAAAATTTAAAACAGACCCTGCTATTAAATTCAGTAGGACCTATGGGAAACCTTTACTCCTCTGCCACCCCCACACCACTCAGTTACTATCAGGCCACAGTTTCACGCTTGCGTTATTAATTTCTTTTTTGAAACCATACTCAAAAAACGTCTGCTGCAGTTCCTTTCCTAAATGTTCAATGTATTCTTACTGAAAGAGCAGGTAAACAACTTCCCAGCACTCAGCCAATACTTTTTTTTTTAAGAGTAGCCTCAGTGTTAATGTCATTTTCTGATTTGCCTTTCGATGTCAAAGCTGTGTGCACTTTCATTTAAAGAAATAATCACGCTAACCTGCTGCTTCGAAAATTGGACACAGTAAGAGTTTTAACAACACCAGGTTAAAGTCCAACAGGTTTATTTGGTAGCAAATACCATAAGCTTTCGGAGCGCTGCTCCTTCGTCAGATGGAGTGGAAATGTGCTCTCAAACAGTGCACAGAGACACAAAATCAAGTTACAGAATACTGATTAGAATGCGAATCCCTACAGCCAGCCAGGTCTTAAAGATACAGACAATTGGAACCATGTATGTCCATCTGTGGTGTTACAGCACTCAAAAGCCCTCAGTTCAAATTTTTCATTCTAGTGGGACTTGGGTGCTGTATTTCAAAAGCATTATAATATTTTGATATTTGTGCATTCACATTTCAATTTTGCTTTGTACAAAGTGGTTTTGAGTGGCCATCAATGCACACCTGGCAGTCTCAAGTACAGGCTGTAAGCTTGTGTTTAAATCTTTGAGTAGAAAACTCCTCCAAGAAGCTGCCTTACAAGGGTTTGTCTTTATAAAGAAGACAGTGTGTATTCTGCCAACACTTCCTTGAAAAGTAGGTTGAATTCAGTTCATTTTCGCACTTATCTTCATTTTTGTGTTGTGACTCATTTTAAAGAATCAGTAAAACTTGGGACAATCAATCCATTGCCACTGCCAGTAACGTAGCCAATACTCAAACGAACACACATTTGTAGGTTTGATGGTCTGTGTATCCTGACTGAAGCCATATTAAGTGCTGTGGCAGGGGAAAGTTGTGGAGGGAGCAGTTGATGATGAAATTAGAAACGAGATTCATGGCAGCCAGATCCACAAAATATTGGTGACATTCTGAAAGTAGACCAAGTACTAACGCTCTTTGCTACAAAGGAGAAGGATGAAGAAGTGTCAAGGGGATTAGCAGGGGTAGTGTCCATATGTAAAGAATTATCTTCAAAGAGAGAAAATATTAGGAAGTACTGTATTTTCTCAAAATTAAGTGTGCACTACTATCTTCTAAATAACGTAAGTGCCAAAAAATACCCTGTTACCTCCCCCGACTGTCAATAGCATTACTATCTCACCGACCATTATAATTTTGAAGGTGGGTCATCATTGGCCAGAAGCTGAACAGGATTATACATATCAAAACTGGATACAATATGAGGACAGTGGTTGTCCAAGTTGATAGAGTGAGATGAAATAAGGTAGGAGGAGGTTCAAATGGAGTATGAACACAGGTATAGACCTATTGGGCTGTTTCTATGCTGCAGATTCCACATAATGCTGATGTTATAGTTTCTGGTCCCCGCCGCAAACTCCATTCCCTAACCATGGGGCCCTATTTTGATTCTAAATGCTGGGTGGACTTGAAACTGGGAGTGTTTCAGATCTGACTTTTAGACCCATTCTCAGGCGCCCATACGCACTCTGCCTGCAAAAATATCAGCGATTCCGAATCGTGCTGCAGTAGCCTGTGGGCGGGGCTTAATGCACCCGAAATCCTGCAGCTCCGATCGGAGCCTCCAACTGCGCGTGCGCAGACAAAAAAAGATAGAATCCCACGTCGCTCCCAGGCTGGATAATGCCTCCCCCTGGCCCCCACAGACATTGCCCCACCCCACAACATTACTGACCCCCTTACCCACCCACCCCCTCTGCCACCCAGACCGATCACGCCCCCCCGCCCCCCCCCACCAACGATCTCAGGCAGAGTGGCAGCTGACCCCCCTTCCCCTCACTGATCACAGGCAGGGTAGCAGCGGACCGCCCCCCCCCCCCCCCCCCTCTCCTCCCACCTATCTCAAGCAGAGAGCCATCGGACCCACACCACCCCCAACACCGATCCCAAGCACTTACCTCCTCACTAGCTGGAGCGCCCGAATCGGTCTTTTGTAGAGCATGTCTATTTTGCGCCGAATCTGGATGGGCGAATGTGGTGGTAAAGGGGGAAGTGCCGGTAATGCATTTAAATGGCTGTTGCGCCCATTTTGGGCGTGGTCCCGATCATGGCCATTTTCCGGTCTTGGTAAAGGGGAAACCGGTGCAGATCGCGCTAGTCGCCTCACGCCCAACTTTACCAAGTTTTCGTGTCCGAAAACGGGCACAACTTGATGGTAAAATTGGGCCCATAGACTCCATTCCCCTCCCTGTCAATTATCTGAGGTTGAATCAGACTGTTTACAACCTTAGTGTGACATTTGACCCCAGGATTAGCTTCTGACCACACACAAGCACCTAGACCATTCATTTCAGCTCCATAGCATTGCTTGACTTTGCCCCACCTCAGCTCATCTGCTCCTGAAATTCTATCCATGCCTTTGTTACCTCTGATCTTGATATTGCAATTCTCATGGACCTTGCACATTCTGCTCTGTGTAAGAACTCTACTGCCAATGTTTTTAATTGCACCAAGTCACATTCATCCATCACCTCTATGCATGTTGCCCTACGTTAGTTTCAGTTTTCACCCTTGTTTTCAAATCCCTCACTGCCAACTCTTGCCATTTCCTATCTCTGCAGTCTGCCTATCTCTGCAGTCTGCCTATCTCTGCAGTCCGCCTATCTCTGCAGCCCTTCAAGCTACATACATTCCTCCAAATCTGGCCTCTAACACATGCCACATTTTAATTGTTCCTCTATTGGCAGCAACTCCAAGGCCCTCAGCTCTGGAATGCCTTTGCTAAACCTCCAGGCCTCTGTAATTCCCTCGCCTCCTATAAGACTCTCCTTAAAACCTACCTGTCTGATTAAGCTTTAGGCTATTTGCCCTATAATCTGCTTATGTAGCTTGGTGACAAGTTTTGTTAACAACCCTATGAAGTGCCTTGGGACATTAAAGATGCAATTTAAATAAAAGCTAGTGTTAAAAGCAATTGAGCAGGATACCAGAATTGGAAAGCAACAGATCTAATGCCACGGGAAGTCTGTACCTTTTTTTCCCCAATACTTTCCATCATGATTTTGTTAACGCTGATGAAATGTCAAAGCAGAGTTTAAAAATGCTGAGGATCAATTTAGTGTTTTATAGACCAAATAAGAGTATTGTAGACCGTGGAGTCGTGAGGAATGAAAATATGCATGGATGTAAGAAAAAAATCTCTCTCCTGGCTGGTAGATTGCAAGTTGAAGCCAAGAGCAGCAAACACGTGTGCTATCTGAATGAGCATCTTCTGGCCTTGTACTGGTATTTGGTTGTATCTGTAATGTTTACCATGAGTACAGTGGTGTTATTTTAGAAAGGTTTCAAGCTGTCTAAAAATAATGATTGTTATGACATTAATCCCATCCGTAGATACCAGCACACTAAATAAATACTCTATCCACTTACAAACCATATTGAATACATTGAGGTCAGGATGGTGACTTTCTTGAATAAATTATGTTGGGTAACTTATGTTGGGTCACTTATAACAAAGCTGTGATTCAATCATATTGGTGGCAGCATACTGAAGCACTGATGTTACCAGACGTTTTGCTGCAATGTAATGTCCAGTTTAAAGATGGCAGTCAACAATTAAATTCTTTTCAAACACAATTAGACTAAAGGGTCAGCTATTTAGGACTAAGATATGGAAAAATTTCTTCATTAAAGGGTCGTGAACCTTTGAAATTCTCCACAGCAACATGCTGTCAATGTTCAGTTGTTGAATATATATGAGTCAGAGATTGACAACATTTTGGATAATCAAAGGGTACAGGGATGGTGTAGAAAGGTTTTTGTAAGATAGAAGATTTTCTACAATTCTACTGAAAGATGGAATAGGCTCAAGGGGCTGAATGGTTACTCCTGCTCCATTTCCTATGTCCTTACTTAGGAGAGGAAAGTTTTTAAAAAAAATTAGCAGTGTAAGTCAAAAGAATGTTACAGCCATAGTCTCAGAAACCTAGGGTGGAATTCTCCCAGGCCCCTGTCAGCAGGTTTGACAGCAGGCATGGGAGTGGGGAGAATATGGTGGGAGGCACAGAAATTGGTCTCATGCTGGCTTGAATTTAGAGTGGGATCTCTTGCTCATGACCACCGTGGTGGTTGGAAAATCCACCAGAGGCTGACATGAATCTCACTCACAACCCCCCCAAACACACAATGCATCTTCCTCCCTTAGGAGGTCCATCCTGGTGGTGGACTGTTTGATAGTGGATCGGCAATAGCAATCACTGCAATAGATTGATGGTGGTTAAAGTATATGTTTTAACTTCATTTGCACTTTATTTGAAATTGTCTGATATTAAGGAACTGCTCAGAATTACAAATTGACTAGCTGTTCCGTGGCATATTCCACTTAAGAGGCCAAGCTCTTGTAATTTGGAGAATGTTGTTGCAATTGAAACTGGTGCACTGGGCTCAGGAGACCGTGACAAGTGTTCCTACTAAATTCCTTTAGATAAAATTTATTATATTCATTGACTTTAGTAAAGGGAAGCTTCACTAAGCTTCCGACTGGTGAGAATCACAGCTGGTCTCCATAGGCAGAGAGACAAGACATGATGGCCTCGCTTGGGGGAATCGGAGGCCATTGAAGCCCCCGGGTGGTCTGGGGTAGGCTCCCCCCCATCCCAGTTTGTGCCATTAGAAAAGGACTGGGACGATTGCAAATCGTTTGGCGTGGGGCACGAAACCAATTTTCCGGGATGAGTGCGATCCGTGCCAGGTGCGGTAAGGTGGGAAAATCACCCCCTATATCTCTGATTGCAACATATTGCACTGTTCTGCCTAAACTTATTCCAAATTAAAATTTAATTTAACTTGCCTTTGATAAAAGCAGTAGCATACCAGCAAAATCTTCATTCTACTTTGTGAAATTAAATATTATAGCTTCATAGAAAATGGCTTTGTAAGTAGATCCGTGTGCTGAAAGTGAAAAGGCCACCTTGTACCCCAGAGATATGCCACAGTTTCAAAGAAATCTTTATATTATGTAGATTCTGATTTGCCTTTTTCATGAGTTAATTGAATAATATTGGGTATCCTTGAATAAATGTTCTTTAAAGTATGTGGAGCAATTTTGCTGAAATTATTTTATTGGTTTTGATGCTCGGGCTTGACACATTCACAGAGAAGTAAAATCCATCTTCTGGGTCTGTACGCCAATCCCTGGACAAGAACAGCAATATACGTTCTGAGGTTGTCCTATATCCCTCCTAAACATGCGCTTCTATCACCAAAAATATTAGTACGCCCCAGGGGTTCTGAGAATATGTTGATGTTTTATAAACAAGTGGAAAAGCTTTGTGTCTCCAATCTGAAGAGGCTGTGTCCAAACCTGATGATTTTTATATTTTAAAACATAGCGTTGATTTACGCACTTTACCATAATTGGGCTCTGCCTGCCTACCTTTCTTCCCTCTATTTCTTTAACCAGCCTTTTGTTCACCTGCCCTATTACCTCCTACTCAGCTTGGTGTCAAATTTATTTGATGATGCTCCTCTGAAGCACTTTGGGATGTTTTGTCAATATTAATGTAACTATACAATTTTAAGTTGTTGTAATTAAGGCTGCAGTCTTTCACAAGTCATTAATCGACAGTAAATAAGCAATGGTCTTGTTACTATTACAGAAAATAAAAATGTAATTCTTGAATAACTTTTTAAGGGAAAAGATTCAAGAATAGGAATAAATAGTTACTTAAATTTTGCTGAAAGAAGAGATATGTCAAATTTAAACACAAAGCCATTTTCTACGAAGCTGTAAAATTTAATTTCACAAAGTAGAATGAAGATTTTGCTGGTATGCTACTGCTTTTATCAAAGGCAAGTTAAATTAAATTTTAATTTGGAATAAATTTTTGTCTTGCACTGATCAGGACATTTCATAAGAATACCAGTATAAAGGCAAAACCACAAGTTACACTGTGAGAGGACAGAATGCTGATTGATTGGCAAGGGAACATGCACATGGGCGTGTACGCACGTATGTATTTAAGGCAGAGGTAGATGGATTCTTGTTAGACAAGAGAATCAAAGATTATTGGGGGGGGTAGATGGGAATGTGGAACTCAGCACAAACAGATCGGATTATTAAATGGAGCAGGCTCACAGGAAATGGTCCCTTTCTGCCCCTATTGTGTCTGTTTGTTTGTGTGCATGTCTCCCTGTGTGTGTCTGTGCATGATTAAAGAATGTATTATGAATTGGATTATTTTTGATTATCATATCTCTTGCAACATTTAATATGTGCATTTTGTTTCTAATATTCTAAATTTGGGGATTCCTTTTACTTTGCCATTCCTTAGCCAGTGAGTGAGGATGACTTCGATTTTGGGACCACTTTCTGGTTGATGTTTGTGTTGCTCTGTGATGCTCAGGAGAAGAGCATTTCTCCACTCCACCTGACGAAGGGGCAGCGCTCCGAAAGCTAGTGGCATTTGCTACCAAATAAACCTGTTGGACTTTAACCTGGTGTTGTAAAACTTCTTACTATACTCAGGAGAAGGCAGACTTTGCTAGTGTGGGGCAATTTGCTTTACAATGTAAAGTGCACCATCTTGCTGAGAACTTATGCAATTCACCCAGTACAGGTAGTGAAGTTTAAATGTCAGTTGCATTCTCTGAATTGGAGTCTTGCATACTGGAGCAGGCCTTACTAGTCTTTTTCCCCTTAAAAAATGTACTAATCTGCAACACAATATTTTTTTTGAAAGGAATATGAATCATGCAGGTCCAGCTTAATTGGAGTACTGATCTCAAAGTGGCTGTTATTATTTTGAACTAAAAGATTTAGTATAGTTGCCACTTGAATAAATTGCGTTCTTTCAGCTGAAGAATTATTGGTTTAAAGATCAGGAAAATGTTCTCGGGACCAATTTTGGAACCAATTTGCAAGAACCGTGAAAAAAAAATTCTCCTGCCAAATTTAATCAGCAAACTGGATCAGTAATTTACAGCTCACAATACATTTAGTCCCAGTATGTACTGTTCTTGTGAATATATATTGTGAGTTTGGATTCAATTTTGTCCAAATCGTACTTTCAAATACAGTATTGCACTGGTAACTCGGCTTTTCTGAGATCTCAGTGAAGAACTTAATAATTGTGCTACTTGTAAATTATGGCACTTCTGAAATTTCAGAACTGAAGTGGCAAAATAGCCATGTCGGAAGTTAGTATCTCTCTCATTCAGGAGATTGTTTTATTTATGTGGTTTGTGTGGAGACTTCTCAACAATGTTTTAATCTGAAACTGTAACTGGTAAATTTCCCTAAAGTAAATTAATTACAATTTAACTGCAATTTAGACTTGGAGATGTAAACAGTCCTCTGATCTAGGTGCTTCTGTGTGGCCGTGCAAAAGATCAAAGCTCATATAGCGTAACTCTTTTTCGGTGATGAAACACTGATTTTGCATTTTTGTGTTATTGCATAAACATTCAAATACCTTATGGCCTCTGAATTTATAGATATCTCAAATTCACAAGGGTTGCAGATAGGATTGATATTTTTGATACCAATAAAGAGAGTAATGTAACGTAAGATAAAGCTGGCCAGTGCTTTGGTTTGATACTGTTGCACTTTTCAATCATGTCTCCCAAATATATTTTGCACGGGCGGCACGGTGGCACAGTGGTTAGCACTGCTGTCTCACAGCGTCATGGACCCGGGTTCGATTCCCAGCTTGGGTCACTGTGTGGGGTTTGCATGTTCTCCCCTTGTCTGTGTGGATTTCCTCTGGGTGCTCCGGTTTCCTCCCACAATCCAAAGATGTGCTGGTTAGGTGGATTGGCCGTGCTAAATTCTTCCTCTGTGTACCCGAACAGGCACCTGAATGTGGCTTTGGTTTGATACTGTTGCACTTTTCAACCATGTCTCCCAAATATATTTTGGGAGACTAGGGGCTTTTCACAGTAACTTCATTGCAGTGTTGATGTAAACCTACTTGTGACTAATAAATAAACTTTAACTTTTTAATGTATCAGTTCTATTACATTCTATCATCAGTTGTGAATGTGAAACATAAACCATTTCATTAGCATGCTCATATAATATTGAGCTGTCTGTCACTGGATGTAAAACTGTGTTCCATGTTTTTCAATTTCACTGTTTACTTTGGTTTAAACTACTATCTTATTGTGATGAATTATATTTTTTGGGACTAGGGCCTGCGGTCAAGTTGCATAAGCTTTTGAAGATGGTAATTCTTGTGTAATAATAAAAATATGCATTTTCATGTAATATGGCATCTGTGAAAATGTTGATATCAATAACCTATGCCTGTCATAAAATGAATGAAAGAGTTGCATAGAGCCACAAAATGTTCCTTCAATCACAGTGCTATTTGATAATTTTGTTGCCTTTAGTTTGCATGTACTTCAGTTATAAAAATATCATCACCTTAAAAAGATTAAAGAATACAAGAATTTTACTGCTAAAGTTTTTGTAAAAGACCAGCTAAAGAAGTTAAGGACTCCAGACATTGCAATGCGATTGCAACATAATGGAACGATGAATGGTTTGGTTTAGTTACAAACAAGTCATGCTTTTCCCAACATAATGAACCTTTTGGTAATGTTGACAGCTGTGGGAAGAAAGAGTTGCGTAATATAAATGAACAGTACAGGGAACAGAGGAAATCAGCGGAAGGCAAAGTACAATAGACAGCATGTTACTCCTGCAGGGCAAATAGATGTTAAATTGGGTTATCATGTGAAAGGTCCGAGGACTATGTAGCTCCAAAACTAGTGTGTAAAAGAAAATCCAATATAGTAGATTGTCTTATAGGATGAAACACTGATGCAGGCAGTGTGTTAGTACCAAACGTTAGGCCAAAGGACAGCAGAGTGAACCGTTCATGGCACATTTTATGAATTATTACTTTGAAATCTTTCTGCAATGCTATTTTGCAAGGGATGAAAGGAACATTGGTGAGACCCTAATTTCAATCATTGTGTTTGTTTCCTTTTAGCAGTCGATGCAAGAACAGGTTTGCTGTACATTTAGGAGCAGATAATCTCCCTATTCACTCCAAGGAGAATGGCATGTGGTAGAATAGAGAAGCAAATAACTTGGAGTATGAAGCAAACTATTTTAGTGAACATTGACAAACACTCAAATCATAGTTCTAATATAACTCGAGTCCTGCATACATGTAGTTTACTTTTTAGCAATTAGATGATGGACTTTGGATCCTGGAATTTTTAGTGGAAACCTATTCATAGCATTGATTTCTGAGAATTAGGATTAGATCAGATGGATGAAATACTACTGAAATCACTCTTGTGATTGCTTTAACAAGTTTCAATGGCTCAGATTTTGTGCCCTCATTCTGTGAAATTGACAGCAATTTCTGATTCAGCACATGCACAGTTAAATACATAAATCCAGAAGGCTGTTAGTAACTCCACACTCCTTCATGGGGTGCACTGTTAAAGTTCCTTGCCAGTGGAAATCGATTAGAAATCACTGACCTGACTTGAACTTCCATGTTTATGCTTTTAACCTTATTGTTTAAACCTTTTAAAATGTTATACCTTGCTGAGTTTTTAATGGTCTACTAAATCATCATAACTTGTGAGCAAATTCTGTGGCCCTGAAAAACTAACTTTATTTGTGGACTATCAAATTCCTTAATTCTGGTAGATTTTTAAAATAAGATTTTAAAAAAAGATTAATTATGATATTTCACCTATTTTAAACCCGTGGGTATGTCACAATTTTGCTTTATAAAAGTATTAAGAAGTGAAGGATAATTAGTGATTGTGACTTCCTGGTTTATTGTTTAAGAATTCTTCAGTGTGATTGGCTGGAAGGCCAGTTTGATTACGTCACTAGTGTGATGTAATTGCGATGTAGTATATACCACCAATATTGGTGCCAAAATAGAACATAGAACAGTACAGCACAGAACAGGCCCTTCGGCCCACGATGTTGTGCCGAGCTTTATCTGAAACCAAGATCAAGCTATCCCACTCCCTATCATCCTGGTGTGCTCCATGTGCCTATCCAATAACCGCTTAAATGTTTCTAAAGTGTCTGACTCCACTATCACTGCAGGCAGTCCATTCCACACCCCAACCACTCTCTGCGTAAAGAACCTACCTCTGATATCCGTCCTGTATCTCCCACCACGAACCCTATAGTTATGCCCCCTTGTAATAGCTCCATCCACCCGAGGAAATAGTCTTTGAACGTTCACTCTATCTATCCCCTTCATCATTTTATACACCTCTATTAAGTCTCCCCTCAGCCTCCTCCGCTCCAGAGAGAATAGCCCTAGCTCCCTCAACCTTTCCTCATATGACCTACCCTCCAAACCAGGCAGCATCCTGGTAAATCTCCTCTGCACTCCTTCCAGCGCTTCCACATCCTTCCTATAGTGAGGTGACCAGAACTGCACACAATATTCCAAATGTGGTCTCACCAAGGTCCTGTACAGTTGCAGCATAACCCCACGGCTCTTAAACTCCAACCCCCTGTTAATAAAAGCTAACACACTACAGGCCTTCTTCACAGCTCTATCCACTTGAGTGGCAACCTTTAGAGATCTGTGGATATGGACCCCAAGATCTCTCTGTTCCTCCACAGTCTTCAGAACCCTACCTTTGACCCTGTAATCCACATTTAAATTTGTCCTACCAAAATGAATCACCTCACATTTATCAGGGTTAAACTCCATTTGCCATTTTTCAGCCCAGCTTTGCATCCTATCTATGTCTCTTTGCAGCCTACAACAGCCCTCCACCTCATCCACTACTCCACCAATCTTGGTGTCATCAGCAAATTTACTGATGAAATCTACATTGAGAAAGTTGAAATCTATGTCAAAGAGCTCACTATAACTTTGGGGGCAGCTTACTTTGTGCTGAGTGGCAAACACCATCTCTTTGACACTGGCCACTAAATCCAAGCTGTTTATTGCCATCCCCATAGAAATGGATAACTTATTCCCAGTGACCAATGGAAAGAATCGCAGGACAAGATTTCAGTTTTAAGACTTTTACTGTAATAAACCAACTAAAATCAACATAGACTAAATATTAATAGGCAAACTACTATCCCCAAATTATAGAGATAGTAGTTTCCCATTAACTAATTGCCTCAACCGAAAATAATTTATGACCTATTAATACATTGTTCCAATTCCTTTCCTGCACCTAGTGGTGCACTAAGGCAGATTTTCATTTGTTTCCATAGCTAGCAATTCCCGGGACAGGTCGCAAATCTGTAGCCAGGGGCTTAAAGCTTGAGGGGTCCCACTCTACATCAAGCATGGCTGACCAGGAGCCTCTCCTGCCCGTGCAATCAGCCATTGGCATGTTTGGAAGGAATTTCAGGTTGACACATCAACCTATTGACCACATTATGAACACGCCTTCCTTGACTATCAAATTCTGGGGTGGGACTCAAACCCGGAGCTTCTGGCTCAGAGGCAAGGATGTTACCCACTGCCCCTCAAGACTTATTTATACATTATGTCTCACCCTAAACAGATATATACTTGCATCTAAATCGCACACAACCCCTGGCGTTTCAACAGACTCTCTTTTCCCTGTCACACTGAAAAGTCCCTTCACTTAGTCTTCTAAGTATCCTCAAACTGACTTCCAGAAGCAAGATAATCTCTGTTGACTCCTTGGTCCTTAAATTCCGAAAGTCCCGTACAACCACCGTTCTGCTTGGCAGCAAATACAAAACAGTCTTTTTCTTTGGTGGATCTCTTTGAATCTGATAGTCTTCCCAGAAAGATCAGGATAAGCCCCTCTTCTCTGTCAAGGTGTGAAAACTGGCACTTGACTTTCTATTGTTATTGACCTAAGCCAATTCCCTGTGGCAATCAAATCACACGAGCCTGTCTTCGGACAGAGTTCAACATGATTTCATGATCTCCCATTTGAGGACGTGCTGTTTTCACCTTAAATTAAAGAAACTGTTTTAAAACGTAACTGGCTTGTGAAGTCTCATTCATAACAATTTCAACACAAAAGAAAAAATGAACTAAATTAAGAATAGATAATATTTGATAAAATAAAAAAAACCGTAAGGCATATTTAGTCAAAATATTTTGCTACAATTATTCATATGAACACAAAAATGCACAAGTTTTTGATCTGCACAGATTAGATTAACTTGTTACACTGAGTCTATTTCCTGAGTTTTACAATTTTCCGTTATTTGTTAAAGTAATTTTCTTCCTATTTGTAATAATGGTTCGCAAATAAAATTAGGGAAATGTATGTAGCAAATGATGTGGGACAAGGGAGATGCAACACCTTTGATAATTAAATTGTGAGTTACAGATTTTCAAATATTGTAAAATAGCAATTTCATTTTTCATAGGATCATAGAATGGATGTTGCCTGGTTTGGAGGGCATTAGCTATGAGGAGAGATTGGAGAAACTTGGTTTGTTCTCACTGGAGCGACGGAGGTTGAGGGGCGACCTGATAGAAGTCTACAAGATTATGAGGGGCATGGACAGAGTGGATAGTCAGAAGCTTTATCCCAGTGTGGAAGAGTCAATTACTAAGGGGCACAGGTTTAAGGTGCGAGGGGCAAGGTTTAAAGGAGATGTACGAGGCACGTTTTTTTACACAGAGGGTGGTGGGTGCCTGGAACTCGCTGCCGGAAGTGGAAGCAGATATGATAGTGACTTTTCAGGGGCGTCTTGACAAGTACATGAATAGGATGGGAATGGAGAGATATGGTCCCCGGAAGGGTAGGGGGTTTTAGTTTAGTTATGCAGCATAGTCAGTGCAGGCTTGGAAGGCCGAAGAGACTGTTCCTGTGCTGTCATTTTTTGTGTTCTTTGTTTTAGAACCCCTACAGTACAGAAGCAGGCTATTCAGCCCATCGAGTCTGCATTAACTCTCTCCGATAGGGCATTTTACTCAGACCCTATCCCCATAACCACACATATTGATGCCACTAATCCCCCTAACCTACATATCTTGGGACACTAACAGGCAATTTAGCATGGCGAATCAAACTACCCTGCACATCTTTGGACTGTGGGAGGAAACCCCACGCAGACATGGGGAGAGCAAACTGCATACAGGCCGGAATTGAACTGTGGTTCCTGGCACTGAGAGGCAGCAGTGCTAACCATTGTGCTGCCGTCCCTACCCTGTTTGGAACTGACTGTTGGGAATTCTAGGCATAGATTTAGATTTGTCACACTTGTATTTGAATGCACCATGCTCTGCTTTCAAAATGTGAAATTTTATGCAGGCTGAGCACTGCAGTCCTCAAAGGATTTGAGTGGGGTGTTCAGCTAATTAGCTTGAAACATTAATGCTGTTAGCAGTAAAAGAGCTCACATGTCACACGTCTGTTTGTTACACAGTGCAAAATCATTTGGAAAATTCTGCTAAATGATCACAGATGAGACAGATTTGTCAGCCTGCTTAAATGCAAGAGGAGCAGTCTGTGTCGGTTTAATTATTAGTCAGGTGTGAAAATATTGCTAGAGGCATACCAGCTACCAGCAGAAATCATCAATACAATCAAATTTATTTAGCTGACGTCTTAATATGAGTGCTTCAGTTATATAAAAGTGAGTTATGAGTTTGAACCTAGATATATCAGAACTATCTAGTGTATCACAAAAACAGGAGAATAGGAGAGTGCAATAACTGATATTTAACTTTGAACGATTAAAATCATGTTTTATATTTGCGAGAGGGGTTGATGAATAAGAGCAAAGAAGTCTTGCTGTAATTATATAGGTCTTTGAGTACTGTTGTATAATGTCTTGGTCTCCTTACCTAAGGAAGGAATCCTTTGTGGGGGTGCAACAAAGGTTCAGTAGATTTATTCTTAGGATGACATGGCTGTCAAATGAGGAGAGAGAGAGAGTAAAGTGGAGTTTAAAAGAATGAGAAGTGATCTTGTTGAAGTATATAAAATTCTTCATGTACTTGACGGGGTAAATGCTGGGAGGCTGTTATCCCTGGCTAGAGAGCCCAGAATTGGGGTCACAGTCTCAGGATAAAGCGTTGACCATTTAGGACCGAAACAAAGAGAAATCTTTTCACTGAGAGGATTGAGAATCTTTTAAATTCTCTGTCCCAGAGGGCTGTGGATGCTTAGCTGAAAAATATATTTGAGATCCACAGACTTCTTGCGACTGCAACTAAGAATGTCAGGAGTTATCTGAATAGGGCATGAAAAAGGGTAATAGTATAAAAGCCCTTTGTTTTAAATTTACTATAGTAAATAGACTAGGTTAAGGTAAAGATTACAAGGTGCCTTATATAGATACAATATACCTTATATAGCCACAATTTAACCAAGTATTTTGAAATTAAACTGTATTCTTAATGTGTTTTGTAAACCTTGGCCAATGGGCAATCTAACTGCTCAGCATGATGGGAAATAGACACTGGTAGACAGACCAAATTCTTTTGAGACAATGGAGTATAGAGAGAGCAGTTCTCCCTATCAGCTTGAGTCAGGCAGCTACAAGTTAATTATGGCTTTGGAATGTACTGGAATGCGCTAGAGTGTACGGGAGTGTATTAGCTCATGATTAACGAGGTTGGTATGGTTTCTCATGCTGATAATGAGAATTATAATTAGCAATAAACTTGACTCCCCTTACCAATTCAAATTTGCAGATGATAGCAATATCCTTGAATCTACCGGATTTATGTAGTTAGGTTTCCTAGTAATGAGGGAAGAACTTTCAGGTACAATGAACTAATGAGCTCCTAATCCTGCTGATAGGTAGAGCGTTAGTGGCTAAAGCAATAATATGTAATATTGTAAATGGACCCTCCAGTTTGAGCGACAAGCTGGGTGGGAAATTGAAGTGCTCAGAAGAGTATATCAGTCTCACACTTGTACTGAATTGGTAGATCCAATTCCGGTGAGAGCTATGAAATAAATGGCAGAACAGTCAGGGGCATAGACAACAGAGAGATCTGGGAGTACAGGTCCACATATCCTTGAAAGTGGCAGCACAGGTGGAAAAGGTGGTGAAGAAAGCATATGGCATGCTTGCCTTCATCGAATGGGGCATTGAGTATAAAAGTTGGCAAATTATGTTACAATTGTGTTTAAATGTTGGTTAGGCCACATTTGGAATACTGTGCCCAATTCTGGTCACCACACTACCAGAAGGACTTGGAGGCTTTGGGAAGAGTGCAGAAAAGGTTTACCAGGATGTTGCCTGGTATGGAGGGTATTAGCTATGAATAAACTGGGATTGTTCTCCCTGGAAAGACGGAGGCTGAGGGGCGACCTGATAGAAATTTATAAAATTATGAGAGGTACAGATAGAGTGAACAGTTGAAAGCTTTTTCCCAGGGCAGAAATGACAGTTACAAGGGGGCACAAGTTCAAGATAAGGGGGGGTGGTTCAGTGGAGATGTGCGGGGGAAGTTTTTTTACACAGAGGGTGGTGGGGGCCTGGAATGCACTGCCAAGTGAGGTGGTTGAGGAAGTTACGTTAGCCACATTTAAGACTTATCTTGATAGGCATATGAACAAATGGGGAATAGAGGGATATAAGCGGTTGGTTTAGATAGGTAACCGTGATCGGCGCAGGCTTGGAGGGCCGAAGGGCCTGTTTCTGTGCTGTACTGTTCTTTGTTACAGTAGAAGGGGTAACTGGCGCTTGCTGGCTATCTTTTCTCCTGATGCATGCATTAGCAATGAACTTATTTTCGCTCTTTAACTACATGCTGTCTTTCGTGGTCTCTGTATTGGTTGAGTTCAGGTGTCTGTATTGGTTGAGTTCAGCTGAGTACAAGACCCCCCCCCCCCCCCGAGGGACACCCCGGAAGATTCTTCTTACAAGGCAGAAAAAGTGAGTTGATGTAGAAATTCACCCATGCTCTTATTGAAAGACAGAACAGGCTTGAGGGATTGTATGGTCCACTTCTGCTCCTATTTCTTATGTTCTTATGTTTTTAAATGTCAAACGTGTGAAAGCAGAGGAAACTCTTCTGCAAGGTATAATGGAATATTAAAATCACATTTAATTATCAGTAAACAACAGTGCACTGCCCCCTTAAAATAAGTTGATGCATGAGCTTATTTTCACCTTTTAGATTTCTATTCATCTGAATTGTCCCTATTGTGATTGACTTAAGTTTCCTCCAGTAGCTCATCTTGTGCATAGTACATTGAAAAAGGAAATTCAACATATCGTACAAGGTTGCATTTTATCTAAGCTTTATTGCATGCAGCGTGGTAATAAGATATCATGGGGACGTAACAGTGAATTTTTTACTCGGTACGTTTGGGTATTATGTAGTAATTCACATGAATCCTGTTCCTTTTTAATGCAGCTAATGGAGAATCAATAGCGTACATATTACGGGACGCCGGATCCCACGGCCATCTTGGAACTCAGAGATGGGTGGCAGCTGATAAAGTGTTCTAGTTTTTAAAAAAAAGATTATCTAGTAATCCATTGATAAAATCTATACATTGATCAAAGCTTGCTTTTAACTTCCTTGCTGTTAAAGATTCCAGCCTCTAAATGGTATTTGTTGTGTGGTTTAGCTTTGTATAATGGTTATTTCCAGTTAGGTTTGCACCACATTAAAAAGGCCAGACATAATTGATCTAAAATGAATCTTTTTTTCTTGTCACTTAAAAATAATCACTTATGGAATTTTTAACCTCATAACTGATTCATTGAACAGATTTGCAGAAAATGTGGAGAAAATAAATCCAGAACTCGAATTGCTGAGTATGTAAAAAGGCTGCAGGCTAATTGATATTGGATACTGTACATCTGTAATGCTTTGAGAGGATTACACTAAAGCATTTTTCAGGGCTCTACCTGCATAGGTCAGACCAAAGAAAATCACCTCGCTAGTTTTAATTAATAGGATTAAAACAAAATGCTGGCAGAGTGGTTTTTTTTGCTTTCAGAATCTGGCTAATCCACAATGTATGTTCAAGGTGTTCTGGAGTTCTTTAATTTCAATTTTATTGCAAATGGAAATGCACTTTTTCATTTAGTATGTGATATAAATACTTAATAATATTATTATGCCCTGAATTTTAGCAGAAATAATTAGAAAGCTAACAAAATACAATGCTGGAAGGTAAGTGTTCAATTAATTAATACATTTGAGGAGGCTGGATAGATGGCGATCATGTGGTTCAGATTAATGCCGACAGGGCGGGTACGATTCCTGTTCTGGCTTCAGTAGATTTGGGACCTTCTTCCTCACTCTGCTCCTGAGAGTAGAAGGAAATGGCAAACCACCACTGGCATAAACTGCCAAGAAAATGCTTTGGGGTGAATCAGCAGACAGTGTGCCAAGGGCTTGCCTTCAGGCAGAGCACACAGGAAGGAAGGAAGAAAGGATAAATATTCTTAACAAATTCAGGAACTATATAGTAGTAACACTGACAAAGGTATATAGGCAGTTTTAATGATAAATGTGGACATCGGAATTTACTAGAGAAAAAGAAAGAGGGAGACGGAACTAGAAAAATGCAATGGGGAAAAATAAAAGGGGATTAAAAAGTTAGAACAGGAAGAATTGTGCTGCAGCGCTGAGATGTGAATGGGAAGGAAAAGTGAAAACAAAATTGGATTGGGTCCACGCCAGATTTCATTTTTAGTTTGGGGGTGTGGATGCATTGGAGGGGCTTGCATCCTAATCATAAAGAAATATGTGACCAACTAGTTAGTTTCAACACATACATCCAGGCTCCAGTTCCAAAAGGTCGGACATCCTTGATGATGTATTGCATTATGTTAATATTTAAGTACAACATGTTGATATACTTATGCTTCCAAAACACAAGTATGTGTTAAGTTATAATTATGAATCTAATAGCTGTCACAGTAAATAAAATGTCTGATTCGTGGAAGAAAAATGGTGCACTAAAATGAATAAAGAGAACGATTTAACAGGAATTATGAGTGGTATTTTCCCAGCTCTGAAGTAATACCATGGATTACTAAAAATGATCGCGTCAGAACCAGTTGAAAATCCACTGTTCTCACATTGGAACTATGAGATTGTGTAACTCTGCTGTGTAACAGGGTAACCATTCTTATTTTCATAATTACAAAGTGGTATTGCTGGAAAATGGGCTTCATTATGACAGAGTGCAAGTCTCTAACTGATTTAGTGACTTGGGATCCATCACTTGACAAACCAAAGCAGATCGTGCTGAACAACTTCAAGTTACCTTGTAAACATATTTCATCAGAGAAGAAAGCTCGGTTGAATAAAGATTGGTTCAAACTGAGCTTCTGTCCGTGAAATGAAATAATACGATATATTAAATGTCAGACTTTAGCCTATCACATCAAACCTTCTGAATGAATACCTGTTTCAATTGCCCTTTGAATTTAGGTTGATTTGGGATTGGTGGAATAAAAATTTACTTAATCCTCACATTTATTTAACTCCATTAAATTGAAATGGCTGCATACACTTTGCTTAGTGAATTAGTTTTGACGTACAGTGACTGTTGATGTCTCAATGGAGTCTTCTGGAGGGAAGTATAGCTAACAAGAGGTCTTTTCATATGATGCTTGAACATACATTCTGGTGAATTAATTAAGTGACATTAACAACATCCTTGGACATTTTCATATGCCTGAGTAGTTTTCGTCACAGGCTCCTGACTGAATTCCTTTGGGAAGATTTCTTTTTACTGGAGAAGGGTTTTGAATTTGGCACTCTGATTGGGATGGTGGCTGCCATTTCAAACAGTCCCCATGCAAAATTCTGAGCTATTTTGCATGCCTTCTGACATTGTATTGTCTGTGCTGTGATGTTACCCCGAGAATTAAAATGTCTGAGTTGTGAATCAGCTGCATTTATTTCATATCGTGGAACGTGTTGGGAATTCACTAAAAGAAAAAAAAAGTTGAAATTAATTTACAAAAATGTGTAAAATTCTGATAACCATTTCACATTTAAATATTTTGAACATTTAAAACTTTCTAGTGCGTCAGATGCATCACAGGGTCTTCATCTTTTATCATCTATTTCCCCTTGAAGTGAATTACGTTTTTGTGCTTTGCAACACAATGGGCCTCTGTTAGATACAGCAAAACACTTGTCGTTTACTGTTCTAGTAGAAAATCCGTTCTGATGAATGACCTTAGTTCCATTTAATAAGTTATTAAAGGCTATAAAGCATGCTTGAATGGGTGGTAGAATTCAACAGGATACCATCAATGAAAGCAGACGGTAATAACAGAATGCAACAATTGGTTAAAAGTCCTCTCTCCGTTAGAGCTTTTACACAGCTGTAATGATTAGGATTAGGAAATATTGGGATAAATTATTTTGTTTAGGATAGATAATGTAGTTTTTCTAGAAATGGTTTTGACATTTTATTTTCTTATGGTGTGCCAATCCATGGTGAAAATCTGGTGTGTTCTTTGCTGAAATAGGAGATAGATAGTGCTGCATGCGTTAATTTACATCAGTTCCACCATGAAGTGTGCTAGAATGTTCTTATGAAATAGATCAAATTATGTTGCAATGTAATTCTGTACTCTTGGAATTGAGCTCATTCAAGGAATGTGAGTTTTGTTGTCAATGTTTTTCCCTGGCCAGCCAGTTCACTTAATAGCAGAAATCTGCCCACTGATATCAGTTGGTTTGTAGTTGAGTAAAAAACTATGCATCAGGCTGATTAAAGAGTTATTCATTTCCAGCTAAAAGCATGTTGGTGACAGAACTGTTCAGTTCATTAGATGAAGCAGAGCAAAATAAAATCTCAGAATAAAATTCATGTTTGGAAACATCAGCGCAAGCCAAAGAGGTTCACTTAAAACTAAATATAAGAATGTCTTGCACAGATCAAAATGGAAGGTTTTGTGCTGAAATATGGGACTTCAAGTTAATTTTTCACTTGTTGACTTGGCTGTCTGTCCCCTTACTACAACTTTATCCTTGCAGGTGGCATGGTGGCACACTGGTTAGCACTGCTGCCTCACAGCACCGGAGGCCTGGGTTCAACTCTTGCGTGTGTGGAATCTGCATGTTCTCCCCGTGTCTGCATGGGTTTCCTCCAGGTGCTCCAGTTTCCTCCCACAGTCCAAAAGACGTGCTGGTTAGGTGCATTGGCCATGCTAAATTCTCCCTCAGTGTACCCAAACAGGTGCTGGAGTGTGGCGACGAGGGGATTTTCACAGTAACTTGATTATGGTGTTAATGTAAGCCTACTTGTGACTAATAAATAATCTAAATAGTGATAACTGATCAGTTACAACTGTTGCACGTTGTGGTACAATTTGGCTCAAAATAATTTGTTTGTAATCAATTTTTTAAAATTCATTCAGGGGATGTGATTCATTTTGGTAGGACAAATTTAAATGTGGATTACGGGGTCAAAGGTAGGGTTCTGAAGAATGTGGAGGAACTGAGAGATCTTGGGGTTCATATCCACAGATCTCTGAAGGTTGCCACTCAAGTGGATAGAGCCGTGAAGAAGGCCTATGGTGTGTTGGCATTCATTAACAGGGGGTTTGAGTTTAAGAGCCGTGGGGTTATGCTGCAACTGTACAGGACCTTGGTGAGACCACATTTG
The DNA here is from genome assembly GCF_964213995.1 of Mustelus asterias. NCBI lineage: Eukaryota > Metazoa > Chordata > Chondrichthyes > Carcharhiniformes > Triakidae > Mustelus > Mustelus asterias. Next base: position 31,906,663 of record NC_135827.1, read on the forward strand.
GAATATTGTGTGCAGTTCTGGTCATCTCACTACAAGAAGGATGTGGAGACACTGGAAAGAGTGCAAAGGAGACTTACCAGGATGCTGCCTGGTTTGGAGGGTAGGTCTTATGAGGAAAGGTTGAGGGAACTTGGGCTTTTCTCTTTGGAGCGGAGGAGGTTGAGAGGAGACTTGATAGAGGTTTATAAGATGATGAGGGGGATAGATAGAGTGAACGTTCAAAGACTATTTCCTCGGGTGAATGGAGCGGTAACTAGGGGGCATAACTATAGAGTTCATGTTGGGAGATATAGGAAGGATGTCCGAGGTAGGTTTTTTACTCGGAGAGTGGTTGGGGTGTGGAATGGACTGCCTGCAGGGATAGTGGAGTCAGAAACTTTAGGAACATTTAAGAAGCTATTGGATAGGCACATGGAGTACTTCGGGATGATAGGGAGGAAATAGCTTGATCTGGGTTTCAGACAAAGCTCGGCACAACATCGTGGGCCGAAGGGCCTGTTCTGTGCTGTACTGTTCTATGTTCTATGTGGGTGTTGCTGGCTAGGCCAGCATTTGTTATCCATCCCTAATTACCTTTGGTAAGGTGGTGCTGAGCTGCCTTCTTGAACCACTGCTTTCCATCTTAGTGTAAATATACCCACAGTGCTGTTAGGAAGGGAGTTCCATGATTTTGACCCGGTGACAGTGAAGGAACGGCGATATGTTTCCAAGAGGTGGTGTTGCCACTCAATTCCACCCACTAAAAATGGAAGGGACTGGACATCAAATTGTAAACAAAACAGAGTACAAATACCAAAATATTTTTATTCTGTGGTGCATTAATCTGAAACCATTATGGCAAAATACCAGGCACTAATATGAAAAAATAAATGCGTATTTTGTGTGTAAAATTGTTACCAAAGCAATTAAAAAAAAATTATGATGCACATTACTTAAATATACTAAATTTAAGAGATTATTGTGTTTCAGACTTTGGATTCAGCAACATCTTTACCCCAGGACAATTGCTGAAGACGTGGTGTGGGAGCCCACCATATGCAGCTCCTGAGCTATTTGAAGGAAAAGAGTATGATGGTCCCAAAGTAGATATTTGGGTGAGTTGTAAAGGCTCCTTTAACTTCTATTACTTAAGTGCCTCTGTCAGGTTTTATTTTACCATTGTTTTTCCCAAGCAGGTATTGTATCTGAATGGTTACACTGACATTTTCTTCTTAAAAAGTCACCAAATTTTAACACCCATTTGGCTAAATGTTGTATCGTCATTGCTGGACAACAACTAGACTCGATCAGTAAAAGAGCATTTATCAAATGCATTTAAATAAATGTCTTATTTTTGACTGCACTACAGTCAAAATTACAAAATAAATTGTACTAAATTGTCAGGAACACCTTACGGTGCGCAGTAACCTGCTCACTGATGCTCAGTTTGGGTTCCGTCAGGGCCACACAGCTCCTGTCCTTGGTTCAAACGTAGACAAAAAAGCTGACCGTCAGAGATGAGGTGAGAGTGAGTGACTGCCCTTGATATCAAGGCAACTTTCAACCACGTATGGCATCGAGGAGCCCCAGCAAAACTGCAGTCAATGGGAATCGAGGAAAACTCCGCTGGCTAGAGTCATACCTAGCTCAAAAGAAGATGGTTGTGGTTTTTGGAGGTTAATCATCTCAGATCCATGACATCACTGCAGGAGTTCATCAGGCATGTGTACGAGACCTAATACTCTTCAGCTGTTTCATCACCCATGAGCTTTCTTCTAGCATGAGGTCAGAAGTGGGGATGTTCAGCACCATTCATGACTTCTCAGATACTGAAGCAGTCTACGTCCAAATGCAGCAAGACCTGGACAATATTCAGGCTTGAGCTGCCAAGTGGCAAGTAACATTCGCACCACAACTGCCAGATAATAACCATCTCTGACACAAGAGAATCTAACCAATCTCCTCGTGACATTCAATGGCCTTAGCAGCGGTGAATCACCTACAATCAACATCCTGGGGGTTACCTTTGACAAGAAACTTAACCACTCGCCATATAAATGCTATGGCTACAAGAGTAGGTCAGTCTAGGAATCCTGTGGTGAGGAACTCACCTGCTGACTCTCCAAAACCTGTCCAAAATCTGCAGGGCATAAGTCAGGAATGTGATGGATTCCTTGCCTGGATAAGTGCAGCTCCAACAACACTCAAGAAGATTGACATCGTTCAAGACAAAGCACCTGCTTGATAGGCACCCATTCACAAACAGTCATTGCCTCCATCATGATGCAGAGTAGCAGCACCTTCCATCTTAAAGTTCAAGAGCAGCAGATACATGGGGACACCACCACCTGGAGGTTCCCCTCCAAGCCTCTCACCATCCTGGCTTGAAAATATGTCGGCCGTTCCTTCACTGTCGCTGGGTCAAAATCCTGAAGCTCACTCCCTGACAGCACTGTGCGTTGTCCCTACACCCCATGGACTGCAGCAGTTCAAGAAGGCAGCTCCCCACCACCTTCTCAAAGCCAATTCGGGATGGGCAATAAATACTGGCCTATCCAGTAACGCCCACATCTCTTGAATGAATAAAAAAAATGTTGAACTTGCCATCAGGTTTCCTTTTGCAGGCTGCGTCATGCATAAGACTTTGTTAACTAGTACTTTTATCCCCTTCTACGAATGTATGGATTATTTCGATGTTTTACTATTGAAGGATGATAGTGCTTTACAAAATATACCTGGAATATAAGTGTTTTCCATTTTGTATTGACAAATGGAACTTATGTAAATTTTGAAGAAATTAATGTTATGCTTGGCTGTTGAGTTCAGAAAACTTTTCCCCACCACCATGCTGCTCTATTCCAAACCAATATATTATATGCATTCAGAATACAGTAAATAGAACAAATTATACACTTTATGCGAGAAAGTAAAATCATCAAATCATGGATAATACTATTTTGGCCATTGGGCTAAAGTTTTGCAGTATCTCTAAATGTGCAGTGCATGAGCAAAATATTTGTCAAGCTATCAGTTTCTTAAATAAACCAAGAAATGTCGATATTCCTTTTCCTGTTTCCTTTCACTAACACTTCTGTGAAATATGTACAACATGAGACCGATTTCATCCTTGTGTGGATGGAGATATTCAGCCAGCTGAGATGGCAGTACGAGACTGATTAAATTGCAGCGGAGGGTCAACAATTCCTTTCGCATTATCAAATTGGAGTTCAGCAGGAGGGGCAGGGAGAGTAAGAAAAGTAAAAGCAGTCAAAAGGAAGTGATTCATGGCAATATGGCCCATTTCATTACCACATACTATTTCTTGCAGAGCTTGGGGGTGGTACTATACGTGCTGGTGTGTGGGGCCCTACCATTTGATGGCAGCACACTGCAGAACCTGCGGGCCAGGGTACTGAGTGGCAAATTCCGCATTCCATTCTTTATGTCTACAGGTAAGAACTTTCATTTTGCCTGAGCCAGTGGGAATAAGAGTGGCGCTGAAATATTGATGGCAACCTCACAGACATAAATTTTAAACGGCAAAATTATACCTTGGTATACGGTTCAAAAACAATCATTTTAGTGATTTTATAAATGTGACCACAATAGTTGAAAGAGCATTTATGTTTTATCATGGTCCTCTTCTAGGCAACAATAAGGAAGCAACTTCTAATATATATTTTAATATATTTGTACTTATATATGCTATATATTACTGAATTTCTTGTAATTTTTGCAGATGCTAGGAATAATGTAAGCTTTACAGCACATGCTCTTTCACAGTTTAAGTACCCTTTGCTTGTCTTTGAGAGCAACAGGTGGTTGAGAGCAACAGTGGTTAGCATTGCTGCCTCACAACGCCAGGGACCTGGGTTCGATTCCCAGCTTGGGTCACTGTCTGTGTGGAGTTTGCACATTCTCCCCGTGTCTGCGTGGGTTTCCTCCGGGTGCTCCGGTTTCCTCCCACAGTCCAAAGATGTGCTGGTTAGGTGCATTGGCCATGCTAAATTCTCCCTCAGTGTACCCGAACAGCCGCCGGAGTGTGACGACTAGGGGATTTTCACAGTAATTTCATTGAAGTGTTAATGTAAACCTATTTGTGACTAATAAACTTTAAGGACCTAGTTTGGTTCCTCTGTAGATCACATGGGATTTTAAAAGTTGTTCTGATTTTTGATATAACCTTCACTGCACTACATATCCCTCTAATAAACACTAATTAGGCGGATTGGACAAACTAAATTGTCCCATAGACCATGATTTTCCCAAAAAATGGCTAAGTGTCGTAACAGCAAGAAAACCAGAGGGATCCATGTGCCGGTCTGCCCAGCACAGGCCGGACCACAATCGTCCCAGGCTTAGTTATTTTTGGTGAGTTGCATGTTGGTTCTGGGAGGGGCAGGGCCTAAACATGCTGGTGAGTCCAGCTGCAAAGTGATTAGATGCCATTTTGAAAGTGAGCCTCGATCTCTCAGTGCATTGGGAGACCCCCTTCCTCCCCTCACGGACATCAGGACACTGCCCTTCCCCCCCCATGTTCCCCCACCTACTCGCCAACACAAATCGCTGGCATTGGCGGCCTCCCAATGGGTCCCCTTCATGACCCTTGACATGCCCCCCTTCACGACTCCCCTTTATGCACCCCCCATGACTCCCAACATGCATCCCCTTCATGAGCCCCCTCCTTTATGCCCTCCCATCATAGCCCCCTCCTTCATGACCACTATAATAGCGCCTGCTCAGGCCCCACCCCCACTCAGGGTCCAGCCCCACAGCCTCCACTTCCTTAGCACCGCCCATGGCACATTGGCAGTAGAAAGGGTTGGATATCTGACATCTTTGGTGGGGGTGTCCATTGGGCATTGAGTGGGGGACATAAGAAATTGGGAGATGGGGGAATTGGACAAGAGGCACTCTGGGGCTGGAGTTAGACATCAGAAATTGAGGCTGGGCAACTTGGACATCAAACACTGGGAGGGTGAATTGGACATTACATTGAGGACAGCATAGGCTTGGCTGTGATGGCCCCTATGATTTAAGTTGCCTTCTTATGTTTGTTGTCTGAACTTGCATGTAAAGAAAGACCACTTGGACTAAAAGCGAGAGGATTGCTGGTGATGTGGAACAATGTTCTACATGTGCCAATGCCTTCAAAGGTGGATTAAAGAAGGAGGCTTCATACTAACAGAAATAACACTATACAGCTAATTTTTTATTTTTAAAAAAACTTGAATATCATTTCTAGCAATATTTTCAAATAATTTTTGATTTGAAAATTTATTTCTTGTTTTAACATCCTAACAATCCTTATGTTAGATAAGATTAAAATGGTAAAATCGTGTAGGTTGCATTTATAAGCCACTTAAAGTTGAGTGCCAAATTTCATTACCACAAACGCATCATTTATTATTGGAAGCTTTTATGTAGCTTTTTCTGGACAGTTAAAATTATGCATACTTTCAAACATCAATAATTACGTAATTGCACAATTTGAAAATTCTTAAGACATTTACAAGGATATATACAAACTATTTTTTTTGTGTGGAATACACTGTGCAATAATCTATGAGGGATTATCGAACATTCAGTAAATTGATCTAAAACTACAAGTTATTGTTACTAATCCCCCAAGGCAATGTTTCCATTCTTTGTGGTTAACACTCTTATTATACCCTATTCCCTGTAGTCCAGCTGTCAGTAATACTTAATTGGAAGCAGTAGAGTGCATGACTTAATGGCTATATTTGACACTGATTGGTACTGAATAATACAGTAATTGGAGTATTAGATGGTTCATCAAGTGGGAACTTTTGTGTCTGGACAGTTGACTGATTTTACTTAAAAACAGATTTTCCTTTCTAGTTCCACAGTTTTCCATTGAAATACCTGGTTTCAGTTAATTTTGACATCTGCTTAATCCATTGTTTTGTCCTCTTAGGATTGTAGAAACATAGAAAAGGTTTTCCTGAAAACTTTTACAATGTGAATTAATAAGACTTTACTTGTCAAATAAATTTTAAATACAATGCTGAAAAAGACCACTTAAGTATTTTAGCTGTTGGAGAAAACCAATTAACGATCAAAATGGAGTACAATAGATTTTTATTTGCAGTTTTCTCAGTTAAGGTCCTGTTGTCACACACCCTGTTGTCACTTGCCATTATCGTCCTGTGCAAATATTCTGATCGCAGAAACAATATCACATGCATAACAACTCAAGAAGATTTACTCATGGTAAGTGCATTATGTGGTGTGCTACTGAGCCAGAAGGTTTCAGGATTCTTTTCAAGTTTCAAAATTTACTAGGCTCAATACAAAATAATTCAAGACATTGGCAGTTGGTAGATTACAGGTCTAATCACAGGGAATGAAACACAGTTGGAACTTCTGTTTGATCCCCTCAATTGGGCTATAGTCACTGGTAATGCATTCACCATTCTGCTGTGTATTTTCACAGACTTAACTTTCCACATCTTCTGGCATTTTGGGGGAAAAAAGTCTAAAATGCAGCCGAATTTACAAGACTTTTCTTGATCACCAAGAAACTCTGTTTCAAGCAACAATTAAGTGTCATGCATCTTTGGTAAATTAGAATTTTCCTTTGGTGATAATATGCTGATATGCATACCAGTTTTTGAAATACTGCCCATTTGTATCATTTGTTTGTGATGAACTGCAGTATTTTCTAGAATTTATTCTAATTTTAAGATGCAAATAATGAACAAATCCCGTTAAACTTATCAATCCATTCATCATATGCATTCAGTAAAATCAGTGTTTTTATAATCATATGAGAAGAAAGAAACAGGTCAGTGGGCAACATTATGCAAATAAAATTCATCAGTGTTTTCCAAAGGAAATTATGTATTTAGAGAAGTCTTAAGTTAGTACAGCATGGGGCAGTAATAGCATTAGATAATTCATTAATCTGAACATAAATATATCTCCCTGCTTAAAATTGTGTTCCAAATTCCCAGCATGTAGAATATGTTTCTCTGGTTCAGATTAAATAGTTGGCTCGCACCTCTGCAGTTGGTTCATGCTGTCAATTTATTCTGGTAGTTGGAGCAACTCCCTGCTGACTGACCCAAGCTTGCATGCATACAGTAGGTAACACACACATTCCTGTGATTTTTGCTACTGCAAAGAGTTCAGACAGTTGTGGTTTTAATAACAGTGCAGGTTACTGCTATGGATTAGTAATTGGGGTGGAAACTTCCCATTAATCACTCCTTCACTTACTCCCCAACTTGGTTCGAGTTCCTATTTACAACAATTGTTGCGACTGTTATAAATGGAGCCATTGGGGTCCATAAGATTAACTATTATCAGATTTCTATTTTTGTTGACTTGCCACTTATTTATGCTCTATGTCAATTAAATAATAGCTTTTTTTTCTGTTGTGTGTCTGCTCCTATCTCTTGGCAGTTATGATAAGAGCTCTTCAGGGATGTCAACTTTTCAACTGTTTTGCACAAAAATGAAAACCATGGTTATAAATACACTTAATAAGTTATCATTTGAGAACATGTTATATAGAATTACTTAGAAACTCATTAAATTAAGAACAGTTTCCCTGTACAGGCGGAAAATTCTACAAATAGCCCAACCTGCAATCTTTGGTGAATGGAAGAAAAATGTTGGAACAAAAGCATATTCTCAGAGTACACTTAAAAACGAGGAGGCTATATGGCATAGTGGTTCAGCCATTCTGCCTCTGAGCTGGAAGTCCCAGGTTTGGGTCTGATACCAAGACTTGAATGGCCAATGAAGGTGCATTCATAACAAGCAAATAAGTTGATTATCAACCTGCAAAACCTTCCCACACATGCCCAGAGGTGGGCGGTAAGAGTCACAATCCAAAGCTCCAGTCTGCAACATGTATATAAAAGTGTGTGTTGCCACAGCAACTCAGACACCAAGTAACTGACCACCGTCACACTTTAAAAAAAAATAGGCTGTCTTTATTTGCACCACAACACTTCCTGCACATGTTCACTTGTAGTTTCAATGTTAGCCAGTATTGGCTGCCAACATTAAAACCTACAAGTTCGCTTCTCACAAACTAAGAATAAAGATCAAGTTACCCATTTTTAGGTCTGTGTTGTCCTGACCAATTGCAAATTCTTTTTACCTAGTCTGCATATCATTTGTCAACTGTTCCCTCCTTAAGACATGTTTTGATGATTCAGTAGACGGAGATATGTAATTAGGAAATTTCAGCAAATGAATTTCCAATTTCCAATGCAGAGAAATTATTGTAATATTCAGTTTAAGAGCAGTTTTTAGTTAAAATCAGTTAGAAATGTATTCTGACTAAAATAGTGAATTATCCAATGAGCGGCATGGTGGCACAATGGTTAGCACTGCTGCTTCACAGCGCTAGGGACCCCGCTTCAATTCCAGCCTCGGGTCACTGTCTGTGTGGAGTTTGCACATTCTCCCCATGTCTGCATGGGTTTCCTCTGGGTGCTCCGGTTTCCTCCCACAGTCTAAAGATGTGTGGGTTAGGTTGATTGGCCATGCTAAATTGACCCTAGTGTCAGGGGGATTAGCAGGGTAAATATGTGGGGTTATGGCAATAAGGCCTGGGTGGGATTGTGGTCAGTGCAGACTTGATGGGCTGAATGGCCGCCTCCTGCACTGTAGGGATTCTATGAATGGGTGACGAATCCCAATATCTAGCAACTGAACTACCTGGGCTGTATAGAAATTCCCTGCACAAAGCCTTAATGCACTAGATCTAGCTTAAGAAGGTAGCACTCACATAAAATAACATTGAGATTGAGATCCCATCGCAGATTGGGACCTGGGATGAATTGATGCTGGACAATTCTATGTGCTACAGTGAAATCAATGCCATTTCAAACATCTACCATCAACCAGCAAGTTGTCAGAAATAGGTGTGCATGCACTGGCAGCCGCACTATGATTGTGCACATGCAACAGTTCTTGACACCATTCTGGTTGACAGCAGGAATTAGTGAAAATTTTAACCCATGTATTTGGATTTTTGGTCATATTGTGATACATTCATCATTTGATATAAATACATTATAGTTTGTGGTGAGGCCAGACAACTTTACCTTTTTTAAGTCTGATGTAAAAGTTTAATAAGTGATGTGGTTCGTATTTTTGTGGGCGGCAAGAATTTCGGTAAATATTTTTGTTATGTGTGACACCTCACACACACTGCAACTGAAATGCCCGTGAAAAGTAGTTTGAAATTGCTTGGAGAATGAAATCTCCCTCTACTAAGCTCTGCAATCACCTGTGACTCTGACTTTACCTACAATTTTTTAGCATTGGTACAAAATGAAACCCCAATGCCACATTGTAATATACAACTATATTGTAAATAAAACTTTAATTAGTAAATTAGAAAACTTTTCTTAAAGTTTATTTATTAGTCACAAGTAGGCTTACATTAACACTGCAATGAAGTTACTGTGAAATTTCCCTAGTCGCCACATGCGGGTGCCTGTTTGGGTCAATGCACCTCACCAGCATGTCTTTCAGAATGTGGGAGGAAACTGAAGCGCCTGGAGGAAACCCATGCAGACACAGGGAGAATGTGCAAACTCCACACAGACAGTGACCCTAGCCGGGAATCGAACCCAGGTTCCTGGCGCTGTGAAGCGGCAGTGCTAACCACTGTGCTACCGGCAACTTAGAGCTGTTTGTGAATTATACCCTGAACTGAATTTAGTTTAGCCCCAAGATAAATTGGAAGGTGGTGGGACCACCCGAATTCCATGAAGTTCTCCAGTCGACTACTGCTACTTCAGCTGGAGGGACACTTGCACATTAAATAATAAACTGGCAAATCCATTTAGTGCTTCCACTGAATAAAGCGAATTAACTTTCAATGTGTCCGGTAGTTTTTGTTTTATGTGCAAAATAGAAACTCTGAAGAAGCAACACAAATCAAATGTTTGCAGTTCTCAACAAAGCAAAACAAGTTAAGCAAAAGACATCTATAATTGTGAATATACAGTGTATTTAATAGGAAGTGCTTATGCTCAGGTGTTCATTATTGGGCTTGAAACTGCCCAATCTCATTTCATATAGGACCCTTCTCGTTAACAGTGAGGGGAGATATTAATGCTGTCTCTCTGGGCTGTATTCATTGACAGATCCTGGAGGTAAGAGGGCAGTGCACTAGCTCTCACTGTCACCGAAGCCTGGAGCATTATAAGTTCTTTCTTTTTCAAAAATGGGAAATTGCACATTATGTGCTTTCACGATTAGTGGATCAATTGATATAACAGCAAATGAAAAGCAATTTCACTAACTTTCTCCCAAGCAGACTTCCGCCTTGAGATATGCCATTAACTAAAGGAAAAAGCTAATTTAATTTCTGCTGGAGAGAAAGGGGAGTAAGTGCAGGTTGAGATCCAAAAGAAAGAAAGAATAATAGTTAGCCTCGTTAGGATATTACGCTAGCTGATACTGTTTGGCAGTGGAATTTCCTTTACGTGCCAAGAACTCAAGCTTTTAAATCACACCTATGGTATAAACTCAGAAAGGTAAAATTTATTTGACCTCTAGTTATCTTTGGGTTATGGGTTAAAGGTTGATGCCTGTGTAACTCTGAACCATTTTAATAGATACACACTTTGGGCCATAACTTCCCGGCTCCCCGGTGTCAGATTTGGGGACAACCCCAAAGGTGGCTCTTTGGAGGTTCCCACGTAGGCCTCACCTGACAATTGTCCTAAAGGACTAACTTCACCTGGACAATTGGAAACCATCCGACAAAGTGATCTAACGCTCATGGTTAGAAGAAAAATACTTCTAACTTCATAGTAGCTATTTTAAACACCCTGACCAAGCCCCTCAGCTAAATTGCTATAGAGTGGCAATCTGTCAGTGATTTCCACTCCGAGGAAGTTAATAGGCCGTTATTTTCGTGTGAACATGAACAGACCAATGCCAGTGTAAATTGCCAGCTTGCAACTGAATTTCCTCCTTCCCTTCTTCTCTTTCCATATACAACTTCATTTCCAATGCTAGCTATTACATTCTCTCTGGATTCAGTTCAGATTCCCCCCTGAATGCTTCAGAAACCTGTATACTCCATGAACATTTGGTATCAAATGTACTATTCACACACACAAAAAAACTTTGTTGTCTTGTAAATTCTGTGAATCTACTCAGTTTGCTTGTGTTCAAGTGATTGATAAATGCACACTGTGGCACCGGGTTCTAGCCTAATGAGGCATAGATCTGGCTTTGGTGTAAAACAAAGTAATAAAAGCCTCAGTTGTAACACTGAGAATTCTGCTGTTTATACAAAATTTATTAGCCACCTTCGCAAACGGGCACTGGACTTGATTAAGAACATGCAAATGAAATTCTTACTGGTTTTGTTCAGAGTAATTGTGAACACTAATAGATTGCTGACAGTATAAGCAACTTTTGTAGAGCGATTCTAATCCACACCAACAGATTTGTCAGAATATAGTAATGTGTGGAAAAGTCAATTTCCCACCTTAAATAATCCCAAAACACGTGCTTATGACTGCAACACAAAAATTTGATTTACAGCATATTTGATGTATCTGTGTTCTATACTATCGTGACATTTTTGAGCAAAATGATTCTGATCTGCAAAGTAATCAGTGCAATACTGTATGCATAGGTGTGTTTACTAATTACACTTGCTCCTTTCAGAATGCGAGCACTTGATCCGACATATGCTTGTGCTAGATCCAAGCAAGCGCTTATCTGTGGAACAGACCTGCAAACATAAATGGATGAAGATAGGTGATCCTGATCCAGAGTTTGATAGGGTGAGAATATTGCAATATCACAAAAATACTGATTATAGGAACCACATCCGCAATCCTCCGGAACCTCTCCTGTCTCCATCGACGACGCAAAGATCATCGCCAGAGGCTCTGCAATCTCTTCCCTCGCCTCCCACAGTAACCTGGGGTACATCCCATCCGATCCCGGTGACTTGTCTATCATAGAAATCATAGAAACCCTACAGTACAGAAAGAGGCCATTCGGCCCATCGAGTCTGCACCGACCACAATCCCACCCATATCCCTACAGATTTACCCACTAATTCCTCTAACCTACGCATCTCAGGACACTAAGGGCAATTTTTAGCATGGCCAATCAACCTAACCCGCACATCTTTGGACTGTGGGAGGAAACCGGAGCACCCGGAGGAAACCCACGCAGACACGAGGAGAATGTGCAAACTCCACACAGACAGTGACCCAAGCCGGGAATTGAACCCAGGTCCCTGGAGCTGTGAAGCAGCAGTGCTGACCACTGTGCTACCGTGCCGCCCACGGTTATCTTCTATTCTCCCAAAAAAATTTGTTCATCTTTAAAAATAACCCAATTAAAAAACAAGGGCTGAGCCAGATCATAGATTATCATAGGATAAGAACCACTCTTCTAGCGAGCAAGCTGAACATTTAATTGAATTTCTTTGTCCCAAAGTGAAACGTCACATGAAACTTTGCAGTAACTCAGTCAAGATCCCAAATGCATACTAATTGAGGATGAGACTATACCAGTGGGCTTCCTTTTTCTAATTTTTATCAAATGTATGTGGGGCTTTGCAGATCAGCGAATATGACAAAAGATGCAAAACCTAGGTGGCCAACAAGTGCCGTACTGAGGGAACACTGCAGTGTTAAAGGTGCTGTTCTTCGGATGAGACGTTAAATCGAGATCCTGTCTGTCATTCAGATCAATATAAAAGATCGAAGAGTATGGGAGGTGTCCTGGCCAACATTTATCTTTCAACCAGCACCACCAAAATCAAATGGAGAGGAGAAAAAAAAAATGCATTTATGTCATGGCTTTCACAATCTTGGCACTTCATAGCCAATCAAATGCTTGAAGTAAAGTGACTTGTTATATGGATAAATGTAGGAGTCAGTTTACATAAATGAGAAATGTGATAAAGTTTTATGTGAGGGATAACGGTTGACCAGAACATTGGGCTCACTTTCAAAAAATCTCTTACACTTACCGGAGCCATCGAACAGTGCCTTGTTTAAAATCTCACCTGAGTGACAGCATCGTTGACACACAGTCCTTCATTAAAATAAGAGCCTCTGACACATTCAAATCTCTGGAATGGAGCATGATCCCAACTGGACTACAACTGACCTGATCTTGCACCCACTGACTGGTTGTTTATGTCATGGCTTATTGGACTGTGATGTCCACAAATTGGTTGATAAGTCTCCTTACATAACATTAAAGACTATACTTCAAAATAGTTAACTATTTATGAATAAAAGTCCAGAGGAGATGAAAGGTGCTACGGTAAATGCAAGTCCATGCTTTCTTAGAAACATAGAAACATAGAAAACTACAGCATAAAACAGGCCCTTCGGCCCCACAAGTTGTGCCGAACATATCCCTACCTTTTAGGCCTACCTATAACCCTCCATCCTATTAAGTCCCATGTACTCATCCAGAAGCCTCTTAAAAGACCCAATTGAGTTTGCCTCCGCCACCACTGACGGCAGCCAATTCCACTCGCCCACCACCCTCTGTGTGAAAAACTTCCCCCTAACATTTCCCCTGTACCTACCCCCCAGCACCTTAAACCTGTGTCCTCTCGTAGCAGCCATTTCCACCCTGGGAAAAAGCCTCCGAGAGTTCACCCGATCTATGCCTCTCAACATCTTATATACCTCTATTAGGTCTCCTCTCATCCTACATCTCTCCAAGGAGAAAAGACCGAGCTCCCTCTGCCTATACTCATAAGGCATGCCACTCAATCCAGGCAACATCCTTGTAAATCTCCTCTGCACCCTTTCAATCTTTTCCACATCCTTCCTGTAATGAGGTGACCCAGAACTGAGCACAGTACTCCAAGTGGGGTCTGATGAGGGTCTAAGATAGCTGCATCATTATCCCCGGACTCCTAAACTCAATCCCTCGATTGATAAAGGCCAGCACACCATACACCTTCTTGACCACCTCCTCCACCTGCGGGGCCGATTTCAGAGTCCTATGGACCCGGACCCCAAGGTCCTTCTGATCCTCTACCGTACTGAGTCTTTCCCTTTATATTGTACTCCTTCATCCCATTCGACCTGCCAAAATGGACCACTTAGCATTTATCTGGGTTGAAGTCCATCTGCCACTTCTCCGCCCAGTCTTGCATCCTATCTATGTCCCTCTGTAACTTCTGACATCCCTCCAGACTATCCACAACCCCACCAACCTTCATGTCGTCGGCAAACTTACCAACCCATCCCTCCACTTCCTCATCCAGGTCATGCAATAGAATGTGCAGTGACACTGAGTGAATTTGTTATTTAGAATCTGGGTTCATCCAATCGAAAAGATCACATTCATGTCTCCTTTTCCAAACCAGCATCACATGCAATGGGAAGTAGTCAGAATTGCTCTGCATTTCATACCACCAATGAAATTGCCAGTTAGTTTGTGTTCAGTTTCAGTTATTAATGTTAAAGTTCATAAACCTGTGAAACGCAGTAAAGCTGAAGGTAAAATGATGTATTTTTGTGTTTTTTATAGTTAATATCAGAATCTAAGCAAATTAAAGTAGAAATTAAGACAGAACCATTGAATGAGCAGGTACTCATGTACATGACAGAGTTGGGTTTGGAAAGAGAACGCACACTACAGGTATTGTGAACGTCTTATGATCTTCATTTATATGTTGCATATTTATTGTCCTGTGTATGTATGTTGCAAAATTATTTCTGTTTTATTTCAATTTCAAATCTATTTTTGGTTTGTTCATGATATTTTTAACAAATCTTATGTGTCAGTATTGGTTTTCTGATTGTAAGATTAATAGCACCCTATGTGTAAAGAATGGGATATCATTGGTGCCATTTTCATTAGAAAACCCAAACTGTTCAGTGAAATGTAGAGTACCTGTATTGTGTAATTGATCTTGTTCTGAGTACCGGGCAGCTACGCATTGCTGTCGAATCCAATCTCTGTACGCTTCAGTTTGACTGTAGATTTAATTTTATTTCTAGTCGTTGAAGACAGATGCCTATGATCACTTTAGTGCAATATACAGCCTGCTGTGTGACAAGCTAAAACGGCACAAGACATTACGCATCTCCGCACCTCCTAGTGTGCCTCGCACTATGCCCTTTCAGTCACCTGCAAATGTCCAGGTAATGTATCAGCGATGTCCATGAAATTGTGGACTAATGTTATTAAATGTTAAATATGTCATCCAGAAAATGCGATTTGAGCACAATGGAACAATTGTCATGCAGTACAGAACATTTTACTGACTTCTGTTAATGACTTTCAAAAAAGTACTCATTTGCCACCTTTCTTAAGCTATAAATATCTTGAGAATTCCAACCGGGCATTTCAGTTCCTCAGGCACTAAGAAGTAGGTAAGAGGAGAGAATCTGATCCTGGTGCGGGGCGGGTGGGGGAGTGGGGGGGAAGGCCAGGTCTCAACTCTGGGATGGAACGCCTGATGATGTAGGGTGGCCAGGACGAAGCAAACCAGCCTCCTGGCCAAATAATTAGTGCTGTGAAGGCACTTCACTTCTCCCCAAGGCTTTCTTCACCTTGCTGTAGCTGCCTGATTTCCCAAGGTTGACGGAAACCTGACTGGCCATAGCTAAAATTACAAAGTAGGTTAAATCCGAGATTTCTAGCTTCAGTAACATAATTCTTCCCCCACCCCCATCCCTCCCCATCTACACTCAATTCCACTCATGTTAAATCCACCTTCCACCAAGTTGTTTTTGGAAATAGTTTATTGGGAAATGCTACATTCTGCCACAATGCACAAATGGTTTGAGTTTGAAGTACTTTTACTTCTGAAATTGAGGCAAATGTCCCAGAAAACAGTATGGAATACACAGCATAAGGTTAATTATTTCAGCTCATGCTCTGGATCAGGTGTAAGGAAGAAGACCAATTGAACAGATTACTTCAGCTCTTGTGGTGATCTAGCCACTGACCTCACTTCAAATAAAGGCCTAATGAGGATTGACTGCAAAAGGAGAGTGGGAGAGTGACACTCGTATAGATTTTTGTTTGAATGTCACTCCTTCATTTTTCTAATATGCCTTTAAAAAAAAGTAAACATAGGCTAGTTGTGCTTGGCTTCAATAAAAGGGCTGTGACTGATACTTTATGAATGCCAAACAGCTAAATAAAGCGGCACGATGGCACAGTGGTTAACACTGCTGCCTCACAGTGCCAGGGACCTGGGTTTGATTCCCGGCTTGGGTCACTGTCTGTGCGGAGTCTGCACGTTCTCCCTGTGTCTGCGTGGGTTTCCTCCGGGTGCTCCTGTTTCCTCCCACCATCCGAACGACGTGCTGATTAGGTGCATTGGCCATGCTAAATTCTCCCTCAGTGTACCCGAACAGGCACCAGAGTGTGGCGACATTGGGATTTTCACAGTAATGTCAATATAAGCCTACTTGTGACAATAATTAAACTTTAAACAAATTGTTTAGTGTAAATTCTGATAATTAAGGGAAACCGGTTTTGAAGAACTTTTGACGCTGGTTAATTATGAAAGTTATTTCAGGTTTTTACACTGCTTATTTTTAAAAATTGTAGATTTATATTCCTGCCACACTTTAATCCTCTTAGAGTAATTTCCTAAATCTCTAACTTTGCTAGAAAGTAATAGTGTTCACTTCTGCTTTTGATCAGGATGTATGCTTCTTTGAATTGGAGAATATTTTAAAACTTTCATATTGATGAATATTGATATGCAACCCAATCAATTAACCAATCTATTGCGATCATTTTTGATTTGCTTTTCTTCCTCTAATCCCCTGCATATTATGTAGATGAGAGGATGGCTAGCTAATTTTGTCTTAGCACTGTCTTATGTTCATACTGTTCGTGAAAGGGACACCAAGTGGTTTAGAACCAACAGAGGATAAGAGTTAGATTTTTCCTCCTCCTCAACAGAGAACAAACTAACGTGCTGGGTATTTCACTGTGAAGATTTGTAGAATCCCTACAGTGCAGAAGGAGGCCATTCAGCCCATCGGGTCTGAACTGACCACAATCCCACCCCAGGCCCTATCCCCATAACCCCACATATTTACCCCACTAATTCCTCTAACCTACGCATCCTGGGACACCAAGGGGCAATTTAGCATGGCCAATGCACCTAACCCGCACATCTTTGGACTGTGGGAGGAAACCGGAGCACCCAGAGGAAACCCACGCAGACACAGGGAGATCGTGCGAATTCCACACAGACAATGACCCCAAGCCAGGAATCAAACCCGGGTCCCTGGCGCTGTGAGGCAGCAGTGCTAACCAATGTGCTACCGTGCCGCCGTGTCCCATTCAGCTGAGATCAGAAATTTGAATTGTTAAGTAGGACCAAGTTATGAGGCCAAGGCAGCAAACTGGTCTTTTCTGCCATGTGAGATGTGAAATAATTGAATTCTGCATATCTGACATGTTAAAATACAAACTTAAATCATTTTATTACAGGAAAATGAGGTACAGTGTGCATACACTGAATGAATACCAGTAATATTTCAGAGAATATATGCAATTAAGTTACTCAAATTATGCATCAACCATTCTAATTATGTGTCTTACTGTTCCATGGCACAGTGTGTTAGCACAACAATACTTTGTGTTTCTGCTTCATCTTTAGACAAAAAAACCATTGTGCAACAAACCATCAAAGCTTGTACACAATAGACACAACCAAGAGAACAATAAGCAATCTATTTAAGAGGGGGAGATGCAGCTATCAGTAGTGACATTTGCAATGGTTTTTAACTGGTTGAAGTAATATTTTGGGATGAATTGCATGGGACCTACAAAGGGGGAAGGAGGCACAGGAGGGCAGAAAGTGGCAATCTTCACTGTGAAGATTTATAGAATCCATAGAATCCCTACAGTGCAGAAGGAGGCCATTCGGCCCATCGAGTCTGAACTTACCACAATCCCACCCCAGGCCCTATCCCCATAACCCCACATATTTACCCCACTAATCCCTCTAACCTACGCATCCTGGGACACTAAGGGGCAATTTAGCATGGCCAATGCACCTAACCCGCATGGTGGGCAAGGGCCTGTTATCTTCCAGCTGCCATGTCATTTTGCCAGTGATGAGAAGTAGGAGGATGGCTCTACTATCCAGAGACCAATTCTGCTGCCTAAATGGCCAGTTATGGGTGTCTTTCCACCGCCATTTGCATTTTACTAGTGGCACATGGGGAGGCCACCTGGTGAACCCTGGTGGCCTTTTGTAGGGAAGGTAGGCTCTTAATTGGGCACTGTTAGGCCCTCAAAGGCCACGCTCATCCCACAACCAGCAGCAATGGCTGTCCCCATTACAACTGCGCCTCTAACTCCCTACCTGCACCAACCAGTCCACTTGCCTCTTCCTAACTGAGTCTATCTTACTGATCCCAGTGACCACCCCAACCCACTTACCTTGCTGAGAGGGTGGCATCTGTCACTGCATCCTCTCAGCAGGGTGCCATCCTATAAGTGGCCACCACTTCAGGTGACACTGCTGGAACTGAATAGCTTATGGGCGGCATAGTGGTTAGCACTGCTGCCTCACAGCACCAGGAAGCTGGGTTCAATTCCCGGCTTGGGTCACTGTCTGTGTGGAGTTTGTACATTCTCCCTGTGTCTGCGTGGGTTTCCTCCCACAGTCCAAAGATGTGCGGGTTAGGTGGATTGGCCATGCTAAATTGTCCCTTAGTGACAGGGGAAATAGCTATGGTAAATTTATGGGGATGGACCCTGGGTGGGATTGTGGTCGGTGCAGACTCGATGGACTGAATGTCCTCCTTCTGCACTGTAGGATTCTATGATTCTAGCTGCTAGCCCTCTGGCCAGCGAGTCTTGAAGGGACAGCACGTTAACTGCGCAATCCAGCTACTGCTTCCCAAACAACCAGGGCATGGTTGCTCATGGCTTGCCAGCCTATTAAAATTCAGCACTTAGTTGGGTGAAGCTTAGTTTTGGGTTGTTAAAGGAATAAGTGCACTTTCATATGTCAGAAATGCATGTTTTCCTATCATTTCACACCTCAGAAATCAAGTATGGCTTTTGCTTATTGCCAGTGATCATTTTCCATTTGTAGTGTGTGACCCTGAAACAACACCAATTAATTTTTCTCCATGACAAGTACCTTTTACAAAATAGCAGATGGCCATAGCCTGAGCGACCATTAATTGTGGAGTGCTTTGTCACAAGAGCGCAAGAGCATTCGGGACCAAAAGAGGCAATTGAATGACTTGAAACCCATTTATTCAAAAACCTTACCTCTTCCATCACATCAAACTATATTTTTAGCAACCATTGTGGTTTTGCCTCCATATCCCTGTCTTGCAATCATCAAAACATTTATCACACTGTGCAAAGAAGTTCTTCTTGATTCGATTTAAATTTAAGCTAAGCTTTCCATTTAGTGCCATTTACACCCTCTTACCCTACCTTACTTTGAAATATTATTATGGGTACAGTTTTAAATCTTATGCATTCAAGGAGATTTCCCTTCAATTACCCTCTTTGTAGTTTGCAAAGTTTTCATCCTTATATATTTTATCCTTGCAATTATTGCCCCTTTCTAACACATGTATCGATTTTCTTTTGTGGCTTGTTTGCAAAACTAAAGTACAATAAATTTAGTCTGACTAGTGCATTGTAAATTGTTAGGATCACTGGCAGACTTGCATTCTGTACTTGCTATGTTCAAACATTTTATTATGTATTTTTTAAGATTGATGAATGAGGTAAGTGGAATTTTTGAATATTAGGAATTCCTGCTATGCAAGTGCGCCTCCAGTCAACGCTATAAAACAGATCCCAGTGTTTTACCTACATGGATATTGAGCCTGTATGTTGCTAGGTCAGATTTATAACCGATTTAAGTGGACCTGCTGTATGATGTTTGCTTACTTTCAAGCTTTTGGAATTCTCACCAGTGTCTAGTGATTACTTCTTAATAGCCAATATCCCGCAAGTTTCTTAACTAGTCTCCCCCTTCACTTCATCTTCTACACAACCCATTCCAGAGGATCTATTAGTCTTAATTGCCCCTAGTTTATGCCTTAGATATGGGGAATTCCAATTTTTCTGAGATGCTGAATACAGAAATTAAATAATAGGTTAGAATTGTGTTCGAGTGAAAACCTCTAGAAAATATTAATTAAATATTTCAGCTAATTTGTCCATATCCTTGAGTTCTAATGCAGGAAGAACATTTTAGTGTTGCCAACTACAGAAATGCTTATCTCAAGGCTCCTCTTTGTATCTCTAATATCTTTTTCAACTTATCCTGGAAAATGCAGCACCAAATACTCCTCTCATCATTCTTTCCCTCCTTTTTTTCTATTGGTTTTATGCCACTTTTTTAAACATGTTCTTGTGTAAATGCTTATATTGGATGTTTCAACATTTATAATTGTAAAAGTGTTCCATCATTCCTCAACTGAGACCTTTTTTATTTAAGTTTGCCACATAAGAACATAAGAAATAGGAGCAGGAGTAGGCCATCTAGCCCCTTGAGCCTGCCCCGCCATTCAATAAGATCATGGCTGATCCGAAGTGGATCAGTTCCACTTACCCGCCTGATCCCCATAACCCCTAATTCCCATATAGTAGTTTATTCCACACTCCTTCAAAATGTTCCACTTTAAATGAAGCTACGATTGTCTTCCTTGGTGCCAATGCTAGCACATCTTTAGTATCAATATATTGTGGTCATTAGCCACTAGAAGATCCACTACTGCTTATTATGAAATGTACACTGATCACTTATAAGAACTAGATGAAAGAAACAAGTTGTCATTAATGGGGTACTTGAAGCATTTGATCAATAAACAATATTTGACCATTTTTATTTTCGCTCAGATAGCACACCTATCTCAGACAAAAGGTTCTGAGTTGAAACTCCACTCCAGGATACCAGCACATAATCTTTCTGCCAGTTCTGTGCGATTCTAAAGGATTGCTGCAGTGTCAGGGGTGAACATTATAACCATGACCCTGCCCAGCTATTCAGCTGGAATTTTTAAAAATCATAGAAACCCTACAGTGCAGAAGGAGGCCATTCGGCCCATCGGGTCTGCACCGACCACAATCCCACCCAGGCCCTACGCCCATATCCCTACATATTTACCTGCTAATCCCTCTAACTTACACATCTCAGGACACTAAGGGGCAATTTTAGCATGGCCAATCAACCTAACCCGCACATCTTTGGACTGTGGGAGGAAACCGGAGCACCCGGAGGAAACCCACGCAGACACGAGGAGAATGTGCAAACTCCACACAGACAGTGACCCAAGCCGGGAATCGAACCCAGGTCCCTGGAGCTGTGAAGCAGCAGTGCTAACCACTGTGCTACCGTGCCGCCCAAGAAAGATCCTTAACACTCTTGGAAAGAAAGAAATTCTCCATGTCCTGGCCAACATTTATCCCACAGCCAATGCTAGCAAAATAATTTGTAATTTCTCTCATTACTGTTTGTGAAATATTTCTGTGAATAAATTGGCTCCAGTGTTTACCTACATAATGACACTTTGAAAGTAATTAATTGACTCATAAGCTTTGGGGCATACCAAGGATGTGAAAGATGCGATATCTAAATCCAATTGTCCCTCAGCACCAATAGTTGATTTTGTTATCACATTTCCAGTCATTATTCCTCAGTTTATATTGGTTTATATTGGTTATAAAGACCAAGGCTAATCTACCTACTCCTATTTTCCTCCACTCTCTTACACCTTGATTCTCCAAAGCAACAGTACAACTATCTGAACATATCCTTGCCATCTCATCATGTTTTATCCAGTACCCACTAAATAACTAAGGCGGGCATCTTTTGACTACCAATTTGTTATCCTTAATTTCTTACATTACTCTCGTGACTAGGCTTTTCTGTCCACTGCAGCATTCTTCACCTCTGCATATGGAATTCACCCCCATGTTTTTCAAACTCCTGTAACGCCATTATTTCTCCTGGGGCATTGGTCATTCACTTGAATCCTTATTGATTCCAGCATTCGGACTGGTGGTATTTAATTATATATTTTTAAAAAACTATTGTCCTTCATTTACTGAGTATTTGTTTACTTGGCTTGGAATTATTTTCTTCTTTTATATTATTCTTACCCTTTCTCCTCCAGGTCTGGTTTTCTATTTTTAAATTCTTATTCCATCATCTCACACTCCTCTACATTTTAATTGTTTTCCAACTTGGCCAGGGATTGCATTCCTTGTCTTATTCAATCTTAACCAGTTGTTATGTACATGCTGATATATTTTGAACAATGAATATACCTTGAAGAAAAAGAAATCCCCTGCTGACACCTATATCTGTATGAAAACCTATTGAATAATTCTGACTTTTTTTTTGTGTTGAGGATGACATTTTGGAGAAACTGATTGCTTCTTTTCTGACTTTCCTATGATCTTTAACACCAGGCTGAGCAAACAGGTAACACACTGAGTCTAAATGTGCCACAAGTGCAGCTCATCAACCCAGAGAACCAGATAGTGCAGGTCAGTTATGAGACCCTTATTAGATGTTTTTGTAAATGCACGATATGTTCAAATGTGATTTATTTGAATCTTTCCTGGTGAGGTCATCAAACAATTTTGGCATCTTACGGCTACAGTAGCCATATTTGGATTTTAAAAAATCAGAAATTGTGAGAACAAAATCTTTAATATTCATGGTTGATTCATTTTTCTTTCTTTTATGTAGGAAAAGGGGGGGAACCCTTCAAATCTTTAAAAGTTTATTTACCAGTGTCACAAGTAGGCTTACATTAACACTGCAATGAAGTTACTGTGAAAATCCCATAGTCGCCCCACTCCGGTGCCTGTGCAGGTACATGGAGGGAGAATTTAGCACGGCCAATGCACCTAACCAGCATGTCCTTCAGATTGTGGGGGGAAATCTGAGCACCCGGAAGAAATCCACGCAGACATGGGGAGAATGTGCAGACTCCACACAGATAGTCACCAAGCCGAGAATCAAACCCGGGTCCCTGGCGCTGAGAGACAGCAATGCTAACCACTCTGCCAAATCTTCACTTGTTGATAATCAGGGTTTCCTGGGGCATATTTGAAAAATTCTTATCCAATTGGATTATCTTTTTGGTAGTTCTTTATATCCTTTTTTGGGAGTGGCGGGTAGGGGCTATGGGATTAAGTTCATGGAGACTTTTTGTTACGGGACAGCAGATTTAAAAGATAGGGAAATCTTCATCCTGGCACCAGTTCTGCATGTTAGCAAAGAACAGGAATAAAACTGAAGTAAGAATATTGATGATGAGAAAAAGCCATTCAGCTCATCAAGCTTACTCCTTTTTCAGATCATGCACAACAGTCTCAAGTTCCCTGAAGCTACCCAGACATCAAGACTCCCTTTCTAACCCACTGTGTTCATCATTTCTGTAGCCAGTGATCTTCTACTTTTCTGATGAACAAATGTGCTGATAATATAATGGGCATACTTCTTAAATTAATTATATTAAAAATTTGAAAAGGTTTCCTTTAACACTAAAAGATGTCCAAAGATGTGCGAGTTAGGTGGATTGGCCATGCTAAATTGACCCTAATGTTAGGGGATTAGCAGGATAAATATGTGGGGTTACGGGAGTAGAGCCTGGGTGGGATTGTAGTTGGTGCAGACTCGATGGGCTGAATGGCCTCCTTCTGCATTGTAGGGATTCTATTCGATCATACTTTTGCAGAGACAAGTCCTACATGGGTTGTAAAACTTGAGCACAGATTTTTGTCTGACATTTAAAATGCATAACTTATGATTTCTTATCTCATTCTTTTAAGTATAATAAATATGATAGTTTATAAATGGCATTTCTATCCACTGAAGACCTAATTACATATAACAGTGAGTTGGACATTTTAATTTTTGATTTGAGAACCTTAATTATTGCCAATTAAATGATGATCTATTAAACTTTTGCTAATGCTGATATTTGTTCCAAATTCCCATCTGTAAGATAAAAGAAACAACAACAAGCAATTTACTTTTGAGACCATTTCGTAAATTTTATATCTGGAATAAGGCACAAAGAGTATTTTTGAAATAATCTGCAAGCCAAATATGTATTTGTATGTAATGGCAGGAATTCTCCAGTCTCTCAGGTCCCACTACTGCTGCCAGCAAGAACAGAATTTGGCATTCAGCCAAATCTAAAACACAGCATGGGACTGGAGAATCCCAGCCGCGGACGAGGTTGGAGAATCTGGCCCAATAAATAAAATGAGTAATTTGATATCACGCTAATCCATTGTTAACAGATGTTATGTCGCACCAATCACTTCCTCTAATATTGAATGGAAGTGAAAACCAGCAATACAGGTTCCAACCGGGTTCGATTCCCGACTTGGGTCACTGTCTGTGTGGAGTTTGCCCGTTCTCCCCGTGTCTGCGTGGGTTTCCTCCGGGTGCTCCGATTTCCTCCCACGCTCCAAAGATGTGCTGGTTAGGTGGATTGGCCATGCTAAGTTGCCCCTTAGTGTCAGGGGACTAGCCAGGGTAAATGCATGGGTTTATGGGGATAGGGCCTGGGTGGGATTTTGGTCAGTGCAGACTCGATGGGCCGAATGGCCTCTTTCTGCACTGTAGGATTCTATGGCCGAAATCAAGAAAATTTGTCCCAACTTAGAACACACATAAGTACCAAAAAAATTAAATAATCAATGGAGATTTTATTGGAAATCAGCTGTGTTAACGGGCTCGTTGAAAACAGATTACTGCAGATGCTGGAATCTGAAGAGTCAGCCAGACTTGAATGGCGGAATTTTACCGGCATGTCAGCCCGAGGTTCGTACAATTCCACCCGTGGCCAATGGAGAATGCCGAGCCTCGGCCACCCCCGGAATTGGGGCGGGGGTGCCGATAAAATTCCGGCTGAAATGTTAGCTCTACTCTCTCTGCACAGATGCTGTCAGACCTGCTGAAATTTTCTAGCATAGCATTTCCTGTGTTTGTGTTAATGGGCTTGCTGGGCTAACCTTAATATTGTTTCTAAATCTAACAATCAGGATAAATTGCAAATCTTTTTTTATGTACATGTTATGACACTTCTCAAGTGACAAAATATTAACTGGCATTAAACCATAAAGCATTGCTTCAACGCTATTATTGTTCGTGCATAAACTACAAATATTTTAATTTTGGTAGAAAAATGGCTGTCTGCGGCATTCTAAACTTTAAATCTATTTGAAAAGTATAACTGATAGAGCATTTGTTAGTTAATTTAGTTTTTTTGTTAAGATCTGCATTGGCCTTCTACTTTCCAGGCTAGCTACTGGAATGTGGCACTTTGTCATTTGGATTTCACTGCTCGGGCCTTGAGCTGTCTATCCTGATGAATATTGGCTTAATTGTACCATTTTTATCTCGAAGCTCTTAATTCTAAAATTTATAGATTCAGGGGTTTTATACTAAGATTTTACTACGATTATTTTTTTCACAAAATGTCTAAATGTTTGTTTTCGAATAGTGGGTCAGATTTAATTATGGTGGATGAGGCTAACAGTGACCCGTTAGTCAGTTGTGTTGTTAATCTTTTTTCTCAGACTGACGGTAACATGAATCTAGATAGTGACGAAGGTGAAGAACCATCGCCGGAGGCACTGGCACGATACCTATCCATGAGGAGACATACTGTTGGCGTGGCTGACCCCAGGTTAGTGTTATCAATGCGGTGACTTTGTCTAAGTAACCAATATAAACATCATTGATGCATAATTGCTTTTATTTCATGTTTATGCATACATATCAGGGAAATAAGCAACATGCAGTGATGCTGAATGGCCCTATGTTTTATATGAAATGTGAAAAGGCCCAAACGTGTATATTGACGAGGAGGACAGAGGAATATGGTTCTATTGCATTTATTCTGTTTTCATCAGACTTAGTTCATACCAGTAAAGGTTAAGCTACTTCAGAATTGATTTTGAGCTTGTCATGGTAATATACTCAATATAATTTCAAGAATAAATTTGAGAGTTCCATGCTCAGAATTACTGGAGGAGATGAGAATGAGCTTGTATAGATTGGGAATTGTGCAGCGTTGGGGATTTAGGGAAGAGAGAATCATGTGCCCTGAGAGACACACAGCGAGTCCAACTGCACCAGCCAAGCCTTATGGAAGTGTACTCCAGTTGGAACTAGGTACATTTAAAAACTATGTGTGGGGGAAGGAAATGTGAACAGAGGCTCAATTATTTACATTGATAGAGATTTTTGCATGGGGAATCTCAATGCAAAAAGCATGAATCACATTAGATAGACCGCAATTATGATGCTCATTCCAATGATTACAAGGGTGTTGGTTACATCTTGGTAGGTTTGATGAAATCTTCGTAGTCTTTGGTTAACTGTAAGTCTTTAATAACTAATTATTTATAAGTATACGGTAAAGGGTAAAAACTAGGAACTGCCTCCATGCTTAGGTTTGCTTGCGGTTCTGTCCACATTACACTGACCCTTAGGTGCAGGTCATGTGTCCCCTTGCAGCACTCTCTGGGTGGTATTGTACTCAGTCCTACCTTAACCCAATATGTGCCAGACCACAGGGATACGTCTCAATTCTTAGGAATTGAAGGTCAATCTCCAGGACAATGCTGTGTGCAACCCTGGAAAAAAAATCATAGGGACATTAGACAAATATTTTATTTTGTCATTTCTTTGAACATTTCTTTTTACCAGATATAAAAATTATTGAAAATGGCAGAGAAGGCTGTTTGGCTGACAGTCACATCATTCAATTGGGTAATGAGTCATTTTGCTTTCCAGTTGAAGTAGGAAGGCAGTGCGTCACAAGGATGGATGTGTTGGCCGAATAATGGCTGGAGTGTGGGGGCAAGTTATATGATGAAACCTCCTGGATTACACTTAATTGCAGTTGGCAACCTTGGTGATTAATGATTGAACATTACATTACTGGAAAACTTTACAATTCTGCTGGTTTAAAACATTGGATAGCAGCCTCTCTAATGGCCTAGTGGATAAATGCATGGCTTGGTATGGTACTGAAGCATACACGCCAAGAAGGTTCCGTTTCAATAACAGATCTAAGTTCTCTGCCAGGATGATGATGGTGAAGATTTAAGCTGACCCAGGTGATCTTAAGTTGTGAAGGAATTGTGTAATTTTCCTGTCTTTAATTACTATCAAGTGGCTTTTGCTTGAGTTTTTAGATGTGTGGATGCCAAGTGAGAACAAGATCAAGGTATTGTTTCTCCATGGTTGAACAACCTGCTGACAGTCATTCTTTAGACGTGCATGTCAAGAATATCGGGGTGGCTTACCAGAGGGTTGCCATTGTGGATGGAGCAATGTAAAATCTGATTGCTGACTTTAAAGGAGAGGGGTTAAGTGTGGGAGGATATTTGATTATGAAATTAATTGTTAAATGTTTTTATGATGTAGAACTGAAGTTACTGAAGATCTGCAGAAATGCCACCTGCCTGGTTTTCCACGTGTCATGCCTCAGGCTCCTTTCCTCCAGGTTGTTCCAAATGTTAATCTAATGCAGAACATGCTACCTACGCAGAATTTACAGCCAGCCACACAGTTGGAGTACAAGGTATGGCTGTTTCTGCTGTAAAATTATCAATAAATAATGAACTTGAGATTTAACTAAGGACCCCTGCTGTCCCCAAGCTGAAGGTCAGTACAGCACAACTTTCCACTGACTACTTACTTAACATTCCTTCGTTTAGAGGCTGTTGTTGTTGTTGATCCCAGAAATTGTGTAACCAGGATTTTCAACCCACATTTACGAGATTACCATGGAAATTATAATTTACATCAGTGCAGGAATGTAGTGCTACTGGGTATCTGCTGGTGGTGCTCCTAAGCAGGTCCGTACATCAACATTGCCTCTACAAGGAACATGGAAGTATTGCAGGTATTTGCAGAGGTTTCAAATGAAAAATGTGCTAAGAAAATTTCCATTTTTACATCAATTAACAGGTGAAGGTGGTAAGCTTGGCAGCTTGAGTGTAAGTAAATGTATATGTGTATATGTATATATGTGTGAACTAGACATACAGCAAATACTATTTAATTAACCTGCAGGATTCTAAAGAGGATGCTAATTTATTGTACTCTTGGTATGGAGTTTTATCTGCCAAATGCCTATTTTGGGATTTCCAGCTGATTTTACATCTATTTAAATGAATGGATAAGAGCTCGAGTTAACTGTGTGTAATATGTTACAGTGTTTGCACAGCAGGTGAAGCTCCACACTCAAAGTGTGAAATTGTACCATTCAAAATTTTTGAATTTCCTGTGACTGGGTGAATAATTGATTTGTTCTGTGTTTCCATTCTTCACTCGAACTGAGACACATATTGGATGTCTAAGCAGAATTCATTGTGCTGTCTGAGGAGGGTCTTTTTAAACAGAGTATAATGGCCGAGATTCTCCCATTTCATTTTCCCCGCCATCGCTGACAGAGAATTTGGCACTCAGCCAAAACTCCATTCGCTGCAGCGGGACTGGAGAATCCCAGCTGGGGGCAAGGTCAAAGAATTCCGACCAATATGTTAGTGAAATAGTGAAAACCCTAAAAAATGTACTGAAGTGTCAACTGGGATTACAGTGAGAATTTAATGTCTCCCCACTCCACCTACGGAGTCGAGTTCAGAGGTAGGGGTAGGTAGGGTGGGAGCAAATGGTGGGGGGAGGGTTGCTGTGTAATCATAGAATCCCTACAGTACAGAAAGAGGCCATTCGGCCCATTGAGTCTGTACCGACCCTCCAATGGAGCAGCCTCCCCAGACCCTATCCCCTAGTATTTACCCCACCAATCCCCTTAACATAAACATCTTGGGGCATTAAGGGGACTTGGTCAATCAACCTACCCTGCGCATCTTTGGTCAGTGGAAGGAAACCGGAGCACCTGGAGGAAACCCACGCAGACATGGGAGAGAACATGTAAACGCCACACAGGTGGTCACCCGAGGCCAGAATTGAACCCGGGTCCCTGGCGCTGTGAGGCAGCAGTGCTAATCACTGTGCCACCCAATAGAACAGGAAGATGCGGGGGGGATGGGGGTGGGAAACGTGTAATCGCACAGGAAGGTGCGGGATGGGGCTGCCAGCTTCGCATTGCCACACTGCACACATCAAGCTCTTGGCAGGAAAGATGGCTAGCAGCCCTCCTGCCCGGAAGCCAAACAAAGCCCTTCAGTGGCCAGCTAAGTGGGCCTCATCCCACTGCTGTGGGGTGAGGCAACCCATTCGAGAAGGATCCCTCATTCTCAGATACTCTGGGCTCACTGGAGGGACTGGCATTTGGAAGGGATGGGGAATAACTTGGGGCGCCACATGCATGCCCTTCCATCAATGTCCCTCTCCCACCTCTTGCTGGTGCCGCCATCATTGGGGTTCCCATCCCACTCCACTTACCTTTTTGCGAAGACTCTAGCAACAATCTCTGGTGTAAGTCGCAGTGTAGTGTCAACAGTGACCACCGCTCCTGGTAGCCGGTCGGTGCTAGAGAGCTGCAGAATCTGATTGCCTGGCAGCTCTCTGACACAGTAGATGGTATGACAATTTCATGCCCTCTGTGCAGCCAAGAGCCCCCACAGGGTTCCGTTGCCTATTAGGAATTTTATTCCACTGGAGCTGCTGGAGATCAGGCCGGTGGGAGTGCCACCAGTTTTCCTTTTGAAAGTCGGAACACCCACTGCTTGCATTAAGTTCTGCCCTACAAGTTCCAAACATGAGGATTAATCCCACCAATTCACTGCTTGTGTTGAAGATACTCGGGCGTTTTTAAGTAAAATATCTCAATGCAAAAAAACTGATGCTGCACCTTGAGTTAGATTTTTTTTCTGACAAATTTTCTAAATGAAATGTAAGCTTTCTGTTGTTTTTGAAAAGGCAGTCTGTGAACAACTGAATTCTATGTCATTAATCAGTAACTTGCTCTGTGTTGAACCTGAGCCTGAACATTTGATGCATTCACTTTTCGCACCGGGAGAGCCTTGTAACCTCGAGCTCAACTATTAATTTGACAAGAATAAACTAAAAACTTTTACGTGCAAGATCAATGCTTTGCAAATCAGACAAGTTGTAACCTCAGCTGCCTGTAACTCACAACTGCTGTCTTTATTCAAATCAGTTTTATCACACTTCAGACGGAGGCTGCGCAAAAGCATATTTATCCCTGATGAGGATTACTCCTGTTGTCCGCTTTATCTGTCCCTGCACCTTCAGCCTCCTAAGGAGGTACAGGGAGCAGATAAAGGATAAGCCTTCTGCCTTCGTGTGTCAGATTTTCAATTGGATAGGAATGTCTGGTGTTGATGTCCACGTTAATCAAATTCAGAAAAACCTCATAAAATTGCACTAAATATGATAAACAAACTTTAGTGGCTATTTGTGCCCAGGTTTCCTAAAATTACTTGCGTGTTAAATGGCTGAACACTGGTGAAAAAATGTGGTTAATCGAAAATTGTAAGCTTTTGCTTCAAATAGAAAGACACATTGAAAACGGCTAAACCAAACAGTCTATTTGTAATTTAGAGAATTCTTGTTGCTGGATTGCACACACATTAAAAATACCACATATTTATTTTGCTTACGAATATGTAAAATATAGTTAGCTGTGCTTGTTGATTTTTATTTTATTCATTTTTGGGATGTGGGTGTCGCTGGCTGGGTCAGCATTTATTACCCATCCCTAGTTGCCCTATTAAACAAAAAAAAAGGAAGCAGCCAAGAAACACACCATGCATTAAATTTACAATAAGAACTAGTTACTTTTGACCATACAATTTTTATTATTAAGTTCATTTTGTTCAATGCTACATATTTCCCATTGAATTTTTCACTATTTAACTCTTCGAAAGTCAAAGTATAAATATGTAATATTCAAAATTTTTCATAAAAGAACAGGATACCATTAATACAACATTGACACGAGAAACGCAGTTACTTTTGTATTTATGCATAGCAATGTGGAACAAGGAGTGGGGTGGATACAAATGCATTGATTCTTCAACACTTTTGACATGTTGAAGTTTTCAATTTCCCTACCATGATATTGGATGCAAGATTTTCAGTAATAAAATTAGCCCAGTATCAGTATCATTGTTAATCAACAAAATATAGAATTTATGTAAAATTACAAACATAAACATTTGCCTCTGCTCGAACCCCATTCTCTCTCTCCTGTACTTTCTTTCTGTTATTGATATATATACTTTTAACTATCTTTTACTGAACAGCCCATTTAAATACTGCTGCTGTGGTAATGTCTGACCTTATCTGGTTTACAAATGGCAAAACAGCTGCTCTTAAAAAAGGCAGTCGTGTAAGAAAATCTGCGATTTTTGTTTGATCCAGAGAGGGCACTGTAAAGCTTTGCTACCTGTTAGAATAAACAGCTAAACTTTCCTCTAACCTTGAGCAGTGTCGTGGCCGGTGCTATGTATGTATCGTAAATATTTAATTCTTGTTTAGTGTGTTGCTTTTTCATGCCAGTTTTCTTTGTTCCCTTTGTCTCATATCACTTTTTCTCTTTTTCTTCCATTCCGTAGAAGACAAATTGGTCCTGCGTGGTGTTAATGTGCAAATGCTGTGACATTTAATAAACTTATTAATGAGAAGTTGGCTTTTAGGAAAGTGTATTAAGGAAAATATGGTTCTGTTTACGTGCTGTACCTGATATTACTAGGCAGGACGTTTTCACAAGTCAGGAGTAGACTTTTAATGAATTTTGTATATTGCATTTTCCTAAATCTCTCTTTTGAATTCCTTAGGAACAATCTTTGCTTCAGCCTCCAACTCTGCAGTTGTTAAACGGGATGGGACCTCTCGGTCGCCGTGCGTCTGATGGTGGAGCCAACATTCAGTTGCATGCCCAGCAGTTACTAAAACGTCCAAGAGGCCCTTCACCGTTAGTCACCATGAATCCAGTAAGTAGTGACACGAGATGCAACCATGTAGAAAACCAGCCCCAACTGAGGGACAATAAAACAACTGGCATTTTCTTCATAGATGAATTCTGCTGAATACACAGTTAGCGATGTGGTAGAATTTAAAATATTTGAATGTATCTTCTCAACCGAACCTATGGTCCAGGCATGTTGTTCAGGATGATGCTGACATTGAGCGTCCAGTGCTATGTGTTAGTGAGCAGGCTAGTTGCATGTCCTGAGATTATTCCTCCCTGTGCGCACATTTCCTGTGTATTTTCACTCAGCTGACAGGAACTTGCCTTGTTAGAGACCATAAGTGATCATAAACTTCACCGTGTGGCATAGCATTTTGAATCATTGTTGTAGCAAACGCCACTAGCTTTTGGAGCGTGCTGCTCCTTCGTCAGATGGAGTGGGAGATCTGCTCACAAACAGGGCATACAGAGACACAAACTCAATTTACAGAATAATGATTGGAATGCAAGTCTTTACAGCTAATCAAGTCTTAAAGGTACAGACAATGTGAGTGGAGAAGCATTAAGCACAGGTTAAAGAGATGTGTATTGTCTCCAGACAGGACAGCTAGTGAGATTTTGCAAGCCCAGGCAAGTTGTGGGGGTTACAGATAGCCTGACATGAACCCAAGATCCCGGTTGAGGCCGTCCTCATGTGTGCGGAACTTGGCTATCAGTCTCTGCTCAGCGACTCTGCGTTGTCGTGTGTCGTGAAGGCCGCCTTGGAGAACGCTTACCCAAAGATCAGAGGCCAAATTATTTTGGAAGCAGAGTCAGAATCTTTCCAAATCCTTGGGACTATTAGCAATACAATAACTAAACATTGGCTGACTGCACAGCACACATTCTCTTTAGGTAATGTTACCCTTTAAAAAGTGTTGCTCATTGTCTTTCTTAATGAATGCAGTTCAGCATATCTTTGTTCAGCTCTTGGTTTCTTTTCTTTGTTGCTCCTCCACGCCCTTGCACATTTAATTCTACATAGAGTGTTGAACTCACTTACTTTCCCCACAGCACGCTGTGCCAGTCGTGACACCAGTAGATGAGGAGAGCTCAGATGGAGAGCCAGATCAGGAAGCTGTGCAAAGGTATGTAACTGTAGCAGTGATGTTCTTTGTTGTTGATCTCTTCCCATTTCCAGGCTATCCCCATAAGAAAGCATGCATTTAGCATTCCCAGTACTTGCTTGCACATCTATGATATCATCCAACTCTGCATCTGGCTTTGCTTTGGTCGATCTATTGTTGAAAATCCT
Source organism: Mustelus asterias (assembly GCF_964213995.1). Lineage (NCBI taxonomy): Eukaryota > Metazoa > Chordata > Chondrichthyes > Carcharhiniformes > Triakidae > Mustelus > Mustelus asterias. Next base: position 31,939,831 of record NC_135827.1, read on the forward strand.
AAAACTGCCGTTACCATCTCCCGGACTCTAACGTGACTTTCATAAATTCACCCTCACTTCAACCACTCTTGATAACCATGCTTTCAAACACCAAAGCTCTGGATCTTCCACCCCTCAAGTCCATCTGCCTTTTCACCTCCTTTGCCATGACGCTCTTTAAAGCTTACCTTTAGAACAAGCTTTTGATCACGTCTCTCAGTAATTCCCTTTGGCTTGGTATTGGTAATTTTTGTTTCCTAATTAAACCTCTGTGAAGCGCCTTGGGATCTTGCTCTTTGTTATAGATGCTATCTAAATACAAGTTGTTGATATTTGAGAAATTGATAGGTGGAGGGTGGAGGAATTGGGGGTACTGGTGGCTGTCTACATTTGAATGCCAGGTAGAAACCCTTATTTAAAAAAAACAAACAAACATGTCAGAACACAAATACTGGGCTAGGTTATTAAAAGGGGCGATCTATATCTAAATTTGTACTTCACTAAAAGTCTTGCGTTTGACATGCGCGACACTATGTGCCCATAGCATCATAGTCAACTGTTGTAAATGACTCAAATAACAGTTGCTCAAATAAGCATTATGGTTTGCTCAAACCTCTGATTGTCACCATGTGAATAGAAAAAGTTGTCACTACCTGTCGAAGCAGCAACCCACAAATATCAATCGTGCTGGTCAACTATTGTTTTGTGTCACTAGTCTGGAACCAGTCATAGCACGAAATAAACAAATTAAATCACCTTTGTGCTATAAAATAATACATTGCTGTTGCTGTTTAAACAGCATGTTATTTGTACCTTATTAACCTGAGCAATGTCACAAGTTGTTAGTGTGTATGCTTTGTAGTTTAGTGTTTATAAAGATCTATTCTTATAAAAAATTTACACAGGCTGGGGGTTGGGAGTGGTATGGACCATATCTCAGTTGGCTTCATATGAGCTCTGTTGTGCAATATAAGTCACAGATAAAATCTTTCTCTTTTAAAGAATCTATTTTCTTTTTTTCTGGCTCAGACAAATTTAACCTTTTCTTGCTCCAGTAACACACACAATTTGCCGTTGAGAGAAAAATAACTCAGGCAGGGGAAAAGATTATTTGACAGTATTATGTGTTGCTACCTTTATTTTGATGAAAATCCATGATCAGTGCTCATAAAAGAGTTGGGATGGCACAAGATAAGAAGGGTACCTAAATCTCACCATTGACTAGACTGGGAGAACTTGGTGCTGTCACTGGTTGCAGAGACGATCTATTTGTATCCTAATAGGCTCAGAACCTTCGCTTAAAATAATAAATGTCACATTTACAAAAAATCAATAAATAACACATAATCACTGAAAATTTTTAAAAATAAATTTAATCCTAACTTTCTAATTATTAGATAGTATTATAGTATCTATATCACAACTTAAATATACACTTGTGTTGCAGGTATCTGGCTAACAGGTCTAAACGCCATACCCTTGCAATGACCAACCCTACAGCTGAGGTTCCCCTAGATTTGCAGAGGCAGCTGGGACAGCAACAGGCAATCCGTTCACGGGCCTGGGTTCCCCACCCTGAGCAGCACAGCCGGTGAGTGGCTTTTGCGCAGAAACCTCAGATGTTAGAGTTGAACTACTGCAGGTGTGTAGATTCCAGAGTAACCAATTTTTAAAAGGAGATTTATTTACAAAAATCTCCTGGGCACCATTAGAAATCGAAAGGAATTATCCTGCGCTGTTGTCCGTGTACCTTTCTGTTTTTTAATGCTAGCTCTAAACTACGGCTTATCTCGGTGGTAAAGAGGGTAGATATCATTGCACAGTTGCAGTTGTGACGACAGCCCGAGTTTTCTGTTCCATCTGAGTTTCCTGGAATGCCAAAGGGAATAACTTATCAGGTGAATGATCCAAGATTGCTCTTAGACAAGCTCCTACCTGGTTACAGAGCAGTAGATGATTGAGAGCAGGATATCAGTCTAACCTTTACAGTAGAAAACAGTTTGAAACTGGAGCAAAACATAAGAACCCAAATAATTATGAGTAAATGGAAGACTATTAAATTATCTACAACTTAAATTATTCACATGCAACAAATCTTATGTGTACACTAATTCTTATTATTTCTTACCCAGTGTTAATACTCGAAGCATAATGGGGGGAGGTCAAATGAAATGAAAGATTATGAAATATGAAAGGTATTATCACAAAAAGATATACATTTAGATAGCATCTTCCATGACTTCAAAATGTCCCAAAGCGCTTTACAGCCAGTGAAATACTTCTGAAGTGCAGTCACTGTTGTAATACAGAAAATGAGGCAGCCAATTTGTGCACAACAAGCTTGCACCAACGACAATGCAATAATGACCAGGTAACCTGCGTTTTTATGATGTTTATTGATGGTTAAGTATTGACCAGGACAACCAGGTTAACTCGATGCCCTTCTTTGAATTGATGTCATAGAATCTTATGCATCCACTTGAGAGATGAATGGAGCCTTGGCTTAATGTCTATATAATATATATTTAACATAGAGTCCCTACAGTACAGAAGGAGGCCATTCGGCCCATCGAGTCAGTACCAACCACAATGCCACCCAGGCCCTATTCCCGCAACCCCACACATTTACCCTGCCCCTGACACTAGGGTTAATTTAGCATGGCCAATCAACCTAACCCGCACATCTTTGGACTGTGGGAGGAAACCGGAGCACCTGGAGCAAACGCACGCAGACACTGGGAGAATGTGCAAGCTCCACACAGACAGTGGCCCGAGGCTGGAATTGAACCTGGGACCCTGGCGCTGTGAGGCAACAGTGCTAACCACTGTGCCACCGTGCCGTCACATCTGAAACACAGCACCTCCAACATTGCAGCACACCCTCAGCCGAGATTTTGTGCTCAAGCCCTAGAGCGGGACTTGAATCCACAACTTTCTGACTTGGACATGAGAGCTATTAACTGAACCATGTCTGACAAATGATCATTGAAGACAATATAGTCTGACTATGTAAGAAAACAAAATAAACATTTGAACAAAATTACCAAGGGTATGGGAAAAGAATGCAGAGATGAGATTATTGTGGATGGTTCTCTGGCACTAAGTACTATGGGCAGGATGTTCCGGCCGCACTCGCTAACCAGCACATCGTTTGGACAGTGGGAGGAAACCAGAGCATCCGGAGTAAACCCACACGGATACGGGGAGAACGTTCAGACTCCACACAGACAGTGACCCAAGCTGGGAATCGAATCCGAGTACCTGGCGTTTTGAGGCAACAGTGCTAACCACTGTATCACCCCAATAGATGTCTATATAATATATACTTAACATATATATTAAAACCGGAAAATCCCGCCTGAGATCAACAGACCTTTGCATGGTCCATCCCCCGCCCGCTACGGTTCCCATGGCGGTCGGGATGAGAACATTACTCCCAATATGACTTTCAGTACTGAAATTCATTTAAAAAAAACACGGTGAATGAAGTTCTAAATCCATTATTAATCACCTGTCTATTAAATTGCATTTTTAAAATTGTTTTTGTGTTGTGTGTACCTTACAACAATTTGGAGAGTGGGGGTGGAAGTTGGGAAAGCAAGGAAAGGGCATGGGAATAAGGAGGGAATGAATTGGGAACAGCAAAGGTAGGAAACCTAACTTTGTGGGAAGGGGGAGGCTGGAGTGACCAATCATCCCTTATTTTACTGGATTGACCTGTATTTGAGGCCATTGATCCCTGTGTCGGAACGCTGTTCTTCCCATTATTCGGCCCTTTGAACCTCATGCACGTGCAATACCTGCTGTCCTACGTTTGGTTTATCCTATTTGCTTTACTTGAAGAGAAATTAAGTGCAAAATAGTGTATGTGTATGTACATAAACATATGTATATGTATGGATATATTTAATATTGTATTTACAACTTTTCAAACCTACCCATCCTTACTAATTGGTTCACATTTGACAAAAAAATGCTTGGATGGTTTTCCCACGCCCTGCAGCTTCACATATATTTTGGGGCTTCTTGATTATTTTATTAGGTTTATTATCTCCTCAGGTATAATCTATTGGAGTGGTACAGTGGTTAGCACTGTTGCCTCAAAGCGTCGGGGACTCTAATTCAATTCCCGGCTTGGGTCACTGTCGGTGTGGAGTCGGCACGTTCTCCCCGTATCTGTGTAGGTTTACTCCGGATGCTCTGGTTTCCTCCCACAGTCCGAAAGGCGTGCTGGTTAGGTGCATTGGCCATGCTAAATTCTCCCTCAGTGTCCCGAACAGCACCGGAGTGTGTGGCGACTCGGGGATTCACAGTAACTTCATTGCAGTGTTAATGTAAGCCAACTTGTGACACTTATAAATAAACCTATTACAAAAGATTGACGGAATGAACTGTTGAAAGCAAATACTAAATAAATTTACGGGTACAGAGGCTATTGATTTCATTCTGAAAAATTAGACCAGTGAACTTCAGGGTTGCTGCCAGGTTGGAATTCTCGCACGTGGTGGTAAGAGACACCCCAACGCAGATATTGTTAATAGCAGCAAATTATTGACTAAATAAAAATCATTGTCTGTGTCAGAACTTGGAATTATACTTGCCGATTTAACAAAATTGTTGGAAACAATCCAGACACTTAGTCATTTGAACCATCATCCTAAAACATCATTATCTATGTTTCGTTTGCTGCAAAATCTTGAACCCCTAATTCTGTTAGGAAACATTTTATTAAGTTTGGTTAGATTTAGCCACTTTTTAAAACTTTGCACTTATTTTGTATCATGTGTTTTAAAAATAAGTAGTTCCCTAATGTTCACATTACTATAAAGATATTTAATTGCCAAATGTATTGTCCTGAAATTATTGCAATATTCAGTTTAAGAATAGTTTTTAGTAAAAATCAATTAAAAATGTATTCTGACTAAAATAATGAATAAATCATTATCCAGTGTGTGGTACAAGGTGGCACAGTGGTTAGCACTGCTGCCTCACAGCGCCAGGGATCCGGGTTCAATTCCAGCCACGGATTACTGTCTGTGTGGAGTTTGCACGTCCTCCCACAATCTAAAGATGTGCGGGTTGAGTGGATTGGCCATGCTAAATTGACCCTAGTGTCGGGGATTAGCAGGGTAAATATGTGGGGTTATGGCAATAGGGCCTGGGTGGGATTATGGTCGGTGCAGAATCGATGGGCCGAATGGCTTCCTTCTGCACTGTAGAGATTCAATGATTATGTTCAATTGCTCTTGAAATAATGTTAATATTTAACCATATTACCTTTGAGAACTTTTAAGTAACATGCCATAAACCTCAAAGAAAGGAATAACTCATTGAGAGCCAGAATTTTTACAATTAGACCTGGAACTCTCAGGAACTTGCTATGTTATAACCATGAAATGCACAAATGAAAGGACATTCCTTGGGGAGAGATTAATTTCTTGAACATTAATATTTAAATCTCTGCCAAATTAACCTCCACAGACGGGGCAGCAGAAGAAGCAATATTTTAAAATGTTCAGATATTACAGCATATTTCAACTACTTTCTTCCCTCTTTCATAGTTGCTGACTCATGCAGACATATGTTCTCGAAAAAACACCACTGTTTAAGTTTATTTATTAGTGTCACAAGTAAGCTTACATTAACACTGCAATGAAGTTACTGTGAAAATCCCCTCATCGCCACACTCCGGCGCCTGTTCGGGCAACACTGAGGGAGAATTTAGCATGGCCAATGTACCTAACTAACACGGACTGTGGGAGGAAACCGGAGCATCCGGAGGGGAAACACGGGGCGAATGTGCAGACTCCACACAAACAGTGACCCAAGCCAGAAAATGAACCTGGGTCCCTGGCACTGAGGGGCAGCAGTGCTAACCATTATGCCACCTCTGTCAAAGTGGTCATTATTCATTTTCAGCCCTACTGTGAAAGTCAACCAGCAGAAGGGAATTGGATCCATTCCTTACAATATATGGAGGCACATATATACTTCCAACACAGGCCAGTTTCATACCTCCAACCATAACCACATTTAGATACATTGGGCAGAATTTTGCCATTTTTTGGCCAAGTGTCATCTCCGGCGGGAAAAGCGGATTGTAGTCTGCCAGCGGCATTGCCGTGTTTCCCCGCCGTATTTTTAAACTGATTGAGAAAAAAATGGTAAGGGGCACGTCCCATGACATCGTGCTCAGGGCCCGCTACACCAGCAGCTTAAGCTTTTGAAAAATCAGGCGCTGTTTTTAAAGGTTTAGAAGAAGATAAACTTCCCCAGGGGCACCACTAGGGGCAGTGTCATGGTACTAACCAGGCATGACCCTCTCCCTCCTTGGGGCTGTACTCAGCTGTGTGCCTCTGGTAAGTCCTGCATACCAGTTGGACATCATGGGGGACCTATCATGATTCAAGTCACATGCTCTCATGCCGACATGCATGGACAATTTAACATGGAGGGGGGAGACGAAGCTTGATAATATTTACGTTGATGCAAAGGGGGATTCCAGTTACAACATTGTCGGGGTTTGGGATGAATCGGGGAGATCCTGCTGGCATAAAAGCTGTTTTGGGATTCCCGTGTGATTCCCCGCCACCTCTGCCATTCCCGCTCCCCAAAATTGGGAACATCAAATCCTCTCCATTGGCTTTGATATTAACTCCCCAGCAATGGGTGGGAGGGGTGGTGTTAAAAATTTATAGTGGAAAATGAGTCTTCAACCTACTGTGTACATGTCGATTGCAGTTTTTACACCAGGAGATTCCATGGCGTGTTGGCTTAAAGTGCCTTTTACAGCCCTTCTTTTGGAGTTAGGCTGCCTTCTCAAGGAAGCCTTCAGCTTGCCTTTTGCCAATTGGTGCCACTCTTGCTCAGTTTCTGCAATCCATCCCCTCCCCAACCCCACAAGCCTAAATGTCTTTCTCTCTCCCTCCATGGCCCCTCTTGCACTCACCTTGTCCCGATCTTTCTCCTTTTCCTTCCTGCGATGGCCTCCCATCCCTACCCCAAAGTCTCACTGTCCACACCCCACCCCCCTCAACCAACACACCAACCCATCTGCCGATTCCCAGGGACAATCCCCAAGGCTGTCAGGCGATAAACAGAAAAAATGAATTCTAATGAGTTCTGCTTCGAAAATTAGTAGAATGTCTTGGTCTCGGGGTTGCCAGGTTTTGTCGACATGCCCATCCTGCTATGGAAAATAGTAGCGGGAGTAGGCCAGTCGGTCCTCCAAGACTGCAGTGCAGTCCCAGTCCCAGTGCAGTGATGCTGCCTCTTTTAAAGCAATTTTGTTGCTATTAAGTAAACAGATGCCAATTCATGTCATGGTAATATGGGTGGTTCATGGTGAGGGTGGGAATTAAACCAGTATTCTGTAGGAAGGAAAATAACAAAAAGCATATTGCAGACCATTTAATGTGATATATTTATGGCTTGTTTTGAATGTTTTATGCTTTCTAAGTTTTAATTCAGGAAGCTTGTTTGGAAGAGTTATTAAGCTTAAAAATTATGGTAACAGGTCTTTATAGAATCATAACACAGAAGGAGACTATTCAGCCTGCCATGCCTGTTGTGCTGGCTTTTGCAAGATCAGTTCGGCTGTTCCCCATACCACACTTTTCTCAGGGCACAGATGTTTTCCCTTAAGGTGCTTATCCAATTCTCTTTTGAAACCCTGATTATACCTGCCTCCATCACACCCTCAGATAGTGCATTCGAGATCCTAACCCATTATAAAGTTTTTTTTCTTACGTTGCGATTGGTTCCTTTCGAATCACCTTAAATCAGTGTCCCTCTAGTCTTGAACCTTCTGGCAATCGAAACAGATTTTATTTACCCTGTCAAGATCCCTTTCTCTCAATTTTCTCCAACTAGACCCCTCATTATTTTCAGCACATCCATCAAATCACCATTATGTTTTCTCCCCTCTGAGAATAACCTCAACTTTTCCAAACTATTCATAAAGCTGAAGCTGCTCATACTTGGGACTGTTTGTGTAAATCTTTTATGCATCCACTCTAAAGTCTCCACATCCTTCCTAAAGTGTGGTCTCCAGAATTAGAATTCCCACTGAGGCCAAGCCAGAATTGTATAAGGAAGTTTACTTTATTTAAGAATTTAGTTTATATTTAAGTATCTTTACGGAACATAGCTGTTTCTTTCCATTTGCAAGTTGGTCAATGCAAATTGAAACAGAGGAAAGTAAACAGTGAAGCTGTGAATAATTTACAGGAATTAAGCATTTGGGATGTAGAGATAACGTGTTTAGGATCTGAGATAGCTTATCATGTCATACACACAGCTAGAAAATGAAATAAGGTTAAGTCAGAATTTTGAGTTTAAAGTGGAGTCTGATTCTTTTGCCATTCCATGGAACCCATTTTTCAAAATATGTTTTATTTCAGTGTTTGCTACAAAGACCCCAACACCCTGCACCTTCCAACAGAAAGGTTCTCTCCAGTTCGCCGTTTCTCAGACGGTGCTGCTAGCATACAGGCATTCAAAGCCCATTTGGAGAAAATGGAGAAAAGCACAACCACCAACAGTAGTATAAAACAGCTACAACAGGTAAACAGTACTCCACAACATTGATTAGGAAAACCTATTTAACTTTGTGAAGTGTAATTTGATTATCCCCATTGACCCTTAACGGAGATAGTAAACCTTAAGAGAAATATGTGAATAATGCCTACCCAGACAGACAGCATCTCCCTTCTGTTTTATCCATTGCCATCCAAACTGAAGGAGTGATCAGAGAAACAGAGTAAACGTTTTGAGTCCAATATAATTCTTCTTCTGAAAAAACATTAACTCTGTTTCTCTTTCCATAGATGCCACCTTTTTTTTCCCAACACTTTCTGTTTTAGATCTCTTAACATCCACATTATTTTGCTTTTAATATTATGAGGGAGTTGGAAAAAAGTTGATGTGAGAACAATAATAATTTCAGAAGAATTTCAGTTCCTCAGTGCTTTGCTAAACCAAAAAAAACCCAAAACATGATTCTTCAGTTTGAAGGATCAGTGGGAAAGATTCCTCACCCTACATGTACTTGCCACTATTCTTGTCTTCTTGCATAATTGAAACTACGTTAGGGACAACCTTTGTTTAGATCTGAAGCCCATCAAACAAGACTAACCACTGCCATAGTTTGATTAAACAGTAGGGGGACGCTATCTGCCTGGTTAGGAATTATTCATATACCAGGTGTAAGGCTTGCCATCTCCATTTGAAAGTGCAGACCTAACCCATGCAATGTGAGGTTCTTGCCATCCATGCATTGTGATGTATTCAACAGAAAAAAGGGAAGCAGTTTTAACGAATACTCACAGGTAACCTGCATGATTACCTGCTAATACTTAATAAAGCCAAAATTACTTGTGGAGTGGAACTTGCTATGAATAGTGAGGGTCCTTAGTACAGTTACAAAATGTTGGTCATTTAACAGATTGTTTGCATCTTCCACTGAAAGTAAATATTTAGCATCTGTGTTTTCTGATGCATTTTTAACTGATGATTAGTGACTTCCAAAGAAGATCAGGAATGCACGCTGGTTGCCTTGTCTCATAAACGGAATATTTTCAGATTTTGGATCTGTTAGATAAGGGGCGAGATTCTCTGGTCTCCCTGTGGCAGGATGCGGCGCACCGTGGGCCGGCAGTGGGATGTTCTGGTCCCACCGCTATCAATGGGATTTCCCATTGATTCCACCCCTTGAGAAACCCACGGTGGGCGGGCACCATTGGTGGGACCAGAGGATCCCACTGGCGTGAAGAGCTGGAAGATTTCGTCCAATGACTCTTTTTGTGGTTCTTAGACTGATTAGTGCTGGATCCAGTATTTCAGGAACACTAATTACTGGTCTCTTCTCCAAAAGACCAGTGTTGAGCTCTATTTTTGTGTTTAGGAATGTGAACATTTGCAAAAGATGTATGGAAATGCTATGGATGAAAAGATATTTGAGAAGACACAGCAACAACACATCCTTTACCAACAAGAGCAACAAATCCTACACCAACAGATTCAGGTAACATTGTTATTGACAATGGCATACTAGTTGTGCTGTGAGTCCAAGTGCTAATTGGCTAGTTTGATGGTGTGGCTAGTCTGATGGTGACCCTAGCACGCTCCCCTTCCAAAAATAGTCAATCTGGAAGACACGCTTTCCTTTCCCACCCAAAAGCAGCCTACAGTTTCTGCTTGCTTAATGGGGACGGAGAATCAATTAATCATGAAGTAATTCTTCAAGGAGCAACAAAATACATTTTAAAATCAAATCAGATGTCAAAAGCTCCCCATAATAAAAGTATCCATGATAAACATAGATCACCCAGAAGTCATACTGTGTAATATAAATTGATAGAAAACACTGTGGAGGCACAAAGGGCCAGGCACGCCAACCAATGCTCCTAGGAGTATTTTCGCCCTTATTTTACATTCTTAAAATGCGTCTTATGTTGTACATGAACCGTTTACAATATAAAGTTGACTGCTGATAATTTAATGTTTTTTTTGTGTTAAAGTATTTGAATGATTTAACAATTCAAATCAAGCAACGTAAATTCCACAGAATAATGGGAATTTAATGCTAGAACATCAAATTATCAAATGATCTGAACTGGATTTGAATTTGGCAGAGTAGATGGTGTGTGGTAGATGTTTTGAAACTTTTACAATTGCAGCATGTTAAAGGGCTGCCAGTGTTTTGGGAAATTAAGATGACAAGTGGGTCAGTTGCAGTCATGAGCACTTCAAGGAGGTCTTTGTTGGATTTGGAGAAAGGGCAACAGTGTTCCGCCCTCATCAAGTGGCTTTCGCAACAAGCAGGAGAGCCCAACATAGTAGAGCAGGGCCTGTCAAATTTCAGAGTATGATTTTATTCCACAGTGAATGTTAAGTTTTAAAAAAAAACAATGACCAGGAAATCCCTGACAGTAAATCAGTATGTTTGATTTTAGTGAACCTTGTTGCCATATGTACTGCACAGTAATCCATTTTTGTCAAATGTGACTATCCCATTTCTCTGGCCTATAGGAATGTATTCGACCAGCTCAACCTTCACCTCCATTGTCAACAGCTTCTTTGGTGCAGCATATGGAAAACCAGCCAGCGTTCATCACCCACCAGCTGCAAAGGTGAGTAATCGACAACTTTAACGTAGTGTGTGCTATTTGTAGGGTGAGCATTCGATAAACAAGATTTGATATTTAAATATTATGATGAGACTGTGTGCCTTCATTTTCACCACAGGCGGCTGGATTTCCCCAGGTTCAGGAAACTCGGCCACTTAAAGGGGATGAGGGGTTGAATCCATGATGTAAAGTGTGTGGGTCAAGGGAGCAGAGTGTTTTCACCAGGCCTCCCCACCTCTTTCACCTCCTCCTTCCCCATTCACACGCCAAAACCACTGTGAGGCCCTCTTGCATGTCCAGGGCGTCACCCCCATCATTGGACCTTCAACCCCCTGCTTGTGAGGAGGAGCCCCTTCTGAACCAACACAGGACCACCCTCCCCCACCACCTCCTCCCAGCAGTCGGAACCCTCCACAATCTCTCTTCCCCAGAACACCTGCCTGTCCTTGCAGGCATTGACATTGACCTTGTAAAGTGTGTTTAATACTTGCCTCGTGTTTAATTTGGAATTAAGGCAGTGTTTGTGGAACTGCACCATCTGAAATATTTGTGAAATTACAATGGGAACATTCTAATGTTACATTTATAAGCGAATCCTTCACCATAACTGACACTGCTTGTCGGACAACATATTCAAAGCCTATTGCATTCAGCAGAGTTTACCTTATGGCTATACCCACAAAAGTTTGTCAATTTCAACTGATTCTATAAGAGTGGCTCACTAATGGTAAGTTATTATCAGAGGAATCATTGGGTTGCATTTTGGATCAATGCTATATTTGCAGACTTTATTAACAATGATCAGTTAATTTACATTATTTACAATTGCCTCCAAATTGTGACATTAAAAAAAAATCACCTTTTGCAGGTTACAAATTCAGCATGAACAGTCGAGCCCTCCTCCAAACCATCCCAACAACCATCTCTTCAGCAAATCTAATAACAGCCCTTCTCCTGGCACCACGGCCATCATACAATCCAACAGTAAGCATTTTCCATATTAATTTTGAAGGCCTAGGTTAACCAGTCTAAACATCTTTTGCAGTTTTTAAATTTCAATTTATCATCTTTCTGTCTAGGTAAGTGGAGTTGCTCGACGTGGCTCCAAGGTGATGTGCCTGTAAGAGGCAGTTTGGAACCCAGGCAATGCTTTGTACTACATTCCTGAATCGTTACCTGAACCAGATGGTTGACTAGCAACCTGGTTTCCCAATGAAGCAGTAGAGTTGATAGCGGAGACCAGGATTCTTCCAGCTTGGTTTCACATAACCCTGCAAGCCAATGCTCTAATACTAATGCTGCACAAGCAGTAAGAATCTTAGTGATAGACTGCTTCAGCCCAGCTGCTTTTACACTTTTATAAGCTCAGACAGTTTATTATTTTCTTATGGAAAGATTGTGCACCTTGCAATAAGCAAATTAAATTTCTACACATCTGGATGGTTCAGATGCTTGATTTTGAAGCTTAAACATGGTAATAGTGTTCCTCCCATGTCAGACACCTGGATAACCAAAGACAAAGGCTGGAATTTTACCGGCACGCCCGACCCAATTCCAGGGGTGGGAAAGACTCGGAGAACGGCATTTTCTGTTGGCCTCGGACAGGATCGTACGAAACTCGGGCGGATGTGCCGGTAAAATTCCACCCAAAATCTTTCATAAGTATACATAACTGTTCCTAACTGACTTGGGTCGGTTAGCTGAGTTGGCTGGATGGCAGGTTTGTAATGCGGAGCAATGCCAACAGCGCGGGTTCAATTCCTGTACCGGCTGAGATCATCCATAAAGGCCCAACCTTCTCAACCTTGCCCCTTGCCTGAGCTGTGATGACCCTCAGGTTAAATCACCACAAGTCCTCTGGGACTACGGTGACTTTCATTTCACTCCAATAGTATTATATGCTTGGTTACGTGACACTCACCCAATCTAATCAGCAGGAAAATATGGTGCACCGTCAAATAGGAAGTTCCCTATTATCTTGTTGCACTGTCATTGTGGGTAGTATTATTGCTTCCTTCAAAAGCCAGTATTTTATTTAGCTACAAAATAAGTATTCAGATACGGCCTATGTAAAAATATTTGGGGAGAAGTAGCATCGTGATAACATTATGAGACGAGTAATCCAGAGGCCCTGGCTAATGCTCTGGGGACATGGGTTCAAATCCTACCATCGCAGCTGGAGAAACTTGAATTCAATTGATAAATCTGGAACATAAAGCTAGTCTCAGTATTGGTGACCATGAAAATAGCATTGATTGTCATAAGGTGTTCTTTAGGGAAGGAAATCTGCCATTCTTACCTGGTCTGATCTATATGTGACTCCAGATCCACAGCAATATGGTTGACTCTTAACTGCCCTCTGAAATGGCTGAATAGTTCACTATCTGAAATGTTTGTTTTTAATTCCTTAGGTTGTGTTTCCTCGCCATCTCAGTTTCAAGGCTTACCATCCCAACATGCCTTGTTCCAACAGCCGAATAATAGCCCTCCTCCCCCAAACCTCAATCTGCCTCGAATGAATTTACAGCCTGGTTTATCACAGCAATCACAAACGCAGCAGGTTACAATCCAAGTCCAAGAACCACCAGATATGCTCAGCAACAACTTGCTGCAAACTGCTGGGCAGCCATTGCACACCACGCACCCCCGAATCATCAGTCCAGGGAATCAAATACCCCTGCAGCAGAGAGGATTGCACATGCCATCTCTTGGGCTTGGACAGCATAGGGCCTTAGCAAAACAACTGAGTGCTGACAGTGCAGAGACAAACAGGTAAGATTATCTTTGAACCCGATTGCGATGTGTAGGTCCCCAAGATCTAAGTCTTTCTCCAGAATGTCTGAAATGTGTTCTTCACATCAGTTGGAAATCAATCAGTGCCATAGGCTGGGATTTTCCAGCCCTCTTGCTGGCAGGATCTTCTGATCCCACCAAAAGTACTCTGTGGCATGTTCCCCAGTGAGACGTCCGGCGAGCAACGCAAGTGGCCATTGACTTCAGCGGGACCAGAAGATCCAGTGCAAAGTAGCCAGTGGCGAGAAGCCTCCACTGCCTGGAAACCTCCCACCGGGGTGAGGGGGAGCGGAGAATCCCAGCCATAATTTTAATATGACCAGTTGATTACTTATAGCAACCTTTTAATTATTCAAAATCATATATTTTTTAAAAGTTAACTGTTTAACATGATCAATAGCGGCCCTTAAATGGCAATCGCCACACAATGAATTCCGATTTGTATTAATTTATTTTAAATGTTATATTCCCATTTACGGTGTTGAAATAGTGTATGGATCAGGGACATTTTATTGAGAAGTTAAGCTGATGACTTCTAACCTTTTTGGTTCTTTTAACTTCTGTTGAGGTTAAGGGCCAATCCCTTGGCATCAAATTAGTACCATGTGCCTCAGGAGGCTTGTGGGTTGCTTCATGCATTGTGAACGATGACATGGTGATTCAGACAGCTTGTGGGGAATTTTAAGCCCCCAGAAACAGGTGGGTTTGGGTCGGGTAGGATGGAGAACATTTTTAAAAAAAACTTCAAATCCAAACATACCTTGAAAAGGTCCACTTCCCGTTTTAATGGAGAAGGGGTGGGTTATGGAGGATGGGGAGGGGGATATAGATGGTGAGGAGGGGAGTGGTGGTGGGGAAACCAACCTGCTCCTAGGAAGCAGGTGGGCTATTTAAATATATTACAGACTGCAGGTCTCACTTTTTAGCTCTATTTTAAATATAATCACAGCCTGCCAGGTTCCTGGAACCTCAGGAAACACAAGAGCTTCTTTCCAGCACTGCTTGTGGGCTAGCAGGAACAATGTGCTTCCTTCCAGCCGCCACCACACCAAAGATATATTTTTCTCTCCCAGAAAGGCGAACTTCCCACCCTTTCCCACTCCCCCAACCCAATGTTCCTGATCACTGATTCTCCACCACGATCATTTACCCCCCCCATATCTCTGCCCCCAATCTCTCTCCCAACCCCTGTATATGCCTCCCACCCTCCAAACCATTCTCTGCATATCAAATAAAAAGCATGAATGATGTGGCGTTAAAGCTTCCAGTGTTCAAGGACCAGAACTCCTCACTCCTGATTGGAACTGCTGCCCCAGTGTGAGTCTGCGTATCCCAATATTTGTGAAATAGTCAGGAAAACCAGCTCCCAATTCTAATAACGTTGTTAAGCCGAGACAGCAAAGAAAAGTTAGACGCTTACACAGTAAAGGAGAAAAAATTAAAGAGCATTTTAGCTATTCTCATTCACCACCTAGCAACTGGGCCAAGAACGATATTACAGATGCCAGAGAGGGGGGAGTTACTTTGCCATCTATTTGTTTGGGGAATTCAGCATTGCACAGTTGGAATCAAAACTTAATGGGGAGAAGAAAATAACTAATGTTGAAACATTGTTCAAAAAATGCTATCACGATCCCCAAATGTGGTATTACAGTTTTGAGTATTGAAAGGGTTAAATGGGCTTAAGAAATGAGTTAAATATGCAGAAGAACAAGTGATGTTAACTCCAAAGTTGTAAGTTTGACAACAATATATACGATATGCCTCCAAGGGCAACGCAGATCTAATTTCACTCCATCTGCCTTTGAGCATATTCAAGTCCCCCAGTGTGAATGGAAGTATAGTGACTCTGATCTTGAACCAACATCAGAGGCCATGAGTTCAAATACCACCTGGCGAGCCCTGGAATGAAGTTCTATAAATATGGCAATTAATGAGCCATGAAAGCAGTCTGATTGTAATAAAAGCGCAAATATTTTATTAATGTCCTGCACTGAAGCTGGCTCTCTCACCCATCTGATCTGTATGTGTCTATTCATAATGCTTTTAACTGGCTGTTAACACTGATTTCTGTTTGTTTTCAGTCGACCTATCAGTCGATTCTCTCCTTTGAGCTACGATCAGACACACTTGCACCCTCACCTTTATCAGGAGCAGTTCCGATGTGTAACTAACAACTTCAATCCAGCAGCAGCGTTTTCCCAAGCCATGAAAATTGCACAGATGGACCCGCTTTTAAACTATAACCAAAACATGGCTGGCAAAGCCCTCCTGCAGCATGAGCAACAACAGCAGGATCTCACAGCCTCGTCACTACATCAGGCATTGCTCTCTCCAACACCATCTGACTACACAAGACACCAGCAAGTTTCACAACAGTATGGCCATATGATCCAGGGCCTGCTATCACCCAGACATTCTTTGACGGGACAACAGGATCTGCGCTTGCCTCCTATTGAGACGGCACATTTCTTAAAACGTCACCAGCGGCAGCAACAACAACAACAGCAGCAGCAGCAGCAGGAATATGACTTGCTGAGGCACATGAACCAAGGGGTGGGGGATGCTGGGAACATGACTGCCAACCTATGTGGGCAACAGCAGACTTTATCAGAGCGCCAAGCGTTAAATATGCCTTATCAAAGTACAGAAACTTATCATCAGCACCATCGTCTATTACAGGTCAGAGGTCAAGAGCATATTCCACAGCCCCCTTCGTCACCCCAAGGGCACAGTTTTGTACACCACTCCCCGTTGATGCATTCAGAGAGTATGGAAGAGGACTGTGTGAGCGAGGGGAACAGGGAGGGATATCAGGACAATACAGACTGCACTGACTCACCCACCAAAGGCTGCCAAGAGAACCCAGCACTGATTAATGCTATTAGATGTGGGGATGCAGAGACACTACTAGTAAATATGAATCATGTGCATGAGATGGCACAAACATACAGTCATCAGCCAGTCCCTGGCTTTGCCAGAAACAAAGTGCCAAGCAGAGGTAAGAGAAAGTGTTTGTGCTTAGATAGTTTTAGCCTAGGTAGTGGACTTCTAATTACTAAAATCTTGTTGCCTAGAGATGTTGAGAAGTCAAAGGTTCAGCTTGTTTGGTTGCATAGCCCTTTGCACCATTCATAAATTTTGTGATGAGTTGGTTGATTTCCACATGGAGCTTCTGTTGTCAGATTTGCACAATAACTGAGTATGTAATCGATAAGAGTGCAGCCACAGACTTGCCAACATGCTATAATGCAAGATTCACGTAAGTATATGTTTATCACTGACAAAGATAAGTATTTTTCAGACCTCATGGGCATATTAGGCACATTCGTGACGTTTCACTTTTTACAGAAGGGAAGCTTTCTTGCTGTCACAATTTAAACACAAAAAATCTAGACTGACACTCCAGCGCAGTGCTAAGTGAGCGCAGCGCCGTTTTAGATGGTGCCTTTCAGATGAGATGGCAAACCAAGGCACCGTGTACTCTCTCAGGTAGGTGTAAAAGATCCCACGTAGCACTATTTTGACAAAAAGCAAAGGGCATTATCCTGGGTGTTCTGACCAATATTTATTCCTTAACCAACGTGACCAAAAAAAGATTATCGAGTCAATATCGCCTTATTGTCTATCGGAGCTCATTGCATGTAAATTGTCTATTGTGTTTATGTTATAACAGTAACTACACTTCAAAAGCACTTAATTGGCTGTAAAGTACTTTGAGATGACCCAAAGTTGTGAAAGGTGCATTATCTGCCTTTGTCTTCCTTTCTTTTTGATGCTGTACAGTCTGGTATAAACTAAATGCTTACTACCCAAGATCACACTCAGTCACACACACTTTTTGGATAGTACCTGTCTGTTATATTAATTGCCGCATGAATCCGGACATGATTTTACCTTTAAATAAGATGCCATTTTCACGGTTCATTATTAAAATCCAAACCATGATGGACTCAACTTTTAGTGATTAGTTCAGTTCCTCACCATCTACAAATAATGGAGGTGATTTTACTAATGGGGAGGTGTGGGCAGGGCAAATGGCCATGTGAGGCTCCAAGGAATTAGTTTATGGATTGCATTTCCTGATAGGAGCTTGGACCCTCTGGACAAAATCACTACCTCATCAGTAGACTGGAGGGAAAATTGAGACAACAGGAACCCTACGGAATGATCCCTGACACTTTAGAAAGTAGCCAGGGAGTCTTGAAGGGAATCAAAGTTGCGGAAAAGGGAGCCTCCAGGGGGAGGGGGTCATCCAAGGTTGCCTTGTGGGGCCTAAGGGGAACACTCCTCCTCTTCGCCCAGAATAAAACCCAAACTTTATTTCAAAGGTCACCTTTTTTTGGCATCTTCTGACCTTGTATCCTCTCTCCACTGGATTTGACTTGTCAATGAAACTACAAATGCTTTCTCATGTAGTCCTGGGTTTTCGATTGAAATATGAAAGTAGGGATGTTTTGCTACAGCTGTACAGGGCATTGGTGAGACTAGATGTGGAGTACTGGGTAGAGTTTTGGTATCCTTTGGTGGCCTCACGGCACCAGGGACCCGGGTTCGATTCCCGGCTTGGTTCACTGTCTGTGTGGAATTTGCAGGTTCTCCCTCATGTCTGCACGTTCCGCATGTCTGCGGAGTCTGCACGTTCTCCCCGTGTCTGCATGGGTTTCCTCCGGGTGCTCCGGTTTCCTCCGAAAGTCGTGCTGGTTAGATGCATTGGCCATGCTAAATTCTCCCTCAGTGTACCCGAACAGGCGCTGGAGTGTGGCGACTAGGGGATTTTCACACTAACTTCATTGCAGTGTTAATGTAATAAAATTTTTCAAAAATTAAGTAAAATCAAATCAGTATATTGTTATAAATAAGGTATAAAGAGATCATTAGAAAATTGCAGACTGCGATGGGATTCAGTTCTGCTGAGTTTTACTAATCACTCCAGATTTTTATTTTATTTTTATTAAAACACGGCACATGAGTCAGAGAAAATTAGAAAATATCTGATCCAAGGACATTAACAATTTAAACACAATGTAAAAGGCAAGTTGCAAAGGGTTGTTGAGATTATTATACATGCTGCGACCTTTATGTATGACTTTTGTACTGAAATTTTACATTAGTGAAAATGTGGACTGCTGTGTCTTGGGTAAAACCAGTTTGGTTAGGTTGGTGGAAAGGAGTGGAATTCTAGTGCAAGGTGTGCGGAACAGTGGCACTGTTGCAAAGAATTTGGATAAATCCAAATGACAATTAGGGGCGGCATGGTGGCACAACGGTTAGCACTGCTGCCTCACAGCGCCAGGGACCCGGGCTCGATTCCTGGCTTGGGTCACTTTCTGTATGGAGTTTGTACATTCTCCCCGTGTATGTGTGGGTTTTCTCCGGGTGCTCCGGTTTCCTCCCACAGTCCAAAGATGTGTGGGTTAGGTGGATTGGCCATGCTAAATTGCCCCTTAGTGTCAGGGGGACGAGCTCGGGTAAATGCATGGGGTTATGGGGATAGGGCCTTGTGGTCGGTGCAGGCTCAATGGGCTGAATGGCCTTCTGCGCTGTAGGATTCTATGATCTATGACAAGTTCTTAAAAGCTTCAGGTTATAGGAGGAAGGATGGATTGAAGATAGTGAAGTAATTAAAAAATCGTGGCAAAGGATGAGTAAGAGCACAATATGCGTTTTCAAACAAAAACAGAAATGCTGGAAATACTCAAAGTCTTGCGACATCCATGGAGAGAAAAAGAAGTTAACATTTCAGGTTGATCAGAACTGAAAATTTATTGACTTGAAATGTTAATGCTGTTTCTCTCCACAGGTGCTGCCAGACCAACTGAATGTTTCCAGCTTCTGCTGTTTTTATTTCAGATTTCCAGAACCTGCAGTATTTTGCTTCTGGACAAACTCTCTTACGTTTGCTGGACGCAAGATCAACTTTTCGCGGCAAAGAAAATGAGACTAAATTCAATACCCTGGGGATGATCATGCCATTGCACCCTGCTGGCCGATGGGCGGGGCAAGCCGGTAAGATCGCGAGAGAGCCATGAAATCAGGTTCACGCCCAATTTCTCATCTCTCGCAATCTCAACGGCACCGGGTATCCAGCGCAATCAGCCTCACACCTGAAAAACTGGCACACTGGCACTGCCCACTGGGCACCAGGCAGTGCCAAGGCGGTGGAGCCTGACGGGGCAGGTTGAGGGGGGTAGGGTGCTGCACATTCTGCAACAGCATACGGTGGGGAGAGGGTGGGATCGCTGCCACTCTGCAATGGCGATTTGGTGGGTGGGTGGAGGGAGGGTGGCCATCTTCGGGGGGTTTGTTTCGCGATCGGCCACAGAGCCATGCGGTAGCAGGGTGTGGGAGTACTGGACCACGGAGGCCAGCTGATAGCAGCAGAGGCAGTGACAGGTCTCTGTTCTCTCTGTACATGATGCTATCAGCTGGCTTTCAGGTGATTTAGGATCACTCCCCCTACTGGTGAATTTCAAGTTTGTCAAGATTTTCTTGCCACGTGTGATTAAAATTCGACTTGTAAGTTGCCCAAATAAAAAGTGTGAATTTCACCTGTTTTCATGCTTGTTTGGCACATGGAATATTTTTGGTAAGATCTCTCTTTTCCACTCTCCTCTCTCTCCCCATCCTAACAAACTCTCAAATGAGACCAGCATGGTAACAAACTGGTACAATCGCTACAGCAAGCGACAAAGCTTAAAATGAGGAATGCAAAGTCTGGTGGCAAATTATTAATATCCAGATACTAAATACATAAATAGCTATTGAAACCTCTGATGCATATTAGGAAGGACTTTTAGAATTCCTATTTCTGTGACATCCTCCAGGCTCTAAAGTTCATTCTCTCCCTCACACCATACCCTGAACCCTCCATCCCACTGACAGTGGTTTCTGTTGTACTCTGTCCCTTTTGTTTATTGGTGGTCAATGCTTCAGCTAACTAGGCCCCACAGTTTGGAAATCCCTTCCTAAATAACTCTGCCTTTCTACCTCTACCCCTTTCAGGCTGCTAGGTTTTGTCATAATTGTATTAAATGGTGGATCAGGCTCAAGAGGCTATAAGATCTGCTCCTCCCACTTCTTATGATTAAACTATCTCTTTGGCCAAACTTTGTTTACTTTCCTTGTCATCTTTGCTTGGCTCATTTTGAGACATTTTGTTTTTCAATGTCTCCATAAGGTTAGGTGGATTGGCCACACTAAATTGCCCCTTAATGTCAAGGAGGTTAGCTAGGGTAAATGCATGGGGTTATGGGGATAGGGCGTGGGTGGGATTGTGGTTGGTGCAGACTCGATGGGCCGAATGGCCTCCTCCTGCACTAAGAACAAAGAACAGTACAGCACAGGAAACAGGCCCTTCGGCCCTCCAAGCCTGTGCCGCTCCTTGGTCTATGATTCTACAAAGTAATTCTCTGTGGGATGTTTTTTCCTATGTGAAAGGTGTGATATAAATGCAATGTGTTGTTCAGAAGAGACAGTTGGAGCTACTCAGTTGGTCATAATAGGAAACAAGCTCTATCAAGGCATTCTTTGTTGTTGAAATAGGTTGGAAATGTGCAAAATTATCAAGTTTTGAGGAGTTACTGAGAATTAAATGAAATTAGATTCAAAGACAGCCAAGGCTGACTTTCTGTTCCTGTACGGTACCTAATCCCGCCTTTATTCTTACAAATCATTACAGGGGCAGGAAAGAAGAATGATCACTTCTTAAAGTTTTCAACATCTGTTGTTTTCACCTAGTATTTCCCCCCAATTTCAGGTCTTTTTTCTATCCTGTGCATTACTCCCTCGCAAAGCAGATAACTTACTCTAAGATTTCTGCTGGTGTTCCTGTGCAATTGGCTACTGAACATATTGAATGAGTGCCCTGAAATGACACATGCTCCAACCTTCCCTCCCACCAGTCCCCAATGCCCCCTTCCACCCCATTCTTATCTTCAGCCCAGCAACATCCACCAAAATATCCTAAAATCTGTCTTCCTAATACCTCTCGGGGAGATTGTTCTCCCTGGAACGATGGAGGCTGAGGGGCAAGCTGATAAGAGGTTTACAAAATTATGAGGGGCATAGATAAGGTGAAAAGTTGGAAGCTTTTTCTCAGGACAGAAATGACAATTACAAGGGGACACAAGTTCAAGGTAAGGGGGGAAAGGGTTGAGTGGAGATGTGCGGGGGAAGTTTCTTACACAGAGGGTGGTGGGGGCCTGGAATGCACTGCCAAGTGAGATGGTTGAGGCAGACAAGTTAGCGACATTTAAGACTTATCTAGATAGGCACATGAACAGGCGGGGAATAGAGGGATACAGGCGGTTGGTCTAGATAGGACAACGTGATCAGCACAGGCTTAGTGGGCCGAAGGGCCTGTCCCTATGCTGTACTATTTTTTGTTCGTTGTTCTTTTGTTCTCTGTAATCGAACAATATGTAGGAAAATCTCAGCAAGTGCAGATTCAAATAGATAACTATAATTCTCTCTGCCCATTTACTATAAGGTTGCTGAGTTCAACGCAACTTGCGTTGAAGGTGATTTAAGGTGGCAATTATTTTTTTTAAAATTCTACTATCTTTTTCCACTTCCTGTAGCTTTATTATGCTAAATAAAACATGATAGTCAAGGCTTCAGATTTCTTAACTACTGCCAGAATCATTCTGCTAATGGCCAGCAAGAGGAATTCCTCTTGGCAGTGGGACAAGATGGGCAAATTCCAGTTTATTTCTTCTCAGGGGCATTATCAGACTGTTCTTTTGTTCTTTACATTGTAGGAAAAACAGGGGAGCAGCTCATATCAGCTCCTGACTTGAAGCAGTTCCCAAGGCCTTCAGAAGTGCAAATAATCAATTGACTGTCCCCTTAAAATTTTACAGATTTTAGGGGGAATGTTTAAGGGAAATGTGAAGGGGAAGGTTTTCATGCGGAGTGGTGGGTGCCTGGAACGCGCTGCCAGAGGAGGTGGTGGAAACAGGCACATTAGCAACATTTAAGAGGCATCTGGATGGGTACATGAATAGAGAGGGAATAGAGGGGTACAGACCGAGTAAGGGCAGAAGGTTTTTTAAGCTTAGTTAGGGTGTCGTGATCGGCACAGACTTGGAGGGCCAAAGGGCCTGTTCCTGTGCTGTACTTTGTTCTTCTAGGGGATTTTCATAGTAACTTCACTGCAGTGTTAACGTAAGCCTACTTGTGACACTAATAAATAAACTTAAACTTATTTGAAACATTTCAGAACTGCACTCAGCTGGTTTAAAAGCCAGTAAGAATCTGAATTTATGACCATTTTAGATGTCAGTATGAATGTGTAATCTGTACGTTAAAGATTCTATTGAAAAATATGAAAATTGTCTTAATGGCATAAACGTTACTTCAACAATTACTTTTGCTTATTCAAGATAACTGGTAGCTGCAGTTAGTGCCATTGGATCTGGGCGATAGCGTACCAGAAACACAAGTTTGCCTATTATTGATAGTACACAGCAGTATGGTGAGATCATTTTTGTCCTTGGGAAGGGCATAGCTTCAGAAGGAAAGATTTTTTTTGTTAGCTTCTAGAAGAGAGCTTTGTTCTCTTTCCAATCTGAATTTAGTTTCTCATTTAGATTTGCTATTCCTTGCACAGGATCTCTGAGTGCAGACCTGGACTTCATTTCCTGCTTTGTCTTGGAAAAATGCAGCCTTACATCCAGCCTTACTGTAGCTGCTAACTACAGTAGATTGTACTTGACTCAGTCAGCTGTGACAAGTGATTGCTCTGTCACATTTATCATCTACGCTTCTTTCAATCACTGTGCTATGTGATTTTTAGAATAAAATCTTGATTAATTCCCACAATGGCCGGGGCACCTCTGCTCCTGACAATCAAAATGGGTGAAAAGTTAATATTTTGCTGGGACAAAGAGCCCATTGATCAGCTGTTGGAGCATCCGCAAGGAAGATACTGAGCAACTATTGAAAGCCATTATATATCTAAGACACCAGTGGCAGAGGAGAAGGTGGGCAGAGAAAGGGAGTTGGCACTCTGAACAACCCCATGATGAATAGACAGTAATGCAGCTGCTAAAGTGATATGTGTGATGTGCCAGAACTTGTAACTATTTTAGGAAAATAGGGTGATCTTACTCGTTGACCAGATCAAGCTAGGCATGCTTCTACTAAAGCAGAACGTTATATTGCCTACCTATTGGTATGTTTTTTTTTCTCATCCTTTGAATGTAGTGCGTCACCCACAAACAAATCTCTCTGACTCTTTTCTCTGTTTCCCTCTGCAACTAGGAATGCCTTTGGCCTTTCATTTCTCTCTTTATTTGCACTCAAGTTCTTACATCCTTCTTCATCGAAGAAGTGAAATGGAAAGCTTTAGATACAGCAGGGCCCAAGAAAGTCCCATGTAATGTCTTCATGATCAAGTTCCTGTTATTTCTCCTTTTATACATGGTTATTATTAATTTAAATATAAATCATGATCCACATTCAAAGATTGAGGAAAGTTGCATTGAATGTATCTTAATTGATTAAAAACCAAGAGCCTGAGATACTTTTTGATTTGATTTGATTTATTATTGTCACATGTATTAGTATACAGTGAAAAATATTGTTTCTTGCGTGCTATACAGACAAAGCATACCGTTCATAGCATACATTGGGTGAAGGAAAGGAGGGAGTGTAGAATGTAGTGTTACAGTCATAGCTAGGGTGTAGAGAAAGATCAGCTTAATGCCAGGTAGGTCCATTCAAAAGTCTGATGGCAGTAGGGAAGAAGCTGTTCTTGAGTCGGTTGGTACATGACCTCAGACTTTTGTATCTTTTTCCCGACGGAAGAAGGCGGAAGAGAGAATGTCCGGGGTGCGTGGGGTCCTTGATTATGCTGGCTACTTTGCCGAGGCAGCGGGAAGTGCAGACAGAGTCAATGGATGGGAGGCTGGCCAAAAAAAAAGCATTGAAACTGCATAAATATCCTCTCATTTCAGAGTCCATGACAGGGGATCGAATGGATGGGAGAAGAGCTCCTATGCAGCCAATGGAGGTGAATGATCACAATGGAGTCAGTTACACAACGAGACAGTCAACTAGAACCCTCCAACGGCATCACACCATTCAGACAAGTGACGATGCTTATGTATGTACATATCACTTTTACCCTCTTTTATCATTGACTATTAAATATCTACTTATTATCTCTGCTTTCAAGTGTAACAGAAAGTGTCTGAGTAATGTGGTTCATTTTGTTTCAAGTTTAATTTGTTCTACTTTCTTTGTTTTCAATATTTAAGATTATTAAAGCCAGAAACAGAATATTTAGTGAGTTATTAAACAGAATCAGTGGAGCTTTAGTTATGCAGAATCCCTTACAGTCTTTGCCCAGCAAAACCCAACAGTGATTGGTCTTGACTTAATTGGGTAGTCGTCAAAATTAAGGTTAAAAGGATGGAAGGTGCTCTCTGATTTGTCAGTGTTTCTGTTTCGAGCATAGACTCAAGTCTTGTTTTCAACTGTGCCTTCACCCCTACCCCTTCCAATCTGCCTCCAGTGTCCACTCCGCTCTGCCTCACAAAGTTGTTCCAAAACAACTTTGCATGAGACAGTGTAAGAAGTTAAGAAACTTAAACAGCTAACTAAAGAGTCAGCTGAAGCGTCAAGCAACAGTTGGATAAGTGACATTTTTTACTGAGTGTCTTTGTGCTTTGTTTCTATGATTAGTGATCAGGGGACTGAACTGGAGAAATTGCTAAACTCTCATAGAGAATCATAGAAATCATAGAATCCTACAGTGCAGAAAGAGGCCACTCGGCCCATCGAGTCTGCACTGACCACAATCCCACCCAGGCCCTAACCCCATATCCCTACATATTTACCCCGCTAATCCCTCTAACCTACGCATCTCGGGACACTAAGGGAAATTTTATCATGGCCAATTAACCTAACCCGCACATCTTTGGACTGTGGGAGGAAACCGGAGCACCCGGAGGAAACCCACGCAGACACGGGGAGAACGTGCAGACTCCGCACAGACAGTGACCCAAGCTGGGAATTGAACCCAGGTCCCTGGAGCTGTGAAGCAGCAGTGCTAACCACTGTGCTACTGTGCCGCCCTATGGAGCAAAGGAGTTTTCCAAGTTTCCTCTCCGTGTCACTAATATTTTCTGTTTATAAAAAGACGTAAAGAAGAAAATCTTTGGGCAGGATTTACAATGCAACCTGTTGCGTGTTACGTGGTGGCGGCAGGTGGCCTGCCAGCAGCAGGATCTTCTGATCCTGCCGTGGTCAACTGGGTTTCCAGCTGAATGTACCCCTTGCTGTCGTGAAATCTGCAGCAGAGGCACACAGTCACCAAGACCGGAAGATCCGTTGGTGTGAACGGCCAGAAAGTTCTGGCCCTTACTTGATTTCCTCGAAGGGGTAAAACACTGATGGCGCTGCTTGTTTCTTTACTGTGCCCATTTACCCTTACTCTCAGATTTAACTTTCCTTTTATTTTGAAGGATCAGGCGGAACCTTCAGGGATGAGCTTGTTAGCTGGAAAGGTGCTTAGCTCTGCCCGTATGTCAGATGTCCTTAGCCAGTCGTCACTCACAGGAAGCCAACAGCTGCAGACCAGAGAGAATGAAGGTCAGAGCCTCTTGAGTATGCTATCAGTAGTGCCTTAAACACAAGTTAAATACTTAGCAACTTGATACAAAAATAATATACCTCTACACAGGCTGCACTAACCCAAATCTATTTTGGCTTCGCCATCAGCTAAGTGTGTAATAATTACTTGTTCAATTATTTGTCTTTCCAATAAATGCAATGAGAAAGGTGTTGTGCTCTATGCACTGCTTTTGCAGAAGATTGATATTTTTGATGTGATAATGTTGGTTGCATACTGCATGATGCACAAACTATGTTCTCTATTCCGGAGTGATCTCTGGAGAATGGTCTTGTGGGGAATGAAGTTCATTGACATCATTCATTTCCATGGGGGCTACATCAAAGATTGTGTCAATCGAATGCTCTTATTGACTGCTTTTAATTTATTAAATGAGAAGTTATGCTTTGGATGCACAAAATAATCTGGGTAAAATTGAGTTTAATTGACAAGATAGCAAAATAGACCGATCTACAGTTCAGAAAGAGGTATTTTGGCCCATCATGTTCCTGCCAGTTGAAAAAGAGTTGTCCAGTCCCTTGTAGCTCTTGATCCATATCCTGTAGTTTACAGCTTCTCAAGTGCATAGCCAACTGCTTTTATTTCATATGTTGAGGGTTTCTGTCTCTACCACCCTTTCAGGCAGTAAGTTTCAGATCCCCACCACCCTTTGGGAGAAAATTTGCTCCTCAACTAGGTAAATCGCAACCACATCACACACATTCCCCCATCCATACACACTCGTACAAACTGTAAAATAAGAGGATAGGCTTAAAGATATTTTTCCAATTCGTGAAGAAGATAAACAAACAAAGGAATACAAAGTTAGCTGTCCTTTGGCTGGCCCTGATGCAGTGTTTCCACATTGCAGTCATTCTGCTTGGCTGTCTTCATGGAATCAGTTGTATGGAGCAGATTTCCACGTTTTATTCCCACAAAATCTTGGTTTACAGCAGATCTCTCTCTTTAGGGTGGTTCCTTTGTGAATTCTGGCACAATACTTTAGAGAAAGAGAGAGAGATAGAGAGACAACTTCTTTGCAGCTTTTCAGCAGAGCATTCTGACTTCTGGGGCGGGATTTTCTGGCTGCGCCCGTGCCAAAACCGGAAAATCCCACCCGAGGTTAATGGATCACTGCATGGTCCACACACACACACACACACACACACACACACACACACACACACACACACCCCCACCCGCCCACCCACCAGCCATGTTTCCCAAGGCAGGCAGGATGGGAAAATTCCGTTCATGATCTT
Organism: Mustelus asterias; assembly: GCF_964213995.1. Classification (NCBI taxonomy): domain Eukaryota; kingdom Metazoa; phylum Chordata; class Chondrichthyes; order Carcharhiniformes; family Triakidae; genus Mustelus; species Mustelus asterias. The sequence continues at coordinate 31,967,613 of NC_135827.1, forward strand.
TCTGGCTTGGTAACCAGTTCTTAAACTCCTGCTGGCTGTATATATTAGAGGAATTTGATTAATCTGTGTTTGCTTTGGTCATCGGTAATTGCATTTTGATGTCTCATCTCGGAAACTACTGAAAAGTTTCAGGGTAGTGTAAAAGCGAAGAGGAAATGGGGTCCTTCATGCTCCCAGGGGAGTTTGGGTTTCTGTCCCCTTTGGGTGAAGTGTAAGTTGCATATTGTGGCTGGCAGTTCTCCATTGTCTTAATAGGATTACAGTTTATTGTTTTTTTTTAAACCCAGCCAGAAAAAGAATTGGAAAGTATCTTTTTTATTTTATAAAAAGCTCATCCTTTTAACACCTTGCAGGAACATTTACATCGATTATATTAGCGATGGTTCATAGAATCATAGAAACCCTACGGTACAGAAAGAGGCCACTCGGCCCATCGAGTCTGCACCGACCACAATCCCACCCAGGCCCTACCCCCATATCCCTACATATTTTACCCATTAATCCCTCTATCCTACGCATCTCAGGACACGAAGGGGCAATTTTAGCATGGCCAATCAACCTAACCCGCACATCTTTGGACTGTGGGAGGAAACCGGAGCACCCGGAGGAAACCCACGCAGACACGAGGAGAATGTGCAAACTCCACACAGACAGTGACCCAAGCCAGGAATCGAACCCAGGTCCCTGGAGCTGTGAAACAGCAGTGCTAACCACTGTGCTACCGTGTCGCACTTATCCTGTACATCAGAAGGTATATGACCTGAATGCAGGAAGGGAACAAAATCAGGTAGCCTGTTCTCATTAGAAAAAAACCAATTAGAATACAAGAAGCCGGCCTTCTGAAAGAAAAATTCATCATAGAAACCCTACAGTACAGAAAGAGGCCATTTGGCCCATCTGCACCGACCACAATCCCACCCAGGCCCTACCCCCATATCCCTACATATTTTACCCACTAATCCCTCTAATCTACGCATCCCAGGACACTAAGGGGCAATGTTAGCATGGCCAATCAACCTAACCCGCACATCTTTGGACTGTGGGAGGAAACCGGAGCACCCGGAGGAAACCCACGCAGACACGAGGAGAATGTGAATTAAAGTTTATGTTTTGATGAGGCTTTAGAATATACATTTGTTAAGGTGACTGGGCTTGTGATTTTCACTGGAACATGGGTGGATTTGTGGTTTTTAAATACCAGCAATGTTGATTAAAATCCTGCAATTCCATGTAACATAAACATAGTTTGGCTTAGTCAATCCCTCATAAACCGATAGATCAGATTATGAACAATGTTAGGACACGGAGGTGATGTGTCCCTCCGCACGATTTTGGAACCACCCAAAGGGATATACCTCGGCTCGTAATCCTATATGAGTGTGGGTGAGGTCGTAGGAAGCTACTGGTTTTGGTAGATTAAAGCAGGATCTGCCACTCTCTATATCATGAACAATTAACAGGTCTTTATTTTTAAAACTGATAACTTTATGAAACAATTAACAAGCTAAATTAAATCCCAATAGACTGCTGTCCAAATATTACAAGACTCATTCAGGTATAATGAAATAAATCCTTATAGAATACAGTCATTCTCAAATAATATGCAACTAGGCGTCTCTGAACATTCTTCGGTGATGCTCTTGTCTGGAATACTTTCCGAGCTGGAAGCCCCTTCAATTTAGATGGTGATTTTCTGGAGATACAGATATTACAGCAGGATTCTATGTGAGAGCCTCGCCTCCCCTCCTTTTGACTAAAGAAGTGGCAAGCTTACTCTAACAGTTATTTCCCCTTGTCCCTGTTTAAATACCTGGAATTACCTCTAAGTATTCCTGCAATCTGAGTGGCTTGAGGCTGTCAACAAACCTCACATTTGAATTCCATTGGTCCTGTGTCACTGCGTGCTTGCTTTAAACTAATTGGTTCAATTCAAAAGCCTGTTTTGCGATGTTGGAACACTGGCTGCTGCTTTGGATATAAATGTTGCAAACCTGCTGCTGCAGTTTAAAATCCACAGAAAGACGCATGCTTTTTAAAGAGACAATGCCATAAGATTTCTTTTGTTTGTTTCTCTTAGCATTTCTTTTCATTATTTACATTTTCAAACATCACAGTTTTAATCTTACATATGCAACTTCATAGCAACAAGAAATGCGAAATGTTATTATTGAACGCTGATAAAAATTCTGGAATTCCCTTTTTCTGGCTCTCACTGTAGCTGACAATGATCTATGAGAAAACACAAAGGCATAAAGGTTTGAGTGCAAACATCTTTTTAAATTACTGTCTTGTTTGATTCTTCAATGGTTTTTCAGAGTGTGATGAAGGTTCACAGAGTTCTGCTGATCCAAATCCGGGAGAGGGTTCACCGCATTCAAACAGTTCCTGCTACACCACCAAATGTTTCACTGACATTCTGAAAGAACTGAATCCACCATTTGACAACAAACTTCTCACCTACAAACACGCTGATTTGGCCTTTGGAATGGAGCAAGCTGGAGTGTAGGGCATACAGAGGTGGGCTTCAACACAACTTGTTGTAGGGAGAGCGCGTGTATTTGGCTTGTCTGTGCTCCTAGTAGTTTTATTGTGTATGGAAATTTTGTCTTGTTTCACATAGGTTGCGGTGGCATTTTTACCATCAAAGTAAATGTGTGCAGAGGACAGTGTTACTCGTACAATAAAGTTACGCCTATCAAACTGAAGTATGAGTTCAACGGGCTTTGGGCTGAGATGTCCTGAGCTTGTAATGGCAAACTTGAAGTAGAGGGCCAGGAAAATAGAGGGATGGGAACAGGGTTAGGCGCAATTAGGGGTGAGTTTTCAACCTCGCAAGCATTTTTGCCATTGGCGCAACAGACGCCACTTCATGTGGAGGCCACTAGTTTAGGCGCCCCCCTCCCCCACCCCCTTCTCGCGGCAGACTGGGAGAAAATAGGAGACAGGCTCTGTGCTGCATTGAAGAGGCCACAAGAAATCTCGCAACACCAGATTAAAGTCCAAAAGGTTCATTTGGAATCACGAGCTTTCGGAGCGCTGCTCCTTCATCAGGAAGCAGCACTCCAAAGGCTCGTGATTCCAAATAAACCTGTCGGACTTTAACTTTGGTGTTTTGAGACTTCTTACTGTGCCCACCCCAGTCCAATGCCGGCATCTCCACATCATTAATAACTACAATTGCAGGCACACCCTAGCACGAAATTTATCCTCCATCCCTAATGACTTGCCACCCTGGGTTTTGGTTATTTCCGCACGGTGCACTGCCTTTATGTTGGAGTGTCCTTGCTGTCCCTGACCTACCTCAGCAGTGCCCGCTTCACCCAGTGGTGTTGCCAACTTTCCAGAGCTACCAGCCCTCTTATTGAGCCAGCAGCATAGCCTGCCTGCCAGCCAACATCCTGAGATGAACCATTTTTTACAAGATTATTTTCCTTTTCCATAGTTTAAAATTATGTTGAGCTCTCCATTTGGCCCAAACTAACCTCAAAATTCTGTATTCATGTTATCTATTTAATAATTTATATATCTTGATTAAAGGAAATAAAGATTCATAGAGCACCTTTCACAACCTAAGAATGTCCCAAAGCACTTTAGACCTATTGAAGTACCTGTACTCTTGAGTTAGTAGTCATTGTTGTAATGTAGGAAATGTGGCAGCCACAAATAACAATGTTACAGGGACCAAATTTTTTTTGTGTTATCGATGTCGATGAAGAAAAAATATTGGCTACGATGCCTGGGTAACTCACCTACTCTTCTTCAGAATATTGTAATGGGATCTTTTACATCCACCCAAGAGAACACGTGGAGCCTCGGTTTAACCTCTCACCCAGAAGACACACCTCCGACAGTGCAACACCTCCCTAAGTATCAATCTGGTGTAATTAATTACGGACCAGCATGTCAGTCTTAGATCTTTGTGCTCAAGTCTCTGGAGTGATATTTGAACCGACATCTACTGACTCAGGGACAAGAGTGCTTCCCGTTGAGCCGTGGCTAATACCATTAAATCCCTCTTAATCATTCCTTAAAACTTTTTTACTTGCATCATTCGTGCTTTTCTCCACACGTTTTACAACAACTGTTTATCCTACACACCGCATGGCAGTCAGACCTGAACACACAAGTCCAGCTGTGATTTGACCATTAGGATTACAATATGAGGTCTGGATTCAGATAGGACAAAGCTAAGATTTCAAAGTTGGGAATGTTTTCTTTGGTGTTTTGTATTTTTTTTTGACACAATGCTGCAGGATTAGTTTAAAATGGCATTGCAGACAACGAGTTCAGTTTCATTGCGTATTTGAATCATTGAATCATAGAATATCTACAGTGCAGAAGGGGCCATTCGGCCCATTGAGCCTGCACCAACAACAATCCCACCCAGGCCCTATTCCCCATAGCCCCACGTATTTACCCTGCTAGTGCCCCTGACACTAAGGGCAATTTATCATGGTCAATCCACCTAACCTGCACATCTTTGCTTCTGGATAAATAAGTACCCAATAGAAGAAGGGTTACCCTATGTCCTTGGGAGGATAAGGGATGAACAATAAATGTTTAAAAATCCATTTATTGGTCAAACTTCTATTGAGCCCTGAGGAAAATATTATAGATTTAGAGCGTTTAAATGCTATTTCTCTTCACTCTTCTCTGTTGAAGTAATTGGCTCCTTGTTGACACACATGCAGCTTACACTCTGGGCCTACCTAGCTATTACTTACCTGTAAACTTTGTTGGCTAGCTATTTTCCATTACAGCATTCCAGATCCAAATTCTGTCCTCGCATTCACACACAAACCACAATCAACAGATAATAAGAACAAGATCCCTGATTGATTTTCTTTTTGCCACTTACAAGCCAGTGCGACTTAATTTAGGGTCCCAGCTAACTTTCCCTGCATGAGAAATTGAGCCTGAAACCTTACCACTCTGCGCTACTCTTCCGTCAGGAAAAAGGTACAAAATATGCACCAACCGACTCAAGAACAGCTTCTTCCCTGCTATCAGACTTTTGAATGGCCCTATCATACATTAACTATCACACATTCTTCTTACCCTATCTGCAACGCTATATTCTCCACCCTATCCTTTTCTTCTCCTCTATGAACTTTATGAATGGTATGTTTTGTCTGGATAGCGCACAAGAAACAGTACTTTTCTCTGTAGCCCAACACAGTAAAAAAAGTTTATTTGTTATTAGCCACAAGAATGCTTACATTCACACTGCAATGAAGTTACTGTGAACATCCCCTAGTCGCCACACTCCGGCGCCTGTTCGGGTACACTGAGGGAGAATTTAGCATGGCCAATTCACCTAACCTGCACATCTTTGGAATGTGGGAGGAAACCAGAGCACCCGGAAGAAACCCACGCAGACACAGAGAACGTGCAAACTCTACACGGACAGTGACCCAAGCCGGGAATCGAACCCTGGCGCTGTGAGGCAGCAGTGCTAACCACTGTGCCGCCCCATGTGACAATAGTAATTCATAGTAATAATACATGTGACAATAATTCAATACTCTGAGCTATCGGGAGTTTGGATACAATTTACAGTTGACAAATTAAAAAATTGCAAACTAACCACCAGTTTGTTTTTTTTCTTGTTGTTCTACAGACGAGTGTGTTCAGCTTTGAGGTGCAAGGTCCATTTTGCCAACAGTATCTAGCAGCATCACGCCAAAACTTCATTGTATTTCTTTCCAGCACAATATCGTGACTTGTCTGCTGTCAGTTGAGGGTTGCGCTACTTGCCACATCTGTCGGTGCCACAGTCACGAGGAGAAGAGAAGCCTGAAGTTTTCAAAATTACAAAAAAAAAAGAGAGAAAAAAGCAAAACAGCCATGATTCCCGTACATCCTCATGCGTCAAGCCCTTTCGCCCTGGCCTTACCCTCCATGCCCTGTGATGTCACTTTATCCAGGCAGAGTAACTGAGCAGTGCAGCATGCGCCCTGAGGCCTATTTTACTCTGTGAGCAATAAGACTGCTTGCTGTCCCTCTGATACTCCTCCATTTTCGATTTTTGCCTAACAGTGGTGCAATATGCTTTTGTTTTCCTAAGTTTTATTTTCCAGTGTTTGTCGTCGTGCTTTCTTTCTCATGTTAATTTCTGCGTCATTTACCAAAAAAAAAAGCGTACGGCCATCTTTTTTTTTTAAAAAGCAAGTTAGATTTTATGGTTTTTGTTTTCCATCCACGTAGAACCTGTTAAGTTACCTTAAGATATCAATTGAATGAACCGCGTGTTAAAAATAAATTGTCAAAATAGATGATTTTGTTATATTTGAATTGTAACTTGCACCTTTGTTAAAGTATTTTTCCCTTTTTATGGCATTGTAATGTGACTTGTTTCCTTGTGCCAGGTGAAATTTGTTAATGTTAACCCTTGAAATTTCACAGTGCGTATTATGTTTCTATGTCATGTCACCTTTTTTATATATATTGAAACACCCAGAACCTGCCCAAGGTTTCTGGGGCTTCTTTCTGAACTCTAAAACTGATCAGAAAATGAAATTTAAGTTTGAAAGATTTCGCTGCTTCAGAAAAGGGGAAGAAGCAGAACTTCGAAAGGAATTTGCACGAATGGAAAGAAAGACTACAACTAAGCCAGTCAAGCAGTGTTTAACTGTGATTTTAATAATCATGGTTTTAAAAAAAAAACAAAAAAAAGTAGCTTCGGACAGAGAATTTTTAGACCTGATGAAAATTTAAATATCACCCATTTATCTGCTTCTAAACTACACATCTGTCCAACTTATGTCATTTGTATATTTTTTGTTCCATTTATTTGATGATAAAAAAAAGTCAAAAACTTGATATTCAGCTGTTCGACGGGAAGGTACCAAGGAAACACTGAAAGCTTTTATTGTATGTATCTTTTTTTTGTTTACATGACACTGTATTTATGGGAGAGTTAACTGCCAATCTAAGGAAAACAAAATCAGAACTGAAATGCAGTGCCATCTCTCACCTGTAACACATTTTTAATGTTGCTTTGTATTGTAGTAATCAATACGCAGTATATGTTGAATGTATATTAATATACTTTGCTATTTCTGTTTCGGAAATGTTGAAAAGTATTTTTTCTTGTTTATGTTGGACAAAAGGTTCAGTGATCTAGTACATTGTGTGGGTCACTTGCAACTAGTAATTTAGTTGGAAAGTGGGATCATGACAAATAAAACCTATGTAATTTGATCTGACAAATGTTACTTATTTAGTTAACAGTAAGCGCTTTTCCTGAGTCCCCTTCTCCTCTGCTTTTGCAGTATTTTATTGAGCACGGGCATAAAAGTCAGCAGGCTTTTTATTTTCCTGTGCTTTCTGACAGCAATAGGCTTGTTGGATAAAAGCAAAAACACTGCTGGTGCTGGAATCTGAAACAAAAACAGGAAATGCTGGAAAATCTCAGCAGGTCTGGCAGCATCTGTGGCGAGAGAATAGAGCCAACGTTTCGAGTCTGATCACCCTTTTCAGACTTGACACGTTGGCTCTATTCTCTCTCCACAGATGCTGTCAGACCTGCTGAGGTTTTCCAGCATTTTCTGTTTCTGTTGGCTTGTTGGACAAGTTGGGCAAAGAGATAATAATGGACTGTTGATGTTTCGGGTGCATTTGCACCACAACGTAACGCAGTAATCGTGTCTTAAGCTGATTGATTGAAATGTGTTATGGTGGTAACAGGTGCACTTGATACTTAAAGAAGGCAAAATACTGCGGATGCTGGAATCTGAAGCAAAAACAGAAAATGCTGGAGAAACTCAGCAGGTCTGACAGCATCTGCGGAGAGAGAATAGAGCCTACATTTCAAGTCTGGATGACCCTTCGTCAGAGCTGGTGATACTTAAGGAAATTGGTCCAAAGTTCAACATTAGTAGTTGGCTACCTTTACTGCCAGCGCAGTGAAAAACTAGTACTCTAAATTGGGACAAGTGTATTACTCACGTACATTGATTGTTGGGTAAAGTGTTACAACGATGGATAAAGTATATCCAAGCGGTTGATGTTTTGTGACAATTTAAGAGATCTGTTGCTACTGCATTTTATAATCGATTCCTCCTTGGAAAATTTTGGGCTTTAATTCATGTAGTGCGATAAAGTCGCAACACACTTAAACATTCGCGCAATCTCTAATACATCTCCTGCCGCCTTACTTCTCGATCCTTATTTTATCATGGAGTTCCAAAATGGTAACGCATCTGAACTCTTAGCAAAACAATTCTCATCAGAAATAATCTCATTCTGCCATTGTCAGATTTGACTGGGCTAGATTAAAAGAACAGTAAGGAAGAGGGTAAAGTTTATTTACTATTGTCACAAATAGACTTGCATTAACACTGCAATGAAGTTACTGTGAAATTCCCCTAGTGGCGCCTGTTTGGATACACTGAGGGAGAATTTAGCATGGCCAGTGCGCCTAACAACTATTAGGAGTGAGCAGGTTCATAGATGCAAAGTGTGAGTCACGAATCTAGTAGATGCGCATGGCAAAGATGGAGTTTGTGTACTGCCAGTCACCAAAGCTGTGCCAACTCTGAAATATCCAGAATTGTGCATATTTTCTAATATTAATTATTGAATGAAAGTTTCCTTTTGTGTAGAAAAGATTATACTTAAAAATCAACATTTAACCATTTAGCATGGTATTTATTTTAGCAAATGGTAATTTTCCCAATATGTTTCTGAATTTCCAAAGTTTGAATTTGATTAAAAGTATAATATTGCTATATTTTAAATTAAAATGAGCAATTCATTGCAATGAGGGGTAACAGTGGGACATTAGTGTTTTCCATATTTAAGGCAAATAAATGCTTATGGTGAATTATTACTGGTCAAATATAACATGGACTGTGAATTGAGTAACGTTTACTATACCCTGGTTCCTACAATGTGCCTTAACTGCAACCTTAGGATCAACAGACATGTATTCATGCCTAATACCTTCCAGAGTAAATAGTTTGTTCTGCTGATTGAACGGTTTAATTCCAGATGCAACTCCTTCAACAGCACCTTCCAACTCGTGACCTCTGCTACCTGGAAGAACAAGGAAAGCTCACGGAAACACCACTACCTCCAAGATCCCCATCCAAGTCTCACACCATCCTTACTTGGAAATGTATCAGCGTTCCTTCACCGTCACTGGGTCAAAGCCTGGAACTCCCTCCCTAACAGCACTGTGAGCGCATTTACACCACATGGACTGCAGCGGTTCCAGAAGACAGCTCACCACCACTTTCCCAAGGGAAATTAAAGATGGGCAAAAATTCCGACCATGCCAGCAACACTCCGATCCCATGATACATAAATATTTAAAATCCTTGTGCATGTGGTGGAATATCAAAGCCTGGATCATTTATTTATCTGCAACTGCTAGTAATTTGTAACTGTGAACTAGGCTACGTATTTGAATTGGGCCTGGCAATTTTAGGAATGTTAATTAAACTAAATGGCTAATGTTTTTGTGATCAAACTGGAATGCTTTAATTCAGCCATACCTGCCTTCATGTAACTACAATTTGTCATTGAAAGAGTACTGCTGATTGGCTACTTACCAAATAGCCAACGAGCAGCATGGTGGCACAGTGGTTAGTACTGCTGTCTCACAGCGCCAGGGAACCGGGTTCGATTCCCGGCTTGGGTCACTGTCTGTGCGGAGTTTGCACATTCTCCCCATGTCTGTGGGGTTTCCTCCGGGTGCTCGGATTTCCTCCCACAGTCTGAAAGACGTGCTGGTTAGGTGCATGCTAAATTCTCCCTCGGTCTACCTGAACAGGCGCCGAAGTGTGGCGACTAGGGGATTTTCACAGTAACTTCATTGCAGTGTTAATGTCAGCCTACTTGTGACACTAATAAATAAACTTCAAACGACCAAATATCTCTTCCCCCCCCCCCCCCCCGAATGCTTTTAAAATACTATCACAGGGCTTACTTTCCATTATTGATATACTTCACCCTTCCTGTGAAAAAGTAACCTGTCTGGTTAGTATTTTCCCTTTGATGACATGATAAGGGATAGTTACTGAGTGGAATTCCATATCATACTGCTTCACACTTCTGCATCAAAACCATTGCAGAGTTGTCTGCAATTTCTATCGGATTGTGTGGGGAACTTTGTGAACATTGGTCTGGATTCTAATCTATTTCCCCTCTCCAGACCTGTGGTATGGCTGTAGCTGAATTGTGATTTTAATCAGAGCTGTTAATTTTCAGAGTCTTGTGGTCTCAATTTTAACTTTGTTCCCAAAGTTAACAAGCATTTAAAAAAAAAAGAATCTTTTTATTTTGATCAACATTCCTAAGTTGCCAGGCCTCTTGAGCCAAATATGTGACTTAATTCATAAGCGTGTGACCCGAAATTCACGTGAATCTGACTGTCAGCTCATGCGGGCACTTGATGTTGTACAGATCCAAATGGTACTTGCTCACAGGCAATGGGCTATGTCAACTTCCCTCCTTTTGTTCTTAAGATTTCTTTAGATGGGCAAAGTCCAATACACAAGAAATGGGAGAAATTAGCTATGTAGGAAGTGTGTTAACTGGAAGGATGGAAGCTGAGATGGGAGGAGAGCTGGATTTATTCTTCCCAAAATGTACTGGATTCTGATAAATCTACCTGCATATCATCGCCTGTTCCTCACGTTCTCGAGACTTGGTACATCTGTGCTAATTGGGTAATATTGATTTCTCCAAATGTCAGACGAGGTTGAATTTACATACAATCCAACATTCTCATTATAAACATAAAATGGGATTTCAAATGTTAAAACTTTAGAAGGAAATGTACTCCAGATTGTCCATTCTTACATTGCTTCAATTATTTTGGAGGTGTGGGGGAAGGGAGAGCAAAACCATGGGGGATAGATACTGTGGCCTTAGATATTAAAGTCCTCTCCAAAATGGGTGAGAGAGTTAGTGGGAAGAAAGGGTTAAAAACTTAAATATAGAGAAGATGTAAAGGAGATGTACGAGGCAGATGCTTTATACAGAGGTCGTGAGTGCCTGGAACTCGCTGCCAGGGGAGGTAGTGGAAGCGGATACAATAGTGACTTTTAAGGGACGTCTTGACAAATACATGAATAGGATGGGAATGGAGGGATTATGGTCCCCGGAGGGGTAGGGGGTTTCAGTTCAGTCGGGCAGCATGGTGGGCCAAAGAGGCTGTTCCTGTGCTGTAATTTTCTTTGTTCTTTGTCCCTAACGAATTATTCAATCTTTCACCACTGTTTTAAATGGCAGTGGCTATTGGGACACCCAAGTGTCCTGAGTTGGTGTGTGTAGAGAGTTGAATGCCTCATTAATATACTTAAGTCAGGCATCCACAATATAGTTTTGACCATGGTTTAAAATCCACTGCTACCGCACCGTCAAAAGATTTGCAAATGAAAGAGATGACGCAGTTAGTTCTAAAAAGGAGATTCTGCAGAGAAAGGGGCATGAGCAGCTAGGGACAAAATTAAAAAGCAGAACCTCAGGTAATTATCTCTGGATTACTACCTTGATCTGTGAGCACACTGACAGGATGAATAAAATTAGAGAGTTGAATGTGTGGCTCGAAGATTGGACTGGAAGAAACGGGTTTATGTTCATGGAGCGCTGGCATCAGCATTGGGGAAGAGCTGTACCATTGGGATGGGCATCACCTGAACCGTGCTGGGACCAGTATATTGGTGAATTGTATAACTGGGGATGTAGTCACTACTTTAAACTAAATGGTGGGGGGAGATTTATAAAGTTAAAGAGAAAGGTCAAGGTTGATACCGGAGATGAGGGGTTTGGATTATGAGGAGATTGGGTTTGTACTCGTTGGAGTTTAGAAGGATGAGGGGGGATCTTATGGAGACTTATAAGATAATGCGGGGGCTGGATAGGGTGGAGGCGGAGAGATTCTTTCCACTTAGTAAGGAAGATAAAACTAGAGGACACAGTCTCAAAATAAAGGGGGGTCGGTTTAAGACAGAGTTGAGGAGGAACTTCTTCTCCCAGAGGGTGGTGAATCTCTGGAATTCTCTGCCCACTGAGGTGGTGGAGGCTACCTCGCTGAATATGTTTAAAGCGCGGATGGATGGATTCCTGATCGGTAAGGGAATTAAGGGTTATGGGGATCAGGCGGGTAAGTGGTACTGATCCACTTCAGATCAGCCATGATCTTATTGAATGGCGGGGCAGGCTCGAGGGGCTAGATGGCCTACTCCTGCTCCTATTTCTTATGTTCTTATGTTCAATGATGCAGGTAATGATAACCGGAGTGTGACAGGGCGTTGAAACGTAGACTGTACCAGCCTATAAAGTCAGAGAAGAGAAAATGAGAAAAAGACACAAATAAAAACTTTGGGGGCGATTCTCTGAAAAAAGTTCTAAGTGCTGAATTCGTGGGAAAACTGGTGTAACTCACGATTGCTTTTTCAGTGGGAGTTCAGACCCGAATTTCCCCCACACTGTGCACTGCAGAGGTCACAATCGTGATTATCATTAAAAGCTCAGGGGTGGGGCCTATTCATGCCGGAGTCTAACCGTTCTGGAACTCTGTGCATGCGCAGTGGCCCCGACCTGTTAGCCAGGAGTTTGTTGGCCAGCCCGGGACCCCAGCGGTGCTGCCCTACACCAACACCCAGCGGTGCTGCCCTACACCAACACCCAGCGGTGCTGCCCTACACCAACACCCAGCGGTGCTGCCCTACACCAATACCCAGCGGTGCTGCCCTACACCACAACACAATTGTGGCCACCCCATGAGCATCCCTGGGCCAGCCCCGACCTCCCACCTCCCCCCCCCCCCCCCCCTTCCTGGAGTTCCCCAATCTCCAGCACCGCCCCCCCCCCCCCCCCCGCCCAGGCAGAACCCCTCCTCCTCCCCCCCCCCCCCCACAAGCAGGCAGACCCCTCCCCAGGTCATCCCGATTGCTGCCGCTCTCCAGCCCTGACCGAATCCCAATGCAGAGTGACAGTGGGACCTCCCATCCCCACCGATCGCCCCCTAGGCCCTACCCCCAGCTGGCCATGCCCAATGGGCAGTGCCAAGGTGTCTTCTGCGCATGGGCACTTTTCCCCTTGGGCAGTGCCTGGGGCACAGGCTGGCACTGCCAAGGGTGCCCATGCCCAGGGGCCACCATCCTGCTGCCTGACCCCCTTGGGGGCCCCAATTGCTCCCTTCACTTCAGCGGCACCTCCCACTAGTTCCCCGAAAATGGGGAGCTAGTCTGAACGCTGCCGCTTTCTTTTCATACTGACGGGGTGGGAGGTGCTAGTGGGCCCAGTGAATTCAGCCCTGGGCCCGCGAAATACATTGAAATGATATTTAAATTAGGTTTTGCATATCAGCCCCGCCTCCCAGCCGATTTCCAGCGCCGCGCAGACACCACCAGAAATCCGGGCCTGGGAGGCGCAATCGTAGTGCGAACTCTTGTGGAGATCCCGCAAAATGGCCGACACGAGATTCTCCCGGGCCGACTGGCCAGAAAATTAGCAGGTCGGGATGGGAGAATCACCCCTCGTATCTGAATTAACACAGCATCATAAAAAGATGAGTGAGTTGTACAAATAGACATAAGTGAGTTTGATATGACTGCCCTTATAGAGACATGGTTGTAAAGTGATCATGGCTGGGACCTGAATATTCAAGGAACTTGAAGTTTCAGAAGTACAGGAAAAAAGGGAAAGAAGGTGGGGTAGCTCTGTTAATGATGGGTGAGATCAGTACCATAGTGAGAAATGATCTTGGTTCAGAGGATCAAAATATCTAATCAGTTTGGGTGGAGATCAGAAAGAAGTCACTGGTTATAGGTCCCCTGACAGTAACAACACTATGGAATAGAGTATAAATAATGCGTGCTTGTCAGAAAGGTACTGCAACAGAGGTTTTAGTCTTCATATAAATTGGACAAAGCAAATTGGCAAAAGTTGTATTCAGGACAGTTTCTGAGAACAAACAATGCTTTCTGGATCTAACCAGGAACAGGGTATTATAGACCTGGTCATTAAAGTGACAGGATTAATTATTGACTCCATGATAAAGGATCCTCGCGGTAAGAATGACCATAACATCACAATCGAATTACACATTAAATTTGAAGGTGGAAAGTTTGGGTCTGAAACTGGTGTCTCAAATAAAGACAATTACAAGAATCTGAAGATATAGTTGGGTAAAGTGAATTGGAAATGCAGGTAAAAATAAGAGGTTTGCAGACATTTAATGAGACATTCCATAGCTTTTAACAAAGATCTATTCCACTGAGAAAGACACTGAAAGGGACACACCATCCATGATTAACTAAGGAAGTTTACGGTGGCATCAAATTGAGAGACAAGATGTACAATTGTGTCAAGATTAGTGGTAAATATTGAGGGCATTTTAGAAATCAGCAAAAGATGACTTTAAGGAGGAAGAAATTGGAGTATGAGAAAAAAACTAGTTGAAAATATAGAAATGACAGTAAATGCTTCTGCAAATATATAAAAAGAAAGATTAGCTAAAGTAAGCATTGCTCCCTTAGTGGGTGAGACTGGGAATAAGCAAATGGCAGAGACTTGGAACTGGTATCTTGAATCAGCATTCACAGTAAAAGATGGGTGGCACAGTGGTGAGCACTGCTACCTCACAGTACCAGGGACCCGGGTTCAATTCCGGCCTTGGGTCACTGTCTGTGTGAAGTTTGCACTTTCTCCCCATGTCTGCGTGGATTTCCTCCAGTGCTCCGGTTTCCTCCTACAGTCCAAAGATGTGCAGGTTAGGTTGATTGGCCATGCTGAATTAACCCTTGTGTCAGGTGTATTAATAGAGTAAATATGAGAGGTGCGGGCCTGGGTGGGATTGTGATCAGTGCAGATTCGATGGACCCAATGGCCTCCTCCTGCACTGTAGATTCTATGATCTATGATGACACAGAAAACATCCCAAGAACAAGAAGGAAAACCAAGAGGTGAAAGGGAAGGGGGAACTTAAAACACAAGACAAAAAGTATTAGGAAAACTAATGAGACTAAAGGCTGACAAATCCCCTGGACCTGATGGCCTGCTAATTAGGGTCTTAAAGAAAGTGGCTGTAGAAATAGTGGATACATTGGTTCTGAGTGTCCAAAATTCCCTAGTGCTGAAATGCTTTTCCCCAACAATAATGCATTGGGGGCAGCCTTAGCAAGGTAACTGTGAGACTTTCACTTCTCTGGGACAGGAAGTCCAGCCTTCAAGATCTGATTGACTGGCAGCTGAGTGAATGCCGCTGGGGCTACACGCTGTCTCGAGAAGTTAGATGACATGAATACTGGACTAAGGTGAATCTGAGCTTCATGGTCAAAGAGAGATCGGGGAACCAGAGGAAGGGAATGGGGTGTCGGGTTTGGAAGGCCAGGGAGGGAGTTATGACCTCAATAGATCCAAGGATCAATGGACTTTCTGTCTTACCTGTCCACAAATTATGGGGAATAGCTCAGGGGTCGGTGGGAAGGCAGTGGGTTAGTCATCAGTCCTATCTCATGTGCAAATATACTGGCTGAAGGGCCGTAAAATTATTTTCCTAGATTCCAGATAGGTCCTAGAAAATTGGAAAATTATAAATGTAACACAACACTGCAGGTAAGGAGGGATACAGAAACCAGGAAACGATAGGCCAGTTAGTCTTGCACCTTGTGCAAATGCTACAATCCATTCTTATGGAGGTAGTTGCAGTACATTTAAACAATCATAATGCAATCAGGCAGAGTCAACATGGTTTTGTGAAAGGAAAATTGTGTTTGACAAAGAGTTCTTTGAGGATGTGACAAACAGGATGGATAAAGGGGAACCACGAGTGGATTTGAATTTCTAAAAGGCATTTACTAAGGTGCAACATAAAAGGTGATAAGAGCACATGGTGTTGAAGATGATATATTAGCATGGATAGAGGATTGGCTAACTAACAGAAAGTTGAGATATATGGGTGATTTTTCCGGTTGACACCCCAGGAATCAATCCTGAGACCACAATTATTTACGATCTATATGAAAGACTTGGATGCAGGTTCAGACTGTATTGTAGCCACATTTACTACTGATGCAGAGATGGGAAGGAAAGCAAGCTATGAGGAGGATACGAAGAATCTGCAAAGGGATCTCGATAGGTAAAGTGAGTGGGCAAAAATTTGACAGATAAAGTATAACATGGAAAAGTTAGAGGTTGTCCACTTTGGCAGGAAGAATTGAAAAGCCGAATATTACTTATATAGAGATAGACAGCAGAATGCTGCAGCTCAGAGAGATCTAGGTGACCTTAAGCACGAATCACAAAGGTTAGTATACAGATACAGCAAGTGATTAGGCAGGCAAATGGAATGTTGGCCTTATTGCAAAAGGAATAGAATATGAAAGTTTCGACAACTATTGTTGAATCTGCACTTGCAGTACAGTTTTGGTCTCCTTGCTAAAGGAGAGATATCCTTGCATTGGAAGCAGTTCAGAGACAGTTCATTCAGCTCCTTCTGGGGTGAGGGGGTTTTATGAGGAAAGGTTCAGCAGGTTGAGCCTATACCCGTTGGAGTTTAGAAGAATGGAAAGATATGAGATTCTGAAGGGACTTGACAGGGTAGATGGTGGACGGCACGGTGGCACAGTGGTTAGCACTACTGCCTCACAGTGCCAGGGAGCCGGGTTCGATTCCCGGCTTAGGTCACTGTCTGTGTGAAGTCTGTATGTTCTCCCCATGTCTGCGTGGGTTTCGTCCGGGTGCTCCAGTTTCCTCCCATGGTCCGAAAGACGTGCTGGTTTGGTGCATTGGCGATGCTAAATTCTCCCTCGGTATACCCGAACAGGCGCCAGAGTGTGGCGACTAGGGGATTTTCACAGTAACTTCATTGCAGTGTGCATGTCAGCTTACCTGTGATTAATAAGTAAATTTTAACTTTAACTTTGAGATGCTGGGAGAGTCTCAGCTCATAGGGAAATCTCCCACTAGGGGGAACCGTTTAAAAATAAGCAGTGTCCACATTTATGACTAAGATGGGAAGGAATTTCTTCTCTCAAATGTTATTAATCTTTGGAATTCTATTCCACACAGCAGGGGAGGCTGCATCATTGAGTATATTCCAGGCTGAGTTGAGTAGATTCTTGATCAACATTGGAATTAAGGGTTTATGGGGGATAGGCAGGAAAGTGGAGTTGAGGCTACAACCAGATCCCCACGATCTCTATTAGGCTTGAGGGCCGAGTCGCCCGCTTCAATTTCTTGTGAGTTATGAACTAAGATAGGAGCTGTTGGCATGTTGAAGTCATGATCACGTTTTGATGATTAAATCAGTAAGTACCTTTTTGGTAAGCGCTCCCCCTCCCTCCTGCATCCCACACCGTCAGTCTCTCTGCAGTGTGGCACAGTGGTTAGCACTGCTGCCTCACAACGCCATGGACCCGGGTTCAATTCCCGGCTTGGGTCACTGTCTGTGTGGAGTCTGCATGTTCTCCCCGTGTCTGCGTGGGTTTCCTCTGGGTTCTCCAGTTTCCTCCCACAATCCAAAAGACATGCTGTTTAGATGCGTTGGCCATGCAAAATTATCCCTCAGTGTACCCGCACAAGCGTCGGAGTGTGACGACTAGGGGATTTTCACAACTTACTTGCAGTGTTAATGTAAGCCTACTTGTGACACTAATAAATAGACTTGAAATCTCAGCATCTCCTCTCTGCCCGCTTCCCTCACACTCCCCACTCCCAATGACATGTTTGCCAACCATCCCTCCAGCACAAAGGCCTCTTCCGATTATCAGGGACCTCACCGTCCCCAGCTATGTCTTCTTGCCATTGATTGGGTGGCACGGTGGTTAGCACTGCTGCCTTATAGTGCCAGGGACCTGGGTTCGATTCCGGCTTACATCACTGTCTGTTTGGAGTTTCTCCCCGTGTCTGTGTGGGTTTCCTCTGGGTTCTCTGGTTTCCTCCCACAGTCCAAAGATGTCCGGGTTAGATGGATTGGCCATTCTAAATTGTCATGATGTGGAGATGTTGGCGTTGGACTAGGGTGGGCACAGTAAGAAGTCTCACAACACCAGGTTAAAGTCCAACAGGTTTATTTGGTAGCACGAGCTTTCGGAGCGCTGCCCCTTTATCCCACTCACCTGATGAAGGAGCAGCGCTCCGAAAGCGCGTGCTACCAAATAAACCTGTTGGACTTTAATCTGGTGTTGTGAGACTCCTTACCATAGTAAATTGTCCCATAGTGTTGGGGGGAATATCAGGGTAAGAGCATGGGGTTAAGGGGATAGGGCCTGGGTGGGATTGTGGTCGGTACAAACTTGATGGGCTGAATGGCCTCCTGCACGGTAGGGATTCTATGATTTTTCAGTCCAGCCACTGGCCAAGCTGTCCAGTTGGCCCTCTGTCATACAGAAAAATTAGCAAAAAGACATAGTGAGCTTTTACTATAACGTTTGGCAGGACTTGTGTGTCCAGTGACTTGACGTGTTCTTCATTTTCAGCCTCCCCAGAAACTCCCCATCTCCCTGAACCTGCCAACATCACCTGTCCCTGAAGAATGGGGACGGGATTTGCAGGAACTATATTTGGAACATTAACATGCCAGCTTGCTTGTGGTTTCTTTTGACAAATGTTTGAATTGATGGTTTTCCAAAGAGGGTCATTTTCAAATGTCCTTTTGTTTCAATTGTTCCTCACCCTTTTTATCCCAATACAGAAGGATCGGTGTGGCAGGCAGGAACAAGTTACCCGGTTGTGTATGTGAATGTCATTTTATTTGAGACAATTACGTTTTCTGGTGCAGAGTCAAATTTGTTTGAAACTGAATTGAAGTTTCTGTAAGGTATTTGCCTGAAATAAACTTTGGGCTAATTTGCTCTGCCTGGCTTTGAAACCTAAGTTGGTGAAAGTGCAGTACTTTTGATTGCAAGAATGACCCAGTCCCTCTGCAGGTTTGTTTGTGTTTGAGAATGAATGCAAACTTTTAGCAACAGCATAGAGAATACATTTTGATTTGATTTGATTTATTATTGTCACATGTATTAACATACAATGAAAAGTATTGTTTCTTGCGCGTTATACAGACAAAGCATACCGTTCATAGAGAAGGAAATGAGAGAGTGTTACAGTCATAGCTAGGGTGTAGCGAAAGATTAACAAGATTTGATTTGATTTATTATTTGTGTGGAGGCGATGGCCCAGTGGCATTATCGATAGACTATTAATCCAGAAACTCAGCTAATGTTCTTGGGGACCCGGGTTCGAATCCCGCCACGGCAACTGCTGGAATTTGAATTCAATAAAAAATATCTGGAATTAATGCATGGAGGTCGTGGTTCCCGGCGGGGAGCCCGCTAAACGGCCTCTGCTGATGTCTCCCTGTGCTAGAGCACTGCAGCGGGCTTGGAGAATCAACCCCCATGGAATTTTGAATCTACTGATGGCCTTGAAACCTTTGTCAATTGTCGGAAAAACCCATCTGGTTCACTAATATCTTTTAGGGAAGGAAATCTGCCATCCTTACCTGGTCTGGCCTACATGTGACTCCAGAGCCCCAGCAATGTGGTTGACTCTCAACTGCCCTTCAAGGGCAACTAGGGATGGGCAATAAATGCTGGCCCAGCCAGCAATGCCTATGTCTCACGAATTAATAAAAAAAGAAAATTGCCAAATGTATTGGGATACAGTGAAAAGTTATTGTTTCTTGCGAGCTGTTACAGATAAAACATACCATTCATAGAGTACGTAGGGGAGAAGGGAAGGAGAGGGTGCAGAATATAGTGTTACAGTCATAGCTAGGGTATAGGGAAAGATCAACTTAATATATGATAGGTCCATGCAAAAGACTGATGGGAGCAAGTAAGAAGCTTCTCTTGAGTTGGATGGCACGTGGTCTCAGACCTTTGTATCTTTTTCCTGATGGAAGAAGGTGGAAGAGAGAATGTCCGGGGTGTGTGGAGTCCTTGACTCCCGAGGCAGCGGGAAGTGTCAATGGATGGGAGGCTGGTTTGCGTGCTGATCTGGGCTACGTTCACAATCCTTTGTAATTTCTTGCGGTCTTGGTCCGAGCAGGAGCCATACCAAGCTGGGGTACATCTGGAAAGGATGCTTTCCATCTGTAAAAACTGGTGAGTGTCATAGTGAACATGCTGCATTTCCTTAGCTATCTGAGAGAGTAGATTAAATAGGCTGAAGTGAGAACACTAAAAGGTTACTTTTAACACAAAAGTGTTCCAAATCTTTACAAAAATAAGCAGTGGGTTTCAGTGGAGCCGTTAAATTTACTTCTATAGAATTAACTGATTTAATCCTCAAAACGCGCTCATGATTTCAATAAATGCAATTGGTTCTGGCAGCATAAACCGCCCTGTTGGCCTGTTTGTTAATGAGAATGTGATGTAGTCTTATTTGTCTTGGTGTGGCATAATAGATATATGGGCCATTAACATAGAGGTTAGAGATAAAACCTGACTGAACATAAATCTGCAGCACTGGATCCTGATAGCAACACCCCACCCCCCAGTTAGCCATCCCAGTTAGCTGTAACGCTAAACCTCCAGTTTTGCAATATAAAATCTGATACCCATAAAGGTAGATAATGAAATAATGCTGAAACCAGGTGATACTGCAGGTACATTGAACTCTACTCGTCTGAGTTTCAGAATGTCGAGGGCTGGTGGATAGATTGTCAGCTTCTGTGCTGTGGTCAAAGTTAACAAAGGGACCAACCCTTTAGTCAGTTGTTTCTTTTATCTGTCTGTTCCAACTCAGCAAGTTAAAACAAGTTACTTAAAACCCCTTTTAGAAAATACCCAATGGCATCCTTTAGTTTATTCCTGTGCCTTTTTTGTGTATATGTTTGTTGATATCCCAATCAGTAGAAATCCAATTGGAGAATATACCTAACCAATTATTGGGAGTGGGTTAAATATGAGTTTAACAATTTATTTGGGAGTGTTGTAAACTAAAATTCATTGAAACTTGACCCAGGGGTCCCCTAGGGTCTCCTACAATCATTGCTCCATCACTGCCCCCCGACCCCACCAGTGCCAAGGCCTTCAGGGGTGCACGGTTCTCCTGAGAAGCAGTTCCCCCTTCACAGGGGTGGCCTCGCAGCTGTGGCCACCATTTATCTTAAACAATTCCAAACTGCTTCAGAGAGTGATTGAGGACAGAGCTGCCAGAAGAAGCCTCTTCATTGGCTGTCTCTTGGAAGATCTCCCAGGTGTGCACCCTGACAGTCAGAGCTGGGTCAGGATGTAGAAGCGGCCCTGACTCATGTCAAGAGCAGTGGATTCTGCCGTCAGTGAGCTGATGCATGGTGTTACATCTTGCCAACCCGGGACAAGAAGGTTCCAATTTCAAACCATCGACTGTGATGAGCTGAGACTTGGGGCAATAAAGAAAGCTTACAAAATTTTTCAGAACCCCTCTATTTCTGATTGCTGCTAATGAACACATGCAAATATGTCATCCAGATACCAAAAGCTTGGTTATTTGTGGTTTTAATTCAATTAGCATGCTGAAACTTATTCAGGTTGACCTATTTATCCAGCTCTCTTGAGAAAGTTGAAAGGTTAGAGTTAGGGTTAGAGTTAGGTTTTTGGGGTTGGACAGATAGAGGAAATGTCCCCTTTTCTTCATGCCCTGCCACTTTTCTTTTGGCTCACATCCAACCCTTGTTGCCCCAGGGTTAGAGTTAGGTTTTTGGGATCGGACAGAGAGTGGACATGTCCCTTTTTCCCCTTGCTTTGCCACTTTGTGTTTGGCTCACGTCCAACCCTTTTTGCCACTTGTGATGCCTTGCCCCCTTCTATTGTGTCTTGTTGTCTTCTTGTCTCCTGGAGCTTTTTCATTTTTATTCATGGAGTTAGGAGTTAGGGTTGCGCTTAGGGTTGGAGTTAGGGTTGGAGTTAGGGTTGGAGTTAGGGTTGGAGTTACAGTTGCACTTAGGGTTGCGCTTAGCGTTAAGGTTGGGGTTAAGGTTGGGATTGGGGTTAAGGTTGGGGTTGGAGTTTGGGTTAGGATTAGGGTTTGTGTTAAGGTTGGGGTTAGGGTTAGAGTTAGGGTTAAGGTTGGGGTTAGATTTAGGATTGAAGTTAGGGTTAAAATTGGGGTTAGGTTTAGAGTTAGGGTTAGGGTTGCATTTAGGATTAAGGTTGAGGTTAGATTTAGGGTTAGGGTTTGGTTTCGGTTTAGGATTGGAGTTAGGATTGCCCATCACTCTGTGTTCGTACCCTTAGGAGAGGGAGAGTGAGCAACCTGGACGGGAATAAGCTTAAATGAATAGAAGCTCAAAACTATTGAGCTGAACTTGTCTGGGACAGTGCAGTGAATTAGAAATAAGAATAAGAAGTGCCGGAAATACTCTGCAGTGAGGCTACATCTGTGGAGAGAAGACACTTTGCAAAATAAAAGTTATAAAGGAATATAAAAATATTTTGATGGGGTGAAGAATTTTAAAAAATCATCTTGTAAACTACAAAATGCTTCAAAAGAGTCTCCATGTGACCCGTTGATCTTTGTCCTCCTCTGGGTGCCTGTTGGAAGTTGAATGTTGTAAGTGTTCGCAAGTTGAGAACTCTGAACTTTGATTCCGATACTTCCACATAATTAAAACTTACCAAGCACAGTTTATAGTTCTCTTCCTTATCAGATGTGATAGAAGCCGGGTGATAAATACAAGGCCTCATGCGGGGACAAGCAGCAGAAGAAGTGAAGTCGGGTGAGAAACTATCTCAAAGGTGAGAGGTGAGTGATGCTCCACTGATTTTACTAATATTACAGCAATAAGGTTAAAGTGAAATGGTTTGAGGGTAAGACTTGCATTGCAGCATTATGTTCCAGGGTCAAATGTTTGGTGAAAATTATAGGTATGTGTGGTAGGGTAATCCAATTTGAAAAAAAA
The DNA here is from genome assembly GCF_964213995.1 of Mustelus asterias. Taxonomy (NCBI): domain Eukaryota; kingdom Metazoa; phylum Chordata; class Chondrichthyes; order Carcharhiniformes; family Triakidae; genus Mustelus; species Mustelus asterias. The sequence continues at coordinate 31,990,456 of NC_135827.1, forward strand.
TCACTCAAAATTAAATTTCAGCCACAAGTATTCGTTTGAGGATTTGTTACCATGAATTGTAAACACTTTCTTCTTAAAACCAGTTTTTGACTTATTGTAGTGAAATTAACTGCTTTGAGGAGCATCCATTGATGTTATTTTTTTCTGATACGGAATTTACAGGTAACACGGCCTCAGTTACACATAGCACCACTATTCACATTTTACTGGGCTAAGTTGCTGATACGCTCAGAAGTTAAGCTTGCAATCAAAGTTTGCATGGCAGTGCAGTATTGAGGGAGTGCTGCATTGTCTGTAGAGATGCTTGTCTTCAATTGAGCCATTCAACAAAAGATCCCACGGCACCATCACGAACAGATCACCTGGACATTCATAGATCTGTTAATTTAGGGTCACCCTGGCTCGAAGCTTTTCTCTCTCCACAGATGCTGTCAGACCTGCTGAGATTTTCCAGCAGTTTCTGCTTTTGTGGTTAATTTAGGGATTGTTTTGCCAAATTTGTCCAGGCAACAAGTTTCGAAGTAGATAATTGTGCCTGGGGCGCATTGTTTATTTATCAGTGTCAGAGTAGGCTTAGATTAACACTGCAATGAAGTTACTGTGAGAAGACATTTCACAAAGATTGGGGATTGCTCTAAATGCAGGAAGTCCGTTTGACTTTCCGAGATGATGTTTCATGTTTGTTTTTGGTGGGGAGTGAGGGAGCGAGGGAGGCAGCGTGGGGCGGGGAGCGAGGGAGGCAGCGTGGGGCGGGGAGCGAGGGAGGCAGCGTGGGGCGGGGAGCGAGGGAGGCAGCGTGGGGCGGGGAGCGAGGGAGGCGGCGTGGGGCGGGGAGCGAGGGAGGCGGCGTGGGGCGGGGAGCGAGGGAGGCAGCGTGGGGCGGGGAGCGAGGGAGGCGGCGGGGAGCGAGGGAGGCAGCGTGGGGCGGGGAGCGAGGGAGGCGGCGTGGGGCGGGGAGCGAGGGAGGCGGCGGGGAGCGAGGGAGGCAGCGTGGGGCGGGGAGCGAGGGAGGCGGCGGGGAGCGAGGGAGGCGGTGGGGAGCGAGGGAGGCAGCGGGGAGTGAGGGAGGCAGCGGGGAGTGAGGGAGCGAGGGAGGCAGCGTGGGACAGGGAGCAAGGGAGGCGGCGGGGAGCGAGGGAGGCAGCGGGGAGTGAGGGAGGCAGCGGGGAGCGAGGGAGGCAGCGGGGAGTGAGGGAGGCAGCGGGGAGCGAGGGAGGCAGCGGGGAGTGAGGGAGGCAGCGGGGAGTGAGGGAGGCAGCGTGGGGCGGGGAGTGAGGGAGGCAGCGGGGAGCGAGGGAGGCGGCGGGGAGCGAGGGAGGCAGCGTGGGGCGGGGAGTGAGGGAGGCAGCGGGGAGCGAGGGAGGCGGCGGGGAGCGAGGGAGGCAGCGGGGAGCGAGGGAGGCAGCGGGGAGTGAGGGAGGCAGCGGGGAGCGAGGGAGGCAGCGGGGAGTGAGGGAGGCAGCGGGGAGTGAGGGAGGCAGCGGGGAGTGAGGGAGGCAGCGGGGAGTGAGGGAGGCAGCGGGGAGTGAGGGAGGCAGCGGGGAGTGAGGGAGGCAGCGGGGAGCGAGGGAGGCAGCGGGGAGCGAGGGAGGAGGGGTGGGCGGGGAGCGAGGGAGATGGGGTGGGGCGGGGAGTGAGGGAGGCGGGGTGGGGCGGGGAGTGAGGGAGGCGGAGTGGGGTGGGGAGTGAGGGAGGTGGGGTGGGGCGGGGAGTGAGGGAGGCGGTGTGGGGCGGGGAGCGAGGGAGATGGGGTGGGGCGGGGAGTGAGGGAGGCGGAGTGGGGTGGGGAGTGAGGGAGGTGGGGTGGGGCGGGGAGTGAGGGAGGCGGTGTGGGGCGGGGAGCGAGGGAGATGGGGTGGGGCGGGGAGTGAGGGAGGCGGTGTGGGGCGGGGAGTGAGGGAGGCGGAGTGGGGCGGGGAGCGAGGGAGATGGGGTGGGGCGGGGAGTGAGGGAGGCGGGGTGGGGCGGGGAGTGAGGGAGGCGGAGTGGGGTGGGGAGTGAGGGAGGTGGGGTGGGGCGGGGAGTGAGGGAGGCGGTGTGGGGCGGGGAGCGAGGGAGATGGGGTGGGGCGGGGAGTGAGGGAGGCGGAGTGGGGTGGGGAGTGAGGGAGGTGGGGTGGGGCGGGGAGTGAGGGAGGCGGTGTGGGGCGGGGAGCGAGGGAGATGGGGTGGGGCGGGGAGTGAGGGAGGCGGTGTGGGGCGGGGAGTGAGGGAGGCGGAGTGGGCGGGGAGTGAGGGAGGCGGTGTGGGGTGGGGAGTGAGGGAGGTGGGGTGGGGCGGGGAGTGAGGGAGGCGGTGTGGGGTGGGGAGTGAGGGAGGTGGCGTGGGGCGGGGAGCGAGTGAGGCGGTGGGGAGCGAGAGAGGCGGTGTGGGGCGGGGAGCGAGGGAGGCGGCGTGGAGCGAGGGAGGTGGGGTGGGGCGAGGGAGGTGGGGTGGGGCGAGGGAGGTGGGGCAGCGGTGGGGGGAGTGTTTGCTGATGGTGATGGGGGTGAAAGGTGATGAAGTGGCGATGACAGCCCCAAACTCAATTTGAATGGTGAAAACTGTTCTGATCTCGAATGGGAACCAATTAGAGAGAGCAGCCATTTCAGAAATACCAAGCCCAATATCAGATAAATGAAATAAGCTCCAGAGACCCTATCGCACAATTAACATCTATGTTACCTAAACAAAAAATCGAACATTTTCCAACTGAAGGCAAAGGATCTTTGTTTCTTGTGAAATGCATTAAGTGAAATCCAACTGATGAACTGGTTTGTTAAAATCCTGTTCATATTTACCGCTCTTTGTTAATGAGCTGAATATTAATATCAACAAAAAATCTTTTATTTCTTTTATTTCCTCCTCCTTTCCTCAAAGTATTGACCTTTCGAAGGTTTCATAAATTCTAGCAGTTTCTATTGCATCTTTCCAAGTTCCTGGTTTATTTGTGAAACTGGACTACGTGGGCTGAATTTTTTTTACTGACTTGCATTGATATACTTGCATTAGGGTCAGTACAGTGAATGTTCCTTAAATTGGTCCCTGGAATGAGTAGGTTGGCTTAAGGGCCTACTATAGCCACTCTCCACATGCCAGGCCTCGTACTAAGCCTAAAACACGGCCATGAGTTAGAGGCAGCTTCCTTGGTAATGGGGACCAGTACTTCATTTGCACTTCCCTCCAACAGTAGTCGCCATGACCATTAGGACGCAGCTGGGGCCTGTGGCCATCCAGTGATAGGGTTGCCCCACCATGACAGTGGGCTGACAACTGTTAAAAATGTTTAAACTCTCGGGAGAGCACATCTCCATCTTCAGACACCCTCTCTCTCTCTTGTCCACATCAGCAGCCTTGACAGTGGGGCTGCTGATCTGTCTGTTTCAGGGGGTCTTGCACGCCCACCCCACCATCCTTATTGCAATCAGGTGCTGCTGGAACCTGACCTGACATTGGGGTCCTGGCTCCAGATCGAAGGTTTAGCCGTCTGTCGGCAGGATGTTTGACAGTTTTGCCCGATTGTTTCCTATCCTCGAACCACATCCACAAACTCTCATTTTTTCATCACTTGTTAACAAAGTGTTGTGGGTGGCACGGGTGGCACAGTGGTTAGCACTGCTGCCTCACAGCGCCAGGGACCTGGGTTCGATTCCCGACTTGGGCCACTGTCTGTGTGGAGTCTGCGCGTTCTCCCCGTGTCTGCGTGGGTTTCCTCCGGGTGCTCCGGTTTCCTCACACAGCCCGAAAGACGTGCTGGTTAGGGTGCATTAACCATGCTAAAAATTCTCCCTCAGTGTTACCCGAACAGGCGTTGGAGTGTGGCAACTCGGGGATTTTCACAGTAACTTTATTGCAGTGTTAATGTAAGCTCAGTTGTGACTCTAATAAATAGAACTTTAAACTAAACTATTAAAGAGGAATGCTGACTGATTTTATTCTCTGCCCTTGTTCAGCTGATGGCAGGAAATTGTGATGCTCAGATTCTGGCTCAGATGAACCTGGTTTATAGCGAGACAGTCAAGGCATTAATGAACTGAGCCTTTGTGAAGTTAAAGATCTTTAGATCTATTTTGTTGCCATTAATAATCCTGAAAGACTGAATGTACTCATTTGGCAGTATAAATTAAACTAATAAGTTCAATTAAAAAGTTCTGAAAGAGATTATTTTATTCACAGTGTCGATGCGTGCAGCCGCCATGAAGACTATTGTTATAACTTTGGCTTTCTTCCTGATCACAGGTATGTGCGAACAATCCTTTACTTCCCTGAATAATAGAAGAAATAACAGACCAGCTGTGTACGACTAGTGGTTTGGATATGAAGGGAAACCTTTGATATCATCAAGTTTAATGGCTTCATTATTTTCTTCATTTTGTTCAACTCATAAATAATCAGTTACTTATACAAACAACCTGTTAAGCATGATAAATAATAATGGCAACCCTAGAACTCCGAAAATACATCGCCGCGTTCAGTCTGGCGCTGTGTGCTAATGAGGAACTCTGTCACAAAGTACAAAATTAAAACTGACCAAAGAATTGTGCGTACATCAGAACTCATCAAACATTTTCAGAGACTCCCTCCAGTGCAGAAGAGGCCAATCGGCCCATCGAGTCTGCACCGACTCTCTGACAGAGCATCTTATCCAGGCTCAGCATTCCCCCTGCCCTATCCCCATGACCTCACGTATTTACCCCGTTAATCCCCCTAACCTACACATCCTTGGACACTAAGGGGCAATTTAGCACGGCCAATCGATCTAACCCGAACATCTTTGGACTGCGGGGGAAAACCGGAGCAGCCGGAGGAAACTCATCAGATGAGTTTCCAAGTTGGGCCGAAGGGCCTGTTTCCATGCTGTAAACCTCTATGACTCTATGAGAAGTTTCGTTAGTAATGCTGAGGTGTTTCGTTCAATTAGTGCAGGAACTGACCAATTGCTGCATTAGATATTTCACAATAAGGCGACAGAGCTAATTCTCCCTGAGCTTCCACAATTTTAAAAACTGTAACAAATCCAGCAACGGTTAACACACCAGGCAGTTATATCTCTTTGAGGTTACTTCTCATGTAAAATGAAACAACTGATTTTTCAAGGCAGGCTTTCTTTCCAGACACGGTTTGCTAGGAGTTAAAACAACTGTTCCTCTTGTTGGCCGAGTTCTCAAACACTTACCATTGCATCGATTGAATGCTTCTGATATACAGTTTACCCTGTTTGATCTTCCCTTATCTGAACTAATCTCTTCAGAAGTCAAACTTAATTAGCTTTGTTTATGAGTCTACCTTTTCGAATGAAAATGCAAAGTTCACATCTTACCCCTCCTTTGAACCTCTTGCACCTCAATCAAACCCTTTATATTCTATTCCCCATTGGAATAGTGCAGAAGAGGCCAATCGGCCCATCGAGTCTGCACCGACTCTCTGACAGAGCATCTTATCCAGGCTCAGCATTCCCCCTGCCCTATCCCCATGACCTCACGTATTTACCCCGTTAATCCCCCTAACCTACACATCCTTGGACACTAAGGGGCAATTTAGCATGGCCAATCGATCTAACCCGAACATCTTTGGACTGCGGGAGAAAACCGGAGCAGCCATAGGATCCTACAGTGCCATTTGGCCCATCGAGCCTGCCTTGACATCAATCCCTCCCAGGCCCTATCCCTGTAACCCCAAATACTCACCCCGCTAATCCACTAATCTACATATCTCGGGACACGAAGGGGCAATTGAGCATAGCCATTTCACCTAACCTGCACGTCTTTGGAGTGTGGGAGGAAACCAGAGTTTAATAAGGCTCAAACATGATACATCTTTGTTTCAACTTTGACAACATCTGACAGAACTTGTTGTATGGCCTACCTTTGTATAAATTCCATTACATTCTCAAGCTTTCAGATGATCTTCAGCACAGGGATTATTTATTACACAGTAATCTCAGAGATTGTACACAGGCCAGTACCAGTGAACCTGTGTATTTTCTAAAATCCTAAGGGAGTTTCACAGTAACTTCATTGCGGTGTCAATGTAAGCCCACTTGTGACACTAATAAATGAACAAAACTGAAAAACTAAACTAAATAAGACAGACACGTCAGTCTTTGGCTATTTTTGTAAGTACGATAAAGCATGAATGATGTGGATTAAACTGTGACTCAGGCCTGTTTTAACAATTGTTACAATGAAGGTCTTTCTTCTTCAAGGAGCTCGAGGCGCAGCCCTGTGGCAGGATGAGACTCAAACTCGTCTGAATGGGCTGAAAAGTACTCTTCAGAGCTACTTCAACCAAGTGAGTGACACAGCTCGAGACACTGTTAAACAAATCGATAACTCTGAGATTGGCAAGCAGCTCAAGTAAGTATTTAAATGGTCGCGCAAGTATTTGACTATTTATACAACAGAATAACAATATGGTTGGAAAAGCAAAGTACCGCAGATGCTGAAAATCTGAAATAAAAACAGAAAATACTGGAAAGTCTCAGCAGGGTGGCACAGTGGGTAACGCTGCTGCCTCATAGCGCCAGGGACCCGGGTTCAATTCCAGCCTCGGGTCACTGTCTGTGTGGAGTTTGCACGTTCTCCCCGTGTCTGCGTGGCTTTCCTCCGGGCGCTCCGGTTTCCTCCCACAGTCCAAAGATGTGCGGGTTACGTTGATTGGCCGTGCTAAATCGAGCCTAGTGTCAGGAGGACTAGCAGGGTGAATAATAAGTGGGGTTACGGGAATAGGGCGTGGGTGGGATTGTGGTCGGTGCTGACCCGATGGGCTGAATGGCCTCCTCCTGCATTGTAGGGATTCAATGATGTCTGGCAGCGTCTGTGGAGAGAGAAACAGAGTCGATGGCTGGAATTTTACCAGCCTGCCCCCCACAGGAATTGGAGCGGGAGAGGGGCGGACAATGGAAAGGTCCAGTGACCTCGGGTGGGATTTTATGGTTTCGGGACAAGCGAGGCCGTAAGATCCCGCCCGTTTCTTGGACTCCTCTCTGAAGAAGAGTCGCACGGATTCGAAACGTACTGTCTCCCCACAGGTGCTGCCAGACCTGCCGAGTTTCTCCAGCATTTTCTGTTTTTCGAACAATATGGTCATTCCCATTAAGGTAAACTCTGTCTGGTTTTGCTAGTCAGAATTTAAAAATGATCGTGGAGACTAATTGTTTTTGACTAACTTACATTTGAATGGTTTCACCGGGCTGAACTTTAACCCAGGAAATGGTTTCGCTCGGGTGAGGGGAGTGAAAGTCTGAGATCTGTTTCCGGGCACAAGCCACTTCCAACCCACTCACCTCTGGCTTTATCTGAAGCTGGAAGTTGTGCGAGTGACTAACTCGATCAAAGAAGGCAGGCTGAAACTTTAAACATGATAACGAAGCTTCATTGTCATGTTTCTTTTGATGTGGAGATGCCGGTGTTGGGACTGCGGTGAACACAGTAAGAAGTCTCACAACACCAGGCTAAAGTCCAACAGGTTTATTTGGCATCACGAGCTTTTGGAGAGCTGCTCACCCACCTAATGAAGGAACAGCGCTCCAAAAGCTCGTGATTCCAAATAAACCTGTTGGGCTTTAGCCTGGCGTTGTGAGGCTCCTTAATGTTTCTTTTGAAGTTTAACTCCTATTGTCTGAGTTTCCCTGGGAAAGCCAGCAGCCTCCCCAAGGTGCGAACTCAATGGATTGAGGAGGCAATCCTTCACACCCAACCCCTGCATCCTGGTTGTTTCCTTCCCCCACTCCACCACCCCCACCGTCCCTCAAGGCGTGTGACTCCAAAGCCACAGCAATGTGGCCTAGCAAATCATTCAGTTCAAGGGTGACTGGGAACGGGCAATAAATGCCCATCAGCCCATGTCCCATTTTACCTGCATCTTAGCTGTTACCAATTGTGATATTTTACCTTTCCGCCAACACTGCTCGAATAGTTTAAATTTCAGAATGTATTGAGGTGGGAGATGCAAATTAGCTCAATTATTTTTAACAGTACTGTTTAACGTAGGGGACAGACTTGTGACAAAGGTGGAGCCCTCACTGTAACCTCCGGTTTTCTTTGCAGCCTAAGGATTTCCGAGAGTTTGGAGAAACTCAACAACTACGTCACAGAGCTGCAAAAGATGGTAGCTCCGCTGTCAGATGAAATTCAGCAGAGGTTACAGAAAGATGGGCTGAAGCTTGAGGAGAAGATTCAGGAGGATCTGCAAGAGCTCAAAGTCAAAATCCTTTCCTACACGGACGACTTCCGCAACAGGGTCAACCAGAGTGTTGAGGGCTACCAGGTTATGCTGGCACCCCTTGCTAGCAATCTGAAGAAACAGATTATTCGGAATACTGAAGGCCTCCAGCCTTTGGCTCAGAAGGTCCAGGAGTCAATCCAGACCAATATCCAGGACTTTCAAGTAAAGATGGCCCCATTTACCGAAAACGCCTCCGGGATTCTCAATCGTCGACTGGAGGAATTCCATCAGAATGCTTCCCCTTTTACCAGGAAGCTGAGTGAAAACTTCTACCAAAACTTGGCGGTGGTGAGACAGACATTAACTCCCCTGACCCAGAACGTCCAGGAGCAGGTCATTCCGTATGCAAAAGACCTTAAAAGCAAGTTGAACTCGCTGTGGGAAACGTTACAGCAAAGGTTGGATGAGGAACAGTAGGACAACCCAAATTATACGTTGGATGTAACAACTGTGGCCTGCCTCTTTTTTTGCCGTGTTGACACATCAATGTTCCAATGTTTACTTGAGTACGCATAAGTTTTATTTATTTACTGGCCAGGATACCAAAATCCTGCAGTAGCAAATATGTACTGCTCTCTTGACAAGTAGAACATTATGCAGGTTGTTCCCAGTTTTGGGAAAACTGCTGTCTCAAGGTAGTTTATTAGCTCCTACCTGGTGTTGGGTAACATTGGCTGGGATTTTCTGGCCCCGCTGTGGTGTGTTTCCTGCCCCCCCCCCCCTCCCCCGTCTTTGGACTGTCAAAATCCTTGTTGACTTTGGCGGGACTGGAAAATCCTGCCGGTGGGAAGGGCTGGAAAATCCCACCCAATGACTTGACGATGGAGAAATTCAGCATGCGTTGTCGATTCCCCTAGGACGCTATTGGTGAGCGTTGCAAAATGCTGTTCTGCTACAGTAATCTGATTTAACCACAGGAAATAACATTTAAGGAAATATTTTGACAGTAACTTTGAAAAGTGTACCGTCTTGATTTGATGATGTTCTCGGGTGAATTGCTTGGTAATAAAATCATCGTTAAATGTAAGTGTTTTCTCCGTGACTGTGTTTGTTGTCAACATGCGCCGCACATGCCCAGTTGAACGCTTTACTCTGTAGTGGAATAGGCCAGACCACAAATAAAGGAAAATAAACGAAAATCGCATCTTTGGCAAGGAATCGAGGATTTAGCTTCCAGGGCTGGATGAGTTTCAGTGCTCTGGCCTGTTGACCCGATCTTCTCTGCAAAGACTGCAGGACTTGCTCATTCTGTTCACTGTTTATAGACTATTCTTTCTGTATTTTACCCTTTCTTCATTTATTTTCTGCACATGTGGACAAGTGCAGACGGGTATCAGTAACCATCTTATATCAATAGGAGTCACAGGGCAGAATTTTCCCGTTCCGCCCGCCATGGGTATTCATCGGCATTACTACTGTCAAATGCTACACCACTAACATCCTGGGGCTCCTGACTGCCCACAAGTGCAACTGGACCAGCCACATAAATATTTTCGTTAGAAGAGCATTGACCCATAGAATCCCTGCAGGGCAGAAGGAGGCCATTCAGCCCATTGAGTCCGCACTGAGTCTCTGATACAGTATCTTACCCAGGCTTCTTCCCCCACCCTATCCCTGTTACACCATGCATTTGCCATGGCTAATCGCCCTAACCTACACACCTTTGGACACTAGGGGCCCTATTTTACCATTTTCATTCGAAGTGCTGGGCGGACTTGAAACTGGGAGTGTTTCAGATCGACGTTTAGACCCGTTCTCAGGCGTCCCCATACACGCTGTGCCTGCAAAAATATCAGCGAGTCCGAATCGCGCTGCGCAAGCCTGTGGGCGGGGCTTAACGGGCCCGAAATCCTGCAGCTCCGATCGGCGCCTCCAACTGCGCATGCGCAGAAAAAAAATGATAGAATGCGGCTCCCCTGCCACATCGCTCCCGGGCCGGATAATGTCTCCCCCCCCCGGCCCCCCCCACAGACATCTTCAGTGTTCCTTTCTGGATCTTCTTAAGTGTGTGATTCTCAGCAGGGTCCTGGTTAGAAGGGAACAGTGATTCTCCAAATAGGGATCAAGTTAGGTGGCACGGTGACACAGTGGTTAGCACTGCTGCCTCACAGCGCCAGGGACCCGAGTTCAATTCCGGCCTCAGGTGATTCTCTGTGTGGGGTTTGCACGTTCTCCCCCTGTCTGTGTGGGGTTTCCTCCGGGTGCTCCGGTTTCCTCCCACAGTCCAAAGATATGTAGGTTAGATGGATTGGCCGTGGTAAATGTGTGGGGTTACGGGGATAGGGTGGGGAAAAGGGCCTGGTTAAGATAATTTATCAGAGAGTTGGTGCAGACTCGATGGGCTGCGTTCTGCACTGTAGGGATTCTATGATTAATGAAACAAAACATTTCTCTAACCAGGGAAGAGATTATTGTTTTTCAGTCTTTACCCTTTCTGCTTTAAAGATGCTTAACGCCAAACTTAATTTAGTTTTAAATCTTTTTTTTGCAACTGATCATATTACAGAATTAGTACCTGCAGAAGATCGTTATCAATGTGGAGGATTTAACTCCTCGGGGTAGCAGTAATCCAATCATTTTACAATTAAACTGTTAGTCCTAAACTCCAGCCTTGTCATCCTGTATGCTTAATCTTATCTTTCGCTCAGCGATGAGGGAGTACTGCACTGACAGACTTTCCGATGGGACATTCAACCTGGGACACCAGGGCTGGCACAGAGGACCACATGGCACTGTTCAAAGATGAGTAGGGGGGTTCTTCCCGGTATCGGAACTAATATTTATAACCAATACTTATAACCAATATTTATAACTAATATATATAACCAACATCACACATATCTGGTCATTATCACACTGCTGTTTATGGGAGTTTACTGTGTGCAAATTGGGTGTCGTTTTTCCTACATTACAACAGTGACTACACTTTGAAAATACTTTGTCGACTCTAACACGTTTTTGGGAATGTCCTCCCGGTTTTGAAAGCTGCTGCATTAATTCAAGTCAAACTTCAGATCATCCTGACATTCGTCAGATTGACTCCTCCAACTCACCACTTCCCCAGGACAACAAACAAAGGACAAAGAAAAGTACAGTTTAGGAAGAGGCCCTTCGGCCCTCCAAGCCTGCGCCGATCATGATGCCTGCCTAATCTAAAACCGTACACACTTACGGAGTCCATATCCTTCCATTCCCATCCTATTATTGTATTCATCCAGTTGCCCCTTAAATGCCGCTATCGTACCTGCTCCCACCGCCTCCCCAGGAAGCGTGTTCCAGACATTCACCACCCTCTGTGTAAAAATATTTGCCTCGCACATCTCCTCTAAACTTTTTCTCATGCACCTTAAACCTATGTCCCCGAGTACTTGACTTTTCTACCATAGGAAAGAGTATCTGACTATCCACTCTGTCCATGCCACTCATAATCTTGTAGACCTCTATCGGGTCACCCCTCAACCTCCGTCGTTCCAGTGGGAACAAACCGAGTTTCTCCAACCTCTCCTCATAGCTAATGCCCTCCAAACCAGGCAACATCCTGGTAAACCTCTTCTGTATCCTCTCCAAAGCATCCACATGTGTGAAACCATCCTGTCTCCCTCACTCCCTCACATCTTGGGCGGGATTTTCCCGTCCCTCCCACCAAGGGAAGCGTAGTAGGCCGGACGTGGACAACGCAAAGGTCCGTTGACCTCGGATGGGATTTTCCAGCCTTGGGGCGAGTACGGCCAGATAGTCCCACCCCTGGTCACATCTCACCATTTCCTGTCATTCACAATTTGGATCTGTCCCTCCCTCGCCAAATTTCCCAGCAATAAATTGAAATTGGGAATTCACATAACATTCACAAAGTCCTCATGGTTCGTGCGTAAGATCACCTGAATGCATTGATTGTAACTTGATTTGTATAGACTAATGACATCCTAACTAACAACTCAGACAGCAAGAATTAGGTAACTTATTCACAGAGTTTATTCAGCACCCTGTTTTTACATTTATTAATTAACCTGAGTTAAAGTGCTACCAGGAAAATGCTTTTCACTTCAGAGTTCTCTGTAAGTCCTTCGATACGTGTTTTAACCCGACCAACGTTGCTTTTATACACATTGCAAGTATTTGGAGTGGGAACATTGGGCGGAATTTTCCAATGCTGCGGCAGGTGGGATCAATGGTGGGTTGGAATTGGGGGGAGAGGGGAGATTGGGGGAGGGGAACGAGGCGGAAGGGGATGGGGGGGATTACGCTGGTGCGAAATTACAGTGGGACCAATGGTGGGTTGGATTGGTGTTGTGGCTATGGGGGATGATGAGCGATGGGGGGGAATGGGGGTGAATGGGGGATGGCGGGGGATCGGGCTGGTGTGAAATTACAGTGGGATTTTCCAATGCTGCCCATCATGTCGGATCTGGAGTCCCGCTGGAAGCCAACGTGAGGCTGGCTGCATCGCGCTAGTGGGATGCAAATGACAGCCCAACCGGAGTCTTCCTCCCCACACCTGATCCTCTGCGACACGGGGAGGACAATAGGCCAGTCCAGAACATGTCCAGACCAATGCGAACTGCATTAAGGTGGAACTTAGCTGAAGGCTCCCTCGGGCTGTTCGGGATGAAGGCTGCTGGTGGCCCTGGATCCTGGAACGCCATTGCAGTGGATGGGATAGCATCGCTCAAGTGGATCTTCCAGCTCCAGCGTTTTCGGGAAGGTTCAACTTCCAGTCTCCGTGTGTTCCTGGATCCATCGTCTTTCTTCAATGGTGGGTCAGTGATGTTGGGCTCCTTTTAAATATTGCACCTGGATATGATGGTGGGGCATGCACCATCAAACCCTCCCATGGAAGACGGCATGAAACCCTCGGATGTATAATTAATTATGTTGGGGACGGAAGATATGGTGGCGTTTCCCATCAGTCTTAGGATCAGTGCCATTTTCTAGTTAACAGGATGTGAAGAGTGGTGTGCTACAGGGATCAGGGCTGGGGCCTCAACTTCCTACAATTTATATAAACAACTTGGATGAAGGGACTGAAGGCGCGGTTGCTAAATTTGCTGAGGACACAAAGATAGGTAGGAAAGCAAATTGTGAAGAGACATAAGGAGGCAACAAAGGGACATGGATAGGTTAAGTGAGTGGGCAGAACTCTGGTAAATGGAGTATGATGTGGGCAAATGTGAAATTGTCCATTTTGGCAGGAAGAATAAAAAATGCGCTTATTATCTAAATGGTGAGAGATTGGAGAACTCTGAGGTGCAGAGGGATCTGGATGTCCGAGTGCGTGAATCACAAAAAGCTGGTTCGATGATACAGCAAGTAATCAGGAAAGCTAAGAAAATGTTCCAATTTCTCATGAGGAGAATTGATGACAAAAGTGAGGCTACGCTTCAGTTTTACAGGGCACTGGTGAGACTACATCTGGAGTGTTGTGTACGGCACCGCCCTCCTTATTTAAGGAAAGATGTAAATGCATTAGATGCATTTCAGAGGTTTATTAGGCTAATACCAGGAATGGACGGGTTGTCTTATGAGGAAGGTTTGGAGAGGTTACATTTGAATCCACTAAAGTTTAAAAGAGTAAGATGTAACTTGATTGAAACCTTTAAGATCCTAAAAGTCTCGTTGGAAAATCTAAAAATAGGGCTCACTAATTTAAGACAGAGTTGAGGAGGAAGGTTTTCTCTCAGTGGGTTGAGAGTCTCTGGAACTCTCTTCCTCAAAAGGCAATGGAGCAGAGCGTTTCAATATGTTTAAGGTAGAGCTAGATAGATTCTTGATTAACGAGGGGGGGAAAGGTTATGGGGGGTCGGCAGGAATGTGAGGCTGAGGTTACAATCAGATCAGCCATGATCGCATTGAACGGCGGAGCAGGCTCGAGGGGCCAAGCGGCCTACTCCTGCTCCTAATTTGTATATTTGAACTAATTTACCACCTTTCATGACCTTATGACATCTCAAACAGCTTTAAAGGCAAGGGGCTACTTCATTGTTGTAACTCATGGAAACTTTTGGGCAACACTGGCACCGTGGTTAGCACCGCTGCCTCACAGTGCCAGGGACCCGGGTTCGAATCCAGCCTCAGGTGACTATGTGGAGTTTGCATCTCCTCCATTGGGTGCTCCGGTTTCCTCCCACACAACAAAGATTAGGTTGATTGGCTATGCTAAATTGATCCTTAGTGTCAGGGGAATCAGGTAAACAGGTGGGGTTATGGGGACAGGGCCTGGGTGGGATTGTTGTCAGTACAGGCTCGATGGATGATCTGATTTGGGGCGGCGCAGTGGTTAGCACTGCTGCCTCACAGCGCCAGGGATCCAGGTTCAATACCTGGCTTGGGTCACTGTCTGTGCGGTCATTCTCCCCGTGTCTGCGTGGGTTTCCTCCGGGTGCTCCGGTTTCCTCCCACAGTCCAAAGATGATGGGCTGAATGGCCTCTTTCTGTACTGTAGGGAATCTATGATCTATTCTATGATTTGCTGGTTAGGTTGATAGGTCATGCTAAATTACCCCTTGATGTCAGTGGGATTAGCAGGGTAAATATGTGGGGTTATGGGGATAGGGCCTGGATGGGATTGTGGTCGGTGCAGACTCGATGGACCGAATGGCCTCCCTCCCTCCTGGTAGGGATTCTATGATTTGATGATTTGTGAACAGCAAGCTTCAACCGATGCCAATTAAATAAGTGTCCAGCTTGTCTACTTTGACGATGTTGTTCTGCCAATCGCCAGGGTTAAAGCTTTTCCCGACCACTCTCTGCAGCAGCCAGCATCGCCTCCTCACTCATTACTCACTCCCACGTTTGGAGGTGACCTCTTCACACCCTTTGCAATCAGGGACAGGATACAAGAAAAATGTTGCTACCTGACAGACAACCCTTGGTTCTTATATCCAATTAAATTATCACAATTTTTCTTGTCTAACTTGTCGATGGCAAGTCTTCTTGCTAAGCACCGGATATGTTGAATACGTAACCTTTCTCACCGTTGAATTAAAATCTTCAATCACCACTATGTTTTTCCGATTGGAATATTTGGATCCACCTCATCTTCTCCTGTGATTAGCAGACTTACAAAAATTAAGTTTAACACAACCCTGTCACCACTGTATCCATGATGTCTTATCTCCTGCTTTTCTGAATGGTTTTCTGAATGATGGTCTTAGCTGAGGCACAGCACAATGGGGCAGCACGGTGGTTAGCACTGCTACCTCACAGCGCCAGGGACCTGGGTTCGATTCCGGCTTGGGTTACTGTCTGTGCAGAGTCTGCACGTTCTCCCCATATCTGCGTGGGTTTCCTCTGAGTGCTCCGGTTTCCTCCCACAGTCCGAAAGACGTGCTGGTTAGGTGGATTGGCCGTGCTAAATTCTCCCTCAGTGTACCCAAACAGGCACCGGAGTGTGGCGACTAGGGGATTTTCACAGTAACTTCATTGCAGTGTTAATGTAAGCCTACTTGTTACACTAATAAAAAAAACTTAGGTTTCCCCACAGGATACTCCTTCAGGAAAATGTTTTAACCAGATACAAATCAGAGATCTGTTTATTGTCCTTTATATCTGTGTTGGAGAAACATCTACTTAGCACTAATTTGAATTTTTCCACATCTCATTCGATGACATCCTCATGTGAAGCAGCTCTGCCAACATTCCCGTTAGAACTCGTGGACTGCTGAGCTCAAGAAGCACGTTAGGAGAGGAGGGAGAGGAAGTGTCTTCCTCTCGGGATGTTCATGAAATCTCCCATTCCATCTCAGTCCCGCAAAGCATTGATGATGTGACTGGAGAGTGGGGAATTACTGATTTTTAAAATTTGATTTGATTTATTATTGTAACATGTATTAGTATACAGTGAAAAATATTGTTTCTTGCGCGCTATACAAAGCATACCGTTCATAGCATACATTGAGAGAAGGAAAGGAGAGAGTGCAGAATGTAGTGTTACAGTCATAGTTGGGTGTCGAGAAAGATCAACTTAATATAAGATAGGTCCATTCAACAGTCTGATGGCAGCAGGGAAGAAGCTGTTCTTGAGTCGGTTGGTACGTGACCTCAGATTTTTGCATAATTTTCCCAATGGAAGAAGGTGGAAGAGAGAATGTCTGCGGTGCGTGGGGTACTTGGTTATGCTGGCTGCTTTTCTGAGGCAGCAGGAAGTGTAGACAGAGTCAATGGATGGGAGGCTGGTTTGCGTGATGGACTGGGCTTCAATCACGGCCCTTTGTAGTTTCTTGTGGTCTTGGGCAGAGCAGGAGCCATACCAAGCTGCGATACAACCAGAAAGAATGCTTTCTATGGTGCATCTGTAAAAGTTGGTGAGAGTCACAGCGGACATGCCAAATTTCCTATCTGTTTTCTTAATGGTGCATGGGATCCTTGGTTATGCTGGCTGCTTTTCTGAGGCAGCGGGAAGTGTAGACAGAGTCAATAATAACTATGACATTGTCAGATGTGACTGTAAGCGTCCAGTAAAATTGACCCACTCACTCAAAGATCACGTAATCATGGTCAAAATCCAGCATTCATTGAATCCTTTCCGACCGAGTGTTTCATTAGAATTAATATGTGGAATCCTGACAGGTATATTGGTCGATTGATTACCAGAGGATGTAGGTTCAAGGTAAAAGGGGGAAAGTTTAAAGGAAAGGTGAGAGACAAGTTTTTTACCCAGAGGGTGGTAAGTGCCTGGAATGTGCTGTCAGAGGAGGTGGTAGAAGCAGATACAATAGCAACATTTAAGAGGCTTCTTAACAGATATATGATTAGGTAGGGAATAGAGGGATAGGGACCGCGTAGGGGCAAAAAGTCTTTAGTTTAGGAAGGTGTCATGTGTTGGCGCAGGCTTGATGAACTGGAGGGCCTGTTCCTGTGATGTACTGTTTTTTGTTCTTTGATATCTGCCTTAACCCTTAGAGGGCTGGCAGCTGTGTAGAGTTCTATGTCTTGGCCAGTTGCTGTTTTCTTACCAGACGGAAAGTGATAATGGTACAAACCTCTTGCTTTGCGATTTGCATATGGTTTATTTAACTGCCATTTAACTGGCTCTTTGGTTTGTGCAGAAGGGCTGCTTTGCATTGAGGTTTAAGGCCATTGAGATCTTGACCTTTATGGAAAGAACCATCTTAGCCCTTGAAATTATCTGCAGGTTAACACATAGCAAGTGGCATCACTCAGTCCCTACCCCTTTAATGAAGGAGAGGTGACAACTCTTAATTCCTACACAGGATGTTGGTGTCACTGGCAAGGCCAACGTTTGTTGCCCAGCCCTTGAGAAGGTGGTGGCAGTCACCTTCAGAGATATAAAGCCGGATTCTCCAACCTCACCCGCAGTTGGGATACTCCTGTCCCGCTGCAGTGAACGGGGATTTAGCTGGGCGCAAAATTCTACATTCTGGCTGGCAGCGAGGCGTGAAAGGCCAGAGAATTCTGGTCATCATTCCGAATCAGGATGGTGCGTGATTTGAAGGGGAATGTGAAGTTGGCGGTGTTCCCATGTTTCTGCTGCCCTTGTCCTTCTAGGTGGTAGAGGTCATGGGTTTGAAAGGTGCTGTTGAAGAAGTACTGGTAAGTTGCTGAATTGAATCTTGAAGAGGTACATACAGCTGCTACTGCGCATTGGCAGCGGAGGGAGTGAATGGTTAAGGTGGTAAATCAGTGCCAAACAAATGGGCTGCTTTGTCCTGGATGGTGTTGATCTTCTCCAGTGTTGTTGGAGCTGCACTCATCCAGGCAAGTGAGGAGTATTCCATCACACCCCTGACTTGTGCCTTGTAGATAGTGGATGAGCTTTGAGAATCAGGAGGTGAGTTACTCACCTCAGAATCCCAAGTTTCTGACCTGCTCTTGTAGCCACAGTATTTATATGGCTCGCCCAGTTCAATTTCTAGTCAATGGTAACAATCGTAGTGTTGATAGTGGAGAATTCAGTGATGGTAATGCTTTTGAATGTCAAGATTAGAATTTATTTTGTTGGAGGTGGTCATTGTCTGGCCCATGTGCGGTGCAAATGTTACCTACCAGCTTGAGAATGGATGCTCTCCAGATCTTTGTGCTTGTGGATATTGGTTGTTTTAGAGTCAGAGGAATTGTGAATAGTGTTGAACATTGTGCAATCATTTATGAACATCCTCACTTTTGAGTTTACGATGGAAGGAAGGTCATTGATGAAGTAGTTGAAGATGGTTGGGCCTAGGACACTACCCTGAGGAACTCCTGCAGTGATGTTCTGGAGCTGAGATGACTGACCTCCAACAACCACAACCGTTTTCCTTTGTGCCAGGGATGACTCCAACCAGCAGAGAGTTTCCCAAGGAATGTTTCCTCTGAGATACCCAGGTCCGAGTGATGTGGTCAGTCAACGCACGTCCTTGGGTATTGGGCCTGAAGTGCTGTTAAGTTTGAATTCTCTTGTGAAATTGCCAAAGTTATCACATTGATACAGCCCGATGGTGAGAATAATAGTGGTTCCCATCCTCTGAAGTCTTACTTCCAAGTGTAATGCAGCGCAATTGCCAAGGTTGCATGAAATTCGTACTTAGTAAATTAAAGACTGGGGTAAAAGCCAAAACCACACGGGGAAAATATTATACTAGATGTTTGGTGCCACAGGTTATAGGTGAATGCTCATTGCCAAAACAAATATTCACTAACTCAAACTGCAAACTCGCATTATAGGTTGGCCAGAGGCAGGCGAGGTCATTGGACTGTCGTGGGCTCATGTAACTTGTCTACCTGCGTGGCCCACTGGTCATAAAGTCCATTGTCAATTTCATGTTTTGATCCCTGGAAATTGCAGAACTCCACGCGCTATGAATTTAGTATGAGGTTGTCACCCGTGGGGAACCTGGCACTGTTAGGGTTAGACTTGTGTGCTGTGGGTTGCACCTAAAGTGTGACTGTTCCTTTTTGTTTTTACCATTTGGAGTTGGTGACAGATCTATTATTATGTCATATGAGGGGAGACTAAGTCGGTTAGGATTGTATTCACTGGAGTTTAGAAGAGCGAGAGGGGATCTCATAGAAACTTATAAAATTCTAACAGGACTAGACCGAAAATGTGTCTTGTGATGTAAAAAAATTGCAATTCTTTTAAAGAACCCTCACCTTTATTGCTGTTTAATGGCCCGTGACAATCAGGCTGGCTTAGTAAGATTCTATTGGACAGACTCTGAAAACGATAACAATTACACAACTGTACATTGACCATTTCATTCCCTGCAGTTATCCCGAGATATAGGACAGAGGCACAAGAACAATTGAACATTTGCTAGTTAGCTAATGGCAGGAATGGGAATTAAAGATCTGTACAGTGTCCAGACCAGTGCAGGGTAACCTAGAGCTTGGAGGTCACATGCGGCCCAACTGGGTTCTGAGTGAGACCCCACGAGACATTTTGTTGACTGTTGTCCACGCGCAGTGTTTGCCACATTCCACTGATTTCCATCCGTGTAGTTTTTTTTTCCTACCAGTGTGGCTGAAGTGATTCACGCGTAAAGCAAGGGCGGGTGAAGTGAGGTGGGTGCTGATCGCTCACAACATTGACTGCGAGAGCCGTACGCTCCCTCTGGGTCCAAAGTGTCAATATTTCTTTTATTTTTATCTTTCGAAGTTGATGAGAAGTCTATTAATATGTCATAAGAGGAGAGACGAAGTTGGTTAGGATTATTTTAATTGGAGTTTAAAAGAGTGAGAGGGGATCTTGCAGAAACTTGCAAAATCCTAACAGGATTGGACAGGGTAGATTCAGAAAGAATGTTCCTGATGGTGGAGGGAGTCCAGAACGAGGGGGTCAGAGTTTGAGGAGAAGGGGTAAACATTTCAGGACTGAGGTGAGGAGAAATTTCTCCACCCAGAGGATGGTGAATGTGTGGAATTCACTCCCACAGAAAGTAGCTGAGGCCAAAACGTCTGATTTCAAGAACAAATTAGATATAGCTCTTGGGGTTAAAGGTGTCAAGGGATATGGTGGGGTTGGGGGGGTGGTGGTGGGTATGGATAAGGATATTGAATTTGATGATCAGCCATTATTATAATGAATGGCAGAGCAGGCTCGGAGGGCCGAATGGCCTCCTCCTGCTTCTATCCGCTGTGCATGTTTCTATATATACTAACGATTAAGCATTTACTGTAACTTGTTATGAATTGAGGGGAGGTGATGGCATGGTATTATCGCTAGACTATTGATCCAGAAACTCAGCTAATGTCCTGGGGACCTGGGTTCGAATCCCAGCCAGGGCAGGCGGTGGAATTTGAATTCAATAAAAAATATCTGGGGGGGGGGGGGGGTGCGATTCTCCCCCAAAAAAGTTTTAAGTGCTGGAGTAAACCGGAGTAAAACTGGATTTTCACATTGCATCTCGGACACTCTGTGCACTGCAGAGTGCCCTAGCGGGATTCAATCTGATAATCGGTGGGTGGGGCCTATGGGGATAGTCTGGCAGCATAGCGCTGAGTGGGCCACTACACATGCGCTGATCTGTCAGTGCTGAGATTGGCGCAAGCGCAGTAGTCCCGCACTGCTGGCCTCCTGGCCCCCCCCAACCCCCGGCAGTCGTTCCTCCCCTTCCCCACCCACTTCAGGGGGCACCCCTTTCTTAGCCGGGATTGGACCTGTATACAGGAGAGAAGGGAAAGTAGCAGAGGGAACTGGAAAAATTACATCAATGTCCTACTTCCATTTTTGAAAACAGGAGTTTTCAGAAACATTCACTCAAACTATGGACATACTGCATGTGCAGGGTTGTATGAAGCAACTTTTCAATCAGGTACAGCTACAACTGACCACAGAGGTGATTAGTTTACTGTTCAGTCAGATTAGACAGACATTAACCAGTAACTTTGTCCTGTGAATGTTTGCTGGACAAACACTGAGTGGCCAAATTTCTTGATCCTCGACCCTAGATTTCCACATGAAAGAAATATATAACTCCAGTTAGTTAACTGCTCCTTCCCTTATCGGATATACGAGATAACATCAAGTTGATAAATCTCGGAAATCTGAGGATTCGGAAGCAGACGCACAGAGATACAAGACTAATTTGGAGCAGGTAAGAGATGCCCCTCATGTGTTCCTGAGGTTTAAACTGCAACGCGTAAAGACTGGCAAAATTGTAAGAAGAAGTTGTTCGTTGCGTTGTTTCAGCGAAAAGCCCTTTTTAATGTCCAATTTTGTTCAGGTCCCGAAATCGTTTCTTTGGCCCAATTCCCAATATGGCTCTAAGCCACCTAGGCTGGGAAATTCCCTGGTCTTGTATCTGGCATGGGTTGAGTTAATTATTCCGAGCCCATGGCAGTACAATTGACGTACATCTTCAGAGCAGGGAGAAAGCATCCTGACTCCCCATTCCCATGTCGATCCCTCTAAAACCTTCTTGTGGTTCTGCAGTTAATCGAGGGGATTCTCTGAACTCAGAGAGAAAACAACAGATTGGTGTCCAATTAGATAAAATGACAAAGAAATTAACCTCTGTGACGCAATGTAACGTCTGAATTGTATTCCATCTGATTACAGATTTCTAGATAGGCGAAATCAGCTGTTTAAAGGGCATGCATTGAGTAAAGTGGTAATTATTTTTATTCAGTTGATTCCTCTTAGGATTAATTTGCGAGGACAGATTGCTGAGTTTGTCCAACACAAATTTCACCAACAAGATATTACTTCAAATTCCTGCATTTCAAACAATGCAAACAAACTAATTTCATATGAAAGGTGTGTGAGGTATAAAGGGTCTAGCCATAAGACAACCCATAGAATTCCTACAGTGCAGATGGAGGCCTTTCGGCCCATCGAGTCTGCACCGACCACAATCCCACTCGGGCCCCATCCCCACAATCCTATCCATTTAACCCACTAACCCCCTGAGACTAAGGGTCAATTTAGCATGGCAAATCAACCTAACCTGCGTATCTTTGGGCTGTGTGAGGAAACTGGAGCATACGGAGGAAACCCACGCAGACAATGACCCAAGCCGGGAAGCGAACCCGCATCCCTGGCGCTGTGAGGCAGCAGTGCTAACCACTAACCGATGTTACTGCAAAGCAACTGCTGCTTCACAGCAATGCAGATGTTACAATATCTAGTCCGATTCTACTGCAGGGTGGGTATTCTCAATTTCCAGTGGGCTTTGAGATCCCTGTGCTGCCCTGAAATGGTGTCAAAGTCAATACCAACTCCCAGGGGACCTCGGAGCTTCTGACTACTTGATTTGACACATTGCTAATTGAATATCTAGAGATTGCAGTTAAACTGTGAGTAACTCCTAACAACTGGGAGTTCCACACCCTCCTCTAAACAAGCACTGACCTCCCTATCTGGTCAAGATTGGCAGTCAGAGCCAGGTAGTCCAAGCTGCTTAGCTACTAGTCCCAGACTGGTATCAACATTATAAATCAAGGTTTGGATCAAGCCCAAGATGGGGGTGCGATGCCTTATCTTGTCAGCTTGGATCTTGTTTATCTCCCTTGTGGGGACCAGGAATTGGATTCAATTTGAATTTGGTTTTTAGAACAAGCAACAAATGGATTTGGGTTTGGCCGGTCCATTCTGAGCATTGGCTTTGTAACTTTAAGGATGGAGTAAAAATTTAAATGCACTTTAATACTTGCAACTGTTATGATTTGCCCAATTTTACGAACAATGTAAGGAACTGAGGTTATGCTTTGCCTGAGACAGTTGGAACATGAAGCTACCTATGCCCAAGGTTCATGGTTCATTATCGAACTCAGGGGAACGACCCAGTCCCTAATTTATTAGTAATATTTCAGTTTCCTGCACCTGTCACTAATAATGTTTGGTGTCCAACCGGATTCTTCTTTGCAACTTGGGATCTTCTGAGGAAGAGTCATACGGATTTGAAAGGAATTTTCCAACCCCCCTCTTCCTGCTTGAGGTGAATTCCCCCTGCGACAGGGCCGGTGAGCCATTGTAACCGCCGTCTGCATCGGCGGGACTGGAAAATTCTGATCGTTAGCTCTGCTTCTCTCTCCACAGATGCTGCCAGACCAGCTGAAATTTTCCAGAACTCTCTGTTTTCACTGCAGCACGCGCAGCATTTTGCTTTTATTGTAGGAAGAACTGAATTTTTCGGGAAAAGAGAAATTTGATGTGCCGAGAAAGAAATGTCTGAAAAATTAAAAGGGTGGGCAGAAAATGGAACTGTAAAGGTTGATTATTCTAAAGAAATGGCAGGGAAATGTGAGAAGGGTGTGTCCCAAAGCCTGGGAACTTATTTATCTTCTATCAGCCTCCAATGAGCTATGCCAGTGAGTTGAAGGTTTTTAAAAAAATCATTGTCACAACTAGGCTTACATTAACACTGCAATGAAGTTTCTGTGAAAATTCCCCAGTCGCCACACTCCGGTGCCTGTTCGGGTACACTGAGGGAGAATTTTACATGGCCAATGCACCTATCCAGCACGTCTTTCGGACTGTGGGAGGAAACTGGAGCACCCGGAGGAAACCCACGCAGACACGGGGAGAATATGCAAACTCCGCACAAACAGTGACTCAAGCCGGGAATCGAACCCAGGTCCCTGGCATTATGAGGCAGCAGTGCTAACCACTGTGCCATCATGCACAATAAATTTCATGAATAATTTAGTTCTATGATTTCTTTGGTAAGGTTGTCAATGAATTATATTGTTGATAATGAACTCTCTATTCTGTAAATCATTCTGAATCTAATGATTAAACCCATTCAATTCTCCAACTGTTTACAGAGGTTTGAAGGCTCGACGCCATCATGAAGGCACTTGCAGTTACCTTGATGTTCCTTGCAGTCACAGGTAAAAGAAAACCTATTAAACCAGCACAAAACACAACTAAAACAAAACATGGATGTGGAAAAGTGAATATCACAGCAACGTATTGCATCGGCAGATTGCCAGGGTGTTAATGGCATTAGAAATACGAACCGAATATATAGCAACATCCGTGTCCTACACCAATGCGCAAGCATTGGTGTAGGACACAGATGTTGCTATATATTCTGAACTCGAGCTCAATTCTTCCATACTTGAGGGATGTTAGTTCAGGAATCGATAATTTCTCCACATTTTGCACTATCTGTGAGCATTCAGCCAGCTCTGCATAGAATGGTCCAGATGCAAAGTAAAGTTCCCTCCTATATATATATATATTACCGTGCTGAAGAGCAGAATGGATTCCGTTTCCTTTCAGTTATCCACTGAGGTTATGACTTCAGCTACATTGTTAAGTGGTCCGGGTTCAATGGAAGTGTCTCTCTGTAGGAGGAACAGAAGTCGAACAAAATGGTCAGTTTAAAATAGTCTTGGTGCGATCGTTTTAAAAATATTCGTTCATGGGACATGGGCGTCACTGGCTGGGCCAGCATTTATTGCCCATCCCTAATTGCCCTTGAACTGAGTGGTTTGCTCGGCCATTTTAGAGGGCATTTAAGAGACAACCACATTGCCGTGGCTCTGGAGTCACGTGTAAGCCAAACCCGGTAAGGACGGCAGAATTCCTTCCCTAAAGGGCATGAGTGAACCAGCTGGGTTTTGTGACAACTGACAATGGTTTCATGGTCATCAGTAGATTCGTAATTCCAGATTTTATACTGAATCCAAATTTCACCATCTTCCGCAGTGGGATTCGAACACGGGTCCCCAGAGCATTACCTTGGGTCTCTGGATTAACTAATTCAGTGATGACACCACCACGCCATGACCTCCTAAGGTCACCCAACATGTGACATAGTTAGACTGGAGGTGATTGGTCGGTTGATCCCGTCGCCATTCTAGTGACCCTCAGCTAGAGGGAGCAAGGGTTTCTTGTTCCTCTTTGCTGTCCTGCACCCTCGGCTGGAGGGTGTGTCCATGGACATCAGGTGAAAAAGAAAAGACAAAAGACTCTATTTAAGTAGCACTTTTCATGCTGACCAGGCGTCCCAAAATGAAGCATGTGTTCAGACGTATAGTCACTGCAACCAATTTACACTCAGCAAACTCCAACAGTCATGTGACAATGACCATGTGATCTGATTTGGTGGTTGATTAAGGGTAGGTATTGGCCAGACTGCTAGTGAGAACTCCCCTTTACTGCTCTTCAAAATGGTGCCCTGAGATCTTCTACAGCTACATGGAAGCACAGATGGGGCTTCTGTTTAACATCTGTTCTGAATAGCAGCATCTCTGACAGGTCCGCACTCCCTCAGTACTGCACTGGAGTGTCAACCGTGCTATTAAGGTGAAATCCTGGAGTGGGATTTGAACCTGTGACCTTTGTTGATGGTGCTACTCACTAAGCCACAGCTGACACCAGAACTTTGTCTGGTTATGAGCACTCAGCAATCTGTCCTGCGGCAAAGATCAGAGACTGAACTTTACACTCCCCTGACAGCGACTTTGCAGGTGACGGGATGGGGCAGTCATGTGTAAAATTCCTCGGATGTGTTTCCCACTGGGGTTCCTGCCCACCCTGAAATGTTACATTGGGACGGGCAAGGCTTTGCTTGGGCTGCCTGCCCTTGCCTCAGTTGAGACCCTTAAGTGGCCAGCCTTTGACCATCCAGTCTCAATTTTCTAGGTTGGTGGAGATAGAGGAGGGCTGAGAATTATTGAGTTTAAGCTTTTAGGCAGGAAGAGAGGTACCTCCATCAGAACACTTTTTTGACTTTGGGTACACTTCCCCTTAAGGTCCAGTAACTGCATGACCACCCTCACACCACCCCAGCCTCTGCCCTGACACCCCAACCCCCCCACGACCATCCTCCATCGCCCCCCCCCCCCCCCCCACCTGAGCTTCCTGCCCCAGATGGCCTCCAAAACCCGCTGTTCCTGGAATTCCGGCCTCACTCCCATTCCTGTCCACTGTATTCCCTCTGCTGCTGCAAGGACTAAGGATCTGCCTGCCAGTCAGATTGTCCGGCATCTCTCTAAAGTGGGACCTCCTCCCGAGTAAGGGGGAGGATGAGAGATCTGCCAGCAGCCCGTGGGGATGGACAGTTTTGGACGGACAGGGGCTTTGGATGGTGGTGGAATGGGAAACCCCTCCATCCTCAAAATCCCAGCCCAGGCTTCAGGAGAGGAGACTGCGGGCGGGGGGGGGGGGGGGGGGGGGGGGGGGGGTAGATGAGTTTTAGTACTGAGGCGGTAACGATTGACATGGTCTGTACAGTAATCATAAAAGAACACCGCTAAACAGCCTACTTTCTCCGCCTCTTTTCTTGCACAGGTACCTGGGGCGCTGCCATCCCCCTGGATGAATCTAAACCGAACACATCTGTACGCTGGCAACAGATCTATTGGGACCTATCGATGATAGGCAGTGATTTAGCCTCCGTTGGTATCGGAGCTTTGGTAAAGACTGAGATTGGAAAATCAATAGTGTAAGTAGTTCGGTACCAGTTATTAAAATCATCAAAGGAAACATCTTCAGGTCGTAGTTCGAACTCTCTGGGAGGATTTTCCGGCCGCGCTCACCCCAAGACCAGAAAATCCCACCCGAGGCCAACAGACCTCTGCATGGTCCCTCCCCCGTCTGCTACAATTCCCGTGGCGGGCAGAACGGGAGAATTCTGCCCTCTCTCTCACTCTCTCTCTCTCTACCTTTAAGATGCTCCTTTAAACTTATATTTTTGACCAAACCTTTGGTTGTAAGTCCTGATATCTCCTTCCACGGCTTGCTATCAAGTTCTGTTTGATTCTGTTCCTGTGAAGCAGCTTGATGGGCTGAAGGGCCTCCTTCTTCACTGTAAGGATTCTATGAAGTCATCACCTTTGTCCCCCCTGTCAGAGACCTCCTGTATGACCTCACCCTGTGGTCAGTTGGCACATGAGTTTTTATTAATTTAAAGCTAGTATATCGATACAAGTTGCTCTTTTTGCTGTCAGAGTAATTTAGGTTAGTTGGGATCTACATGGGAGGGCTGATTACCTCGTCAACGGGGTGTGTTAGGCAGGAGATCACCCATGGAAGGCAAATCATAGAATCCCATAGAATCCTTACAGTGCAGAAGGAGGCCATTCAGCCCATCGAGCCTGCACCGACCACAATCCCACCCAGGCCCTATCCCTGTAACCCCACATATTTACCCTGCTAACCTCCTGACACTAAGGGCAATTTTAGCACGGCCAATCAACCTAACCCGCACATCTTTGGACTGTGGGAGGAAACCGGAGCACCCGGAGGAAACCCACGCAGACATGGGGAGAATGTGCAAACTCCACACAGACAGTGACCGAAGGCCAGAATTGAACCCAGGTCCCTGGCGCTGTGAGGCAGCAGTGCTAACCACTGTGCCACCGTGCTGCCCCAAAGGCTTCCATCACAAGGGGATTTGTGTACAGGAATAAATAAAGATGTCTGCAATTTTACAGAGCCTTGGTAAGACCACAGCTAGAGCTTTGTGTACAGTTTTGGTTTCCTTATCCAAGGAAGGAAATAGTTGTCTTGGAGGGAGTGCAGTGGGTGGTCACTGATTATCCCAGGGCAGGGATTACATTATAAGGAGAGATTGACGGGAAACTGGGCCTACGTTAAATGTTGAAGAGTGAGAAGTGATCTCTTTGAAAGTTGCAAAATTCCTAAAGGTGGTGACAGGGTAGATGTAGATGGCATGTTTCCCCTGGCTGGTGAGTCTAGAACCAGGGGGCACAGTCTCGGAATAGGAGGCATGTCATTTAGGAATTTCTTCATTCAGAGGGTTATAAATCTTTGGAATTCTTTACTCCAGAGGAAGCTCAGTCATTGAGCATGTTAAAGATAGAATTCAATTAGATTTCTGGATACTAATGACATCAAGGGATATGGAGACCGTGCAGGAAAGTGGCATGGAGATAAATGATCGGCCATGGTCTAATTGAATGGCAGAGCAGGTTCAATGGGCCGAATGGCCTATTCCCAGTTCCTATGTTCTGTGCAGTCCCAGAATTTCAATGCATGGGGATGCACTGTTTCCGGACTAAAATCCCTGCGATTGTGAGGAAACCCAAACAAAAGCCAGTCCAAAGATGTGCGGGTTAGGTGGATTGGCCGTGCTAAATTGCCCCTTAGTGTCAGGGGGGCTAGCTAGGGTAAATGCATGGGGTTATGGGGATAGGGCCTGGGTGGGATTGTGGTTGGTGCAGACTCGATGGGCCAAATGGCCTCTTTCTGCACTGTACGATCCTATGATGTAAAAATCATAGAATCCCTACAGCACAGAAAGAGGCCATTCGGCCCATCGAGTCTGCACCGACCACAATCCCACCCAGGCCCTACCCCCATATCCCTACACATTTGCCCACTAATCCCTCTAACCTACGCATCTCAGGACACTAAGGGCAATTTTAGCACGGCCAATCAACCTAACCCACACATCTTTGGACTGTGGGAGGAAACCGGAGCACCCGGAGGAAACCCACGCAGACACGAGGAGAATGTGCAAACTCCACACAGACGGCGACCCAAGCCGGGAATCGAACCCAGGTCCCTGGAGCTGTGAAGCAGCAGTGCTAACCACTGTGCCACCGTGCCGCCCCAAATGACCCCAAAAGCCTGATCATGATATGCTCCATCACACTATTACTGTTAAAGTATTTAGCCATGATGTGGAGATGCCGGCGTTGGACTGGGGTGAGCACAGTAAGAAGTTTAACAACACCAGGTTAAAGTCCAACAGGTTTATTTGGTAGCAAAAGCCACACAAGCTTTCGGAGCTCTAAGCCCCTTCTTCAGGTGAGTGGGAATTCTGTTCACAAACAGAGCTTATTCATTATTCATGTAAATTGAGTCTGTGTCTTTATATGCTCTGTTTGTGAACAGAATTCCCACTCACCTGAAGAAGGGGCTTAGAGCTCCGAAAGCTTGTGTGGCTTTTGCTACCAAATAAACCTGTTGGACTTTAACCTGGTGTTGTTAAACTTCCTAAAGTATTTAGCAACATTAACACCACCATATCTTTCGACCCCTGATCATATTTCATCTCTCAGCTTCCTCTCTTTCAATAGTTTTTTGTAAAAGAATCATTTATCGGCACCGCTGGCTTGGAAAGCATTTATTACTATTAACATAATTACTTTCTAATGAGAATGTTTCACCTGAGTTCACTCTTATTTCTAGTTTTGACATTGTATTCCTTAGTGTTTGACTCTTTCACCATCATGAACATATTTGTCCAGTACAAATTTTGCCAATTCCCATCCAAATCATGTAAACTTTAATGCAGTTACTTTATGTTAAGTTTTAAGTTTATTTATTAGTGTCACAAGTAGGCTTACATTAACACTGCAATGAAGTTACTGTGAAAATCCCCTAGTCGCCACACTCCGGTGCCTGTTCGGGTACACTGAGGGAGAATTTAGCACGGCCAATGCACCTAACCAGCACGTCATTCGGACTGTGGGAGGAAACCGGAGCGCCTGGAGGAAACCCACGCAGACACGGGGAGAACGTGCAGACTCCGCACAGACAGTGACCCAAGCCGGGAATCGAACCCAGGTCCCTGGCGCTGTGAGGTAGCAGTGCTAACCATTGTGCTACCGTGCCGCCCCTGACATTTTGACATTGTATCCCTTAGTGTTTGACTCTTTCACCATCATGAACATATTTGTCTGCTACAAAGTTTTGCCAACTCCCATCCTAATCATGTAAACTTTAATGTGGTTACTTTAAAATCAAGGATAGGAGGGCTCTATGCTCACTGCAACTCCCTAACAATCAGAATACAATTTGTTGCTCACTTCACTGTCCTCTCAAGAACATTAGTGTCCTACAGTCTCTCTCAAACATAGGGGCAGGAATTTTCCAGCCGCTCACGCCCCGTCGTTGCTACAAGCAAGGACGGAGAATTCGGCGCTCAACCAAATCTCCATTCATGGCAGCGGGACCAGAAAACCCCGCTGGTGTGAACCGCCAGAAAATTCCAGCCAGGTTATTAATTGGTTATTATTCTGCATCCTCTGTTATTTTGCTGGTTGCAACCCATGTTTCTGTATTACTAGAACCTTTGGACTGTGAGGTCAGTCAGCTGTTCTTGCTGAATTGACGCGTGAATTCCAAACTTGGAGTGCACATGTCCACAAAATGCATTCCCTACTCACTTGCCAAAGAGCGCACTCACCGAAGAACACGCATTCAGCAGCTGGGGTGGCACAGTGGTTAGCACTGCGGCCTCTCAGCACCAGGGACCCAGGTTCGATTCCCGGCTTGAATCACTGTCTGTGCGGAGTCTGCACATTCTCCCCGTGTCTGCGTGGGTTTCCTCCGGGTGCTCCGGTTTCCTCCCACAGTCCGAAAGACGTGCCGGTTAGGTGCATTGGCCGTGCTAAATTCTC